>NC_047089.1:232194478-232803324 GCF_902459505.1 Geotrypetes seraphini | reverse complement strand
TGTCTAGTGTTGATGATCTTGAGAGAGGGAATTGTCAATAAATGTTGTTCGTTTGACTGTATATTCTATTTGAGGAGTAAGGAATTAAAGATTTAAAAATAAATGCAGGTGTTTTAAAGAGTAATGATTTGAGCATAATTTGTAAGTTATTCTATGAGATACCGGAAGCCAATGAGCATTCTTAAGAAGTGGTGTTACATGATCAAATTTTTTTGGTTTTGTTATAAGCTTGATGGAAGTATTTTGTATAATTTGGTATAACCCAAAAAGAAATAAGAAGATTACAGATAATACAAAATACAGCAATAAAAAAAATATGACCACGTCACACCACTTCTACAAACAGTACACTGGTTGCCAATTACACTTAGAATAACTTTTAAAATTATATTGTTAACATTTAAAATTCAACATTCTAATGCTCCAATATTCTTGGATCGTCTCTTGATACCGTATTCTCCATTCAGGGCTCTCAGATCAACAGAACAGCATTTACTGACTATCCCTTCTTTAAAAGTAATAGGGACCAGGAGATCTACTATTTTCTCGGATATAGCACCCCAGCTCTGGAACAATTTACCAATTTACTTATGCAATGAATCTTTTTTAGAAAAATGTAGAAGTTCTTTAAAAGTTTCTTGTATAAGGATGCATTTGAGATATAGATAGGATAACTTAAATTTTAATCAGACCTACGCATAGGTCGCAAACTTCTCTTCCTTCTTTTCTATGCTTATCTTTGCTCTTATATCTTTTTTTGTTACCCACCAGATGTGTTTTTCCTAAATGTTTCTTCATTTTCTTTAAATATTGTAGTTCATTACCTTTACCTTTTGTACCAGTTATTTATTTGTGCATATATACTATGTATTTAATTGTATAAAACTTGTTTTGTTTTGTCCCTTATTTTTAAAATGTTTTACAGATTGAAGTATTTGACATTATGTATTCAACAAACCTTAATAAACTTGAAACAATAGGTATGGGATTACAAGAACATAAAAAATGTCATCCTGGGCTCCTTTTACTAAGGTGCACTAGCGTTTTTAGCGCAAGCACAAAATTTCCACGCGGTACGCTTCTAGAATAATGCCAGCTCAATGCTGGCGTTAAGGTCTAGCGCCGCGCTATTCCGTGCATTAATGCCCTAACGCACCTTAGTAAAAGGAGCCCTAAGTTTCCTGCCCCTGAGAATGGCCAATCCAGGTAACTTAGGAAATATCTGGTAGATCATAAAAGAAAGACTGTTCTATACTACTCACTCCTAGAAAAGGTGGAGACATTTATGTCTACCTGGCTAGCAATTAGTTAACGTCCAGTCCTTCAGTAAGTTGTCCAAATCTTTTACAAACTTAGCTCTAAAGCAGAGGACTGGTATGAGGGTAGGACTGGCAGGGGATGATAAGGAAAGCTGTAAGTACACTTTTCCATAAGTTCCAGCTAATTAAGTTTGTATAGCTCCTATTGTGCTGTTGACCAAAAAAAAGTTCACCTTGGACTGTCCATTGCTACAAGACTGACACCTTTCCCTCACAACTTCTTTATTTGGATTGGCCAGCTCTTTTTAATCACTGTAATTCTAAAGTGAATTTGGGAGAATAATTTTTCCAATGAATTGCAAAATATTATTTTGTCATTTAGAAGAGACCTGCAGCAATTAAAACTGAAGGAGGACCTTCTTTTCCTAGTCGAAAATTTCCACACGGAATAAGCACTATCCCCCACAGCTTGCACGATGCATGAACTGTTCTCAGAAATGGCACCACCGAGTGTCCAACTTGAAGCTTCTCTGGTTCCTGCCCTATATTAGTTAAGAAAGTGTACTATTTCTTGCCAGTTTACTCTTTTTTTTCCAGGTAAAAGTCTTTTTTGAAGTCATTCTAGAAGCAGAGCTTCTTGCCTGCTCTTCTCACTCTAATCAAACTTGAAGGTACAGAAAAAGAAGTACAATTTTGCTCATGCAGATCTGCAAGTCTCCTACGTTCTCTGGGCAGCCCAAATTTCTACCTATAGCCTATCCAAATTACGTCTCCATATTCTGAAGGCACTATATCCCAATATTCAGTTGCTACAATCCTGCTATCCTGTGGGGCTCAAGACTTATGCTAACACAGGTATAATTTGCTGTTTTCTGACACAGCTTCAATGCACCCTCCAAATGGTATCCTCCTGGTCACTCAACAGGAATCACATCAGAGAGCAAGAACAGAGTATGCTGGTTTGGCAAGGCATGCACTGCAGAAAGTGAGTATAGCTCAAGCACAAAACATTCTGTTAAACACAACAATTACTGCCAAGGAAGAACGCACTGTGCTTTTTGCCAGTGCAAACCTGAAGCCTCTGGCTAAAAAGAAGGGTGGGGGGAATAAGGAAAATGTGGGAAGAGGGGACAGAAGTAGAAATGAATATTTGGGGGGAGAAGGAAGGCATGGATGCTGGGGAGGGGAATACAAGTGGGGGAAAGAAGTGGATGCTAGAGAATGACACAGGGCCAAATTTTTCTCTGTCCCCGCAGGAACTCAATTTCCCTGTCCCGTCCCCGGGAGTTTTGTCGTTGTCCCTGTCCTTGCCCCATTCCTGTAAGCTCTGCCTTAACCGCACAAGCCTCAAACACTTATGATTTTAAAGTGGTTGAGGCTTGCGTAGAGGAGAACAGAGCTTGCAGGAATAGGGCGGGGACAGGAAAAGAACTTGCCAGGACGGGAAAATGAGTTCCCGCGGGGAGAGGGAAAAATTTGTCCCTGTGTTATTCTCTAATCTGTATCACCATAATTACTTATGTAAAACCTCTGTGAACTTCACGGAAGTATTGGCGGTATACAAATAAAAAAATTATATTTTATTGTATTGTAATGGATACCATAGGGTTAACATTTAAAAACAGCTTAAAAAAAAAAAAAAAAGATGGATTTGCAGACAAGATATGAATAGAGCCAGAGAAGCAGGATAATCTACAGTACCATCTCAGAATGTCTCTTCCAGGCATGCAGTGCAGCAGGCCGGAAAGGGCAGAGAAATTTAGATCTTGCTCCCCAAATCTTCCACTCAAAAGTTGCTCCCCCTTGGCAATACACTTGTTCACTTCTGGGCAAATGTCTCTTACCAAGCAGGTATAAAATGGGAAAAAGAAAAGGAGGACCTCCAGCGTATTCCTTTGCACCAGAACATTCGAATCGACCACCGAGAGACACAAGGATTTCACCTGCAGAAAAGGAGATAGAATGGTCCATCAGAGGTTAACTTGTTTATTATCATAGGCAGTTGTAAACCAATGGGGGTATTATGTAACAGGAAGCCTATGTGAAAATTCTTTATTTTTTTTTTTTTCCATTATTTTTTATTTTCAAATCTTACATAAAGTGTACAAAATATTAAATACAATTGATAAATATATATTATCACTTTTATATCTAATACATTATATATCTAAATTTGATTTTCCCCCTCACCCTCCCCCCACCCTTTTATTACTTTAATATAATATTTTAAATTTTCAAATTTTACAAAAAATATGCAACATGTTATAATACAATTAATGAATATTCAATAACATTTTTATATCTAATACATTATGTTCTAAATAAATTTTATCCCCTCTCCCTCCCCCCACCCTTCTATTACTTTTCATTCATACATTACATATTGTATAATATATTATAACAGATTATTTAGAAATTATTTTCCTTACCCCCCCTCTATGTGTGTCATAAAAAAAAATAAAAAATCTTGAAATGAAGAAAAGAAGAAAAACCATATTATTTATTCATTACAGTATTTTGTCAATGGCCCCCATATTTTTATGAATTTGGTATATGTCCCTCTTTGTATTGCTATTGTTCTTTCCATTTTAAATATGTGACATATTGTATTCCACCAAAATGTATAAAGCACAGTTACTTACCGTAACAGGTGTTATCCAGGGACAGCAGGCAGATATTCTTAACGTATGGGTGACGTCACCGACGGAGCCCCGGTACGGACCTTTTTAACTAGAAAGTTCTAGTTGGCCGCACCGCGCATGCGCTGGTGCCTTCCCGCCCGACGGAGGAGTGCATGGTCTCCAGTTAAGATAAGCCAGCTAAGAAGCCAACCCGGGGAGGTGGGTGGGTCGTAAGAATATCTGCCTGCTGTCCCTGGATAACACCTGTTACGGTAAATAACTGTGCTTTATCCCAGGACAAGCAGGCAGCATATTCTTAACGTATGGGTGACCTCCAAGCTAACAGAGAGGGAGGGGGGATGGTTGGCCATTAGGAAAATAAATTTTGTAACACAGATTGGCCGAAGTGTCCATCCCGCCTGGAGAAGGCATCCAGGCAGTAGTGAGTAGTGAATGTGTGAACTGAAGACCAAGTGGCCGCCTTGCAGATTTCCTCAATAGGCGTAGAGCGGAGGAAAGCCACAGAAGCAGCCATAGCTCGGACCCTGTGGGCCGTGACAGCTCCTTCCAGTGACAGGCCAGCTCGAGCATAACAGAACGCAATACAGGCAGCAAGCCAATTGGACAGCGTCCGTTTAGATACAGGGTGACCCAGACGGTTAGGATCGAAGGTCAGAAAGAGTTGAGGAGAGGAGCGGAGAGCCCTGGTACGGTCAAGGTAGTACGCCAGGGCACGCTTACAATCCAGCGTGTGAAGAGCCTGTTCCCCAGGATGAGAATGGGGTTTAGGGAAGAAGACAGGCAGTACGATGGACTGGTTGAGGTGAAAGGCTGAAACCACCTTAGGAAGGAATTTAGGATGGGTACGCAGAACCACCTTGTCATGGTGAAAAACAGTGAACGGTGGATCGGCGACCAGTGCATGTAGCTCACTAACCCTCCTGGCAGAGGTGATGGCAATGAGGAAAAGCACCTTCCATGTGAGAAGTTTGAGCGAGGTAGTAGCAAGAGGCTCAAAAGGAGGTTTCATGAGGGCTGACAAAACCACATTGAGGTCCCAGACGACGGGGGGAGGCTGAAGAGGTGGTTTGATATTGAAGAGGCCTCTCATGAACCGGGAAACCAGAGGATGAGCCGTGAGGGGTTTTCCAAGAATAGGCTCATGAAACGCAGTGATGGCACAGAGGTGCACTCTGAGGTCGACTTGAGGCCAGCGTCGGAGAGAGAGCGCAAATAGTCCAGTACAGTTTCCACCGCCAGGGAGGTGGGATTGTGATGATGAAGGAGACACCAAGCGGAGAACCGGGTCCACTTCTGATGGTAACATTGGAGTGTGGAGGGTTTCCTGGAGGCATCCAAAATGCGACGGACCGGCTGAGACAGGTTTGCTGGAGAGGTCAGCCCGAGAGAAACCAAGCTGTCAGGTGGAGGGAAGACAGATTGGGATGTAGCAGAGACTGATGTTGCTGCGTAAGCAGAGAAGGAAATACAGGAAGAGGAATGGGCTCCCTGGCGCTGAGTTGAAGCAGGAGGGAGAACCAGTGTTGTCTGGGCCACCGAGGAGCGATGAGAATCATGGTGGCCCTGTCCTTGCGGAGCTTGAACAGGGTCCGCAACATCAGAGGAAGTGGAGGGAAGGCATAGAGGAACCGATCCGTCCAGTCGAGTAGGAAAGCATCCGGGGCCAGACGATGTGGAGAGAAGAGTCTGGAGCAGAACTGGGGCAGCTGATGGTTGTGAGGAGCTGCAAAGAGGTCCACCTGTGGAGTGCCCCATCGAGCAAAGATGGAGTGGAGAGTGGGAGGATCCAGGGTCCACTCGTGAGGTTGAAGGATGCGGCTGAGTCGGTCGGCCAGGGAGTTCTGTTCGCCCTGGATATAGACGGCTTTGAGATACAGATTGTGGGCTGTGGCCCAGGTCCAAATTCGGAGGGCCTCCTGACAAAGGAGACGAGATCCGGTGCCTCCTTGCTTGTTGATGTAGTACATGGCGACTTGGTTGTCCGTGCATAGGAGAAGAACTTGAGGATAGAGAAGGTGCTGGAAGGCCTTGAGAGCATAAAACATGGCTCTGAGTTCCAGGAAATTGATGTGATGTTGACGCTCCTGAGGGGTCCAGAGTCCCTGGGTGCGTAGATCCCCCATGTGAGCTCCCCATGCATAGGGGGAGGCATCTGTGGTGATGATCATGGAATGAGGGGGCGGATGAAGAAGGAGGCCCCTGGAAAGATTTGAGGAGTTCAACCACCATTGAAGAGATTGCTGAAGAGACGATGTTACAGAGATGGGATGAGAAAGAGGATCCCTGGTCTGTGACCATTGGTTGGCGAGGGTCCATTGTGGTATTCTCAGATGGAGTCGCGCCAGAGGAACCACATGGACTGTCGAGGCCATGTGACCCAGAAGAATCATCATCTTGCGAGCAGGGATGGATGGTTGGAGGAGCACCTGTCGACAGAGGTGAAGCAGTGTCCGGTGCCGGTCGGCAGGAAGGAACGCTCTCATGGAGTTGGTATCGAGAAGAGCTCCGATGAACTGAAGGCGCTGCGTGGGAAGCAGATGCGACTTGGGATAATTGATCTCGAACCCCAGGAGATGGAGGAAAGAGATGGTGTGGTGAGTGGATTGCAGCACAAGTGGAGCGGTTGTTGCTTTTACCAACCAATCGTCCAAGTAGGGGAACACTTGTAGGTTGTGGGACCTGAGAAAGGCCGCTACCACAATCAGGCATTTGGTGAACACCCTGGGCGATGATGCGAGACCAAAGGGCAGCACCTTGTATTGATAGTGGTGATTCTGAACCTGGAATCGGAGGTAGCGACGTGAAGCCTGATGGATTGGAATGTGGGTGTAGGCCTCCTTGAGGTCCAGGGAACATAGCCAGTCGTGTTGAGAGAGAAGAGGATAAAGTGTGGCAAGGGAGAGCATTCTGAACTTCTCCTTGACCAAACACTTGTTGAGGTTCCTGAGGTCGAGGATAGGACGAAGATCTCCCGTTTTCTTGGGTACCAGGAAGTAGCGGGAGTAAAAACCTTGACCCCTCTGGTCTTGCGGAACTTCTTCGATGGCATTGAGGAGGAGAAGGGATTGGACCTCCCGAAGGAGGAGAGGAATTTGGGAGGAGTGAGAAGCAGACTCTACGGGAGGATGATCTATGGGTAGAGTTTGGAACCTTAGTGAGTATCCGTGACGGATGATGTTGAGAACCCACAGGTCTGACGTGATGGCCTCCCAGCGGTGGAGGAAGATGGTGAGGCGGCCTCCGATAGGCTGAGGAAGAGGCATGGAAGGTTGGAGACTGGCTATGCCCTGGAGAAAGGAGTCAAAAGGGCTGAGGGTTTTTAGTCGAAGGGAGAGGCTTGGTCGCCTGGTGGGACTGAGAACGAGCCTGAGTGTGTTGTTGTTGTTGGTGGCGAGGCCGGCGGGATTGTTGCTGAGGAGGATTCAGCGGCCTGGCAGAGAATCGACGTTGATAAGAGGACTGAGGCCTGTATGGTCGTGCCGGTGGAGTCTTCTTCTTCGGCTTAATGAGGGTGTCCCATCTGGTCTCATGAGCCGAAAGTTTTTGTGTTGTGGTATCAAGGGATTCCCCAAAAAGTTCATCACCAAGGCAGGGCGCGTTGGCGAGACGGTCTTGGTGGTTCACATCAAGGTCAGACACCCTCAACCAGGCTAGGCGTCGCATGGCTACAGCTAGTGCAGAGGCTCGTGAAGTAAGCTCGAAGGAGTCGTAAATCGAGCGCACCATAAATTTTCTGAGCTGAAGGAGGCTGGAAATCTGCTGTTGGAAAAGTGGGATTTTACGCTCAGGTACATACTTTTCCAGAGCAGAAAGTTGTTGGACCAGGTGTTTCATATAAAATGAAAAATGAAACGAGTAATTGTTGGCTCTGTTAGCCAGCATGGCATTCTGGTACAGGCGCTTTCCAAATTTGTCCATAGTTTTTCCCTCTCTGCCAGGAGGGGTGGAGGCATACACACTAGATCCCTGAGATTTCTTTAGAGTGGACTCTACGAGGAGGCTCTCATGGGGCAATTGGGTTTTATCAAATCCCGGGATCGGGATGACCCGGTATAAACTGTCCAGTTTTTTAGGGGCACCTGGGACAGTCAGTGGGGTTTCCAAATTTTTATAAAATGTTTCCCGTAGGATATCATGTACGGGGAGTTTAAGAAATTCCTTGGGAGGTTGGTCGAAGTCCAAGGCTTCTAAAAATGCCTGGGACTTCTTGGAGTCGGACTCAAGTGGGATGGAGAGAGCCGCAGACATCTCCCGAAGGAATTTCGTGAAGGAGGATTGCTCGGGCTTGGAAGTGGTTTCAGCCATAGAGGGTTCCTCATCGGTAGAAGAGGCATCCTCTTCGGTACCGAGTGGGGATTGCTCCCACAGGTCTGGGTCCCTGACAGCCGGTTCAGTATGGCGTGTTTTAGAAAGGGACTTGCCAGATCGCATGGATACGGTGCCGGGGGATGAAGACCGGCGTCGATCCCTGTCCCTGGAGGAATGGTGTCCATCCCGGTCCCGAGATGACCGGCGTCGATCTGGGGCCTGGGTCGGGTCCTCTGCCGAGCAAGTCTGAAGTACAGGCTGAGCAGATAAGACCGGCATGGATGTGTTCAGCGGTACCGAAGGGGTGGATACCGGTGGGGCGGTACTAGGCTCGGTCTGGACTGGTACCGGAAGGAGCGGTGCCAGTATGGTTGGAAGGAGCTGTTGGAGTTGCTTCTGTAGCTGCTCCTGAAGTTTGTCCTGGAGGATGGCCGAGATCCGGTCCTCCAATGGGGGCACCGGTACCGCTTTAGATTTCTTCGGTACCATAGGTGCTGCTCGACGCTCCGGCGATGAGGAGGCCGATGACGAGGCACTCACCGTGATCGGAGCGGAGCGTTTACGGGATCGGCGGGACGTCGGAAGAACCGGTGTCACCGCTGTAACAGGAGGTCGCTCAAGGGAAGTGGAAGGCTTCTTAGCCGGCTTACCTGGCGCTATCGACCCCGAAGGAGGATCAGGCGGTGTCGATGTGGCCGGTGCCGATTTAGGCGGTGCCGTCGACGTCGGGGCCTGCTCCATGGTAGAACCGGCACCGAAAAGAATATTTTGCTGTATTTGCCGGTTCTTAAGTGTGCGTTTCTTGAGAGTTGCACAGCGGGTGCAGGTGTCAGCCCGATGCTCTGGACCCAAACACTGAAGGCACCAGTTGTGCGGGTCAGTCAGAGAGATCGGGCGTGCACACCGCTGGCACTTCTTGAAGCCCGGTTGCGGGGGCATGAAGGGAAACACGGCCTCCGCGAAATCAAACCCGGAGGCTTGTATGATTACAACAGGCCCCGCCGGGGCCGGCTGCAAAAAAGCAAAGAAAAAGACACGAGTTTTTTTTTTTTTTTTTTTGAAAAGGAAAGTAAAGTCAAAAGACAAAATATAGAACAAAAAGGATCAAAAAAATCGCGAGCGGGAAGGCAAAATAGAGTTTTCAACGGCCGTTGAAAGCACATGCGTCTTCTTCGCTCCGCGGAAACGAAGAAACTGGAGACCACGCACTCCTCCGTCGGGCGGGAAGGCACCAGCGCATGCGCGGTGCGGCCAACTAGAACTTTCTAGTTAAAAAGGTCCGTACCGGGGCTCCGTCGGTGACGTCACCCATACGTTAAGAATATGCTGCCTGCTTGTCCTGGGATAATTCAGGTTATTATAATTTTTCCAATTATTGGTTATATGTTGAATGGCAACCCCTGTCATTATTAATAAAAGTTTATTATTTTCTGGTGAAATTTGACTTTTTTTTCTCATCATCATTCCAAATAATATTGTATCATATGATATTGCTATATGATTTTCCATCAATTTATTAATTTGTGGCCAAATTGAATTCCAAAAAGATTTAATGTAGGGACAATGATATAGTAAGTGATCTAATGTCCCTGGTTCTAGATTACAGTGCCAGCATTTATTGGACTTAGAACTGTCTAATTTTTGCAAACGTGTAGGGGTCCAAAAAGCTCTATGTAATAAAAAGAACCAAGTTTGTCTCATAGATGCTGACACTGTACATCCCATTCTCCAAGACCAAATTAGTGGCCATTGAGATGCATTAATCTGATGTCCAATCTCAATGCTCCAAATATCTCTTAGACCATTTTTTGGTTTTTTATTCAAATATCCAGATATTAATTTATACCACAATGCGGCTTGATGTCCTAGGAAGTCTGTTTGAAAACATAAGAACTTTAAACTATATTGATTATTTAATGTTTTCCATTCAGGGAACCCAACCTGAATGGCCTGCTTCAATTGCAACCATTTAAAACTTTGTGTTTTATTAAGACCAAATCTATGTTGCAATTGTGAAAAATCCAGCAGTTTACCTTCTGAAATAACATCATCTAAAGATCTAATGCCTGCAATAATCCAGTTCTTCCAAAGGATTTGAGCTTCGCCAATTTTGATCTTGGAGTTTATCCATATAGATTGATTAGTTGATTTGTTTATTGGGATTGGTGTTAATTTATCAATAAACCTCAATGTTTTCCAAGTATCCATTAATAATTTATTTTCTCTGTATCTTCTAGGTATGTTGATACTTGGCAAATGAACTAAATTTAGGGGAAACATAAGGCGCCATTCTAAATATAACCAATCTGGTGTATTATCTATAAGTTCTGGGAGGATCCAATACATACCCTGACGTAGAATATAGGCTTGATGGTACCTATAGAAATTTGGAAAATTTACCCCTCCCTCTTTAATTGATTTTTGCAAAGTTACTAAAGCTATTCTAGGTGTTTTGCCAAGCCAAAGAAATTTTGTTAAAATGCTATTAAGTTTTTTATAAAAGGACCCCTGAAAATAAATAGGTATCATACTCATTTGGTAGCAAACTACAGGTAACATCATCATTTTAATAGTTTGAACTCTTCCCCACCAAGAAATATGTAATGGGTTCCATTGCTCACATAACTCCGTAACTTTTTTTAATATATATTTTTCATTCTCTTTTACTGTATCTTCAATTGTATTTTTAACTTGAATGCCAAGATATTTAAATCCTTCTTCTTTCCATATGAATGGAAAAGTATCAAATAATCCTTTTACACAATGAACATTCAAGGGTATAATTTCAGATTTATTCCAATTAATTTTATAACCTGAAAATTTACCAAACTTATCAATTAATTCCAATAAAGAAGATAAGGTTGACTCTGGATTTCTCAAATAAAGCAAAATATCGTCAGCATAAGCCGAAATTTTATATTCCATATCTGAATATGGAATACCTTGTATCTCCCTCTTTTGCTGTATTGCTAACAATAAGGGTTCTAATACAACATCAAATAACAAAGGAGATAAAGGACAACCTTGTCTAACTCCCCTCTGCAATTGAAAACCATCAGATATCTTATTATTAATATTTAGTCTTGCAATTGGGAAGCTATACAATGTTTTTACCATTTGTATAAATCCAGAACCTATACCAAACCATTCTAAAGCCTGATACATAAAATTCCATTCTACTCTATCAAATGCTTTTTCAGCATCTAATGAAACTGTAAAAGCCGGTTCATCCATTTTTTTTGATAAGTTTAACATGTGAAATAATAGTCTAGTATTATTAGAGGAATGTCTTTTAGCAACGAAACCCATTTGATGCATATCTATAATATGTGGGAGAGCTTTGGCTAATCTCAAAGCCAAAATTTTCGCCAAAAGTTTATTATCAACATTTATCAAAGATATAGGCCTGTAGTTCGAAACCAAAGTAGGATCTTTATTTGGCTTAGGCAAAACAATTATTATTGATTCAGCCATAGTACCTTTAATATTACCTTTTATAAGTTGTGTCTGATATAAATTTAGTAAATATGGGGAAAGGATATTTTGAAATGTTTTATAAAATTCTACTGTATAACCATCACCACCTGGAGCGGATCCAACTCTAAGAGATCTCAATGCTGTTTCTAATTCTTTTAATGATATAGGTTCATCTAAACTCCGTTTTATATGATCAGGAATCTTAGGTCCATTAATTAAATCTAAAAAATTTTTCCCCTCTTTTTGTTTCTCCAAATAAGGCTCGGAAGAATACAGGTCTTTATAAAATTTTAAAAATTGTTTTAATATTATATTAGTTTGATTTGTTATTATACCATTATTCTTTAATTCTTTAAAATTCTTTAAAAAAATACAAACACCTGTTTCACATTACATTACATTAGTGATTTCTATTCCGCCGTTACCTTGCGGTTCAAGGCGGATTACAAAAAGCACAGTTACTTACCGTAACAGGTGTTATCCAGGGACAGCAGGCAGATATTCTTGACTGATGGGTGACGGCACCGACGGAGCCCCGGTACGGACAATTTTAGAGTGATTGCACTCTAAAAACTTTAGAAAGTTCTAGCTAGGCCGCACCGCGCGTGCGCGAGTGCCTTCCCGCCCGACAGAGGCGCGCGGTCCCCAGTTAGGATAAGCCAGCTAAGAAGCCAACCCGGGGAGGTGGGAGGGACGCAAGAATATCTGCCTGCTGTCCCTGGATAACACCTGTTACGGTAAGTAACTGTGCTTTATCCCAGGACAAGCAGGCAGCATATTCTTGACTGATGGGTGACCTCCAAGCTAACAAAAAAGAGGGATGGAGGGAAGGTTGGCCATTATGAAAATAAATTTTGTAAAACAGATTGGCCGAAGTGTCCATCCCGTCTGGAGAATGCATCCAGACAATAATGAGATGTAAAAGTATGAACTGAGGACCAAGTAGCAGCCTTGCAGATTTCCTCAATAGGAGTGGAACTGAGGAAAGCTACAGACGCTGCCATAGCTCTAATTTTGTGGCCCGTGACAGAACCTTCCAGTGTCAGGCCGGACTGAGCATAACAAAAAGAAACGCAAGCAGCAAGCCAATTGGATAGAGTGCGTTTAGATACAGGATGACCCAACTTGTTAGGATCAAATGACAAAAACAGTTGAGGGGATGATCTGTGAGGTTTGGTGCGATCAAGATAGTAAGCCAGAGCACGTTTACAATCCAAGGTATGCAAAGCCTGTTCACCTGGATTAGAATGAGGCTTTGGGAAAAAAACAGGTAGAACGATGGATTGGTTAAGATCAAGTTTCAAGTTTCAAGTTTATTTGGTTTTACTATACCGACCATCAAATAAATATCTGGCCGGTGTACATTACAATAAAAATATAAATTAAATAGGGAAGGGGAGTTAAAATATTCTACATTTAGGGGTACAAATAGTGTATATTAAGACATAGACTAGACAAACTTGATTGTGAGGGAAGAGGTTTATGGAAGGGTAAAGTTACAATGTGGAGAGAAAAGGGAGAAAGAGGGGATGGGAAAACAACATTTGGGAAGGGAAAAGTCATTAGAATAAAATTTGTGATGTTAAACGAGTGAAGATGACTGAGAGTTAGCTACTAAACAGAAATAAAAGCATCACGGAATAGGAAAGTCTTTAAGCCTGTTTTAAATTTATCTAATTGTTGTTCATCACGAAGAAGTTGTGGTAAAGAATTCCATAGCATTGGGGCAGTAACAGAGAAATTTATTTTCCGTGTGTAATAAAAACTTTTGATGGAAGGGATCAGAAGAAGATTTTGATTTGTGGATCTTAAGGTACGAGATGAACATTGAGGGATGAGAAGTTTGTGTAGAAATGAAGGCAGATGGGAGGATTTTATTTTGAAGGTCAGGAGAATAATTTTGTAAGTAATTCGATGGGCCACAGGAAGCCAGTGGGCATCTTTCAGAATTGGGGTAACGTGATCATATTTTCCTAATTTATAAATGAGTTTTATTGCTGTATTTTGGATCAATTGAAGACGTCGGATTTCTTTTTGTGGAAGACCGTTAAAGAGGGAATTACAGTAGTCAAGATGAGAAATGATCAAGGAATGGACTAGAATTGTAATAGATTCGGTTGGTAGGATTGAAGTCAAAGAGCGGATGATACGAAGTTTATAGAAGCAAGTTTTTACTATAGAACTGATGTGATCGTGAAATGACAGATCTTTATCGATAATAACCCCTAGAAGTTTTATTTTTGTTTCCATTTGGATTGGGACTGATTTAATGGCTATTTTTTCAGGTAAGGTTTCAAAATTTTTTGTTGAGAATAAAAGTCCACGAGATTTGTTAACATTAAGAGAAAGTTTGTTAGTGTAGAGCCAGTCGTTTATGGAATCCAGTTTATTGTTGATATTTTTAATGTCAGAAGTATTAGAAGTGTTAATTGGATGAAGGAGTTGAATGTCATCTGCATAGGCGAAAATAGTAAATCCAATAGATTGAGCTATAGTTAGAAGTGGAGATAGAAAGATATTAAATAGTAAAGGTGATAGGATAGAACCTTGTGGAACCCCATAGGTTTGAACTAAAGAAGTTGAAGTTTCGTTCATTGCCTGAACTTTGAAACTACGTTCTGTGAAGTAAGATTTAAACCATGAAAGTGCAGATCCAGAGATACCGCAGTCTTTAAGTCTATTTAGAAGGAGAGAATGGTCAATAGTATCAAAGGCTGCTGAGAGGTCGAGAGATATAAGAAGGACAGATTTTTGGTGTTCGTGATAGTAGTGTATAGTTGATAGGAGGCCTAGCAGTGACAGTTCAGTTGAATGTGATGAGCGAAAACCGGTTTGACAGGGGTGTAAAGCGTGAGTTTTTTCGATGAAATCAGATAGTTGAGTATGAACGATTTTTTCTGTTAGTTTCGATAATAACGGAAGATTAGCGATTGGACGATAATTTGCGGGAAGAGAGGGATCAGAATTATGTTGTTTAATTTTTGGAAAGACAAGAGCAGCTTTCCAACCCGAAGGAACAGAACAGTCAGAAAGAGATTTAGAAATCATTTCCCAGATATATGGCCCAAAGTGAGAAAAAAATTTTTTAAGAAGAAAGGGAGGAATACTCTCTAGAGGAGTATTAGAAGTATTTAAAGATTGCAGGATGAGGAGTAAGTTTGTTAGAGATGGCATTTTAAAGGTTGAAATCGAGCTGAATGGGAGATGTGAAGAATCATTTTGTGTATGGGTTAAGAGAGGAGGGGGGGTTGGTCCGAGAAGAGTTCTGATGTCTTTAATTTTTGTATCGAAAAAAAGAATTAATTCGTTAGCTGAAGGAGTGGAAGTTATGGGTAGTTTTTTTTTTTGAGTATTTAGAGAGGGATTGAGCAAGATTAAAGAGAGTGGAAGAGTTACGGGTGGTTGATATAAGTTTAGTGTAATAGTCTTTTTTTGCTTGTTGAATTGCGTTTTTGTAATGAGTTGCTTTTTCTTTGTATAGGATAAGGAGATTGTTAGAGGGTGTTTTTCGCCATTTTTGTTCTGTAGAACGTAGTTGTTTGCGAAGAAGGATGAGATTCTCATTATACCATGGTTGTTGTTTATTTTTGGGGGTTAGGTTTGAACTGGATTTCTTTTTTTCCTGTTGGGGTGCCAGGGAGTTTAAGAGAGATGTTGTAGAAGTATTCCAGAGAGAGGTTTGTTCGTCGAGAGAGAGGGAAGAAAAGTCTGTAAGGTTTAAGTTGAAGGAATTCTGAATATCTGTAAGAGTAATTTTTTGGATATTGCGAGTAAAGTGAGTATTTTTTATGTTTTGTTTTTGGAGATTTAATGGTTTAGAGGGGGATTCGAAGTACCAACTAATTAGAAAGTGGTCAGACCAGGGTAGTGGATGGAACTGAAAGTTTTTGAAAAGATGGGTAGCGGAGATAGGGCAAAAGATCATATCTAAGGTATTACCGGCTTCATGGGTAGGCGAGGAAATGAGAGAGGTTAGTGAAAGATCAGAAATCAGCGTTAAAAGTTCAGAGGTGTTATGATGGTTAGGGGAATTAAAGTGGATATTAAAATCACCGAGTATTATGGAGTCGGGATACGTTATGTTGAAGTCAGATATAATGGAAATTAAGTTTGAGAGTGAAGTTTTTGATACGGGAGGTGGAAGATAGACAAGAAGAAAGTTATAGTTAATAGAGGAAGGGGATTTAATGCAAAATTGGAGGGTTTCGACAGAGGAGGTGGGGGGCGAGTTTGAAGTGTTTGCTTGGCAAAGAATAGAAGTGTGAAAAATAACAGCTAAACCTCCTCCTCTTTTCCCTAGGCGTGGGTGAAAAAAAGCTTTGAAGTTAGGAGGGCAGGCTTGGGTTAGGTAAGCTTCTTCCCCAGATGATAGCCAAATTTCTGTAAGACAGAGGATCTGAAGTTTTTGTTGAGTAATAGTGTCTTGTATGAGATGATGTTTATTTTTAAGTGATCGTACGTTAAGTAAACCAATGTTTAGTTGTAAGGAAGAATGAATTGGAGTGGAGAATAAAGAGGAAGAGGGGAGGATTGGGATAGTAATATAAGATCTAGCATTAGGTTCAGAAGTAGATGGAGAAGGGTTTTTCTTAGGGGGTCGACGCCCCCAAATAGTAGAAATTGAAGACATTGTTGTGAAATTAGGAAATTGGGGTATAGGGTAATTAAGAGAGGTAGAGGAAGTTGAGAGGATATATGTAAATAGCAGTAGTGTTGATAAAGAGATAAGGATAAAATGATAAAATGTGTTAAAGGGAGAGATTTTGTTGAAGTAATGAAGCAGCTGCATGAAGGAGCGCATAAAGGAGCAGGACCTGCTCCTTAGGTGCGCTCCTTTGGCGCGCGCCTTCGGCGTGCGCCGCAAAGCAGGGGAATTTAAAGCAAATGCTACCGGTGGTGGTAAGTGGGCGGAGTCGTCGGCGCCGACGCTTCGCGGCGGCGTTCCCTTTACGGAGTAACAGAGCCGGTGGTGGTAAGTGGGCGGAGTCGTCGGCGCCGACGCTTCGCGGCGGCGTTCCCTTTACGGAGTAACAGAGCCGGTGGTGGTAAGTGGGCGGAGTCGTCGGCGCCGACGCTTCGCGGCGGCGTTCCCTTTACGGAGTAACAGAGCTGTAAGGTAAATAAAATTTAAACTTGAAATAGTAACTAAAAACACAGATTATAAAATGAGACTTGAAAAATCATAAAATAATTCGAGTTAAATCCAATGGAGGGAGTCCAGTATTAGCTTGCAGTGAAGGAAGAGTGCGTCAGCAGGCAAACAAAGATGAAATTCAGACACAACCTTAGGAAGGAACTTGGGATGTGTGCGGAGGACGACCTTATCATGGTGAAAAACAGTGAAAGGTGGATCCGCCACCAGTGCATGGAGCTCACTGACCCTCCTGGCAGAAGTGATAGCTATTAGAAAGACCACTTTCCAAGTTAGAAATTTAAAATGCGTTGAGGCCAACGGCTCGAAAGGAGGCTTCATCAACGCAGAAAGAACCACATTAAGATCCCATACAACAGGAGGGGCTTTAAGAGGTGGTTTCACATTGAAAAGGCCCTTCATGAACCTTGAAACTAAGGGATGAGCTGAGAGGGGTTTTCCATGAATCGGCTCATGAAAAGCTGCAATGGCACTAAGGTGGACCCTTATCGAAGAGGATTTAAGACCAGAGTCAGATAAGGACAATAAATAGTCCAACACCAGTCCCACTGCTGTAGATATGGGATTATGGTGATGTAACAGGCACCAGGAAGAAAACCGAGACCACTTTTGTTGGTAACATTGAAGAGTAGACGGTTTCCTGGAGGCATCAATAATAGAACGGACAGGCTGAGAAAGGAGAGCATGAGCTGGAGTCAGCCCGAGAGATACCAAGCTGTCAGGTGCAGAGACTGTAAGTTGGGATGAAGCAGTGTTTGTTTCCTTCACTGCTTACACAGCATCAGCAGAGGAAGAGGTATGGGTTCCCTGGAACTGAGTTGAAGTAGAAGGGAAAACCAATGCTGTCTGGGCCACCGTGGAGCGATGAGAATCATGGTGGCTTGTTCCCTCTTGAGCTTGAATAAGGTGCGCAGCATGAGCGGAAGAGGAGGGAATGCAAAAAGGAAGAGATTGGTCCAATCTAGGAGAAATGCATCGGGTTCCAGACGGTGAGGAGAGTAAAGTCTGGAGCAAAACAGGGGCAGTTGATGGTTGTGGGGAGCTGCAAAAAGATCCACTTGAGGAGTGCCCCATTGAGAGAAAATGAACTGGAGAGTCGAGGGGTCGAGAGTCCATTCGTGAGGTTGAAGGATTCTGCTGAGATTGTCTGCTAAGCAATTCTGTTCCCCCTGGATGTAGACTGCCTTCAGGAATAGGTGACGAGCAGTCGCCCAGGTCCAAATCCTTTGAGCTTCCTGACATAAGGGACGGGATCCCGTCCCTCCCTGTTTGTTGATGTAGTACATTGCAACTTGGTTGTCTGTGCAAATGAGAAGAACTTGAGGAAAAAGGAGATGTTGGAAAGCTTTGAGGGCGTAAAACATCGCTCTGAGTTCCAGGAAATTGATGTGGTGTTTCTTTTCCTGGGTAGTCCAAAATCCCTGAGTTTGGAACTCGTTCAAGTGAGCTCCCCATGCATAGGGGGAGGAATCCGTGGTGATGACCAGTTGATGAGGAGGTAGATGGAACAGTAGACCTCTGGATAGATTTGATGATTTCAACCACCAAAGAAGCGACTGTCGAAGAGACGAGGTCACAGATATGTGTCGTGAACAAGGATCCGTCGCTTGTGACCACTGAGTCGCTAGGGTCCATTGAGGAGTACGCAGGTGGAGACGTGCGAAGGGAGTGACATGTACTGTGGAGGCCATGTGTCCTAAGAGCACCATCATGTGATTCGCAGAGATGGAAGGTTGCTGGAACACCTGCTGACAGAGATGAAGGATGGTGTGAAGGCGGTTTGGAGGAAGAAAAGCCCTCATCTGAACAGTATCCAGAATGGCTCCAATGAATTGAAGTCGCTGAGTTGGAATGAGGTGCGACTTGGGTAGATTGATTTAGAACCCCAACAGTCGAAGGAAGTAAATGGTCTGATCGGTGGCTTTGTGAACGGACTGAGGAGAAGGAGCCTTGATGAGCCAGTCGTCCAGGTAAGGGAAGACTTGAAAGTTGTGGGAGCGGAGATAAGCTGCGACCACAATCAGACATTTGGTGAATACCCTGGGCGAGGAGGCTAGGCCGAAGGGTAGCACCTTGTATTGGTAATGATGTTGATTGACAAGAAAGCGAAGATATTGTCTGGACATCAGATGAATTGGAATGTGAGTATACGCCTCCTTGAGATCGAGGGAACATAGCCAGTCTTCCTGAGAAAGAAGAGGGTATAGGGTGGCAAGAGATAACATCTTGAACTTCTCCTTGACCAGACATTTGTTGAGATCCCTGAGATCTAATATTGGTCTGAGATCTCCGGTCTTTTTGGGTACAAGAAAGTACCGGGAATAAAATCCCAGGCCTTGCTGGTCCAGAGGAACTGGTTCGATGGCATTGAGAAGAAGGAGGGATTGAACCTCCTGAGCGAGAAGGAGGGACTGAGCCTTGTTGGAAGCAGACTCTTTTGGCAGACTTACAGGTGGAGGAGTCTGAAAATTTAGGGAGTAGCCGTGGGCGATGATAGCAAGTACCCACTGGTCGGAGGTAATTGCTTCCCAGCGAGATAGAAAAATTTTTAGTCGACCTCCTATGGGCTGAGGTAGAGGACATGAGGGAGGAAGACTGGCAATGTCCTGGAGAAAGGAGTCAAAAGGGCTGCGTCGACTTAGGTTGAGTAGCCGGTTTGACAGTGGGCTGCTGTTGTTGACGAGCCTGTTGCTGCTGCTGACGCTGTCTGCGAGGTTGAGGAGGATGAGGCTGAGCCGGTCGAGCAGAAAACCTCCTTTGATATGAAGATTGTTGCCTGAATGGATGAGGAGGAGGAGGTTTCTTCTTGTTTTTCAACAAGGTGTCCCACCTAGTTTCATGGGCGGAGAGCTTTTGTGTGGTGGTATCCATGGACTCCCCAAACAGCTCATCCCCTAGGCAAGGCGCATTGGCAAGCCGGTCCTGATGGTTTACGTCCAGTTCTGAGGCCCGCAGCCATGCTAATCTTCTCATTGCTACAGAGATAGCAGTAGCACGAGACGTCAGTTCAAAAGTATCATAAATAGAACGGACCATAAACTTCCTGAGTTGCAAAAGACTAGAGGTACATTGCTGAAAAGCAGGAAGTTTACGGTCCGGAATATACTTTTGAAAAGAGGTTACCTGTTGAACGAGATGCTTCAGGTAAAATGAAAAGTGGAATGCGTAATTACCTGAGCGGTTGGCCAGCATGGCATTTTGGTAAAGACGCTTTCCAAATTTGTCCATGGCCTTTCCTTCCCTGCCAGGAGGGACAGAGGCATACATACTGGCGCCTGCAGATTTCTTTAGGGTTGACTCTACCAACAGAGATTCATGGGGAAGTTGGTGTTTGTCAAATCCAGGTATTGGAATCACTTTATACAGAGATTCCAGTTTTCTTGGGGCTCCTGGGATTGTCAAAGGAGTTTAAAGATTTTTATAAAAAGTTTCCCTCAAGATGTCATGGAGGGGTAACTTTAAAAACTCTTTAGGAGGTTGGTCAAAATCTAAGGCATCCAAAAATGCCTTGGATTTTTTAGAGTCAGACTCTAAAGGAATAGACAGAGTGTCTGACATCTCCTTTAAAAATTTAGTGAAGGAGGAGTGCTCTGGCTTAGCAGTAGTATCCTGCACCGATGGTTCCTCCTCATCAGATGTGTAATCCTCCTCGGTACCGAGGGGATCATCTGAATCGTCCCACAAGTCAGGGTCCCGTACCGATTGTAAATGGCCCTGGGAAAGTGGAGTCGATGTATCAGCATGTTTAGTCTTGCGTACCGATTTACCAGACCGAGTGGATACGGTACCTGGAGAATGTAGAACGGTACGAGGTTCAGAGAACAGTACCGGCTCCGACACCGTAGGAGTAGCACGCCGTTTTGGTTCTGCTGACAGAACAGGCATGGACAAAGATTTTTGCGGTGCCGAAACAGTCGATGACAATAAAAGAGGCTGTTCGACAGACGGCACCGACGGCTCAGTCGGTACCGACACTGGAAGGTTCGGAGACAATAGAGCCGGGAGCAACTGTTGGAGTTGCTGCTTAAGCTGGACCTGGAGGATAGAGGCAATGCGCTCATCCAACGTTGGTCCCGATGGCACCGGTACCGGTTTTTTTCTTGCTCGGTACCTTCGGTGCCGCTCGACGCTCGGGAGAAGTCGATGCCGATGACGAGGCAGAGACTTCAATGGGAGCGGAGCGTTTACGGGGCCGGCGCTCAGTCTGCAGGACTTGGCTCACTGCATGCTCGACTGGCGGGCCTAGAACAGTAGGGGAAGGCTTCTTAGCCGGCTTACCTACAGGAGTCGACACCGACGATGGATCTGGCGGTGCCGAGGTAGTCGGAGTCGATTTGGAGGAAGTCGTCGACGTCGATACCGGTGCAACTTCCATAGCGGTACCGAAAAGGATCCGCTGCTGAATTTGTCGATTTTTTAAAGTTCTTTTTTGTAAAGAACTACAGCGGGTGCAGGTTTCAGCCCTATGGTCCGGACCCAGACACTGGAGGCACCACTTGTGTGGGTCGGAGAGGGAGATAGGACGTGCACACCGCTGACACTTTTTGAAACCCGGTGACGGGGGCATGAAGGGAAATACTGCTGTAGCAAAATCGAAGCCCGAGGCTTCGATGGTGCCAACAGGCCCCGCCGGGTCAGATTCGACAAAAACAAAAAAAAAAAAAAAAAAGAAAAATAAAAAGATTTTTTTTTTTTTTTTTTTTACACAAAAGGTAAATAAGAAGGAAGAAATAAAATATGAAGAAAAAAATACGCGCGAGCGGGAAGGCAAGTGAAAGAGAAAAAAACTTCCAACAGCCGTTGGAAACACGCGTCTTCTTAGCTCCGCGGAATTAAGAAAACTGGGGACCGCGCGCCTCTGTCGGGCGGGAAGGCACTCGCGCACGCGCGGTGCGGCCTAGCTAGAACTTTCTAAAGTTCTTAGAGTGCAATCACTCTAAAATTGTCCGTACCGGGGCTCCGTCGGTGCCGTCACCCATCAGTCAAGAATATGCTGCCTGCTTGTCCTGGGATAAATGATCTTTCTGGCCATTTCCAGAGGAATTATAGAATAGTTAGGGAGTAGTCAACTTGGTTCATAGAGATGAGATGGTTCTTGTGGCGTTAGGTTGTTTTAGAGAGTGGGGAGGCGTTAGGTTGGTTTCGATTGTTGGGTATCAGGGATTTTTTTTAAATAGTATGGTTTTTATTTCTTTTCTAAATGTTCTGTAGTCAGGGGTCGTTATCAGCAAAGTAGAGAGTTGGCGGTCTAGTCTCGCTGCTTGTGTGGCCAGGAGGCCATTATACAGTTTTTTTCCGTTTGACTTCTCTGATTGGGGGGTATGTGAATGGAGCATGGGCTCTCCTTTGTCTGGTTGAGGTGGTTCGGATTAGATGGTTGGTTAGGTATATTGGGCTGTTTCCGTTCATGGTTTTAAATAGAAGACAGTAGAACTTGAATTGTATTCTTGCTTGGATTGGTAGCCAGTGTGAGTGGAGGTACGCCTCAGTGATGTGGTCATGTTTTCTCAGAGAGTAGATGAGTCTCAGAGCTGTGTTCTGGATTGTTTGCAGTTGTTTAATCATGGTCGCGGGGCAGGGTAGATAGAGAATGTTACAATAGTCTAGTAGACCCAGCATTAGGGCTTGAACTAGGATCCGGAATTGAGTTTTGTCGAAGAATTTTCACACTTGTCTTAGGTTTCTCATGATTGCAAAGGATTTCTGTATTATTTTGTTGATTTGTGGTTGCAACGTACAGCACCTGTCAATCGTCACTCCCAGTAGTTTTAGAGTGGTTTGCATGGGGAATGTGGTTGAGTTGATTACTAGGTTTGTAATGGATGGTGTCCTATCATTTTCTAGGAGAATGAATTTTGTTTTTTCTGAGTTTAGTTTCAGTTTGTGGTCTTTCATCCAAGATGTTATTGTTTCTAATGTTTTATGTATAGTGTCTATTATGGAGGGTTTTAGTTGATCAAAAGGGAGAAGAATGGTGATGTCGTCTGCGTAGCTGTAGGAGATTATGTTTGATTTATCTAGACAGGTGCCGAGGGACGCGATGTAGAGGTTGAAGAGTGTGGGGGATAAAGGGGATCCCTGAGGTACACCACAGGGGTTGGACCAGGGTTCTGACTTTTCATTGCTTGATTTTACTCTGTAGGATCTGGTCTTTAAGAATCCTTGGAACCATATGTGCACTTTATCTGTGATACCAATTGCATCCAGAATTTGTAGAAGAATGTTATGGTCAACCAGGTGAAATGTCGCGGATAGATTTAGTTGTATGAGGAATATTTTTTTTTCCTGTGCTAAGATGTTGTCTAGCTGTGTCCAGGAGGGATCCTAATAGTATTTCAGTGCTATAATTGGTTCTGAAGCCAGATTGTGTATGGTGGAGTATGTTGTGATCTTCTAGATAGTCAGTGAGGAATTTGGCTACTAGGCCTTCCATTATTTTGACGTAAAGTGGTATTGATGCTATGGGTCTGTAGTTGGAAGGTTGATCCGTTACTCCTTTAGGGTCTTTTAGGATAGGGGTGACAATGATTTCGCTGAGGTCTTGCGGGAAAAGGCCGTGTGTGAGCAGTGTTTGCATCCATTGTAGGAGGAGAGAGCGGAATTTGATACTGGCATTTTTTAGTAGATATGGAGGGCAATGGTTTAGGTCACAGGCTGCATGACTGTATTTTTTGTAGAGTTTGTTGAAGTGTTGTATAGTGGGGAAGAGGGACCAGGTTCTATCTGCTGCTGTAGATTCTTTGTCTGAGAGGATTGTAGTGATCTCATCTAGGAGAGTTGGGTTTCCTGCGAGGTTGTTCCTGGCATTTGTGATTTTATTTTTGAAGTGTTCTGCTAGTGTGGAGGCTGAGGGGGGAGGGGTGTTATCAGTGGCCAGGTAAGGTTTGGCGTCTGTGAGTTCTTTCAGTATTTGGAATAGTTTTTTAGTGTCTTGGGTTTCTCTGCCTATTAGGTTGGTGTAGTATGTCTTTCTTTTGTCTTTTAATTGTAGCTTGTATTGTAGGATGAGTATTTTCCATGCGATTTTTGTGGATTCTTGGTTGGTTTTCCTCCATTTTCTTTCGAGTCGTCTGCATTGTCTTTTGAGTAGGAGTAGTTCGTTGTCAAACCATTTGTCAGATTGTCTGCTGATTCTGGTTTTTGTTTGCATTGGGGCTAGCTCATTTAAGGTGGCTTTACTTAAGCTGCTCCATTGTGAAATGAAGTCTTTGGGGTTAGAGTCTTGGATTAATTCATCTGTTTTTGACCAGAATTTGGAGGGGTAGATATGTTTACGTGAGTTGTAGGTTAGTTTTGGGGATTTATGTTTAGATTTGTTTTTGGCCCAGTTAATATTGAAGGAGTATGTATAGTGGTCTGACCATAGTGAACGAGACCACTTTCCATTTGATGTCTGAATATCTGGGAGAAGGGGCTGTTGTATCATGAAGGCTGCGATGTCTATTTGGTGACCTTTTTCATGAGTGGTTTGTGGGTCTAGGATCTTGTATGTTAAGGCTTCGAGAAAGGATAGTAGGTTTTCTACTTGTTTGGAGGAGTGATCTTCGAGATGTAGGTTTAGATCGCCTAGGATAAGGTTGTATGGGGTCAATAGTGAATTTCGGTATAAGAAATCTTCGAATTCCGATTTTGCAGTGTTCCAGTTTCCTGGTGTTATATAGCATAGTATGCATGTCATGGATTCTTTTAGTGTGGAGCATGAGAGCTGGCATGCTAGAAGGTCCATGTAAGGAGTGGATATTTTGTCTAGTGTATTAATGTTAAGTGATTTTCTGATTATAATGGCTAGACTTCCTCCTCTTTTGTTTTCTCTGCAGACCACTGCTGTTTTGTAGTCTTTTGGGCAGATTTCTGTAATCCTGGGGGTCTTCGTCCAATGTTAGCCAGGTTTCTGTGAGGATTAGGCAGTCTATGTTCTCGTTTTGTATCCAGTCTTTTATGTGTTCTGTTTTTGGGCCTATGGCTCTTATGTTGAGGTAGGCACAAGTAAGAGTGGTAAATTCTGTTTGTGGACCAGTTGTTAAAGAGTATATGAGTGTTCTTGGGTAGGTGTATGTTTTGGACTTGGGGAGGTGAGAAAGTCTTCCTTTCCATGCTGGAGTAATGGTGTGTTGTATATAGGTCTGGTGATTGGTGTTTGTGTTCCCTAAGATAGACCAGACTGGATGGTGGTTTCTGTTTATAGTTGTGATGACTGGTATTGAGTAGATGTAGTTTGCATTTGTCTTCCTGTTGGTTAGGAGCAGGAGCAGGAGTAAGATTATGACAGTTAGCATTCTTTTCTTTAGTAGTCGATTCATCTTGGGAAATTGGTTGTTTTTTTGTTTTGGGTTTTTTTTAATAAAAGGAAACATAGGTGACAAGTGCATTTATAAAATTAGCTCCCAGAATTAATAATAATAATAATAACTTTATTCTTGTATACCGCAATACCATGGAAGTTCTATGCGGTTAACAGAAGAAGAGACTGTACAATTACAGTGAAGTTACAATTTCGTTAATGTTACATTAACATTTTAGACTATGCATTTTTCAATCAGTTACATTTACATTTTAGACGATACATTGACAGAGAAGTTAATTTTTGCAGGTAGGTAATATATTCGGAGTAGTTATGTTTGCTATGAGTTACATGCAGCAGTGTTACAAATAGTGAAGTGTTACAAACAGAAGTGTAACCTACGGCGGTAAAGAGTCTGGGGGGGAGTCGAGGTCAGAAGTGGAGGAGGGAGGAGATCGGAACATTCAGAGGAATTTGTCAAAAAGGTAAGTTTTAGTTAACTTCCTGAAGGTTTGATAGGGGGGGGAATTGGAGATGAGAGTGGTGAGACCAATAGCACACCTATACCTATGTATAAATTTACATCTGCTGCAAAAAAGACATGAATAAGTTAGGGCTGCACATTAACGGCACGATTAATGCATTATTAACTGTAAAAAAAAAAAAAAAATTACAATTAATCGTGGTGCAACCCACTTTCTGCTGCCCGTATGCCCAGTAAGTTGGTCTGGCAACTCTTCCCCCAACCTCCCCAGGACCAATGCAGCTGCTCCTCCTTGCCCCTTCCCCCAGATCCACATGGCTGCTCTTCCCCCTGCAGCCAGCCTATCTTTAAATCCGGGCTTTGGCCCTGCAGGCCAGTGGCAGCCATACAGAAAGGCTGCCTGCAGCCTGCACTGGGCCTTTTCCTGTGACCCAGCTTGCCCCGATGCAGCTTCCTGTTTATATAAGGGGAAGGTTCAGTCAACGGCAAAGGCCTGGTACAGAATGCAGGCAACTTTTTTGTATGGCTGCCACTGGTCTGCAGGGTCAAAGACTGGATTTAAAGGTAAGCCGGCTGCAGGGGGTAGAGCAGCCACATTGGATCTGGGGGGAGAGATGCCACACCAGGCAGGCAGGCAAGGGAACTGAGAGAACCAGGTAGGGCCAAAATGGGAAGGGAGACTAGGGAGAGATGTCCCTGAGGGAGAGAGCTGAACCTAAGGGTAAGTAGGAAGGAAAGGAGAGAGGGAGAGAGAGTTAGACCTGGGGGCAAGAGAAAGATATGGGGGTCCTTGGAGGTCCGGTCTCCTCTAAAGCCACAGTACCTGTTCAATGGCTAGTGAGGTAGCTGAAGCCTTGTCAGGCAAAGAAATCTGCTGCCTGAGTCGTCTCCCTCCTCACACTGCTTCAGGAATGAGGAAGTCAGTGGCATGCCTCCAGTCACCAACACTTGCATTCCCCAAGCATACTCAGAGTTGCAGCATGAGGCAGTACGAGGAAGGCAGCGGCTTTAACAGTGGATTTCTTCGACTGGTGGGACTTCGGCATCCCCACCAGTAACATTAGTGTATGGCCATTAATTTAAATAATGGAAAATCATCCATTTTACTGCTGTAGTACAAATGGCCTTAGAACATGAGAACGGCCTATGTAAGAGCACGCTAAGGCCATGTTCTACCGCACCAAGGACTTAAATTTAGAACAGCTATTTGTTTGCCTAGATTTATGAGCTTAATTTATGCGCCTAGGTACTGAAAATTAGTGCTAAGCTTTTGGCTTCTTTTCCCTGCCTTAAATCTACCCCTGCTGCCACCTGCTTTTCAGAGAGACTACATAAATATTTATTCAAAAATTTCACTAGTTTGCTTTTGTAAATTTTCAGAGAGATCAATTTATGAGCATAACTCTCAAAGCTAAGAGCATAAATCCTTTGAATATTGGTCCCAGAGTGTTTATAAATTCCATACTCAGTGGATCCCTGCAAAAGTGACTCTCCAAATTTATTAAACAGTTCTCAAAAGTTATTTATACTAATGCATTTAAAAGAAAAATACATCCTATTATAATAATATGCCTTGCTGAGTTTAAAAGCATTGTTCTTTTGACCAGGTCAATTTCATCGAGTATAAACATGAAGCGCACTGAATTCAAGTCAGATAAAAACTGGCTTAGAGTTTAAAGACAGCATTTTTTTAAAAAGCTTAACATCTTGTTACCAGCAGAAAAATCCATTTAAAAGCAGCAGAACAGGGGAACAAGCATCTTTCTTCCACCCTTCGCCTTTACTGGCCAAGCTTTTCTAGGTAACGGTGCACTAATTGCTTTGTGTGCCAGAGCTACAAAGGGTGCAGTCATTGCTAGTAGCTTAATTCATCTTTCGTTCCCTTGCCCAAGCAATTTTCTAGAAGCAAGAGTCAGTCTTAGAGCAGGCACAAGGGGCCCAATATTCAGCGCTATTTAGCCGGCCAGAAACGGCTCCAGGCTGGCTAAATAGCACATAGCTCAATGGATTGGCCAGTGACTGGCTATGTCACATGACATAGCCAGTCACCACCAATTTTCATCGGCTCACCAGCTAACTTTGGAGGCCAGATATAACCACCTAAAAGGGTGGTTTACCTTTGGCTACTAAGACTTAGCTGGCCAGCTGCTGAATATTGGTCTAACCGGCTTTGTTTTAGCTGACCAAAGATTGAATTTCCTGTCTACGCTGTTCGCCAGATATGGCGCGGGCACTGAATTTCCGGTATCACTAGACAGTGGGATTGCTGGTGATTTCCTGTGGTATGAATATGGGGTGGGGGGAGGTATCATTTAATCAGTGTTACATGCTTACCGCCAGCTTGTAGTCTGACCCCAACATGTATTTCTGTTTTTTGCCAGGCAGATCCCTGTTGATGTGACTGACCACAAAGAGGGAAGCAGGAAGTCTGATGGAAGGGCTAACCAGCACACTCCCCCAGAGGGCGCTGTAGAACATCTCCTGGCCTATCAGCAAAGACAGCCTCTGAAGCAGAATATCTGTCCTGGGGATCAAAGGAAAAACAAAACAAAACAAAACAAAACACCACACACCTTAAAAACGCACACAGGTGTCTTATCATTTAATATTACTTTTCAGACCTATCTTTGGGCATCAAGCTCAACTGGAACTAAAATGTGTTGGGCTAGAATATCAGAATCTTTTATTCAAAATTACCCATTAGATATCACTTATTTTTACATTCTTCCAATCACGCAGCTCCTGATTGGTGAGGCCCGACTTTAGTGCAGGAAAAGGTGGGCGGAGCATACCGCAAGTGATTTCCTTCACTCGCCGGCACTCTGGCTGCTCTCTCCTGCCGCTGCGGCTGTCCTCTCCTGCCCGGCCATTCGCGGTCAGAAAATCCGCGAATGACCGGGACCGCAAACAGCGAACCGCGAATGACCAGGGGAACACTGTACTATTTGATGTACCATGGACAGCACTTTAAACCGAATTCTTTGCTCAATTGGCAGCCAGTGCAAGCTTTTCAATGTGGGAGTTATATGGGCTACCCTTGTTACCCCACTAATCACCCTAGCGACAGAATTTATGACCCAGTGATCATTTTATCGCTGTATGCCCATTGATCTTGAACGATTTTGGAAAAACAGACGGAAAAATATAAGTAAGACTAAGAAAAATATGGCGGTTATCATTGAAAATCATGTACACTGCACATTCTCACTCTTGGCTCCATCTGCCCAAATGCCTCAAGTGCTACAAGGTTCAAGGTTTATTAATATTTGATGTATCGCTGAATCTGTTTACAAAGCGATGTACACAAGTAAAAAAGACATAAAATTACAGATGCACAAATTAAAATTCATTAACATCCAATTTAAGACAAGACAAACTTGAAATGGGAAGGAAAGAAGGGCAAAGATTACATCTGTTATATCAAGAAAAACAAATACGGGAAAAAACATAAGGAAACGGGGGTAGGTAAAAAAATTAAAAACTAAAAAATTTTTTTATATTGAGTATTAAATATACTGCACAAAAAAGAAAACGCTGCATTTCGCCTGGGCAGACATGTTGGTGGTGGCGGCTGTGGAAGAGGGAATGGGAGCAGACAACAGCTCCCCGCGACCCGGCAGAGGCCCCATACACTGCCCCAACTCTGCTGACCCTTGCCCCTGCCTGTCCCACAGGGAACCCCTAGCAATCCTGGCCCACAATAGTTGGCCCAGACCCAAGGAAGAGGAGAAACTGGAACACCAACAATGCAACAGGTACTCTGGATGGGGTGAAAAAGGTGGAAATAGGAAAGGTAAAAGGGGAAATGGGAATATTGGTAGGTAAAAAGAAGGGAGAAGGGCTACTGATGGACAGGGGGAGCAGGGAAGGGGTACTGCTGGACAGAGAGAAAAGGGCTACTGCTGGACAGGGGGGAGAGACAGAAAGAAAAGACAGAAAGAAAGGGGGGCAGGGAGAAAGAAAGAAAGACACACATACAGAAAGAGAGAAATAAATGCCTAAGTCTACACATCTATTCTACCACCCATTAATGTAACGGGCTAAAAAACTAGTATCATATAAAAAACATATTTCAGAATCCGTACTTCATTTTGCAAAAAGATGTGTTTCTTCAACAGTTTTTTAACATTCTGTGAATTGCTCTGCTGTGCAAAGTACGCATTTACAAACATTGATACCTCCTCACCTGTCATAAATTTCAGATCCTTCTTCCAGGCCTGGCAGGAGCCCTGTTATGAAGGCCTGAAGACTTGGCAGTAGCGCCTTCTGCAGTGGAAGAAAATAGGTCTCGTATAAATCCAGCAGAACCGGTCTTACGGACATTGCTGCATAGGCCAACAGGGGAAACAAGCCAGAGCTTTTGAGAACAAAAAAAAAGAAAATGAAGGATTAGTGAAGAATTAAACCAACAGTAAAGATCAAGTCACAAGAGTTTCCGAGGATTAGTTTCTTCATTTAGAAGATGGGTTCCTTCAACAAGAAGAATTGGACAATTTGCGATGGAACCAAGCCATGAAAATAAAATTGCATCACAAATGCTATGGGATCTTCAAATGTCTAAACAGGAAACAGAACAGCACTCTTGGTCTCATGCTGTCCCTTTAACACTATATACCAGGGCTTTAAATTCAACCATAGACAGAAGGGTAAATCCTAAGTCTGTGATGAAGCATTAGCTCCATACTGGCTCAGAAGAGATGCCTCCAAACCAAGCTACAGTGTTTCCTTAAAGATCTCCTATACCACCTCTTGTCAGCCTAAACCTGCTTATCTTAGGTGTGTAAATATCTCCTGAAAGCAGAAAACAAGCCGATTTACCTGTACAGAAATAAGTCTTTGGCAAGCCATTTTGTGCCAATAATTTTAAAGATTATTTCATAAGTCTCTAGGGCTTTTAAATGCACCCCACTGGGTAGAGCAGGATGTAAGCACTGAGCCAGTCTCTTGGTAATAATCAGGCGTCTTGGCAAGAGGGAGTATTTCAAATTGCTTTGGAGAGCCTGGAAATGAAAACAGAAAAAAAAAAAGAAATAAGAACGGTACATTCTACAGGCTGAACTACCTTTTGAAACAAACAAAACCAAAAAAGAAGCAGTACTGGAATTCAAAAAGGGTGAGATGAATCCAGAAAAAGAGGATCCTGAGAATAGAAGCCAAGGGCTGGATGCTTCAGATAAAATCAGAAATGAAATTATGGGGTTTTTGTTGTTTCTACAGAAATAGGAGAGTAACCTACATGAAGCAGTTAAAAAAATTCTTTAACCACCTTATCAGGCATTCTACACAGGCCATTTTGGGCTTTATTTGCCATAATCTGTTACTGCGATTCTGCTCTAGTGGGAGGGAACTTTTTGTCACCAAGGGAGAATCCAACAGTCATATTGATTCAAATGCTCACCTATCATCCCCTATTCCCTGCCCCTTCTCATAGGATAACCAAAATTACTGTACAAACATGACACCTCTGAGCTGTCTGGAGTATTTACTCAGAGGCTTAGCTTGTTACTTAAAATTCTTTTGGCACATTGGATAAAGATTGTAACACTGACAAGCAAGAGTGGGTCAGGCACATGAGTGACGGCATTCAATAACGCTGGGACAGAATTGCTTTTCCAGAGCTCAGATCTTTATACTCTAGTCCAGGGGTGTCAAAGTCCCTCCTCGAGGGCCGTAATCCAGTCGGGTTTTCAGGATTTCACCAATGAATATGCATTGAAAGCAGTGCATGCACATAGATCTCATGCATATTCATTGGGGAAATCCTGAAAACCCGACTGGATTCCGGCCCTCGAGGACCGACTTTGACACCTGTGCTCTAGTCCAAGGGTGGGCAACTCTGGTCCTCGAGGGCCGGAATCCAGTCAGGTTGTCAGGATTTCCCCAATGAATATGCATTGAAAGCAGTGTATGCAAATAGATCTCATGCATATTCATTGGGGAAATCCTGACAACCTGACTGGATTCCGGCCCTCGAGGACTAGAGTTGCCCATGTCTGGTCTAGTCTAAAGTTCTAATCATGTGCAACCCTATCTTCACGCACTGGTCTCCTCCACTTCCCAGTTTTGATTTTTCCATTCGGCAGAAAACAAAGCTCCCACATTGTTTTCAATACTTTTTGTCCTACTGCCTTAAGATATTTTTCTTTAACCTGACTCTATGATTGTTGTATAGCTCCGAACCTTACCAAGATTATGTGGGAGTATACTGATGCACCTAGTCCCATTTGTCTTGATGGGACTGTAAGCTCTTTTGAGCAGGGACCGTCTCTTCTGTGTTTTGATGTACAGCAATGTGTATGTCTGGTGGAGGAGGAGGAAGAGTAGAAGAGTGTGAGCTGTTGCTGCCGCTATGATCCGATATTTCTGTAGGCCGAGATGGTGTCAAAGCTGCCAAGGACAAGGAGCAGGCCCGGCATGCCGATGAAAAGATGGTGGTGACTCAGAGTCTGGCAGGCTCGACAGCTCCGTATGGGGTCATTGAGGTAGAGGCTGAGGTGATTCACCTGTTGGAGGCAATGTTAGACAAAAGGCTACTGCCAATTGATGAACAGTTGGGACAGGTTCAAGGGTAAACTTGAGGAGTTAAGCTGTGATTTTTACCTTGTTTCAACAGTGAACCAGAGAACTGGAGGACTGTGCTACAGAGGTGGAAACTACTCAAGACCACTTTGCAAAAAGAGTTAAGAGTTGAAAGTCTCTCAGGAGCATTTAGAGAATTTGGAGAATCACTCCCAGAGGAACAACCTCCGTCTAGTGGGATTGCAAGAATCAGTCCTTGAAAAAGAACTGCTGGGGTTCCTAGAGGCCTAGTTTCCCCAAGGATCAAACTGTCTGATCACCTTGGCCCCCTCTGGGTTGAAGGGCCCACAGGGTGGGACCTCAGCAATCATTTTATGCATGGCCATGTGATGTGATCTTTAAGAATCTAAATTATGCACACAAAATGGTGATTTTGCAGGTATGCCAGATTGGGAAGTCTGTCTTATAACAAAATGTTTTCAAGACCACTCTGTAGGGATCTTCTCCAGAAGGAGAAGCTTTGCAGCAGAGTGCTCTCAGCTGTTTGCCAAGAAGATCTGGCTTGCATTACATTACATTAGTGATTTCTATTCCGCCATTACCTTGCGGATCAAGGAGGATTACATAAGAATTGTCATGAAGTTACAAGATATACAGGCGGATTACATAGAAATTATCGAGAAATTAAGGTAATACATGTTGGGTAATTTGAACATTTTAGATTTGATAGGACTATTGTGGTAGGTGGAGCTTGGAAAGGAACTGGTCGTGTTAAATAGGTTTTATGTATTTTTTGAAGAGTAGAGTTTTAGTTTCTTTTTTGAAGGTTTTGTAGTCTGTGGTCGAAGACAGCAGATTGGTGATTTGTCTGTCTAGTTTTGCTGCTCTGGTGGCCATTAGGTTGTCATAGTTTTTTTCGTTTGACATTTTTGGTTGGCGGGTGTGTGAATAGTGAGTGGGTTCTCCTGTGTCTGGTTGAAGTGGCTTGAATTAGTCGGTTGTTCCAGTAGGTTGGGCTGTTTCCGTTAATAGCTTTGAATAGTAGGCAATAGAATTTGAAGTGTACTCTTGCTTGTATTGGGAGCCAGTGTGAATCGTAGTATGTCTCTGTGATGTGGTCATATTTTTTCAATGAGTAGTTGAGTCTTAGGGCTGTACTTTGTATTGCTTGTAGTTGCTTTATCATAGCCGCTGGGCAGGGGAGGTATAATATGTTGCAGTAGTCTATTAGTACAAGGACAAAAGATTGTACCAAAAGTTGGAACTGTTTCCTGTCAAAGAATTTTCATGAGTTTCTCACAAGTTTCGATGGTGACAAAGAAAGCTCTAGTGGCAATAATGGGAGATACGCATCTGGCTCGGGACAATGACAGAGGCCTCATGGGATGCTGAGATCTGATTCATACGACTGCCTTGAGGAGATCTAGATCAGTGTTCTTCAACCTTTTTACACCTACTGACCGGCGGCAAAAAAATTTTCTTGTGGACCCGCAAACTACTAGGACTGAAATTTTAAAATCCCGTTTTTGCCCCGTCTCCGCAAGCTCGGTCCTCGCAAACCATCTGATCCCATCCGCACAAGCCTCAGTTATGATTTTATATTGAATGTATTTTATTAAAATATAAAAAGAAACAATATTCTGTACAATTGTCATTTTAAAAATACAAATAATACAGAGAAAGAATCAACAAAACTTCTGTTTCCTCTCCCCTTCACATATATCCCCTCTACTATCAAGAAAACTGTTTAAGCCAAATTATTACAGAATGCTACACAGAAATATCATGCTAACAGAATACCGCAGTCACACATAGCAGGAATAGTGTTAGGGGAGTGCAACTAGGGCAACTGCCCCCTGATCAGAGAGAGCCCTAAGCCAACTGGAAGCTAAAGAAGCATTGCCTGGGCTTTGCAGTCCCCAGTTATGTCTAACACCAGCTCTAGCAGGATATATATTTCAAATCTGATATATTCTAATCACAAAATAGAAATAAAATTATTTTTTTCTACCTTTTGTTGTCTCTAGTTTCTGCTTTCATCTTCTTTTCACTCTCTTCTTTCCAGCGACTGCCCTCTCTGTCTCTTCAAGCCAGCATCTGCCCCTTCCATCCACTGTCTGCCCTCTCCCCTTTCCATATGGCATCTGTCTTCTTTCTATGCCCCTCTCCCCTTTCCATCCAGCCTGTGCCCCCTCTCTCCTTTTTACATGATTCATTCCAGCTTCACTGCTCTCTTCATTTTTAATTTCTCCTACACCAGATCTAGCATCTTTGTCCCTCTATTTCTCTGCTGACCCCCTTCCCATCTCTCTACTTTCTCATTCCTGACTCTCCCCTTCCCCTCCTCTAATCTCCCTGCCAGCTGTTTCCTTCCTTTTTCCTTCTCCCTTCCCTCCTCCCCTGTCCAGCAGTAACTCTCTTCCCTTCCTCTCCCAGCAGCATTTCTCCTTTTCCTTCACTCCAGATCCAGTAGCAGCTGTCCTTTTTCCCTTGTCCAGCAGCTTCCCAGACTCCTTTCCCTCCCCCCTCCCAGCAGCATCTCTCCTTCTCCCTCCCTCCAGGTCCAGTAGCAGCTGTCCCTTTTTTTCCCTTGTCCAGCGGCTTCCCAGACTCCTTTCCCTCCTCCCCTTTCAGCGGGATCTCTCCTTCTCCTTCACTCCAGATCCAGTAGCAGCTGTCCCTTTTTATTCCCCTTGCCCAGCAGCTTCTCAGCCTCCAACAGTGGCTTTCTCCCCTCCTAGCAGCTCTCCGTACTTGCCAGCGCAGCGATTCACTAAGGCAGCCTTGGGTCCTTTGATGGGTCGCACCACCTCTGAGGAAAGAGGAAGTTGCATCATCAGAGGCTACCGCGACTCAGCAAAAGCCCCAAGGCTGCCTTAGTGAATCGCTGGCTGGTAAGTACCGACAGCTGCTGGGAGGGGAGAAAGCCACTGTTTGAGGCTCCCCATGATTTCGCCGGCTCTGCAGCTCATCAATCTTGCTGGCCCTGCGTGGACAGGCAGGAAATTGCTGCTGTTGATTTCGCCGGCCCGTTGCAGACCGGCAGTAATTTTCTGCGGACCGGCACCAGTCCACAGACCGGCGGTTGAAGAACAGTGATCTAGATCACTGTATAATTGCCCCTAAGCTCAATTGTACTTTTCAGGGAATTAGATTTTATGGGACTGTTGTTGGGATCTGGCATTCAGAGAACACATGCCCTGGAACCATTGTGGAGCTACGAGGAGGCTCCCTGAGTTTATAGATGGCTCAATATGAGTGCTTTCTATAGCTGAAAGAGGGTAGGCATGTAACTTTTAATTAAAACTTTAAAAAACCATTTCACTCCCAAATTTGAGGACAATCTGGAAGGACAGTTTACTTTTGTAGGAGACCCCACACTGTCTCAGATTATAAAAGTGGCATTTTTCATGAAGAATGGTTAGTGCTGTTTCTATTGAACTGGCTTTAAGTTTAGCTAGATTGCACTCAGTCTTGTTTGGGAGTCCATTCGTGCTTTACTATAAACATTTTTTGCAGAAATACAGAGAGACTGAAATTATATATCGGTATTTTTTTTGTAGAATAGTTAAATGCTCCTTCTAGTGACTGGCTTGATGAAACAAACACATACACTTCCCCCTCCGTATTTGTGAATTCTGTATCTATAGATTTGCTTAGTCACAGTTTTAAACGAAAAAACTTTCATTTTTCCGGCTATTTTAAGTCCTGTAAGCCCCTCCTTAAGCCTTAACTGGTGGTCTAGTGGGTTTTCAGGCAGGAGCGATCTTCCCACAGCTAAGAAACCCAAAGACAGCACAGATAATTAGCAATGGTCAAAGGAAGGTTCCCTGCTGTGGGAAGACCTAGCAAAACTTCGGACCAATATTTTGCAGCATAAGACTTGCAAATTTCAAAGTGATCATTTAGAAATGTGGACCTTGTGGCGGGAGTTGTGTGCGGTTCAATGCCCCCAGTTTTACCTTGTGGCCGGCTCCCTCCTCCTCACAGCTGTAATGTGCACGGAGCTGCGTGCAGCGGCTCCTTGTGCATTCCACACCTCATCCAGACGTCAGAGAGAAGGCTTCCGGTTCAGGATGCACGAGGAGCCGCTGTACGCGGCTCCGTGAACACTACGGCTGTGAGGAGGAGGCAGCCGGCCACAAGATGATACCAAAGGGCATCGGACTGCGGGCCGCATAAAACAGCCAGGTTAGAGCCAGACAGAAGTGAGACACTCGCCGGAGGGAGGCACAACATGGAGGGAGAAAACAAAAGTAGGGGGAATGGTTTTTATTTTCAAGTTAGTGTTTGAATTGTGTCAATTTTGAGCATTTTAATGCACTGCTCAGGAAGAAATAAGAACATAAAGAACATAAGAAACGCCTTCACCAGATCAGACCCTAGGTCCTTCTAGTCCGGCGACCCGCACACGCGGAGGCCAAGCTTGGTGCTCCCTGTTGGAGACCTTAATTTCCGTATCCCTCAATGTGATTTGCAAGAAGGTGTGCATCCAACTTGCGCTTGAATCCCAGAATGCTAGTCTCCGTCACAACCTCCTCCGGGAGAGCATTCCAAGCATCCACCACTCTCTGTGCGAAGCAGAACTTCCTGACATTTGTCCTGGACCTGCTGCCCCTCAGTTTCTGTCCATGACCTCTTGTCTGTGTCACATTCGAGAAAGTGAATAATGATGTTTCTTGGTCTATTTGTCAAATCCTTTTAATATTTTAAAAGTCTCTAGCATGTCCCCTCGCAGTCTCCTCTTTTCAAGGGTGAACAGTCCTAATTTTTCGAGTCGTTCCTTGTAGCTCAAATTTTCCATTCCTTTTACTAGTTTCGTGGCTCGCCTCTGCACCTTCTCCAGCAGGGTTATATCTTTCTTTAGGTAGGGAGACCAGTGTTGGACACAGTATTCCAAGTGTGGTCTGACCATTGCTCTGTAAAGCGGCATTATGACGGCCTCCGATCTACTCGTGATCCCCTTCTTTATCATGCCCAACATCCTGTTTACTCTCTTTGCCGCCGCCGCACATTGAGCCAACGGTTTCAGGTTCCTGTCTATCAGTACCCCCAAGTCCTTTTCTTGTTCGCTTTTGCTCAAAGTTACTCCTAACATTCTATATTCATGTTCCTTGTTTTTCCTACCCAGGTGCATCACCTTCCATTTGTCTATGTTAAAATTCATCTGCCACCTTTCCGCCCACTTCTCCAGCTTGTTCAGGTCCTTCTGGAGCTCCTCGCAGAAGGACCCGGGGGTTGTACTGCATGCAGAATCTTGAATCTTAGGATGTTTTTGGTTTTGTTTTTTACTATATGAGTACTTTTAGTTTTTGGTCCTGTATTTGCATAGGGGTTATCTGTGTTCTGGTAGGAATGAATGTTGAGAAGCCTACAGTGTGTTTTTGTGTAGTTTAATTTTGTGGTTAACCATTACCATTATGTGTTAATAAGATTATTTTGTGTGTATACATGAAAAATGAATAGAAAAAATAGTGTTATAATTAGTATTATTATGGGGGCGAGGTCTGGGGCGGAGATTGGGCTGGGTCTGGCCCGTGACTTAGCCTGTGTTTTGGATTTCGGCCCCTTCATGTGATTGAGTTTGACACCCTTGCGTTAGATCCTTTTCACGTTCAGCTCCCCTCCAGGAAAAGGGAAGAGAATTGATGTACAGAAATTCCCCTTCAGCAGGAAACAGAACCCATCACATAGATGACCTTTTGAAATATATTGTTAGGTGCCATTGACTCGTGTTCGCGTCCTAGCAACTTGATGATCATCATCAAGTTTTCATGGCTTTTTGAAATCCACATGGGACAAACTGGTAAATTGCAAAATAAGTTTTATTTGTACTATATCCTGATTTTTGTCTTGAGCAGGAAACAGTTGAGGTCTCTAAAATTTAAGATAAGATGCAAGCCTCTTGTCCTTCTCTCTCTCTTTTTTATTTTTTTTTTAAACGGAAGAGACCTAATCTCTTTAGAATTAAACCTTTTTTATTAAAGGAAGCAATGAACAGAACAAAGTATACAACGTAAAATTTTTAGAACTGAACAGTCACAATCCCTGCCTCCCCCTCCCCCCCCCCACGAATCCTAGCTGCGCCAACATGTCAAGAAACCACAATCAAAAGAACAGATCTGCAAACAGGTGCCAAAAGACAGTAAGAATCCAATTATCCAAAACCCTACCACCCACAACCGTCCCTCCACATCCAATCCCGAGTATGGAAACATAGGCCAAACAGATGGACACAAAGTCCAAGTGGGGGTTTCCACCGGTCCAAAGACACCAGTTCCCTGCACTAGAGATTTCCAATGAACTTGTGGGGATGCGGAACCGAGCTGAATGCCGCCCTGCTCTGCCCCGATCTCTCCTGCCTGCTTACCCCGACTCTTCTGCTCTCTGCCGCCCTTCCCCGTAGTGCAAGACCGTGGTTTTAAAGCGGGGCTGTACGCCACAGTACAGCGCCAGCTTTAAACCCACGGGCTCGTACTGAAGGGAAGGAGGGAAAAGGCTGCCACCTCCGAATAGGAGCAGGAGAATCGGACCCTGAACATGCTTGCCCCGACTGCCGACTGCCTATGCTTGTCCCTATGCCTATGCCTAACCCGAAGCGGGTTAAACCCACGGGCTCGCAAAAGTTTAAAGTTTAAAAAAAAAAAAAGTTGTGGCTCGGATGGGTCTGCGCAGTCTGTGCTTGCGTGATCCATGCAGGCAGATGAAGGCATTCCTCCGATCACCCCGTCTGCATATTTTAGGTTCCTGAATGCGTCGGATTGTTCCGATTCAGGCAGGTTAGTAAATCTAGCCCTTTGTTACTTGGGGTTTTTTTTGTGCTGTTTACAGTGGAAATTTGACTGGGAATGGAGCTTAGCATATCTAATAGGAACTGTCTTGGAGGTGGGCAAGTACCGTATTTTCACTCATATACCGCGCACCCGGGTATAGAGCGCGGGAAACTGTAATTTATGTAAAGAAATTTTTATATACCGCGCACACCCGTATACTGCGCATGCCTCCCTGACTCTCCTTTCGCCCGCCCCGACTCTCCTCTGGCCACCCTGACTCTCCTCTGGCCCACCCCGACTCTCCTTTTGCCCACCCCGACTCTCCTCTGGCCGCCCCGACTCTCCTTTCACCCACCCCGACTCTCCTCTGGCCACCCCAACTCTCCTTTCGCCCGCCCCGACTCTCCTTTCGCCCGTCCCGACTCTCCTTTCGCCCGCCCCGACTCTCCTTTCGCCCGCCCCGACTCTCCTCTCCGCCTTGAAGTCCTGTCCCCACCCTGAAAGCCTGATGCCCCCCCCCCGACGTCCGATTCACCCCACCGCAGGTCCGCTCGCACCCCCACCCCGAAGGACCGCTCGCACACGCACCCGCACCCCCACCCACAGCCTCTGAAGTCAGAGAAAGGGCGGGACCGCCGGAAGAGGAAGCAGCGCAGACGCAGGGCTCACAGAAGGGGCGGGACCGCCGGCAGAGGAAGCAGCAGGACAACGGTAGGAGCTTCTCCATGATGGGGGGGAGGCTGTGGGGGTGCGAGTGGTCCTTCGGGGTGGGGGTGCGAGCGGTCCTGCGGGGTGAATCGGAAGTCGGGGAGGGGGGGAACTATATAAAAAAAAGTTGTAAAACGCGCTCACGCGTATAACGCGCATGGTTATGCACAGTTTGTAAAATCGTGTATAACGCGCGCGTTAAATGTGTGAAAATACAGTAGTTTTTTGTTTTGATTTCCTTTGTCTGGTCCAGTGAATTGGGATAGTGTGGATGGCTGTGTGGCGAGTGGCGAGGAGTGTGTGGCGCAGTGGTTGGATCTACAGCCTCAGCACCCTGGGGTTGTGGGTTCAAACCCCGCGCTGCTCCTTGTGACCCTGGGCAAGTCACTTAATCCTCCATAGTCCTAGGTACGTTAGATAGATTGTAAGCCCACCGGGACAGAGAGGGAAAATGCTTGAGTACCTGATTGTAAAACCGCTTAGATAACCTTGATAGGCGGTATATAAAATCCTAATAAACTTAAACTTAAACTTATCTAGGTTGGTTAGACCAAAACAGGAAGATTATTATTAGACATGAACTGATCATTTTACTTACAATTAAGGTGAACCAGTTTTGAGAGATATGATATTCCTGAGGATTATATTTCTGAAGGCTTTATATTCTTGAGGCTTTACTTGTTCGGTTACTCACTCTTCCTATGGATGTCACCTAAAGTTTCCTCGAAGTTTGCACAAAGGGTTGCACAAACCAAGTTACTAGTCAAACATCATGTGTGCACTCCATGAAACCTTACAGAAGAAGGTAATCAGGGATTTGACAGGTTAAATGTTAATCTTTAGTGCACAGATCATCACTAATAATTGGTCATTAGTGTCAATTAACAGCTCATTTGTCAATTAAATTATAGAATATCTACAGTGAAAAACATAACCTGGATACGCAAGATTATAGAATGATGGGGAAGTGGACAATGAGGGAACTATGGCAGCTGATAGTATTACAATGCAAGACAATCATTGGCTCTTATCTACTGTTTCTGGTTACTGAACATGCTGGACTTTGGTTCAAAACACTTTGTAGTTCCCTAAGAATATAAACAATGGAAAGGTCAACCGCCCTGGATATACATTTGGCTTGTTTGCTTTTTGGCTGTAAATCAACAGAAGGAAGAATAATAGGATATGCATTAAGAGTGCTCAATGGGCCTGTTTCAGTAAAACAGGCCTTAAAAAAATTTCTTTTGATTTAGGACAGGGGTGTCAAATTTGATCATATTAAGGGGCCGAAATCCAAAATGCAGGCTAAGTCGCGAACCAGACCCCACCCAATCTCCGCCCCAGACTCCACCCCCATTATAATACTATTTTATAATTATAACACCATTTTTTCCATTCATTTTTCATATATACAATATAATCTTATTAACACATAATGGTAATGGCTAACCACAAAATTAAACTACACAAAGCACACTGTATGCTTCTCAACATTGATTCCTACCAGAACACATCTCTACCTTCCCTCCCCCTGCACCATCCCTTGTGTACAACTTCTTTCCCTTTCTATTCCTTCCCTCCCTAAATCCCATTGTCCACCATCTCTCTCCATCTCCTGTTTTAGATCCATTATTTCTTCTATCCCTCCCCCCAATTTCCCCTCTCCCCCAAGTTCATCTCTCCCTCCCCCATGATCTCCCCCAAGTCCATCTCGCCCCCTCCACCATCCATCTTCCCCCCTCCATCTTCTCCCTATCTCGCCTTCTCCAGTCCACCAACTCCAAGTCCATCTCCCCTCTCCCCCAGCTCCAACTCCTAACACTGAAGCCCAGTATTTGGCTGGCAGAGGGAAACACTTGTGCATTGTGGCACCTACCAAGAGCTCCAGGTGCTTCACACAGCAGACAAACACTTTTCCCGTGAGCTGCAGAAGACGCAGCCTTGCAAAAGCCGAGTGAGAAGTGTCTCCGCAGCATTTCCAATGCGCTCGCACAGCTCCTTGGGAGCCCCCGTGCGCCACGTCACCTGGCACTCACAGGTGTGCAGGGCTCTGGCCGTCATGTAGCTGATGAAAGGCCAGCCGCTGGCAGGACCCGGGAGAGTAGGCATGCGCCACTGAGCAGCAGCAGCAGCAGCAAGAACGGTACATACAGGTGGTATATTGGGGGCGTTTTCCAGGCTCCGGAGGAAGCATGAGCTTACATGCAGGAAGATGAGGCGTGGGCATCTACTGCCAGCCAACCAATTAAAAATCACCTTGTTGCTGCCGTTCTGCACGCAGAGGTCTACTCGGCTTTCCCTCTGCCACCGGAGTTCTTGCTTCTGATGTAACTTCCGGTTTTGCAAAACCAGAAGTTACATTACATGGAAGAATTCCGGTGGCAGAGGGAAAGCCCGAATGGATCTCTAGCAAGGGGGGCCAACGAATTGGTGAGTTTGATTTTTTACAAAAACAATTAGATTCGCCCGAAGTGAATTGGTGAATCGATTCGAATTGCGAATCAGGCAGCACTAATAGACAGCAGATTAAAATGCTCAAAATTGACACAATTCAAACACTAACTTGAAAATAAAACCATTCCCCCTACCTTTGTTGTCTCCCTCCCCCCGGCGGGTGTCTAACCTTCTGGCAGGCTCCAACCTGGCCATTTTATGCGGCCCGCAGTCCGATGCCCCCCGGTGTCATCTTATGGCCGGCTCCCTCCTCCTGCTCACAGCCGTAGTGTGCATGGAGCCGCATGCAGCGGCTCCTCGTGCATCCTGCACCTGAACCAGAAGCCTTCCGACGTCGCAACTTGACTCCACTAGACAGTGTGCTTTTTTATTTTGCTGCCCTTTTCCACTGGTGAATTATCTTTCAAGAACGTCAAAGTTGCTCTAAGAACTTGGTTTTTCAACTCTGCGTGTAAAATTAATCCAGACCAAACTTAACCTTGCCTGGTTTGAACCACCATTATATTTCCCACCTTCTTCCTCTACCCACTCTCCCCTACCTCTCTGTGATGGTCTCTCTGCTCTGTCCTATTATTGTAATTCCCTTCCAATCTTTCTTTATATAGTCTGCACACCACTGAGATCTATGCGATAGTCTTATGAGTTGTTAACAAACCATAAACCAAGATCTTAAGCCATTGCTCATATCCAATTTTTTTAAGACATATTCAAGAATATTCTTCATGGAAGGCATTCCTATTGAACAAAACGAGGAGGGCAATTTTCCATCTCTCCTACACAGCACAAGCACAAGACTGCACACTGATCTTGAAAAATCAGCGGTTGCACACATTATGGGGTAAACAGGAACCTAAGCATGTTGCACCAGAACATGTGCCACTATTTTTGGACCATTTTTGATACCTTATTCATCATCTAGGACACTCAGATTAACACAACAACATCTATTAACTATTCCGTCTTTAAAAATAATAGGGACCAGGAGATCTACCATTTTTTCGGTCATAGCACCTCAGCTCTGGAACAATTTACCACTATTTATATGTAATGAACCTTCTTTAGAAAAATTTAAGCGTTCCCTTAAAAGCTTTCTGTTCAAGGACGCTTTCAATATATAGAAAATATTACCTACAAATATTAAATCCCAGTTTTTAATGAGTGTTATGTGTAGGTCGCCAAAATACTCTTTATTTCACTTTATATCTTGGATTTGAGATCCTACCATATATGTTTTCCATGACCCCTCCATATGTGTTTTTTTTTTCCTTAAATGTTTCTTTTCTTAAAAAATTTGTAGTTCAACCCTTTTGCCTTTTGTACCAGTTTGTAATAGAATGCCAAAATTTGTCTATATTATCTTGTTTTGTCCTCCCCAATTTGTTAATTGTTATTTCAAAAACAATTGTTATACGCATTGAAATATATGATATTGCGTAGATAACAAATCCCAATAAAACTTGAAACTTGATTTACTCATGTAAATTGTTTTGATCATTGCCCCCAGGCTGATTACTTTCTGCCCGGGTTTACTTCAGTAATAATATGTGATCCAAGTAAATTTTCTTTTTCATTGTGGCTTAGCAGTTGAAGTTGGCTCTCTGGACTTGTGTTTGTCTGCACTTGCTACTCATCCAGGAACCAAATTGGTATTACTCAGATTTGCCACATTGGCTCTGTTTCTACACATATATAAACTAAACTAAACTAAACCTTGGGTTTATATACCGCACCATCTCCACGAATGCGGAGCTTGGCACGGTTTACAGGAAGAAAGATGAGAGAGGAACTACAGTGGAGAGATTAAAGAATTAGGTGTAAAGGGGGAAGGTGAGAGGCCTAAGAGGGGGGAAGTGTTACAGTTTTGAGAATAGCCAGGTTTTTAGGTGGATTCCTATATATATTCCTATATGGAGAAATTTAACTGCTTTCCATCAAATCTATCGTCTCTTATTTTCTTGTATTCCCTCACATAAAGATAAGTTGTCGGGTAAAGCTACTTTGTCATCTTAAATTTCTGCAACCACTCTATAGAACCTCCCTCCACTAAACCTTTGATTCTGACCAACTCCTAAGTGTAGCAAATCAGAAACATTTATGTATGTATAAAATTAGGACCAATAGATTAGAAAATATATTTGAAGTCTGAACAAAAGATAAGTATAAAATGGTAAACTTTTCCCTATAATTTTGTAAGTTTTTATTTTAAAGCTGGAGTACCATTTTATCAGCTCCACCCAAAATTGTTTCCTATTCTCGACTCCAAAATCCTGAACAGATGAAAGATTTTACAATGAATGCGTTTAAGCATTGAAGAAGTTCTTTCAACATTAGATTATGATGGATGACAAGATCCTACATACTATGTTCAGTCTCACTTCAGTGGGCAGTAAAAGGCTTTCACGGTAAGACTCATTGAAGGGAAAAGTCTCAGAGCCTTTTCCCCGAGCCAATATTGAGGTTATGAGCAAAAAAAGAGTGAAAAAGAAAAGAGGGATAATAATTTAGAGCCAGATTATGCAGCTCTTATAAGCTGCATGCACATCTTTTCATATAGACCTATGGTTCTCAACCTGGACACATCTGACTGATGATACTTGCATATTTGTGACGCACTGCATACGCGATCTTCACACGTCTGCAGTATGGTCCAGCATGGTTGCTCTTGTGGGTTAAATGTAACGAATAACACGGGGTCCCCTCAGGAACTCAATATCCCTGTCCCGTCCCCATGGGTTTTGTTGCTGTCCCTGTCCCATTCTTGTAAGCTCTGCCTTAACTGCACAAGACTCGAACACTTATGATTTTAAAGTATTTGAGGCTTGTGCATATGAGGACAGAGCTTGCAGGAATGGGGCAGGGACTGGAAAAGAACTCGCCGGAATGGGATGGTAAAATGAGTTCCCATGGGGATGGGGAAAAATTTGAACCCATGTCATTCTAAACTAAACTAAACTAAATCTTAGGTTTGTATACCGCGCCATCTCCACAAGCGTAGAGCTCGGCACGGTTTACAGGGTTAGGTTGAAAAGGAGCTACAATGAAGGGTTATAGGAAAGGAGCTAGGATGATAAAGAGGGACAGGGTACCAAAAAGCGGGAAGTGTTAGATTTTTGAAAAGAGCCAAGTTTTCAGGTTAAATGTATACATGCTCTGCATCCAAGAAACCCCACCGCTCCTCAACAACAGATTCAGATCAGAACTCCATGGAAGTCACTGGATAAAGAATATTCTGACTCATGCCATCTGAGCAATAGCAACATTTATTTATTTTTAAAAACTTATATCCTGCTTAGCACTAAGCGGCTTACAATTAAAAGAAACAAACTCTAGCACACATTAACAGATGAATCACAAAAAGAATCTGAGGCAGGTACCGCCCAATGTGCCAATCAGAATTATTCACACTGCTTCCAACAATAGCCAATCCAGGTCACAAGTACCTGGTAGAAACCCAAATAGTATCAACACTCCATGCTATCATTCCTAGGGCAAGCAGTGGTGTACCTCAAGGTTCGATTCTTGGGCCTGTTCTTTTTAATATTTTTGTAAGCGATATTGCTGAAGGGCTGTCAGGTAAGATTTGCCTCTTTGCGGATGATACCAAAATCTACAATAGAGTAGACACCCCTGAAGAGGTGAACAACATGAGGAAGGACCTAGCAAAGCTTGAAGAATGGTCTGAAATTTGGCAGCTAAGATTTAACGCTAAGAAATGCAAGGTCATGTATTTGGGCTAAAAAAAACCCCAAAGGAACAGTAAAGTTTAGGAGTGAGGAACTTTTGTGCGCGAACGAGAAGCAGGACTTGGGTATGATAGTAAGTGATGATATTAAGGTGGCCAAATAGGTTGAACACATGACAGTGAAAGCTTGAAGGATGCTAGGGTGAGGTATGGCTAGTAGGAAAAAGGAGGTATGCCCCATCTATAATACACTGGTGAGACCTCATTTAGAATACTGTGTACAATTCTGGAGACCATATCTTCAAAAAAGATATAAACAGGATGGTGTCAGTCCAGAGGAAGGCTACGAAAATAGTCAGTAGTCTTCATCAAGTAATAGTAGTTGGATCCAAACATGCTTTATTTTACCTCAAAAGCAAGTTGGGATCCATTGAGAACAAAAGGTGCAATAACACAGCTCCTGTAACTTGTAGGACTGATATGGCAGTAACATAGCAGCGGTATGCTTTAGTTAATAAATTGTACTTTGTATGATATTTCCTTAATCTTTTTTCACCTAATATGCACAAATTCACTGTGAATTAAGAGCTATTTTCCATCATGATATGCGGAACCATACAACTAATTCTGGTTGGCTAACATCACATTTCACTAGTCTCAGGCTACAAGAGCTAGAACTTTGTACATTGTAAAAACTAAAATACATTGGTTAAGAAAAAAGAACCACCACCACATACAGATAAGGAACATTTAAAAAAAAAAAAACCCACCAAAACCAACAACAATCATCAAAGCAGAAATAAAAGGATTATACCTTGTTGAGTTTGCCCAGGGAGGATATGAGATCAGCCCACTCACTTGAAGACTCAAAGTTCCTCAAGGCCTTTTCGATGGCTGAAGAATAATTTCGGTATCTGTAATCACTTAATAGCTCCTGCTCTTCTGAGTCCATCTTGCATGCTCACTGCCAGTGCTGGAAGTTATTCAAAGAAAACATGGGTACACTTAAGAAGCAATTAAGCCTCATAAAAATATTAAATGAATAGAAAGCATCAGGCAACAAGAAATTTTGAATCTACAGAATGAAATGGGGCCAATTTTCCCCGTCTCTGCGGGAACTCAGTCCTGGCGAGTTCTTTTCCTGTCCCTGCCCCATTCCTGCAAGCTCCGTCTTCATCTGCACAAGCCTCAACTACTTTAAAATCATAAGTAACATTCTAGAGCTCAGACTGCGATGTCATAATGCTTCGTTCCATCAATGCCTGAGCTCCGTCTTCATCTGCACAAGCCTCAACCACTTTAAAATCATAAGTAACATTCTAGAGCTCAGACTGCGATGTCATAATGCCTCGTTCCACCAATGCCTGAGCTCCGTCTTCATCTGCACAAGCCTCAACCACTTTAAAATCATAAGTAACATTCTAGAGCTCAGACTGCGATGTCATAATGCCTCGTTCCACCAATGCCTGAGCTCCGTCTTCATCTGCACAAGCCTCAACCACTTTAAAATCATAAGTAACATTCTAGAGCTCAGACTGCGATGTCATAATGCCTCGTTCCACCAATGCCTGAGCTCCGTCTTCATCTGCACAAGCATCAAACACTTTAATAAGCGTTTAAGATTTGTGTGGTTAAGGCAGAGCTTACAAGAATGGAGCAGGGACAGTGAGAAAACTTGCAGGGACGGGGAAAAATTTGTCCCCGTGTCATTCTCTAGCTGCATCTATACATTACCAATGCATCTGTGCAGCACTGCTGACCTCAAAGGAATGCTCACATTTAGAACAGACCTCTCAGTCCCACAGGTTAACCCAAGCGAGGTTACAAGACATGAAAACATACAGATTATAAACTGGAATTCATGTCGGCAATGAGCTCTGTCCTCGGAAAACTGCCATCACAAGGGTTATGAAGATCCGAGTCAAGCAGCAAATACATATTAATCCTCAACCCAACGTTCCCTCAGAATCAAAACTTTGGTTTGTATTTATTTAATTCAATTTATATCCCGTCTTCCTCAGAGAGCTCAGAACGGGTTACAAGGTAACACACATAATAATTAAACAAGCAAGACACAGAAAACTAAGGCAATATGGGCTACAGTGAAATTTGTCTAATATAGTGGCCTCAAACTTGCAGCCCAGGGGTCACATGCGGCCCCGCCAGGTACTATTTTGAGGCCCTCGGTATGTTTATCATAATCACAAAAGTAAAATAAAACAGTTTCTTGATCATATGTCTCTTTAGCTATAAATCACAATATTATTATTATTAAGACTTAGCCAAAAGGAAAGATTTATAAACAATAAAGAGTTTTACCTCCAGCAAAATTGTCGCTTCTTTAATAAGACATTAACTATTTTTTCTGCGGCCCTCCAAGTACCTCTACAAATCTAAAATGTGGCCCTGAAAAAGGGTTAGAGTTTGAGACCACTGGTCTAATACAATTTTTCATCCCGAATTAGCACACGCAAAATAAATATTTATAACATACAGATATGTGGTTCATCTTACATTAGCAGTTCCAGAGATATATTAGGTTCACATATAGTTAGATCGTCTTGAAGCATGCACAGCGAGAGTCTAGTTCAACATATATGAGGAATACATTCGTTTGGGAGTTACAGATTGTATGGTTTCTTATGCTGAAGAATTGGGTGAAGAATTGTACATAAGTATTAAACATAAAGACATCTAAAAGCCACATGACCTATTTAGCCTGCCCATCTATACCAATTGATCTTTGAGGAAGAGGATGGGATTGTAGAGCTAAACCTCGGTGCAGGTGTCTCACAATTTTTTGAATTTATTTATTTAAACCCCATCCTCCACAGAGAGCTCTGATATGATTCTCGTCTCTTCCATTTCCACTGAGAACAAATGTAATTTACTGCTGGACTACTTTAGCCCCCTATGGTTAAATGCTTAGGATTTGGATAGGCGATTAATCAAATGTTATTAAAAAAAAACCAACCTTGAATGGATGACATGTAGCTCTGCGACTGGCTATTGGAGTCGCATGATATAGGTTTGTTTGTTTTTTAAAAAAATTTTAGGGTAATTGGGGTATATGTGAATTTTAATTACCGTATTTTCATGTAGATAACGCGCACCCGGGTATAGTGCGCGGGAAACACAAATTTATGTAAAGAAATTTTTATATACCGCGCTCATGGGTATACCGCGCATGCCGCCCCGACTCTCCTCTGGCTGCCCCGACTCTCCTTTCACCCGCCCCGACTTTCCATTCACTGCCCCGACTCTCCTCTGGCCACCCGACTCTACTTTTGGCCACCCCAACTCTCAACTCTCCTCTCCCCCTTGAAGTCCTGTCCCCACCCTGAAAGCCTGATGCCCCCCCCCCCGATTCATCATCCGTAAGGACCGCTCGCACTCCCACCCCGATGGACCGCTCGCACTCCCACCCGAAGAACCTCTCGCACCCCCACAGCCTCCCCCCCCTCTCCCATGGAGAAGCTGTCTACCTTGTTTCCGGATGCCAGTGAGCCCAGCTGCTTCCTCTGCCGGCAGTCCTGCCCCTTCTCTGAGCCCTGCGCTACGCTGCTTCCTCTTCCGGCGGTCCCGCCCTTTCTCTGACGTCTGTTAATATCTTAGATCAGTATCTGTCGATGCAGAGCCTGTCCTAATATACACAATGAAACGGATGTTCTTGTGCCAGCAATGTGCAGTATGAATATCCATTTTAGAAATACAGTGTAAAACATCAACAGGTCAACACAGTAACTTAGATGTTCCTATGCCACCACAGAGATGCTTATGTTATGCAATGGCAACATGAATGTTTATATGCTAGATAAACCAGTTACAGAGAGAATAGCACACTATCTTTTACCGTAGCATGTCTGAAAGTGTGGTGTTGTAACTTCCAACCCACACTGCTCCCTGTGACCCAGCTACATTAGATAAGCCCACTGGGATAGAGAGAAAGCTCCCCTAGGTAAAGAAAACTGACTAAAGAAATTGGACTCTCCAGTCTGTCCAGTTGCAACTTTGGAGAGATGAACATATCCATTGTCATCTTCAATCTAACCCCTCTTCCTTATCCCCCATGTTCTTAGCTGAACACTTGGCTTCAGGTCTGCCTGATTGCTTTCATCAGTACCACCCAGGATACGGCCCTTCATCCTAACCCATACATCATTTTAGTGGCCCTCTTTTGAATTGCTCCACCATGTCAATGTCCTTTTTTAGAAGTGGTCAACAGAAATGCACACGGCACTCAGAGTGAACTTCCCTGTCTCCTACAGAATCCTCTTTTTCTTAATGTCTTTGTCCCACTGTCAGAGATGGTGCTGGTTGTACTGTGCCTCAGACCGAAAACATGAATGACCTAAACCTGGCATAACACAATGACCCTTCGCTTTCCAGAGAGCATCTGGTACTAGACATATGCAATGTTGGTCTTTGATTCCCTTGCATGATTTATCTTCTTTTTTATTGATTTTGAAAAACATACAAAAAATGCAATCAAATACAATAAGCTACTCTCATAGAAGCACTTATATATAAAGTTATTATTATTATTATTATCATTATAACAAATATTGATGTTGACCGTTTGCTGGAAAAGGGGATTGAGGGGTATAAATAGAGGATTACTGCACAGGTCCTGGACCTGTTGGGCTGCCGCGTGAGCGGACTGCTGGGCATGATGAACCTCAGGTCTGACCCAGCAGAGGCATTGCTTATGTTCTTATGTTAGCATTTTAGAAAAATATAGCCGTCCATTTCCCCCGAAACTGTCATCTCCCTTAATCCCTCCAATGCAGCGCTGAATCTATTGAAGCACTTTTCTGAAACCAGAAGGTCTAACTCAGGACATCTCTCTTTTTAGACAGATGTTTATTCCCAATTTCAGAAGGAGAACGAACATATGTTTTTTTGGATCTGCCTTAGTCTCACCTAGTGCTGTCTGATATAGGGAAAAATTTTTCGATTCGATTTTCCCCACCCAATCGGGCGTTTTTTTTTCAAATGTCCTGGCAGGTTTATTTTGTAGCCTTTCCAACCACCCCATCACCCCTTTGCCCTCTCCACCCCCACCTGCCCACGCTGTGGTATAAACAAAATAAACAAAAAGATTTTTCCTCTCTATGCTAGGTCCTAGCTGTCTAACACCAGCTCTGGCAGGTTACATATTTCAAATCTGACATATTGTAATCACAAAATAGAAAATAAAAATTTTTCTACCTTCTACTGCCATATCCAACATTTGTTTCTACCATCTCTCTCTCTCCACCCCCCTCCCCCTGCCTTATGCCCTGGGTCAAACCTCTCTATTCCCTTCCATGCAGCATCTTTCCCTTCCTCCCCTCTATTATCATGTGCAAAAATTCTCTCTCACCCCATGCACCATCTTTCTCTGCCCTCTAGCCTATGTCCCTCCCCTCCACCTTATGCAGGGTGTCTCCCTCTCACCCCTTTCTACCTTTGTTTCATCTCTCCCTTCCTCTCCTTCACCCCAACAATTCTTCCTCTCTCTCCCCATGTGCAGCATCTTTCCTCCCCTTCCATCCCCCTGCGCAGTAGCTTCCCCTCCCTCCCAAATAAAGATCCACTCGTTTGCCGACAATATACAACTGTACCTACCGCTAGGCTTAAACCGAGATACTCAAATCTCCAAAACTACACAACTGCCTCTCAGAAATAAAAAGCCGGATGACTCAAAACAAGCTGCAACTAAACGTGATGACAACCAAACGCCTCTGGATACAGAGAGGTGACCCCGAACTCACCCGCCTGTCAATCACTTGGGAATCCGCCACCCTGATAGCCAAAGACAAAGTACGCAGCCTAGGGGTGATCCTTGACAGTGACCTTATGCTCTCTGACCATATCTCCCAAGTAGTATTCACCTCGTTCTACTACCTCTGGCAGCTACAGAAAATCAGACAATACTTCTCAGAACCGGACTTCACTCAACTACTCTATATCTTTGTCCTCTCCTGTAAGGACTACTGCAACGTGCTCCTAAATGGGCTCACTAGAAAAAACATCCATCGACTTTAAGTACAAAATGCCGCCATCTGACTCCTAAAGAATATCTACATAAGAGATCCAGTGGCCAGCATGGAGTGCCGTTCAACAAACGATGTATATTCAAAGGTCTAATAATGGCCTATTAAAACTCTTCCATTACATGGTACCGACCTATATGGCCTACAAACATCCATCCTACTCCCTGAATCGACCGCTTCGCTCACAAGAAGAAAACCGATTACACACGGTTCGCAGGATGCGCCCTCCACCTTGAGACTACCCAGAAAAAAATCTTACTCACACTACCTACTCATATAAGATCGTTAAAAGGTCTACTGAACTTCAGGAAGGCACTGTCATGTCATACTAGGTTAGCCATGCTTGTAATACTATGCTTGCCATGCTAAGTTTTCCCATACTATGCCTCATTATTCTATGTTTTACCATCTTTGTCAGACAATGTTCTGCCATGCCATATTTGCCATCACTTTGTTTAAATATGCTTTATTATGTATGTACACTTGTAACTGAGCTCTTCTGGGAGGATGGGGTATAAAACAAACCAAGCAAACAAGGCAAAGGTGTTCCAAGACCACTGTTGAGCTCACTAGAGCTCTACTTCTGCTTCCACTGTAGTTACAGTCCCAGAAAGAGGACTCAAAAACAGCTCATATCATAAAACAAAAAAAATATTTCAATGCAACATGTGGAGGGCACATGTCAAATATTTTTGCAAGTACTGTACATGGTTATATATCCAAGTAAAAGGATTGCCCATCCATATCTCTACGTAAAGGCACGCAGAGTGTCACAGAAAACAATACCCTGAGCAGAGGGATAGATCGCTCTCTGCTCACACAGTTAAAGGTCACTGAAACCTCATTCAAGCCAGCTTTCAAGACCCATTTGTTCAGCTTCATATTTGCAGACTGAGTGCAGCCAATGGCTGGCTGCAATAGATCATGGTTACACATGTGCCCCCTTTTCCTGGATCTAAATGCAACATCTTGTTATTTCTGGTTCTGTTTGATTAGTTGGGGAGAGTGTGGCGCAGTGGTTAAAGTTACAGCCTCAGCACTCTGGGGGTTGTGGGATCAAACCCTCGCTGCTCCTTGTGACCCTGGGCAAATCACTTAATCCCCCCACTGCTCCAGGTACATTAGATAGATTGTGAACCCACTGGAACAGACAGGAAAAATGATTGAAAACATGAATTAACTCGTGTAAACCGTTCTGAGCTCTCCCGGGAGAACGGTATAGAAAATTGACTAAATAAATAGTTCTCTCCCAGCCTTATCTGACTATGGTGTTCCTTCTGTCTTTGCTTTTATAGTGTAAACTGCTTTGTTGCATCTGTCAGAAAATAGAGTTTAGCAAATTTTGAATTAAACAATAAACGGAAGAAAAAAAATTTGAGCTACACTGAAAAGCGTATTTTATTATTCGGCCAAATTTTGAATACAAATAATGGGCATTGAACTTTAACATAACAAATAATAAAACAGACAAATTGAAATACAAGATCAACTGCCTCTTTTACAAAGCTGCGCTAGTGGCTGCCGCACCGCAACAGCCCCAAAGCCCTTTAAATCTCTATGGGCTTCGGGGCCGTTAGCGTGGCTTTATAAAAGAGGCCCCAAGTCTTTATTTCAGTAGGATTTAGCACAGTAGAGCCCTGGATTATTCATATTTTCAAGATCACATGCATTGTTTTGAAAGGAACAATTACATACAAAGCAGGTGCAAATTCTTGTTGTTGGTACTGGCTTAGAATTAAGGAGTACTAGTAGTGGTCTCAAACTCAAACCCTTTGCAGGGCCGCATTTTGGATTTGTAGATACTTGGAGGGCCTCAGAAAAAATAGTTAATGTCTTCTTAAAGAAATGGCAATTTTGCATGGGGTAAAACTCTTTATAGTTTATAAATCTTTCCTTTTGGCTAAGTCTTAATAATAATATTGTCATTTATAGCTAAAGAGACATATGATCAAGAAACTGTTTTATTTTACTTTTGTGATTATGATAAACATACCGAGGGCCTCAAAATAGTACCTGGCGGGCCGCATGTGGCCCCCGGGCCGCATGTTTGAGACCACTGTTATATAGTGATTACTGATACAATCATAGGTGCCAGAAAAATCTCAATTACCTTCCTCCTCATTTACCTGGATTGTTGCATGTTTTTTCTCATAGTGGAAAAATAGCCAACTAAGAACCAGGGAGCCCAGTTTAAATCCCCCTGCAGCTCCTTGGGATATTGGGAAAGTTATTTAACCTTTAACTGCTTTAAGTACAAACTCAGACTGTGAGCCCCTGGGACAGAAAAATACCCACCATTCCTGAATGTACACCACTTCAATAGCTTTTCAAAAAATTGAGAGCGATTCAGAATACTGCCGTTTGCCTCATTTTTGGTTGAAAAAAAATGGGAGCATATCACTCCTTTTTATTTGAAACTCCATTGGTTGCCGATAGAGTCGAGAATTCTGTTCAAATTTATCTGTTCTATCTATGTATTATTTCTTTCCCTGCTATGCCGGCATTTTCTGCATTATATTGTAAATGCTTTCTGTCATCTGTTTTTAAGTCCATTATTGTAATTTGTATTTTATCTGTATCCCATGTATTAGCTCACCTTGTTGTGAACCGCCTAGAACTTTTTCGGTATGGTGGTATAAAAGAATAAAATTATTATTATTATTATTATTATATAAGAAAAAAAATAAATATTTCCCTCTCTGCCATCTCAAGTATATGATTTAAATTTTAAAGCTCCTAAGGCAATGTCTTCAACCACTGCTTTCCACCTTGCCATAATTGTGCAGCAGCATGCTCCCCCAACCCCAAAGGATACAAGGCCAATGCTAGCTTCTCACTACCTGAGGTAAGTCTACAAAATCTGTTCTACTCCTACCCAGAGTTGTACAAGGTATCTACAGCCTATTCACGCCCACCACAATATGACACATGATCACCACTTCCTATTGCCACAACTTGGAGGGGAGGGGGGACAGGGTTAAATAAAGGGTCACTATTCTGTACTCATACTTTCTTTACTGGGATGGGGCAGGGTTGTATTCTACTTATATGCAACTAGGTGATGCCCCGGCGTTGCACGGGTATTTAATTATAGCAATAACACTGTAAATGGATTCAAATAAAGATACTTTATGGTGGTGAATGAAATTACTCTTTTACAGCTTAATAAAAAGTACAATATTCAAATTATAATGTGAAATATTTGACAAAATGAATACAATACAACTAACACAAAACTTGATTATAAACAACATTTTTAGTTTCACCTCCAGGAGCAAGAACATATAAATTGTTGGGTGAATCCACCCTTGAGCAAGCAACATAGAGTTGTGGGCCGAGAGACCCCCAGAACATATCACCCCAGGTAGTGAGGGATCTGCATACCAAGTTTCGTCCAAATCGGTCAAGCCGTTTTTGCGTGATCGCGGCACATACACACATACATACACACATACATACCTCCGATTTTATATATATAGATTTAGGCACTTGCTGAAAACTCATTTGTTTAACCAAACTTGTGTTAGGTTAGTGTTTATTTGTTAGATAATTATCATTGCTTTGAATCCAACTGTAATGTCAGTTTTCTTCTTTTTGTTAATCGCATTGAACTGAGAGGTTACTGCGGTAAAGAAATAAATATTTATGTTATGTCTGATGCCCATCTCTCTCTGGGGATTACATAGGATCTGCTCATCTCCTCTCCTCCTGGATGCTACAGCAGAACTACTGCCCTGTCCCTCCTCACCACCTCTCCCTGGGGATGCAGCAGGGTCACTAGTCTGTGTTCCCTATGGACCCCCCTTTCCCTGAGAATGTAGCAGGGTCACAGCTCTGTGTTTCCTACAGACGGACCCTCTCTCCCTGGGGATGCCTCTGTACTCCCTAGGGACCCACTTTCCCTGGAGATGCATCAGGGTCACTACTCTGTACTCCCTATGGACCCCTCTCTTTGAGGATGTAGTAGGAGAGTCACTGCGCTGTACTCCCTACAGACCCCCTTTCCCTGAGGATGTAGCAGGGTCACAGCTCTGTGCTTCCTACGGATGGACTCTCTCTCCCTGGGGATGCCTCTGTACTCCCTACGGACCCCCTTTCCCTGGGGATTCATCAGGGTCACTGCTCTGTACTCCCTACGGACCCCCCTCTCCCTGGGGGTGCATCAGGGTCACTGCTCTGTACTCCCTACAGACCCCCTTTCCCTGAGGATGTAGCAGGGTCACAGCTCTGTATTCCTTACGGATGGACCCCCTCTCCCTGGGAATGCCTCTGTACTCCCTACGGACCCCCTTTCCCTGGGGATGCATCAGGGTCACTGCTCAGTATTCCCTACGGACCCCCCTCTCCCTGGGGATGCATCAGGGTCACTGCTCTGTACTCCCTATGGACCCCCTTTCCCTGGGGATGCATCAGGATCACTGCTCTGTACTCCCTACGGACCCCCTTTCCCTGGGGATGCATCGGGGTAACTGCTCTGTACTCCCTATGGACCCCCTTTCCCTGGGGATGCATCGGGGTCGCTGCTCTGTACTCCCTAAGGACCCCCCTCTCCCTGGGGATGCATCAGGGTCACTGCTCTGTACTCCCTACGGACCCCCTTTCCCTGAGGATGCAACAGGGTCACAGCTCTGTGTTCCCTATGGACAGACCCCCTCTTCCTATGGATGTCTCTGTACTCCCTACGGACCCCTTTCCGTGGGGATGCATCAGGGTCACTGCTCTGTACTCCCTACAGACCCCTCTCCCTGAGGATGTAACAGGAGAGTTACTGTGTACTCCCTACAGACCCCCTTTCCCTGGGGATGCATCAGGGTCACTGTTCTGTGCTCCCTACGGACGGACCCTCTCTCCCTGGGGATGCCTCTGTACTCCCTACGGACCCCCTGTCCCTGGGGATACAGCAACGTCACTGCTCTGTACTCCCTACAGACCCCTCTCCCTGAGGATGTAGCAGGAGAGTCACTGTGTACTCCCTACAGACCCCCTTTCCCTGGGGATGCATCAGGGTCACTGTTCTGTGCTCCCTACGGACGGACCCTCTCTCCCTGGGGATGCCTCTGTACTCCCTACGGACCCCCTGTCCCTGGGGATACAGCAACGTCACTGCTCTGTACTCCCTACAGACCCCTCTCCCTGAGGATGTAGCAGGAGAGTCACTGTGTACTCCCTACAGACCCCTTTCCCTGGGGATGCATCAGGGTCACTGTTCTGTGCTCCCTACGGACAGACCCTCTCTCCCTGGGGATACCTCTGTACTCCCTACGGACCCCCTGTCCCTGGGGATACAGCAACGTCACTGCTCTGAACTCCCTACGGACCCCCATCTTCCTTGGGATGCAGCAGGAGGATCGCTGCTCTGTACTCCCTAGGGACCCCTTTCCCCCGAGGATGCAACAGGGTCAGAGCTCTGTGTTCCCTACGGACCCCCTCTCCCCTGGGATGCAGCAGGGCCATGGATCGTCGCTCCTTGCTCCCTCCCCGATAGTACAAGATTGCTGCTGCGCACCCCAGGACAGTACGAACCTGGTGCTCTTGCTGTCACAGGTCCTTTTAAGAGAGAAGGGCAGCCGTAGGCGCACACGCCAGCAGGAAGGCTGCTCTGGCTGGCTGGCTCCCTCCTTCGATGTCTAGGGCTCCTACGAGACAGGGAGACTGAGCCCGGCTGGCTCCCTCTCAGCCAAATCACCGAAACGCCAGCTGAGGCGCAGCATCTGAAGGAAGAGCGGAGCTTCCTCCTCTTCTCCCTTCCGGCTTCCTCCCGCTGCCAGCAGCTTCCGGTCGTCCTTAAGGTAGACTGGCCGGCGCAGCTTTTAAGGTGGGCCGCGGTCCTCCCCGCTCTGTTAAGTCGTTTGGACCCGTCCGGCCTTTCAACTGTCAACCCATTGTGATGTGGCCTTGCTTAGGCCCCCGATTCCACAATGTACAGTCCGTGCAGTAGGTCCTATAAGGCAGCGTCTCCCAAGTTTCCACGTCTAGTTGTTATTGATGTACCGACTATCGACGGTACCCTCTTGCCAGTCAGGTTTTCAGGATATCCACAGTGACTGTGCATGAAAGAGATTTGCATTAGAGAATGACACGGTGACAAAATTCATCACCGTCCCCGTCCCCGCGGATAACCGCGGGAAATAAACTCATGTCATTTTCTAGTGTCTATTTCATCCTCTGTCCTTCTACACCAGCATTATTCAAAGCAAAGCTTGCGGGTCAGTGGTTGTGGCCATTCATACTCTGATTCTTCCTGCTTTCCTTAAAGAGTGACATGAAGATGGTTTCCCGCGGTTATCCGCGGAGACGGGGACGGTGATGAATTTTGTCACCTTGTCATTCTCTAATTTGCATACAATGGAGGCAGTGCATGTAAAATCAAGCTCAGGCATAGGCAATGTGGATATGATTAAACTCTGACTGGCAAGAAGTTGCTCCAGGAGTAGATACACTTGGAAAATACTGGGCGTGTACTATAATCCATGGGAGTGTGTGATGCAGGGGTTAGAGATGCAGCCTCAGCACCCTGAGGCTGGGGGTTCCAATCCCTCCTGTTCCTTGTGACCCTGGGCAAGTCACTTAATCCCCTCATTTCCCCAGGTACACTAGATAGAGTTTAAGCCCAGCGGGACAGATAGGGAACTATGATAAAGTACATTACATTAGTAATGTCTATTCTGCCATTACCTTGCAATTCAAGGTGGATTACAAAAGGAGTTATCTGGCCATATACAGAGGATATTGAAGAGTAGAGAGAATTGCGGTATCAGTACCTGAATGTGAACCACTTAGGATATAAGTGGTATATAAATAAAATAAATCCCTCATGAAATTGAATGACTTGGATGCTCTGGGAATGGAGTGAACTTATTGAGGTAATGAGCAATTAATTATTTGAAGTACACAACATCAGAAAGTAGTTGGGAGCTGGTTAGAGAAGGAGGGCATAGGTTGGTTGGTTTTGCCCTCAGCCCCCTCCCCCTGCACTCCACTCCCCCCAACCAAGGTGTTCTGCTGATTCTGCTATAATGTATAACAGAAATGTCAAGTTATCCAGTTCCAGGATGGAAATTTTGGGCAGTCCGGGATTTCTGACCATCCCATCCTGTTGTATTATTAGGGTTACCAGATTTAAGGACGGGAAAACCAGGACATATGACTAGGGTTACCAGATTTTCCATCTGGTAAAGAGGATACATGGCCCCACCCTGTTCCGCCCCGGGCCTGCCACATTACACATCCGGGTCCGCCTCACTTCGCCCCCCCAGCCCCACCCCATTCTGCCCTTGAACCCACCCCACACAAACCTTGTCTCTTCGGGCTGGGTTAGAGTGCATCTACGCATGCACAGATGCGATGTAATGATGTCGCACACATCATGTCATATCCGCGCAGATGCACTCCAGCCCTGGCCCCGATCTCACCAGCTTTTCAGAAACCGGACAAAGTGCTGGGTTTTCAAAAGCCATCTGGACACAGAGGACATGTCTGTGGAAATCCAGACATCTTGTAACCCTGCATGTGCCCCCACCTTGCCCTGACTCACCCCCCAGCCCCACCATGTTCTGCCTCCAACCCACCCCATTCTGTCTCCAGCCCTGCACCCAAAAAGCCTCATCTTTTTTTTGCTGACATCTAGGCCCGACAAACTGCCAGATTTTGGAAAGTCAGGACATGTCTGGGTTTTCTCAGACATCTGGTAACCCTATATATTATGGGACTAGCAGCACTGATTTCAATGGCCAAGATCAGGCATTACAAATCCCATGATGCTTAGGGATGTAAGTTCAAAACCAAAACTGACCAGAAAGTCTTCAGCCTGGATCTGGGTAACTTGGCATCTCTGCATTAATTCAGCAATCCCAAATCTAACATTCTCCCTATAGAACAGTAAAGAGTTTCCAAAGCTTGTCCTGATGGACCTAAATTTTAGAGTATCCACAATTAATCTGCATCTACCAAGCCTCCAATTTATGCAGCTTTTATATTTCATGCATTCTCATTTTGGATATCAATGATATGAGGACAGAATTTGTCCCTGTCCCCACAGATAACCGCAAGAATGTTATTCTTTAATATCTATCTCAAACTCAGTCCTTTTACACCAGCATTCTTCAGTGCAAGACTTGAGGGTCAGAGTCTGTGCCTATTCATACTCTGATTCTTCCCTCTCTCCTTACAGAATGACATAGGGATGGTTTCCAGCGGTTAACTGCAGGGACGGGGACACATTCTGTACCCATGTCATTAAGTTGCTATGAGTTCTCTGATGGCATGTTTGGACAGCCTCGCATGGAGTGTGTGGCACAGTGGTCAAAGCTACAGCCTCAGCACCCTAAGGTTGGGGGTTCAAACCCATGCTGCTCCTTGTGACCCTGGGCAAGTCACCCAGTTACTCCAGGCACATTAGATAGATTGTGAGCCCACCAAGACAGACAGGGAAAAATGTTTGGGCACGTGAATAAATTCATGTAAACCATTCTGAGCTCCCCTGGGAGAACAGTATAGAACGTTAAATAAATACTACAAACATTGTCCTACCTAAATTCTAATGTCTACAACTATATCTAGGGTCAGAGCTGGCGCAAGGATTTTAGGCAAACTTTCAGCTTTATATCTCCTCCAATTAATTTTCATACCCCCTTGCCCCCCCCCACCCCCCCACCCCCGCCAAAAATTATCACCCCAACACTATGACTCCCATGGTAAAAGTATAGTTTGAAAAAGTATCCCCTCTTACTTAGGACCTGATATTTTGCCTCAACTGCTGCTGTTCTTTAATGCCCCACCCTGAAGATACTGCCCCAGACCATGGCCTAGTCCTGCCTAAAGGTTGTCTCAGCCCACCACAGACCCTGAATTACTAATGCATTGATCCCTTTCTGTGCCTATAGGAGACTAGCTGAGTAAATCATAGAAATAAAACAAAACCACAAAAGAAGATAAGATGATAACTTGCCATTCCCAACACAGTCCTTGGGTTATCAGGATATCCACAATGAATATTCATGAGTTAGATCTGCATGGAATTGATGTGCCCCTTCATTATTGGACTAATGATACTTTTTTGACTAGTTTTCAATGGCAAGACTTTCTTCTAGTGAGAAAGTTAGTCAAAAATGTATTAAGCTAGTCCAATAAAAAAGATATCTTATCTTTATTTAAAAAATTTCTATTTATCACCTTTTCAAGTGGACTTACAGGGCTACAGTGGTATTTTATCCCTAGTAAATCAGGTTCTTAGCCAGCAGTACACTATCTTTTATATCTATGTAGAGTTGGCGGAGCATACAGTGTTTATGGAACAGAGCAAGCTACAGAGAACACAACTGGTGGTTTATCCGAATGCACATGCACACGTGGCATTGTAGTCAGTGCCAGCACACATCTAAAATGAGCTAGTCATTGAGGGGGGAAATGTTTAAAAACAGACTTGTATCTTTTGAAGTTAGTTCCTTAAGTCTTTTGAAAACTGACCACAGCTGTGAGGATGTTGACATGAAAAACTGCTACACTTGCACCTTATTCCTTTGTGGTGCAGATGAAAAAAGAAAATATACCATAGTGTAGGAAAAAAAAGAGAATACAGTATGTAGAAATAAATAAAAAACATAAAGGAAATAAGGTAATACCTTTTTTTTATTGGACTAACTCAATGCATTTTATGACTAGCTTTTGAAGGAAACCCTTCTTCAGATCAGAAATAAGCAAATGTTGACAAATCAGTATATATACGGGAAAAATGAAAGCATTTCAGTGATAGTTTCACAGAAAGAGGGAGGGGTGGGTGGGTAAGTAGGAGACAGAGAGGTTACAAAGCAGTTAAAAAAGTTTTTGTAGTGTGAAAGGAAGCTAGATCTTTGTTAAGTCATAGAAATATAGAAGATGACAGCAGAAAAGGGCTACAGCCCATCAAGTCTGCCCACTCTGCTTACCCACCCCCTATCTATGCCCTAATGACCCAATTTCCTTATCTTGACCCTCGTAGGGATCCCACATGGGTATCCCATTTATTCTTAAAGTCTGGCATGCTGTCTGCCTCGATCACCTGCATTTGGTATCAAAATATTTCATCATTTTTATCTTACCTTATTGGATTGTCTTAAAGTTCCCTTTTAGTATTCTCACCATAAAATCATTTGTGCAGTGATCAGTTTTTCTTTCTTTTCTTTAAGTTTTCAAATATTTTATTGAATAAATGCAAAGACAATAACAAAGCATATTAATCCATCAAATTCACAAGAACAATCTGTCAAGCCACCCGAACATCAGCTTCAAAGTCCCACAGAAGCAAGCAGTCATACCGGGATTCTTCAGCACAAGGCTATACATTCCAACCCAGTAGACCATCCCCCATCCTCCCCTCCTTACCAGATGTCCGGATTTCCCCTTATGAGGACATGTCCGGGGGTCCGGATGGCTTTTCAAAACCCTCCCCCCTCCCCAACAATCAACCCATACCAACAAGGAAAGAGTGTGTGTGTAAAGCAAAATACCCATCATAACAGCATCAGGGTGAGACCACTGAGGACAAGAAATCCACTTAATGTAAGGGTCTCAAATCTTAAGGAAAAGAGAGAGGCAATTATGCAGCAAAACTGTCAGTTTAGACATATGAAAGATAAAATCTAGTTTACCAAGAAAGTGCTGTCTGGTCGGTTGGTGAGGCTGCTTCCATTGTGCTGCCATCAAAATTCTGCTAGCCGTAAATAAATGAAAAGCCAGGGTCTGGCAGGTACAGGATAACGCCCCAACGTCCTCCTTTAAGGACATGTCCGGGGGTCCGGACGGCTTTTCAAAACCCGGCACTTTGTCCGGGTTTGGAAAAGCTTGCCTTCAGGCAGGAGGGCATCCGCGCATGATGAAAACAGGTAGCAGGGGGCGTGATTGGAGGTGGGGATGGGGATGGGGTGGGATTGGGGGTGGGATCAGGGGCGTGATGGGGTGGAACCGGGGTGTGATGGGGCGAGTATGGATGGGACAGGGCGGGCCTGGGGGCAGGTCTAAGGGGTCCGGATTTTCCAGATGGAAAATCTGGGAACCCTAGCCCCATGAGGGGTATGCAGCAGAGCAGTACCCATAGATTTACGAACTGTCCTTTGCAAAATATCCGAAAATACTTCAAACACCATAGTCCAATAAGGAATAACTTTCAGAGCAGTGGTCAGTTTTTCTAAAGTGTTGTCCAACAGAGGTGACATCCTGGTTGGTATGGCAATTTATTTATTTCTATTCTTTATTTACTTAGTTTGAAATAATATACAAGTATTACAACTTTGAGCAGGAAAAACGGAGGAAAACAGTTAACAATTAACTATCTCAAAACTGACTAAACATTAAGGAAATCCTTCTTAGATCTCAACAATCTGTAGAGGGAGTGGTCTTAAAATATGTGACCAAATTATTAAGAGGGGAAAAAAAAGAAAGCTAAAGGCTTAACGGTGGCTCATACAATCTATTATTACTTCCTTTTATCCTCTATAGATCTTCTTTAAGTCTAGAAAAGACCACAAATGGTCAGGAACAAAAAAAGTATATTTTATCCCTGCATGTTGAGGGAGATTCAGGAGTAAGACCTTCATGAAAATGTATTGAAGACTCCTATGAGATCCCCAGAGGATATTTTTAAGAGAGACACTGTGCTGTTGAATGCAGGTTTCTGAATAATGAAAGAATCATATCTCCCTGTTAACAGAGACAATATGCTTATGTAAGAGGTTCATCTTTGCTCCAGAAAATATTTGCTGACTGTAACAGCATGGGATATTTCGGGACTTTCTAAGAAGACAAACCCAAACAAGATGTTCTACCAACAGTTATCTAAACTGCTGACAGAGTGGCAATGAAGCTCAGGAAGGAGGGGGCCTACTCTCAGAAATTATTGAACTTAGTATTAAGAATGCATTGTCAGGGGATATAGAGAGGAGTCAGATTTGATATCATGCTTCCATATGGCTCTGAGATAAGTATGCAGACTATACAGTCAATAGATATGATAGAAGTGTCAACCCAATAGAAAGTGAGTATGTAATCTGTAACTAAATAGTTCTCTAGGCTACTGAACTAAAGTATATAAGTAGCATACTGGCTGGCTTAAGCTTTAGGATGGATCCATGACAGAAGCCGGCTACTCTGTATGTTATCCATTGGCTCAATCTGCTGTACTATTGTTCCATGTAAGCTGACTTTTGTCTATTACTAATAAACCTATATTATATATAGCAATTGGGTTGTTGTTGCGAGGTCATATTCTGAAAAGGTTAGTAATGCCTTTTCAATATTTAATGAGGTACTTGCATGGATACATTAGTTGAAAAGTAGCTCCAATCTTTTTTGTTTCTTGCTTCATCACAAGGAAAATTTTCTTCTTTCCTGAGTTTCTTTGTTCACATCAGGGAATATCCATAGTCGCTACCCAAAAAATGGAGTTTGTAATTTACAGAAATAAGGTTTTAAAACAGAGTTTAAATCTTGCTGAAAAATAAAAGAAACAAGCAGAGTAGCTCTGTCTTCAATTGTAGATATCGTTGATTCCAAAATCTCTGAAATATTTCCCAAGTCCATTGTAGTTTATTGTTTGATTCTCTATTCCTGGCTTGCTCCCTTGCTTTTTTGTGGCAGGCAGGTAATAAATCTTATTTAAAGGAGGTATAGCCTCAGAAGCATAGCCAAGATTTTGTATTAAATATTTTCTGAACAGTTCTACTGCAGAAATTTCCACTGATCTTGGGGAAATTTAACAGTCGGAGATTGAGCCTTCTGTTAAAATGTTCTAATTGCTCTATTTTTCTGTGTGTCATTAGTTTGTCCTTAATCAAAGCATCTACTGCTGATTTTAAAGTAGTTATGACCTCAATTACTGCAGTAAATTTAATCTCATTATCAGACTTAGGGCTCCTTTTACTAAGGTGCGCGATAGATGAAAATACTAACGCAAGCTCTATGGAGGCGTTAGCGTCTAGCACGCGCAGCATTGTAGAACACGCTACTCCGCGCGTTAATGCCCTAATGCACCTTAGTAAAAGGAGCCCTTAGAGTCTTCAACAATCTTGGACAGAGAGTCTACTTTCCTTACCGAATCAGCCGTTTCTTGGGCAGACTTTTGAACTGTTATGTCTATTTTTTGGAGCATTTTCCAGACGTCCAATAGAGTTACCTCCATCTGGCTTGAAGCAGAACCTGCAACCCCAGCTGATTTCACCTTCTCCATGGGATCTTTCTCTGCCCGGCTTCCTTCAGCAAAGACCATCCCCGCAGCCACCTCAGCATCAGGTCCGCTCTATAGAACAAGCATCTCACTCACAGAACATGGAGGAATAAACGGATTCGGAGGCGACAAAGAAACTTCCGGCTCCAGTGTGGCCGCCATGCCCCCAGGCGCTGACACAAGTGAGCCTCGCTCTCCAGAATGTGTAGGAGTCCTGGTGATGAAGTCCATAGTCGTCTGGTGCAGGGGCATCGAAGCTTCCATCAGTGAGGGTCCCATCTGGACCGCGCCTTTATGCTTTGTATGAGGCATCGTCAGAGGAAAAGCTAGAGACACTAGCAAAGAAGGGAGTATTCCAGACTAACGCTCGCCACTTACCGCCATCTTGGCCATACCCTCAAACCATTATGGCAAGTTTTAGTATGCAAAAAGTGCAAGGAACGATGTTACATTGGTGAAACAGGCCAGATACTTAAGAGTAGGATCAACTTACACAGATATCATATTAAAAATTGCAATAACAACCAGAATGTCACCTCTGTCAGTCAACACTTTGGAAAAACTGATCACTGCAACAATGATTTTCTGGTGAGAATACTAAAAGGAAATTTTAAGACAATCCATGAAGGTAAGACCTTGAAATTAAAATGATGAAATATTTTGATACCTACCAGACAGGACTTAATAAAGACCTGGCTTCCTTTCACACTACAAAGAATGTTATCTGCTTTGTCTCCTCTCTGTCTCCTACTTACCGATCCAACCCTCTCTCTTCCTGTGAAACTATCACGAAAATTATTTCATGTTTCCCTTATATATAATGATATTTGTCAATATTTGCTTATTTCTGATTTGAAGAAGGGGTTACCTTCAAAAGCTAATCATAAAATGCATTCAGTTAGTCCAAAAGAAAAGGAATTACTTTATTTCCTTTATGTTTTTGTTTTAAATCTATATATTACCTTGAAAAGTGGACTCAGATGGCCACCACACCATTTCACTCAAGGATTAAAAACAAACAAAAAAAAAAAACAACACACACACAAAAAAACAGTCAAAGAATCAGTCTGCTTGTCCAAGAGCACCATCTATTGTTGAAAAGATGAATTACTGTACTTTAATTTGTACCTTAAACATATTCAGGAAAGCATAGGGATGGGATGCCAAACTCCAGCCCTGCTACTCATGCTCCTGTGCCCAATCTGCTGAACGTCTTTGGCTTAAATTCCACACACATTCTGACTTCATACACTTCAAATTCCGGCTGACATCCTTCCAGTCTGCCCTCTCACTTGCCAAACAAGAATACTAGGCCCATTTAACTAACTCTCTGAGCTCTAACCCTCACCATCTCTTTGCCACACTAAACTCTCTACTCAAGGTGCCCTCACCTCCAAATGCTGGGATGCATCCGAAGTAGTTTTGTCAGCCGGAAACCCGAAGTTGTAATACTATTGTACAAGTCCATGGTGAGACCTCATCTGGAATATTGTGTTCAATTTTGGAGGCCACATTATCAAAAGGATGTGCTGAAAGTGGAGTCGGTTCAGCGAATGGCCACCAGGATGGTGTCAGGACTCAAGGATCTCCCATATGAGGAATGTCTAGGTAAGTTGTAGCTATACTCTCTTGAGGAACGCAGAGAGAGGCGAGATATGATAGAGACGTTCAAATATGTAACTGGCCGTATTGAGATAGAAGAAGATATCTTTTTCCTTACAGGACCTACGGCAACAAGAGGGCATCCGTTGAAACTCAGGGGTGGGAGATTTAATAGCAACACTAGGAAGTATTTCTTCACTGAAAGGGTGGTTGATCGTTGGAATGATCTTCCACTTCAGGTAATTAAGGCAAGCAACGTGCTTTATTTTAAGAAAAAATGGGATAAGCATGTGGGTTCACTTCGTGTAAGTGCTTAGGGGGGAGGGTCCTTAGAGTGGGCAGACTTGTTGGGCCAGTGGCCCTTTTCTGCCGTCATATTCTATGTTTCTATCCTCCCTTCACTTTCTCCGCAGACTATGGCTGAGTTCTTCTATGCAGGCAAACAGAAGAACATCTCGCCTTCGAGAAAGGACAGTCAAACAAAAAAGGCAAGGGTGGTGTCTTTTCAACCAGTGATAAAATCTTTATTCAAGTAATAGTCCCAACAAGGATCCCTGTTTTGGCGTATAAAAACGCCTTCTTCAGGGGACACTTTATTCCTGCTGACCGGCTAACAATTGTTCAATTCTGCATTCAAAAAACGCCTGTTCACTTTTGAGAGCAGCAATCAAACGCCAAATAGTTGGGTGATCACAACAAACTATAAGGGCATTGTAATTCTTTCCCAGAATCCAGACTGGTTCACTGGTCTCAGGGAAATCTTCAAATTCTGCAAAGTGAAGTGTATTATAAGTAAAAGTGGCCCAACAACCCAGCTGCTGTTGTGGAAACAAGGCCCAATACAGCCATTCAGGAAGCTGTTTCACTGTGGTCCTTTCCGCCAATCAGGCCCATCTTCACGCCCTGGATGTCCTGGTTCTCCCATCTCTGGATGACTGGTTATCCAGAGCTCCCTCGTTGTTCGAGGGGTGTTTGGCTGTCCAGCAGGTGGTGTAATTGCTGCAATGTCTGGGTTGGATGATGACTGGTATGGGGAAATACATACTTGCAAGGAGAGTAATTGGCATAAAATAGGAGAACACTGCTTGTGGCATTAGTATTACATTACATTAAATTACATTAGAGATTTCTATTCCGCCACTACCTTGCGGTTCAAGGTATTATGAAGGTAGTTCATATAATGATTCAAAATGTTGTGTGATTGTGGCACCGATGTACCCTCCTCCTCAAACCCAGCATGCACCCAAAAAGAGGAAGAAAAAGCCTCAAACTAATGTAGCAGTATAGAACCAAAAGGTACAAATCAAAACTGCTTTTGATACTTTCACTGGCAAAAAACTTCTTCACAGAGCAGCGGTTTAGAAAAGGGCAAAGTCGCCCGGAGGCACATTCAAGGATTTAGCTGACAAAAGATGACTTGAGCTCCAATGCTGTCACGTCTTCTCCAATCTTCCCAACAAGCGACCTTGTTTCACCAATGTTTGGCACATCAGGGGAACAAACAATACAGCCTTGAAAAGTGCATGCTGAGTTTGAAGAGGGGGGTACCTCGGTGCCACGATCACACATTTTGAATCATTATATGAACATATTATATGTTGTGCGTCCTTGTATAATTTGTTAACACATTATGAAGGCAGTGTAATTTTGAATGACTGATGGCTAGGTTAGGGATATAGAGTTTTGGTAGCAGGTGGAGTGTGGAGTCCTGCCCCATTCCACCCCAGGCTCGCAGATGCCCTCCTGACGTGGTCCCGAGCTGGAAGCTTTTCAAAACCCGGACAAAGTGCCAGGTTTTGGAAAAGCCGTTCAGATGCTCTAAAAACAGGACATGTCCAGGTAAATCTGGACATCTAGTAACCCTATATATATGCAGGGCCGGATTTAGATGAAAAGAGGCCCTAGGCTATTCCACTTATGAGGCCCTTTCACCTCCCATTTTTAAGTTTGTAAATTACATGAGAGATAATAAAATAAATCATTACTGTGATATATATCAATATGTTAAATGAAACATGTTGTTATTGGTACAAACCTTTATAAAAAATGTGACACGGATAATAAATAAAAAAAAGTCGAGAACACTTATTTGGACATATATTCTCAGCACCATATATAGTACTTGTAATAATAACTAATCAAACATAACACACAACATTGCCCCTTCCTATGTCCAAAGTGCCCCCAGTACGTCCTTCCTCACCTCACCCCCCCCTCCGATGCCCGCCTGCCTCCCATCCCCCTTCCATTGAACACCCCCTATGCCATCCTGCCTGCCTGCCTTCCATTAAACCCCTCCACCCCCCTCCGATGCCAGCCTGCCTGCCTCCCCTCCCCCTTCCACTGAACCCCCCCCCCCCCCGATGCCAGTCTGGGCCGCCCTGTCCTGACAGATCCACGTTTTGCCTCTCTTCCCGTGGGGCTGGGCTTTGCCCAGCTGTTTCTGGATTGAAGTCTTTCCCTCCCCGATCCTCCTCCCAGGGCGAGAAAAAGAAAGGGAGAAGCCGAGTTGGCGCCCCATTGCGGCCGGAGCCGGTTCTGATCCCGAAGCGTAGAATTTCTCCTTATTTTCGGTTCAGTGTTTTAGTGTTCATTGTTTTTAGAATAGTGTAATTTTAATTTTGCTAACAATTTGAATGTAGGCCCCTCTTGATCTTGAGGCCCTAGGCTGAAGCCTAGTTAGCCTATAGGAAAATCCGGCCCTGTATATATGTAATGTGTGCCTAGGGGTGGGGGTGGGGTGGGAGGGCATCTCGAAGGGTCTCCTGGAGTTAGCATATGCTATGTCAAGGATGCGGTTTTATGGAAGCAAAAAGTCTCTGCTAGAAGCAGAGTTAGGAGAGATTTGTAGCCCAGCTTCCAGTGTGAGCTCCAGAGAGACAGGTGGAGTAAATGACTGCCTTCAAAGCTTAAGCAGTCTATTTTAGGAAGAGGGGACTGACAGAGAGATAACCATCCTGGAGCTTGGTTTGATTAGAAGCAGAAGTCTCTGTTAGAGGCAGAATAGACTTCTGTGCATTTACCACAGCAGAATCATTACTGTGGCTTTGTAAAAGGGGCCCTTAATCACCTCACTTGCCATTCCAATTTCCAGAACATTTATAAATATGTTAACTAGCACCGATCCCTGTGGCACTCCACCGGCTGCAACGCTAGAGGAAAGTACAGCGGTACCTCGGTTTACGAGTGCACTGGTTTGCGAGTGTTTTGCAAGATGAGCAAAACATTTGCAAAATCGGTGCCTCGGAAACCGAGCATGGCTCGATTTACGAGCACCCCCCCTGCCTCGAACCGGCACCCCCCCGCCACGATCCGACCCCCCCCGCCACGATTGGGCACCCCCCGCCACGATCTGACCCCCCCAACACAATTGGGCACCCCCCGCCGCTTCTTACCCTCATCTGGGCACTCTTGAAGATCGGCCCTCGTCTGCTGGGCCTTGAGCATCTGAGCATGCTCAAGGCCTGCGAGTTCACGTTCTGAACGTGAACGTGAACTCCAGCAGACGAGGAGGCCGATTTTCAAGAGTGCCCAGATGAGGGTAAGAAGCGGCGGGGGGGGTGCCCAATCGTGTTGGGGGGGTCGGATCGTGTCGGGGGGGGTGCCCAATCGTGTCGGGGGGGGGGGGGGTCAGATCGTGGCGGGGGGGTGCCGGTTCGAGGCAGGGGGGTGCCGGATTGCAGGAGGGGGGGTGCCTGATCGCAGGGGGAGGCCTTCGAGGGAAGCAATGCCAGTTCTCGGGGGGTGGGGGGGAAACGCATCAAAGCGAGTTTCCATTATTTCCTATGGGAAACTCGCTTTGATAAACGAGCATTTTGGATTACGAGCATGCTCCTGGAACGGATTATACTCGTAATCCAAGGTACTACTGTATTCTCCGATGCTGGGCGTAGGCTGTCTCATCCACCTATCTTTTCGAAGAGACTATTTGGGACCCCCTGAAGAAGACTTTGTGGTCGAAACACGGACCTTGTTGGCTCCGTCTCCATTTTTATAGTTGTGGATGATTTTCACTGTTCCAAAATTGGGGATTATTTTCTTGATATAATAAAGTCTGCACCAGTAACATCAGATTCCACAGTATTTTTTGTGTTGGACTTTCGTTCCTCTGTGGCTTCAAGGGGTCAACTTTTTGGTTGTTTCTGCACTCCACTATACTGTACACCATGCTCCATTGAGAAAAAGGGCCTTTTAAACCTACCCTCTGTTTTCTGCCCAATAACCAGTTCCTAATTCACAACAGAATATTGCCTCCTGTGCCTAGTATGGCAACTCTTATGTTCTTATGCTAATTCTGTGACAATTACATTAACTCCCTATTAAGGAGAGAGTCAATTTTAAACTAGCAATAATAGTTTATAAAATACAATGGGCCTTTTTTAAAATCAATCTGCAGTAGCGAGTGCCATGCAGCAAATGCACCAACACCCATTCAATCCCTATGGGTTTCGGTGCATATACTGTGCCAACCCATGCTATTTGGCTTGATAAAAGAGACCCTATATCAGGCATGGGCAACTCTAGTCCTCAAGGGCCGGAATCCAATTGAGTTTTCAGGATTTCCCCCAATGAATATGCATGAGATCTATTTGCATGCACTGCTTTCAATGTATATTCATTGGGGAAATTCTGAAAACCTGATTGGATTCCGGAATTCGAGGACTGGAGTTTCCCATGTCTGCCCTATATGATATAAGTCCAGAAGTCTTGATTTACCACTAGGCTACTCCTTCCTCCTTCTTATCAAGCTGTGCTGAGGAGTAGGCTAAGTTAAATGCCGAGCCACCCATTCTAATCCTATGGGCGGCTTGATAAAAGGGAGGGGTCAATTTTTAAAGCTTTCAGAAAAAATATTCCATCACTTAGCTCCCTGATATCCAAAGAGGTTATTGACTAATGCAGTGGTTCCCAACCCTGTCCTGGGGGACCACCAGGCCAATTGGGTTTTCAGGCTAGCCCTAATGAATATGCATGGAGCAGATTTGCATGCCTATCACTTCCATTATATGCAAATATCTCTCATGTATATTCATTAGGGCTAGCCTGAAAACCCGATTGGCCTGGTGTTCCTCCAGGACAGGGTTGGGAATCACTGGACTAATGATTTTAAGCAAACAGATTTTACTGAAGGAAAGCCAAGTTTCAGAGAAGATTGGTAGCAAGAATTTGTACAATTAGTTGAGATGATAAATAGTAAATCAAGACTTCTGGACCTATATCATATAGGGCAGACATGGGAAACTCCAGTCCTCGAAGTCCGGAATCCAATCAGGTTTTCAGAATTTCCCCAATGAATATGCATTGAAAGCAGTGCATGCAAATAGATCTCATGCATATTCATTGGGGAAATTCTGAATACCTGATTGGATTCCAGTCTTCGAGGTCTTTGGATATCAGGGAGCTAAGTGATGGAATATTTTTTCTGAAAGCTTTAAAAATTGACCCCCCCCTTTTATCAAGCCGCCCATAGGATTAGAATGGGTGGCTCAGCATTTAACTCAGCCTACTCCTCAACACAGCTTGATAAGAAGGAGGAAGGAGTAGCCTAGTGGTCAGAGCTACAGCCTCAGCACCCTGAGGTTCTGGGTTCAAACCCTGTACTGCTCCTTGTGACCCTGGGCAAGTCACTTAATCACCCCAGGTACATTAGATAGATTGTGAGCCCACCAAGACAGACAGAGAAAAATGCTTGAGTATCTGAATAAATTCATGGAAACAGTTCTGCGCTTCCTTGGGAAAATGGTATAGAAAATTGAATACATAAACAGTGTGAAGAGTTTCAGCCTCCAGAGCTGGTATTGTGACATCATAATGCTTCATTCCACCAATGCCTAAGAGCCAATCTCATCAGTGATGTCACAATGGCTTGATTGTCCTTTACTTGGCTCACTTTTACTACATTTTGATTTCTAGAGTGGCACAGTGGCTAAAGCTACAGCCTCAACACCCTGAGGTTATGGGTTCAAACCCTGTACTGCTCCTTGTGACCCTGGGCAAATCACTCAATTCTCCATTGTCCCAGGTACATGCATTAGATAGATTGTGAGCCCACCAGAACAGACAGGGGGAAATGCTTGAGTACCTGATTGTAAACCACCTAGATAACTTGGATAGGCAGTACATAAAATAATAAATAAACAGGGGGTTATTACTTTAATTATGATTATGTAAATGTTTAATTGTATTCTGCTTTTGTTGTAAATATCTGCATGCTCTTAGGAGTTTATGGTTTGTTATCTGCCTAGAATCAATTAATGAGATTAGTGCAGATCATAAATCACAAAAATAGAACAGAATAAAAAACTTTTCCAAGCCTCTGATGGAAACAAAGACAGTATCTCAATTCAAGAACTCACAGAACAAACACAAAGAAAGGATTGCAGAGCTGAGCAATGGGTGTCAGTGGTTAGACTAAATTGGATGATATGGTAAATTTCTGCTATCATGCTCTATTTTTCTGGGGCCACAGTTTTTTCAATGTCCCAGATATTCTTTAAACTTATTTTATAATTCCTATTTAGGGCCTCAGATTTGCCATTAGGTGCCACACATTTCTGGGGTCACCAATCAACTTTTGGCTCTGGCTTCCTCACTAGCCCCATTATACTTTTTTTTTATATATAAAGTGCTCAGTGCTATATTAATAACTGAATCCGTTTTTTCTTAGCATAAAAACTTATAAGAACTTTATAACTTATCTCAAATCTTTTCTGTTAGTAACATCGGGAAGGGACCTGTCATTCGACATATTTCGCCCTCAGGCTGTTTCAAGAAAAGTCAAAAGGGGGACTTTTCTTGAAACAGCCTGAGGGCGAAATATGTCGAATGACAAGTCCCTTCCCGATGTTACTAACAGAAAAGATTTGAGATAAGTTATAAAGTTCTTATAAGTTTTTATGCTAAGAAAAAATGGATTCAGTTATTAATATAGCACTGAGCACTTTATATATAAAAAAAAAGTATAATGGGGCTAGTGAGGAAGCCAGAGCCAAAAGTTGATTGGTGACCCCAGAAATGTGTGGCACCTAATGGCAAATCTGAGGCGCAAACTGTGAATTCAAGCTCCTGCCGCGGCTCTGCCGCGGTGATCTGTTCAGCTACTCTCTCGAACCCTTCCCGCGGTCCCGACTCCAGCAGCACTGTACACACGCTGCTTTGGGGCCTTCTACTGCCCTGATTTACTCTGGCACAGCAGCAGAGCAAATCAGGGCAGTAGAAGGCCCCGAAGCAGCGTTTGTACAGTGCTGCAGTGCAGACGATGCTGGTGTAGCAGGTTTGTCGGGAAGGGGGGGGGGAAGGGACTAAGGGAGCCAACCAGACCGCGGAAAGGGAAAGGGGGGGGGGGGGTAAAAAATAAAAGCATACGCAGACAAACCGGCAAAGAGATTAAAAAAAACAACAACAACCCAGAGAGAAATTCAAAATCAAGTTATGTCCAGCTGTCCATCAGTAAAGAAAGTGCAGGGTTTTTTGTTTTGGTTTTTTTTTAATTCCTCTTTTGCTCTCTTTCCAGTTTGTTCTCGCCTGGTGGAGATCAGCGGGTCCAGCCTTCCCTAATCCTGGCCAGCTCCAGCTGGGATTGTAGAGGAGAGAGAGCATCCAGGCTGTCACAGGTGCATAGGGGGGGAGGAGGAAGCAGAGGAGAGCAAAGGGAGCTCATGTGATTTAGTGGAAGCTGCTCCTGAACTGGGGAGGGCGAGGAATAAGTAGGAAGGGAGGCCTACTGCTGCTGGACAGGGGGGAGGTAAAACAAAGGGAGAAGGGCTGCTGCTGGATAAGGGGAGCAGTGAAGGGGTGGTGGTGGACACAGGGGAGGTAAAAGGAAGGGTGAATGGACAGGGGAAGCAGACAAGGGGTGGTTCTGGACAGCCGAGGAAAAAGAAAGAAAGAAAGACAGAAATACAGAAACAGGCTAAGGAGAGAGAGAAAGAAAGACAGACACATACATCTATTCTAGCACCCGTTAATGTAACGGGCTGAAAAACTAGTACTATATATAAATGCATAATTTATTTATTTATAACCCGCATATCCAGCAATTCTAAGCGGCTTACAATAAATAATATTAGGTGCTTGGAGCTTCCCTATCTGTCCAAAAGGCTCACAATCTAGTTAAAGCACCTGCATAAACATTATATAGGATATAGGATAAAAAGCAAAAATATGCATGAAACTTCCTTATGCCTTGTGATTAGCAGTAGCTGGAGACAATAACAGTGCTCACCTCCATTGCACATGAAGGAGGAAATCCTATAACTGGGTGCCTCTATTTAGCTGCCCAAATTAAGCTAATGGTGCATTTATTCTACAATGGCATGTATACACGCATAATATGGCATTTGCACACCTTAATGTAGTCATAAACAATTATACTGGATCAAAGGATGGTGTAAATATTAGCAGCTAATGCAGCAGTTCAGGTATTCTGTAAGTTACAGGCATAAATGTTGGCCCCACCCAGCGAAGTAGCGAGGAAAGGAGGCACCCGGCATCGCTGCGCCATGCAACCCCTCGCCCGCACTCTTCCCTGCCACGGACACCCACAACCTGTACCTCTTTAGATCTTTGCCGAGAGGGAGCAGCATCTCCTACCTTCTGCTCGTGCCGACCTCGGCTCTCCCTCTGACATTGTTTCTCGGTCCCGCTGCTCACTGCCGGTGAAGATTTGAAGAGTTGGTTGGGCGGAGAGGAGGTCAGAGCCCCCCCTCCCGCCAAGATGGCATCCAGGTGGTCCGCCCTTCTGCCCCCTCGCTGCGCCTCTGCCCACCCATGCCCCTCCCCTTCGAATGCCCTCTTACAATTAAATGCTAAGCCATTTTAGCGCATAAGTATAGAAGAGCGGTTGAGTACCCTACTGCCATTTTTGCACATATCTTGTTCTTTTGCCGTTTTGTCGGTGCTGTTGTGATGTTGCGATGGTGATGTTTCATTTTAATCTTTCAATTTATTTTCTTTTTTAAAATGATTTATAATTAATAAATTTATTATTGAATTTTGTTATATCTTTACTATTTATTAATTGGTACTCAGGTACTTTAGCTAGATTGTGAGCCTTCGGGACAGGTAGGGAAGTTTTAAGTACCTGTATTTTATTCTAACCACTTAGATTTGTAATATGCTTAAGCAGTATATCAAATATTAATAAAACATAAACATATGTATTCCCAGAGAAGAGCGACTAAAATGGTTAAGGGGCTGGATGAGTTGCCGTACAGCGAGAGATCAGAGAAACTGGGCCTCTTCCCCCTTGAAAAGAGGAGATTGAGAGGGGACATGATCGAAACATTCAAGATAATGAAGGGAATAGACTTAGTAGATAAAGACAGGTTGTTCACCCTCTCCAAGGTAGAGAGAACGAGAGGGCACTCTCTAAAGTTAAAAGGGGATAGATTCTGTATAAACGTAAGGAAGTTCTTCTTCACCCAGAGAGTGGTGGAAAACTGGAAAGCTCTTCTGGAGGCTGTTATAGGGGAAAACACCCTCCAGGGACTCAAGACAAAGTAGATAAAGACAAACTGTTCACACTCTCCAAGGTAGGGAGAACGAGAGGGCACTCTCTAAAGTTAAAAGGGGATAGATTCTGTATAAACGTAAGGAAGTTCTTCTTCACCCAGAGAGTGGTGGAAAACTGGAAAGCTCTTCTGGAGGCTGTTATAGGGGAAAACACCCTCCAGGGACTCAAGACAAAGTAGATAAAGACAAACTGTTCACACTCTCCAAGGTAGGGAGAACGAGTGGGCACTCTCTAAAGTTGAAAGGGGATAGATTCCATACAAACGTAAGGAAGTTCTTCACCCAGAGAGTGGTAGAAAACTGGAATGCTCTTCCGGAGTCTGTCATAGGAGAAAACACCCTCCAGGGATTCAAGACAAAGTTAGACAAGTTCCTGCTGAACCAGAACGTACGCAGGTAAGGTTAGACTCAAATAGGACACTGATCTTTGACCTAAGGGCCGCCGAAGGAGCGGACCTCTGGGACGATGGACCACTGGTCTGACCCAGCAGCGGCAATTCTTATGTTCTTATGTTTTCCCTTTCTAGGTAAATGCTAGTATTCTATAAATTTAAGTGGGCAACAGGCATTTAGAGTTAGGCAAAACTGTTCTAAAATGAGACAGACGTTGTATTCCCAAAGGCGGGCCTACCACTTTTCAACTTTTTTATCTTTAACTAATTGGCCGTGAGGCCCCTCGGCATCAGGTGGTAAAAGGGCCAAATACACTGGGGTCTCGGCTCCCTCATCTGGCGTTTTCAGTGCATCGGGACCCGCCATGTCCGTCATCACCCAGCCGGGACAGCAGGCGTTGAGGAGAATCCCCTCCCCGTTCCTTTTCTCATTCAGCGTTCTGGCTTGGATCTTGGACAAGACGGTCACCCCGAGTTTGGACACGCCATAAGCAGTGTGGGGCCAGCCTTCTTTGCTGTGCACTCCGTCTTTAGTGTCTTTAATAAACTTCTCCATGAGCGTCACCAGTTGCTCTTCTGTTATGGCATTGCTGCGGAACAATTGCTGCAGGTCCTCGCTGCAGAGTGCCAGGGTCTTGCTGCCAATCCAGCTGGAAATGTTCACTACCCTTCCTAAAAACATTAAAACCAAACCTAACGGTTACTGCATAAACACGTTCTATTTTATTTTTTTTTAATATATGTTTATTCACGTTTCCAGTAGTAATCATTACAAATGCATGAAAACCAGTACACAAAGCATGGCTCATAATCCAACAGGAAACCCCCCCCCTGCATATCCCACTACCTTTTCCCCACCTTCTGCCAAGTAGGAATGAGAAAAAGAGCACTATGCTACTTGTATATTCAACACCTACATTTAAGACCCTGCTGCAGGCTTTGCTAGATGTGGAGGGGCATAATCAAAAAAAACGTTTTAGTCCCTTTAGGCCTAAGGCTCTAGGCGCCCAAAGTAGGCAGCAAGGAAATGTCCATTCTTGAAAAAAACGTCCAAAATGTGTGTTTTTTTGAGAATGGCCTACCTGTGCGTTCAGGGGTTTAATCGTCCAGACCGCCATTATATCTTTCCTTAAGCCCTATTTCCTCCAAAAAATGTGCCCAAGACCCAAACGCCAAAAACAAGACCTTTTAGGTGTGGGATTGACCAGTTCTTCGCCTAAAACCACAATTCTCTAACCGGCGTCTTTCATAAGTGCCGGTTAGATAATGGTGGAATCATCGTTGTTTCCCTCCCCCAATGATCACGGCAAGAGGGATGTCCAATCCCTCCTGCTCGAACCTGCCGCAATAACCCGCAACCTTCCCCGGCAGGAGGGATGCCCAGTCCCTCCTGCCGGACACCCCAACCCCCCCATTAAGGTAGGCCGCCTGACCACCAACCCCCCCCAGCCCAACCAAACACTCCCCTACCTTTTGTAGTTGGCCAACCGGAAGGACTCTTCCAGCCTCTGGCAGGCGGGTCCTTCACCAAAATGGCAGGCCTTCCCCTTCCTGGTACATCGTGGGATGCACCAGGGAGGGGCCTTAGGCGCCTGGGCCAACCAGATTCTTAGGCCTCACTCCTAGTGCATTCTGGGATGCGCTGGAAGTGGCCTAAGATTCCGATTGGCCAGATTCCTTAGGCCACCCCCCTGAGCTGATCACGGCAAAGGAATCTCTCTGCCATGATCAGTTTAGCGGCCGCAGTAGGGAATTTGTACCCCCGCCCCTCCCCCCCACATAGACGGTGAGCAGGAGTGATGCCCAGTCTCTCCTGCTGGGACCCCCAAAGACATCCCCCACCCGTGAATGTCAGCAGCAGCAGGAGTGCCCAATTCCTGCTGCTAACTCCCCAAAGACATCCCCCAGCAGGAGGGATGCTTAGTCCCTCCTGCCAGTATCCCCCCATCAAAGATCATCGGCAGGAGGGATGCCTAGATAGATTGTGAGCCCACCGGGACTCATAGGGAAAATGCTTGAGTACCTGATTGTAAACCACTTAGATAACTTTAGGTGGTATTTAAATACCTAAATTAACCCTCCCCCCCCCGAAAGGCATACCCCTGACCCACCCCTACAACGGGAACTCCCGGCAGCCATTCTGATAACGGCTCTGCACGGGGCAGGAGCATAGGAAGATCGCTCCTGCCCCGCTTCACTGCTAGACCACCAAGTAAGGTTCTGGGGAGGCTTGGACGGCTTAAAAAATAGCCCAAAAATGAAAATAGGTTTTTTTTGTTAAAAAAAATCGCGAATAACCGAATCCGCGGATACTGAAACCACAGATTCGGAGGGAGAAGTGCATACTAATATGGTAACTTTGTGTGCATGAGCCTGAGGAAGAAAACATAATCCATATCTGAAAACTACTCATACTTGAACATTATACCAAAATCTGTGACTTCATTCAATACCCACCCCTTATACTTATTACTCCCATTTCCTCAAGTGTGCTAATGTTGTATTTAAAAGTTTATATGGGATTTTTTTCCTCATTACTTACCCTTTCTTTTAATTCTCAACAAGTTCTATCTACTAGAGGTATACATACATTTAAATTAGTATTTCCTCTTAATAGAGGTATTCAAACTTTGCGTAGGCTTTCACACTCTATGGCAGGGGTGTCCAACCTTCTGGCTTCACTGGGCCGCATTGGCCCCCCAAAAATGTTTCTGGGGACGCACAAACTTTCAAACGCTGCAGCAAGACACAGGAGGAAGCCAGCAAGATGGTAAATACCCGGGGGCAGCAGAGGAAAACACTGCATCGCCCTCGACCTGGGCCGCACAAAATACTTCACGGGGCCGCAGGTTGGACACCCCTGCTCTATGGCATTTACCTTGGTAAAAATCTGGAATGACCTCCCTTTAGAAATTAGACTCTTTTCCTCTTTGACATGTTTTAGAAAAACTTTGAAGACGTATCAGTTTAAGAAATTTTTAGCTGACAAATAAGTGATTGTAATGGATGAACTTCCTGTTCACTTATTGTTTTCCTATGTTCTTTTGCGCTAACTTTTGTCAACCGGTTCAAGTCCCTTCTGGGAATGACCCAGTATATGACTAAGGGCTCCTTTTACAAAGGTGCGCTAGGGGCTTAACGCACGCTAAATTGCCGCACATGCTAGCCGCTACCGCCTCCTTTTGAGCAGGCGGTAGATTTTTGGCTAGCGCGCGCTAATCCGGTGCGTGCGATAAAAACGCTAGTTCACCTTCGTAAAAGGAGCCCTAAGGATTGGATTGGATTGGAACTACAATTTCCTCATTTGCTCAACCAAGGCCAACTAAACACAAACACCACTCACTTTTCTAGCAATTGACACGCCCCCCCATCCACCGCGGGTAGATGTCAATCATAGGGAAAAATCCACCACTACCTGTTCCAAAACTTTGGGCTAGATTCACTAAGCAACCCGACCGTGTATCGTGTACCATCTACAGATGGTCTGCGCATGCGTCGGGATCGCTGTCTAGAGAAGCCATGTAACTGTAACTACAAAACATTTGCCTAATGAAATTTGCTTATAATAATAGATTCATTGAGCTCATACAGTAAATGCTAAACTTACCATGAGGTTTCATGAGAGGCAGTAATTCATTGCAGACATCTCTTGTAGCAGAGAAATTTGTTTTTAAAGTCACCTCAGCCTGAACGTCAAATGGAGTGGGGTCAGCATCTTTTAGCATGGAAGAAAGGAGAAAATAATTCTCAATGAAACCTCAAAATTGCCCAAAATGTTCTAGGGATGTCCAGCTCTGGTTCTTAGCTAGCCAAAAATTGGAAAAATCATGACAGGTTAAATTACACGTTTTGGTGGACTAATGTATGTACTACATATAGATTTGAAAGAGTAAACGCAGAACGTTCAGGAAGTAGTGTTTTATTTAACAAAATTTGGAATCCATTGGCTTTATTTGCGAATGCAAATTAATAGATAATATATTGCCTTCTGAGTTTTTTCATTACACATCTGGGTTGGGATGGGCGGGAGGGTTGGATAGTAATAGATATTGAAATTAACATAGATATTGAATCTTCTTATTAAGATGTTTATTATTGTTAATATCAATAATTGATGGAAGGGGGCGGTTATAGTTATGATTCTATACTTTCTGCTTGTAATAGTGTTTTCTTATAATATTTTCATGTTGTCAATTTACTGTATTACACTCTTGTAATTTAATAAAATAATAAAAATTATTAAAAAAAAAAAAAAAAAAGAGCCATGAACCAGTTACATTTCCAGGATATTCCTAATAAATATGCATGAGGGAGATTTGCACGCACATTGCCTCAGTAGTATGCAAATGTTGGATAGGTGGGACTTTTGAACAGCAAAAGTATTGGGTAAGAGGGAGGACCTTTTCTCTTTCTCTCTCCATTTCCCCTGTTGCTCAGATTTATTTCCCCCCTTCTCACCTTCTCTACCTTCCCAGCTCAGCCAGTCCAGCAGGCATGTGGTGACCTCCTAAATTCAGTGGTTGGCAGGATGAGTTCTATGAGGCTTGGGCAGGCAGACAGTAGCTTCCTTTAGTGGCCCGTTATTTCACCTCTGCACCCAGGACCAGATTAACAGTACATTGGGCCATGACGTGGCGTGATAAATTATGCATATTAGATGGAGCCACACTGGATGTCTGTATCAGAATCAGATGAAACCAATCATCTCCGCTGCCCTGCCCATCTTCACATTTAGAGTGGGGCCTGAGTCATACAAATCCTGAATCCAGGCCAGCGAGTGGTATAAATAAGAAGCAAATTAAAATATATTTTATTTATTTATTTTTAATCATTTATATTCTGCTTAGCCTAAAATTCTATGCAGATTACAAATTATTCAGGTACTCAAGCATTTTCCCCTTTCTGTCCCAGCAGGCTCCCACTCTATCTACCTGGGGTAATGGGGATTAAGTGACTTGCCCAGGGTCACAAGGAGCAGTGCAGGATTCAAACCCACAACCTCAGGGTGCCATGGCTGTAGCGCTAACCACTGCACCACACGCTCCCCATGCCATATATCGATATAAAACTTTATTAACCCTGGGCAGGTGCCTATTTTGCCTAAGCCTTGATCTATCCCAGATTATGAACTTTTTCCCCAGAAATTTCATCAAATCTTTCATAAATCCAGTTACATTAACTGCTTTTACATCTTCCAGCACTGAGTTTCAGAAACTTTGAAAGCTAATCAAAGAATGCACTGTTAGTACAATAAAAAGTATCTTTATTCCTTTTGCTTTATACATACACACACACATCATTTCATGCAACGCGTAATTAAACTCTGGAAGGTGAAGGCAGTCAGCTTAGCAGAGTTTTAAAAAGATTTGGATAATTTCCTAAAACAAAGGTCCACAAGCCATTATTAAGATGGACTTGGGGGAAATCCACTGCTTATTCTTAGGATAAGCAGCACATAATATATTTTACTGTTTGGGATCTTGCCAAGTACTTGTGACCTGGGTTGGCCACTTTGGGAAACAGGATACTGGACTTGATTGACCTTTGGTCTGTCTCAGTATGGCAGCTCTTATGATCTAACAATATCTTTCGTGCAATTAATGCACATTCAACTTGGTTAGCTTTAACCCTTTCAGGACCAAGGGACATATTTGTCCCATAACTTTAAAATCCTATAAATTTTGATTGGGATAGTCTACAGTTCTAAATTTGATATGTACGGATTCCATATGATACTGCCTTTATGTAAACAAACTGGTTCCGACATTCATTCATTAGCGTCGTTGCCAGATTGACGAGAAGATTCACTTGCCACACTGTCCATAAGCCAGAAGTTTGATTTTAAAAAAAAAAAATAATGATATTTCACAAAAAAAAAATCAATTTTTTGGCATCTGCAAGCCCTTTTTACCATAAAAATGTCGTCAAAACCACAAAAATTGGCCTACGATCCTTATGGTCCTGAAAGGGTTAAAGGGCATTATCAGGCATTAAACCTAATGCTGGTTGCCACAAAGATCCTAAAATCCAGGTAAAAAGCAGCCACGGACTTTACCTTTGAAAGCAATCCCTGCGTTGTTGATGAGGACATCGAGCCCACCGTACTTCTGCTCCAGGAAATCCCGGAGCCTCCTGATGCTCTGCAGGTCCGTGATGTCCAGCTGATGGAAAAACGCCGTCAAGCCTTCACCCTTCAGCTCTTTGACCGCTGCTTCCCCCAGTTTGGGGTCCCGGGCAGTCAGGTACACGTTCCCGGTGAACTGCTTGCACAGAGCCCGCACGATCGCGAGCCCGATGCCCTTGTTAGAGCCCGTCACCACCGCCACCCGTCTGCCGGCCATCTCAGGGCAGTTCCCGATTAACACACGTTAGTCAGAAGCAGCAAAGACGAACCTGAGTAACAGAGGGGCTTTATTTATTTATTAATCACCTTTATGAAATTCACCCAGAGCAGTGTACAGCAGGTTTAATTCAACATAAAACTTACTATTTTGTTAACAGCATAACAGTAGTAAAAAGACCAAATATATACATAAATACAATGACTGAGGTAAAGTCAAAATCAGTAATCTGAAACTTATTAATAGGATTACCATGAAACAGTTTCAAAAATGTATTTATCAGCACAGAAATTCAATAATACTTATGCAGGATCTAATAAGCACAAATCAGAACATTCAAATCGGTTCATAGACAACGGCACGAAAGACAAATGCGCGCCCAGACAATTGAGCGCAGCATGGAGGCGTGCGCCGCACAAAATTACTGTTTTTAGGGGCTCCGACGGGGGGTTTTGTTGGGGAACCCCCCCCCCACTTTACTAAATAGACATCGCGCCGGCGTTATGGGGGGTTTGGGGGGTTGTAACCCTCCACATTTTACTGTAAACTTAACTTTTTCCCTAAAAACAGGGAAAAAGTGAAGTTTTCAGTAAAATGTGGGGGGTTACAACCCCCCACACCCCCCCACAATGCCCCCACAACGCGGCGCGATGTCTATTAAGTAAAGTGGGGGGTCCCCCCACACACACACCCCCGTCGGAGCCCTAAAAACATTAATTTTGAGTGGCGCGCGCCTCCGCGCTGCGCTCAATTGTCTGGGCACGCCTTTGTCCCGGCGCGCTTTTGACCTGACACCTTCAAATCATATCGATATGACACTAATGCTTTTCTATAATACAACTTATCTTATAGGCCAGAGGTCAAATGCAGATATTAGATGGGGACCAGATGGGTGGTACAGCGTACGTTGGGATAAACAGATGGGAAGCTAAACTCAAGGCAACTTGTTTATACAGGTAAACTAAGTATAAGGAACTGATTTAGGCCCCCTTTTATCAAGCAGCATTAGGGTTTTGTTTTTCTTAAATCACCGGCCACTGAGGTAAAAGCTCCAATGTTCATAGGAATTCTATGAGCACTGGAGCTTTTAATGCAGCAGCCAGTGATTTAAAAAAAAACCAAAAACAACAACAACCCAAAACCTGTGGTAACCAGCAGGAGGTTTAATGACTGATGATGTGAGAGTGCAGTGGTTAGAGCTACAGCCTTGGCACCCCGAGGTTATAGGTTTGAATCTCACACTGCTCCTTGTGACCCTGGGCAAGTCACTTAATCCCCACCCCAGGTACATTAGATAGAGTGGGAGCCTGCCGGGACAGTTAGGGAAAAACGCTTGAGTACCTGAATAATTTGTAATCCGGATAGAATTGTAGGATATACGGAATATAAATTACAAAAGAAAACAAAGAACAAAACACCCGAATGTGGTTTGATAAAAGGAAGCCTTAGGGCCTCTTCTATTAAACTGCGCCAGCAGTTTTCTAGCGCGGGGAGCCGCGCTGAATGGCCTGCGCTGCTCCTGACGCTCGTAGAATTCCTATGAGTGTCGGCAGCAGCGCGGGTCATTCAGCGCAGTTCTCTGCGCTAAAAACTGCTAGCGTAGTTTAATAGAAGAGGGGGTTAGTGTTTGTTGCAAGAGAGTCTTGGTGCCTGGCGTTAGATGTAGCCGCTCTGGGAGTAATTGATAGAAATATACACTGTAAAGAAATAATGGACATTTGCATGGAAAATAGTGTCCTTCAGGAAGTAAAGTTAATCTGAGAAATCCTCATTTAAAAAAATGGATTAGGCGGGGTCTTTTACTAAAGAAAACAAAACCCATCACATGCTCTCTGCAGCAGGGATTATAGGAATAACATGGATCTGTGGCAGATAACAACATGCACTAATCTTTAGTAAAAGACCCCTTACTTTGGGCCGCCCACTCTTTAAATAAGGAATGTTTGGGGTTTTTTTTATGGAAGGGGGGGGGGTTTTCAATCACAGGTAACTCACCAAGCAGGCTCTTTTCCTGGAATAGTCTTCAGAGCAACTGAACCCAACACTTTCTGAGCTTGTGGATATTAAAACCAAGAAAGAAGAAGAAGAAAAAAAAAAAAAGGTTTTCCTCCAGCACTAGCCTTAACCTGCAGTAACCTGTGTGTGTGAGACAGATCCAGATGGAGGTGTTTTCTTTAAACTTTGAAGATGGCTTGTAGAGCATAAGGCATTTTTTTTCCTCTCGTATTAAGGCTTCCACAGAGCGAGGCTGTTTCTAGCCAGGCTTTTGGACGGGCTAAGATGTCTTTTTCCGTGCACTGAGCTTGTCTCTCTCTTCCGCATTTGCTATGGCAGGGCACAGGCAGATTTGTCTTGCTTTTCCAGGGAGGCACGTTGAAAGGGGGAAGGCATTCTGGGGAATTTGTGTGACTTCCGCACTCCCTAGCATAACTGGAACTAGGATTGTGCTAACATGTTTGTGGGAGTAATTTTATGAAGTTGTTTCTGCACGCAAAGTCTAATTTGCATGCAGAAAAATACTTTTAAGAAAATTGCACAATTGCTTATGTCGCATGGAAAGAGTCCGCCTACTTTTAAGCAGTCAGGGCTAGATTCAAAAATCAATGCTGAAAAATTATTGGAGCTCAATGCTATTCTAGATTTGGCACTAGAGCTAAAGTGCTGATTCTGACATACGTTCATTCAGCATTTCACTTGAGCCACATTTTGAGCGTTGGTATCAGGGGCAGTGGAACATCTCTTTGCCTTGGAGGGAAAAGCAAACCCAAGCTGCCCCCTGACCTCCATGGGGCACAAAATGAGTGGGATCCTCTGTGGCAAACCTTTTTTCTGCTGCCTAAGATTGAAGTGATCCCAGAAAGCGTGAAATTTCATTTTAACAAAAGCATTCCAGCCCAGCCCCTTCATGTACTTGGCGCCAGGCTAGCCAGGGAGTGCTGGTTCTCCCTAGCGACCTACCCAGCATTCCCTCTGGTTATAGAAAAATTGCTGAGTCACAGTGGCTGTCAGATACAGAGCAGGGTGGGTGGACAATTAGTGCTCAGGGCCAGGCTACTTTGGCCCTGTAGCATCTCACCATTAGAGGTCTGCACGGGAACGGGGATCGCGGGAATCCCCCCTAACCCACGGGACTCCCACGGGGACCCCCCCTCTGGCCCACGGGACTCCCACGGGGACCCCCCTCTAGCCAATGGGACTCCCACGGGGATGGAAGGCTTTGGAAGAAGGGTTCGTCCATATAATATAATGGACACGTCAGCCTTAGTAAAAGAGGGGGTTTATAAGTTAATTACCTGAACAGAAAACAAAAAAAGGGTTCCCCCAAAGAGATTCCACAAGGAAAACAGCAAAAGAAACTGGAATTGATGATCCTGTCAGAAGTAACATAGTAACATAGTAGATGACGGCAGATAAAGACCCGAATGGTCCATCCAGTCTGCCCAACCTGATTCAATTTTTTTATTTTTTTCTTCTTAGCTATTTCTGGGCAAGAATCCAAAGCTTTACCCGGTACTATGCTTGGGTTCCAACTGCCGAAATCTCTGTTAAGACTTACTCCAGCCCATCTACACCCTCCCAGCCATTGAAGCCCTCCCCTGCCCATCCTCCACCAAACAGCCATACACAGACACAGACCGTACAAGTCTGCCTAGTAACTGGCCTAGTTCAATATTTAATATTATTTTCTGATTCTAAATCTTCTGTGTTCATCCCACGCTTCTTTGAACTCAGTCACAGTTTTACTCTCCACCACCTCTCTCGGGAGCGCATTCCAGGCATCCACCACCCTCTCCGTAAAGTAGAATTTCCTAACATTGCCCCTGAATCTACCACCCCTCAACCTCAAATTATGTCCTCTGGTTTTACCATTTTCCTTTCTCTGGAAAAGATTTTGTTCTACATTAATACCCTTTAAGTATTTGAACGTCTGAATCATATCTCCCCTGTCTCTCCTTTCCTCTAGGGTATACATATTCAGGGCTTCCAGTCTCTCCTCAAACGTCTTCTGGCGCAAGCCTCCTATCATTTTCGTCGCCCTCCTCTGGACCGCCTCAAGTCTTCTTACGTCTTTCGCCAGATACGGTCTCCAAAACTGAACACAATACTCCAAGTGGGGCCTCACCAATGACCTGTACAGGGGCATCAACACCTTCTTCCTTCTACTGACTACACCTCTCTTTATACAGCCCAGAATCCTTCTGGCAGCAGCCACTGCCTTGTCACACTGTTTTTTCGCCTTTAGATCTTCGGACACTTATCACCCCAAGGTCCCTCTCCCCGTCCGTGCATATCAGCTTCTCTCCTCCCAGCATATACGGTTCCTTCCTATTATTAATCCCCAAATGCATTACTCTGCATTTCTTTGCATTGAATTTTAGTTGCCAGGCATTAGACCATTCCTCTAACTTTTGCAGATCCTTTTTCATATTCTCCACTCCCTCTTCGGTGTCTACTCTGTTACAAATCTTGGTATCATCTGCAAAAAGGCACACTTTTCCTTCTAACCCTTCAGCAATGTCACTTACATACATATTGAACAGGATTGGCCCCAGCACCGAACCCTGAGGGACTCCACTAGTCACCTTTCCTTCCTTCGAGCGACTTCCATTAACCACCACCCTCTGGCGTCTGTCCGACAGCCAGTTTCTGACCCAGTTCACCACTTTGGGTCCTAACTTTAGCCCTTCAAGTTTGTTCAACAGCCTCCTATGAGGAACTGTATCAAAGGCTTTGCTGAAATCCAAGTAAATTACATCTAGCATATGTCCTTGATCCAGCTCTCTGGTCACCCAATCAGAAAATTCAATCAGGTTCGTTTGGCACGATTTATCTTTTGTAAAGCCATGTTGCCTCGGATCCTGTAACCCATTAGATTCAAGGAAATACACTATCCTTTCTTTCAGCAACACTTCCATTATTTTTCCAACAACTGAAGTGAGGCTCATCGGCCTGTAGTTTCCTTCTTCATCCCTGTGACCACTTTTATGAATAGGGACCACATCCGCTCTCCTCCAATCCCCAGGAATCACTCCCGTCTCCAGAGATTTGTTGAACAAGCCTTTAATAGGACTCGCCAGAACCTCTCTGAGCTCCCTTAGTATCCTGGGATGGATCCCGTCTGGTCCCATCGCTTTGTCCACCTTCAGTTTTTCAAGTTGCTCATAAACACCCTCCTCCGTGAACGGCGCAGAATCTACTCCATTTTCTCGTGTAACTTTGCCAGACAATCTCGGTCCTTCTCCAGGATTTTCTTCTGTAATTGCTGCTTTTTATGGGGACGAGCGGGGTTGGAGGTAATTCCTTGCGGGGATGGGTGGGGACAGAGCGGATCCTGGCGGGGATGAGGGGGGGACGGGAACGGAGAGGATCCTGACCGGGGGGGGGGGGGGGTGACGGAGAGGATCCTGGCGGGGATGGGCGGGGATGAGTGGGATTTCTGTCCCCGCGCAACTCTCTACTCACCATTTCTATCCTCACAGTATTTCATTTTGACATTTACATAATTTTTACTTTCACCTCATTGACTCACTGTTTGCCTACCTCCTGGATGCATCCACATTTCTTTATGTCACACCATAGTCACACATTTCATAATGTAAATTTGAGCATGTGAATCTCATTTCTCACCGTCTCACTGTTCTTGTCCTTCACTTCATATTTACATATTTTAATATTCACTAGTCAATTTCTCTCTCACACATGGTCATACTCTTTAGGACCCCTGAAGAAGGCATCTTAGTCGAAACATGGACCGTGCTAGGTCCGCACCATATTATACGTATGTGGATATCGCTCTGTGTATATAACATTGCAACATTTGATTGACTCAATAAATGACTGAAGGAGGGACTGGTCTGTCATAAGATGGAAAGGGGGAAATGTGGACTCCTTTTATGTGGGTCTCGGATGATATTCAGCCAGGCCCCATATAAATATCTTATGCAGATTCTGGCTGAAAGCTGGTACTGACTTAAGTTTCTGTGGCCAGTACACTTCTCCCTCTGTATTCACAGTTTCAGCATTCGCGGTTTCAATTATTCACGGTTTTTAGCTTGCTGGCTCCTCCCCCCAAATTATTTTAGTTTGCATAGAAAAATCGCTGATTCCCAGCACTTTCTTCACTGTGGTTTGCCTCTCCTTCAGGAACAGGCCAGGTCTCCCGCCATGTTATTCGTGGTTTCACCATATCCACGATGGCTTTTAATAGAAAACAGCGAATAACATATGAAAAAGTTATTTGCGGGTTTTCTGTTTTTGCGGGTCTGTTAATCCCCTATCACAGCGAATACGGAGGGAGAAGTGTATATGACTGGTGAGACCCGGATATTCAACGCTAGTGCCTGGGTATAATTTAGCTGGTGACGGTGCATAGAAGAATGCTGATCACTGCTGGCTCAGTATTGATCAGGGAATATCCAAGATGGGATGCTCACTACTTCCAATCTATTTTATTAATGTGGAACCTTTCACATCTGTATAAGGCTATGGGAAATATACATGCATTTCCTTATATCTGCTGCAGGTTCAGGATAGGTTCCATCGACTCGTGTTCGATTCCTACCAACTTGATAACGATATCAAGTTTTCGTGGCAGAATACAGAAGTAGATTGCCGGGCCTTTCTTCTGCGCAGTATAAATTCGCCGTTGTCGCATTGAACGCAATCCTCCTCCTCCAACACTGCCCATCTGCTGCTGCCCAGATGGGTGGTACATCATTAGTCTGACATCTCCGCTGAAACCTGTCCACCTTGGGAGGCCCTGCTGGTAGTGACACTACTGACGGCATAGCTTTCAGCTTCACAGATGCACACAAGCCCCAGTGGGGAGTGTGGGGCACAGTGGTTAAAGCTATAGCCTCAGCACCCTGAGGTTATCGGTTCAAACCCATGCTGGTCCTTGTGACCCTGTGCAAGTCACTTAATCCCCCCCATTGTTCCAGGTACATTAGATTAGGGTTACCAGATTTTCTGTTTGGAAAATCCAGACCCCTTAGACCCTCCCCCCCCAGTTCCATCCATCCCTACCCCAATCCTGCCCTAGCCCTACCATGCATGGATTCGATGTGATGAAGTCACATGCATGTGCACGTCACATCATCGCATGGCATCCCTGCCCGACAGTGATTTGTTCCAAGATTTCAAAACCCAGCCGGGTTTTGAAAAAATGTCCAGACCTCTGGACATGTCCTCAAAATGAGGACATGCCTGGGGAAATCCAGACATCTGGTAACCCTACATTAGATAGAGTGTGAGCCTGCCGGGACAGACAGGGAAAAATGCTTGAGTACCTGAATAAATTCATGTAAACTGTTCTGAGCTCCCTGGGGAGAACAGCATAGAAAATTGAACAAATAAATAAATAAATAAATGATAAGCCCATGATTGAAGCTGCAGGATCAATCATTCTATAAACTATGCATTTACAAAAGGAGCATCATCATTCAGAAGCTTCTACATGCAAGCAGAAGCAGTTGCGAGAGCCAATATCACCTGCACGTATAAGGGGGTTAGTTATCCAGGTACAGTAAAAAGTGGACTTTCACCACACCTAGACCATAGGAGTCGCCAAACGGTGCTGACTCCCATGTTAAAAGAATAATGCTGAGCTGCTTAGGTGAGCCACCCTGTAAGCGGTATTATTTCATTGGCTCGGGAGCATCGGGCCACATTCTTAAAGGTTCTGGCAACCTTACCAGAATGCCACCCAAAGCTGAAACCCTCTTTTGTGGCCCCCCCAACTGTGTCCCCAAATCAGAACACCGTCAACCTCAAGGATGCCCCAAGTGCTACACTGCTCACCTAGAAGTTTTCTCTCCCCCTCCTCGGGCATACTGTTTGAAATTGTTTGGTGTCTCTTGGCCTGGGCAGGAGAGATCCTTAGTCTCCTGCCCTTGCCAGAGCTGGGATTGAAATGGACAGAGCCTGAAGGCCCTAGTGGTAGTCTTGTATTACTACTGCTAGAGTGACACATTTCTGTATAAAGAATCTTGACAGTCATACCGAGGCTTTTTTTTCTCCTAAATAGGCCTTTACTAGAAAAATAGTGAAGATCACTGCCTTAGGAGGTCATATTTCTCATTTATTGTATGGCACACGTATTCTGATGCTGTTTGAAGGTGAATCTTGTTGATTGCTGCCTGTGGTATCTTAGAAATCGAGGCATAAAGGACCTCAAGAAGTCTTCTGGTCTTCTGCCAAATCCACTATGGTTATATGAATATACAGTAAGATATGAACTCAGTGTGTGTACATGAAAGAGTGTGAGATGCACTGCTTATACAACCACACACATTGTTATCACAAATTGTGGCGCAGTGGTTAAAGCTACAACCTCAGCATCCTGAGATTGTGGGTTCAAATCCATGCTGCTCCTTGTGACCCTGGTCATGTCACTTAATCCCCCCATTGCCCCAGGAACATTAGATAGATTGTGAGCCCACAAGGACAGACAGGGGAAAATGCTTGAGTACCTGAATAAATTCATGTAAACCATTTTGAGCTCTCCTGGGAGAACGGTATAGAAAATTGAATAAATAAAATAAAATCTTTAATCAAGCAAAGCTAAAGCTAATTAGAATATGCAGAACAAGAATAGAGAGTGCACCAGGTTGATAATTTCTTGGGTCACGATACTTGGACCACTCAGGTCTAGGATTGACAGATATCCTCTTTAAAAACAAGAGTCCACCTGGCCCGCACCCGTTCAGCTCCCCAGCCACGCCCTGTTCTGCCCCCTCCCCCCCCCCACCCCAACATGAACCTCCAGTCTCCTTCCCTGAGCTCGGGGCCGCATCAGGAGGGCCTCTGCCCATGCCCGGATGTCACACACATGTGCACGCGTGTATGACATCATCCCGCCAACATCTGCGCTTGTGCAGAGGGCCTCTAAACGCGGCCCCCAAGCTCGGGAACATCCAAAACTCGTACAAACTGCCAGGTTTTGGAAATCCCTCCAGGCGCTCGGACAGTTCACTAAAAAGAGGTCATGCCTGGGTTTTCATGGACCCCCTGGTAACTCAAATTAGGTCCAGGAAAGCAAAAAAAAACCTGTCAATTATCAAGTCAAAAGGGAAAAACATAAACACTTAGAACCAGTTCCAAATGTTTTAATACAACTCTGCTTTAATATTTACAGATGTTCATGATTCATTCCCATTTCTTTAGGGTCATGCACTGATGGTCTGAGCCACCATAGAGCTTACCCATCTATATAACTTCAAACCGTTATAACCAGAGAGGCTGATCTACCATTTCTCAACTTTTTTTTCACTAAGAAATTGGCCATGAGGCCCATCGGCGTCAGGCGGTAAAAGGGCCAAATACACCGGGGTCTCGGCTCCCTCATCTGGAGATTTCGTTGCCTTAGGGCCCGCCATGTCTGTCCTCACCCAACCTGGACAGCAGGCGTTGAGGAGAATCCCCTCCCCTTTCCTTTTCTCATTCAACTTTCTTGCTTGAATCCTGGACAAGACGGTCACCCCAATTTTGGACACGCCGTAAGCACTGTTGGGCCAGCCCTCATTGCTGTGCACACCGTCTTTAGCGTCTTTAATAAACTTCTCCATGAGCGCTACCAGCTCCTCCTCCGTGATGGTGTCGCTGCGGAACTTCTGTTGCAGTGCCTGGCTGCAGCCTGAGAGCGCTCTTACACTAACCATGCTGGAGACATTCACCACTCTTCCTACAAGATGGAAAACAAGTATACTATGGGGCTCATAATAATAATAATAAAAAAAGTACAAAAAGTGGCCTAAGTTGGTACTTGGACAATCAAAAAGACAGATCGTCCAAGTACTGATAATCAAAACTGGTTTTAGATTATCTAAAACCAGTTTAGGCCTTTATTCTGCCTCTATACACCTAGAGCGAACAGGGTGTTTTTGGAGGAGTGGATAGGGCGGGAGATGGGCCGACCTAGACTTAGTTGTCTGGCAGCCATAGTCAAAAAGGTTTGACAGGTTGCCAGACAGAACTAATACGTTTTGACTTAGACCAAGTCAAAACAGGTATAAGTTCTGTATCAAGCCGCTGAGCTGATCGTGGCTGCAGCGATCAGATCAGCAGCCCAGGCAACCTGCCCCCCCCCCCCCCCCCGCCCGCAATGGTAACAGGTCCTGGACCTGTTGGGCCGCCGCGTGAGCGGACTGCTGGGCACGATGGACCTCGGGTCTGACCCAGTGGAGGCATTGCTTATGTTCTTATGCCTAATCTCTCCTGCCATGATCCCTCCTAACCTCCCCGGCAGAAGAGATGCCCAGTCTCTCCTGCTGACAGAAACCCCCTCTGAACCCTGTGATTACAGGCATGAGGGAGCCCAAACCCTCCTGCCAGACAGAAACACCCCACCTCCATCCCCCACACAGCTCACCAGCAGGAGGGAGCCCATGTCCTCTTGCTGGACAACCCCCCTCCTCCCTGCCCCCGAACCTCCTTCCCCCAACCTACTGCTGCTGAAAGAAGACTTCTGGGGCATGCGAATTAGAGAATGACACGGTGACAAAATTCATCACCGTTCCCGTCCCCGTGGATAACCATGGGAAACCATCTTCATGTCATTATTTAAGGAAAGAGGGAAGAATCAGAGTATGAATGGCCACAACCACTGACCCTCAAGCTTTGCTTTGAAAAATGCTGGGGTAGAAGGACTGAGGTTGAAATAGACACTACAGAATGACAGTCTCTGGTATCCAGAGCAGATATTGTGATGTCATAATGCCTCATTCCACCAGTGCCTAAGAGCCAACCACATCAGTGATGTCACAATGGCTTCATTATCCTTGGCTCACATAAGAATCAGAGTATGAATGGCCACAACCACTGACCCGCAAGCTTTGCTTTGAAGAATGCTGGTATAGAAGGACTGAGGTTGAAACAGACACTAAAAATGACATGGGATTATTTCCCGCGGTTATCCGTGGGGACGGGAACGGTGATGAATTTTGGCACCGTGTCATTCTCTAATGCGAATCTGGCCACAATCCGCTTTGGTGGAGGGATCCGGGAGGTGCGGGGAGAGGAGGAGAGATGCTGGCGAGGAGGAGAGTCAACCGCGCTGGCTGACTGCCTACAGGACCGTGCCTCTCACAGCGAGAGGCACGTCCTGTGTGTCGCGGCACACAGTTTGCGATACACTGCTATACACCTTTGAGGACAGCTATGCTTTGGCAGGTCGCCCAGATACAGACCGGATTTTAATTGTAATCACATTAATTCTAGATATGAGACTAATCTTACCATGTGCTTTTATAAGTGGCAGTAGCTCATTGCAGACGTCTCTGGTAGCAAAAAAGTTTGTTCTCAAGGTCACCTCAGCTTGAGCACAGAATGGAGTGGTGTCATCAACTATAAGTATGCAAAAGAGAAAAAGATCCAAAGGAATGAGACAGTAAAGTCCCCGCAACAGATGTACAAAACAGTAAAACAGTCCAGTGTTTTACTCCAATTGATTGGTTGAGAAGGTGCATTTGACTAAAATTCACAAGCTAGAAACTCTAAGGGGCTTATAATAATAATAATTTTTAAAAAGTCCAAAAAATGGCCTAAGTTGGTACTTGGACGATCAAAAAGATAGGTTGTCCAAGTACCAGTAATCGAAACTGGTTTTAGACGTGTCTAAAACCAACTTAGGCCTTTTCACTGCCTCTGTGTGCTCAGAGCGAAAAGGGGCGTTTTTGGAGGAGTGGATAGGGCGGGAGGTGGGCAGGACGTGGACTGAGCTAGACTTAAGTCATCCAGCAGCCATAATCAAAAACTTTCTGCAGCTGTTGCACATTATATAGCACATAATGGGTTTTTTTTTTGTAAAATCAGCAATAATTTTACATCTCCTGATGAAGGTCATGTGACTGAAACGTTCATATATCCAACGTTGGACTGGCATATTGCCATAGAAGATAAGTGTTGCTGATTTAAGCAAACGAGGCCATGAATTAAGAGGGTATAACTGATAGTTTTAACATGTTTTGTTGGGCAGTTTGTTTGATGTACTGAATTCAAATAAGATATAAAACACAGACACACATTGCTATATATTCGTCTCAAACCTGCGGCCCGGGGGCCACATGCGGCCCGCCAAGTCCTATTTTGAGGCCCTCGGCATGTTTATCATAATCAGAAAAGTAAAATAAAACAGTTTCTTGATCAAATGTCTCTTTAGCTATAAATGACAATATTATTATTAAGACTTAGCCAAAAGGAAAGATTTATAAACTATAAAGAGTTTTACCTCATGCAAAATTGTCATTTCTTTAATAAGACATTTACTATTTCTTTTGAGGCCCTCCAAGTACCTACAAAGCCAAAATGTGGCCCTGCATAGGGTTTGAGTTTGAGACCACTGGTATATATCTACATAAAAAAAACTATTTAAAAAATATAAGGGATGGAATGGAGGTAATGGTATAAATTATTATTTGACATGAATTGGATAGATTGCGGACTTGGGATAACGTACGTTATGGGAGGTCCTACGCACTGAAAACTGTTCATATTGTATGATATACCATCCTCCTAGTTTATTGATTTATTCATCTCTTGAGGGTTCATTAATGAGGGTTAGAAAAAAAAAAAGCAAGCATAAAAAGGTAACATACATATAATTAAAGAAGAGAAAAACGTTGGTTAATGGCATATTTATGCCAAGTAATATGATATTATAGAGTGATTGTTAGATATCCTTTAACCCAGTTTACTATAATAATCAAAAAGTTTGAACGGTTGCCAGACAGAACTTATACATTTTGACTTAGACGAAGCCAAAACAGGTATAAGTTCCAGATCGGGACACTGATCTGATCACGGCTGCTGTGATCAGCTTAGTGGCCCAAGCAACCCATCCCCCTGTACCTTTAACAATCAGAGCAGGAGCGATGCCCAAGCTCTCCTGCCACCACCTGCTGTGACCCCTCCTGACATATCACGGCAGGAGAGATGCCCAATCTCTCCTGCCGGAACCCCTCCGAAACCGACAGATCTTCACTGGCAGGACAGATGTCCAGTCAGACACCTCACCGAACTCGCTCGATCTTCACCGGCAGAAGAGATGCCTAGTCTCTCCTGCCGGATAACCCCCACCTCCCTGTCGGACTGCCCAGACCCCCTACCTGGACCCCCCTAACCCCACCTGAACCCCCCAGACCCTCCTCTAACCTTTTTTTTGATTGCTGGCCGAATGGGTCCTCCTCTCTCTGTTTGTCTGGCAGGCCTGCCTTGGTCTGAATGGAGGGCCTGCTCCTTCCAAGTGCATTTGGGGTGCACCGGAGAGGGGCCTAGGGCCTGATTGGCCCAAGCGTCTAAAGCCTGGGTGGGGTTAGGGGGGACTTTGTGGAGGTGAAGGGGGGTCCAGGGGTGGGCTGCCGGTCAAGATTGCGCAGGCTTGATGGGGAGTCCAGCAGGAGATCCTGGGCATCTCTCCTACGGTGAAGATCTGCCAGTTCTGGGGAGTGTCTGGCAGGAGAAATTGGGCATCTCTCCTGCTGTGTTGTGTCTACAGGGGTGGGGGGGGTCGCGGCTGGTGGCGGCAGGAGAGATTGGGCATCTCTCCTGCTTCGATTGTTGGGGGGAGGGGTGGACGGTTCCACAATTCTCTAACCGGCGTTGTTTATGACAGATGCTGGTTAGAGAATCGTGCTTTTAGGCGAAGGACTGGCCCCCGTCTTCGCCTAAAAGGTCTTGTTTTGGGCGTTTGGAACTTGGGCAATTTTTTGGTCGGGAATTTGTTCTAAACATACACATAGTGGTGGTCTGGGCAATTAAACTGTGATGGGGTGAGGTGGAACAGCGCCAGTGGCCCGGAGGGGGGGGGGGGGAACCAATCAAGCGAGTTTCCCTTACTTCCTATGGGGAAACTCACTTTGATTTACGAGTAATTTGGTTTACAAGCATGCTTCTGGAACGAATTATGCTCGTAAACCAAGGTTCCACTGTATTATCAAGCATGCTAAGCACTTTAGTTACTCTATATATGGATAAAAAATACAAATAAAAAGTATTCGGACAAATGAAGAGACAGTGAATTTTCACTCTAATGACATGGTCCTATGAGTGTCACCTCTGAAGTCCTTATAAATATCAAGTAATAGATTCTTCTTGACAACAATAAGATTTTACCTTAATTGTGTTGAATAAGCAATCTCTTGAGTCTTTTTCAAAAATTTTTTGGCTTATTCTGAGACTATTATATGTTATGTTATTTATTTATTTTTAAATAATTTAAATTCCGCATATCCTATAATTCTATCGATATTGTGTGCCTCTAAGCTCTGTAGGGGAGAGTGTGGGGCAGTGGTTAAAGCTTCAGCCTCAGCACCCTGAGGTTGTGGGTTCAAGCCCACGCTGCTCCTTGTGACCCTGGGCAAGTCACTTAATCCCCCCATTGACCCAGGTACTTTAGAAGATTGTGAGCCCACCAGAACAGACAGGGAAAATGCTTGAGTACCTGAATAAATTCATGTAAACCATTTTGAGCTCCCCTGGGAGAACGGTATAGAAAATTGAATAAATAAAAATATCTTTTTTTCTAGAGCCATATGGTAACCCTAGCTTTGAGGAGATCATGACTGTTGAGATTGTCCAAATCACTGAGGGCACCTCTGGTGACAGACCCTTAAAGTTAATAGGGGATGGGATGTGATATGCTGCTTTTCTGTGTTTCTTATATACAGGCGCTTATTTTGTACTTGTGACAATAGAGGGTTAATGAGCTCGCCCAGAGTCACAAGAAGCTCCTGTGGGAATTAAAACCAGTTTCCCAGGCCATCACACCAACCTTTAGGCTACTCCTCCCCTCCATTTGCGGGGCCTGGGGGTTGAAGATTTACCTAGGGCACCTAATACCTTTGTATCTGCTCTGGTAAAAAAAAAAAAATACACAGAAAAAAAACATGCAAGCAAAACCTTTGACAAGGAGAGTGTGGACTAGTGGTTAGAGCTACTGCCTCAGCCCCTGAGGTTGCGGGTTCAAACCCTGCACTGCTCCTTGTGACCCCGGGCAAAGTCACCAAATCCTCCACTGCTCCAGGCACAGCAGATAAGACTGTGAGCTTGAGTACCTGATTTATAACCCTTCTTAGCTCCTTTGGGAGGATGGGCTAAAACAGGGGTCTCAAAGTCCCTCCTTGAGGGCCGCAATCCAGTAGGGTTTTCAGGATTTCCCTAATGACTATGCATGAGATCTATGTGCATGCACTGCTTTCAATGCATATTCATTGGGGAAATCCTGAAAACCCGACTGGATTGCGGCCCTCAAGGAGGGACTTTGAGATCCCTGGGCTAAAACAACTGCATATATAAATCTCTGCTAGAACCTCTTTAGTTTCAGAATCGGTGGGGGAAGTTTCTGGGTGTGGTTTGTAGCAGCTTTGCTTAAGGGATTTTTAACCTGAGCAGTTTTTTTCTCTTCCAGTAATTGCAAGAAATAAAATCCTGTCATAAAACAGGCACCCTTTCAAAACTGTGCAAGCCAGCTAACTGACTTATTTATTCCAAATGTACTTTAGGGCTTAAACTCTCCAGTAGGACAAAGCAGTTTACAGGTTTAACCCCCTCCCACCTCTCTTTTGTACAAAACCGCGATAGCGGTTTTTAGCGCAGGCTGGCCTGTTGAACGCTCATAAGGGTCCTTTTATTAAGACGCGTTAATTGATTTAATGTGAGCTAAAGTTTAGCACGCGCTAAATGCTAAGGCGCTCTGGAATATAATGGATGCCATCGCATTTAGTGCACGCTAAATCGGTTAGCGCGCCTTACTAAATGGACCTCATAGAGTTCCTATGAGCGTCGGGAGCAGCACTGAACATTCAGTACGCCGGCCTGCGCTAAAAACCGCTATCGCGGTTTTGTAAAAGCGGGGGCGTGGGGGAGGGGGGAGAACTACATTAAGATAGGAAAGGTACACATTCATAAGTAAAAAAAAAAAAGCATGGACTTCCCATAACAAAATCATTCAAAGTAAAGGTGTCTGATCGAGGTGCGATCACCCTAGAAAATTAGCATAAGCCTGATGAAGGGGGTTTACCTGGAATCTTAACTGATCAGGTTCCTGGTATCTTAGCGTAATTTGCAGAAAGGATAGATACCAGGTTGTATCAACAAATTTTTAAAAATGTATCTATAAAATGACATGGGGACAAATTTTTCCCCGTCCCCACAGGAACTCAATTTCCACGTTCCGTCCCTGCGCGTTTTGTCCTTGTCCCTGCCCCATTCCTGTAAGCTCTGCCTTAACCGCACAAACCTTGAACACTTATGATTTCAATGTTCGAGGCTTGTGCAGATGAGGACAGAGCTTAGGCATTGGTGGAATGAGGCATTATGACATCACAATCTGAGCTCTAGAATGTTGCTACTTAGGATTTTAAAGTGTTTGAGGCTTGTGCAGATGAGGACGGAGCTTAGGCATTGGTGGAATGAGGCATTATGACATCATAATCTGAACTCTAGAATGTTGCTACTTAGGATTTTAAAGTGTTTGAGGCTTGTGCAGATGAGGACGGAGCTTAGGCATTGGTGGAATGAGGCATTATGACATCACAATCTGAGCTCTAGAATGTTGCTACTTAGGATTTTAAAGTGTTTGAGGCTTGTGCAGATGAGGACGGAGCTTAGGCATTGGTGGAATGAGGCATTATGATATCATAATCTGAACTCTAGAATGTTGCTACTTAGGATTTTAAAGTGTTTGAGGCTTGTGCAGATGAGGACGGAGCTTAGGCATTGGTGGAATGAGGCATTATGACATCACAATCTGAGCTCTAGAATGTTGCTACTTAGGATTTTAAAGTGTTTGAGGCTTGTGCAGATGAGGATGGAGCTTAGGCATTGGTGGAATGAGGCATTATGACATCACAATCTGAGCTCTAGAATGTTGCTACTTAGGATTTTAAAGTGTTTGAGGCTTGTGCAGATGAGGACGGAGCTTAGGCATTGGTGGAATGAGGCATTATGACATCACAATCTGAGCTCTAGAATGTTGCTACTTAGGATTTTAAAGTGTTTGAGGCTTGTGCAGATGAGGATGGAGCTTAGGCATTGGTGGAATGAGGCATTATGACATCACAATCTGAGCTCTAGAATGTTGCTACTTAGGATTTTAAAGTGTTTGAGGCTTGCGCAGATGAGGACGAAGCTTGCAGGAATGGGAAATGGCCAGGAAAAGATCTTGCGGGGACAGGGGAAAATTTGTCCCCATGTCATTCTCTACTCAAAATCTTTTTTGAGCGGTTGCTCTATTAAGATCTTTCTGAGGGGTTACAGCCTCTTAAGAGAGCAGAGCAGCCAACAGATCTTACCTTTGAAAGCAATCCCCGCGTTGTTGATCAGGACATCGATCCCACCGTACTTCTTTTCCAGGAAATCCCGGAGCCTCCTGATGCTCTGCAGGTCCGTGATGTCCAGCTGATGGAAAAACGCCGTCAAGCCTTCACCCTTCAGCTCTTTGACCGCTGCTTCCCCCAGTTTGGGGTCCCGGGCAGTCAGGTACACGTCCCCGGTGAACTGCTTGCACAGAGCCCGCACGATCGCGAGCCCGATGCCCTTGTTAGAGCCCGTCACCACCGCCACCCGCCTGCTGGCCATCTCAGGGCAGTTCCCGATTAACGCACCTCAGTCAGAAGCAGCAAAGATGCACCTGAGTAACAGAGAGAATTCAATGATTACGAATGACACAAATTATTCTAGCTGACACTAAAGCAATGGGCATTTGCTCAAATGCATGATTTAATTAGGGGGAAAGCAGCGTGCATGATAAAGTAAAATTGATTTGAGACGTCCTCATTTAAAAAAGGAGTCGTACGGTTTAGTTAAAGCTGTTTCATTCTTCAAATAAGAATACTTTGGTGTGTTTTCAATCGCAGATAACTCACCAAGGGAGGTTCCTTCCTGGACTAGTCTTCTCAGCAACTGAAACCAACACCTTTTAAAATGGTGATGCTTAACCAGTGACAAAAAAAAAAAAAAAAAAAGTTCTCCTCCAGCACCAGCTTGTACAGGCTTCTGAACCTATGTGTGAGATCAGGGCAAAGGGTGTTTTTTTGTTTTTATACTTTACAAATTGCCTATAGAGCAAAAGGCATGCTTTTTTGGCATGAATGATCTGTACAGGGCGAGGTCACAGCACAGGCACCAACATTTCCAAATGATAGAGGGGGTGCCAAAAAAACTCAAATCACCTATCCCTTGGCTCAGGGAAGGAGCTTGCTCAAAACTGGGGGTGCTCAACACCCGCTGGCACACACAGAGCTGGCTGCGATGGGAGAGACCGTTTCTAGCCAGGCTTTTGAACAGACCCAAGTGGAATTTTATTTTGCTGAGCTCCTCTTTCTCTTCTGGCCTTGTGGAGGGAGGAATCATTTTCATTGTTTACCCCATTCCCCCCCCCCACACCTGAAACGTTGGCACCTATGCTCCCTTATTGACTTTTTAGCTAGATTCACTAAGCAAACCGATCGTGTACCAATCGGTTTGCAACCCGATTTTCCTCCGACCCGATTCACTAACCTCAGTTCCGATCCGATTCTGATCCGTGCATGCAAATGAGGGGAAACGGCATGCAAAGTAGGCAGGGACGCGATTCACTAAACAAAAATCTTGAACACCGACTGGGCTGGCCGATCGACGAGAAGCGACTGCTGGGGACCAGTCGCGCACCTCCTTTCCGACTGTCCTGCCAGCCCTGCAGCTCTGAAATAAACCCGCTCTCTGCCTCCCCGCCTCTGGAGTTACGAGTTGCCACACAGCGCTGCCCTGCTTCTGCCCCGGCCTTCCCCCGCAGTGTAAGCCCATGGTTTTAACCCGCTATAAAAAGTTAAAAGTAAGATGATCCGTGCACAGGATTAGAACAGCACCGGAGGCAAGATGGGGAAGGAAGGCAGGACTTCGGAGGAGAGTCGGGACGAGTAAAAAAACCTCCAAAACCGGACAGCAAACGCATGCGTAGACCATCTACAGGCAAAGTAGATGGTCTGCGCATGCGTCGGGATCGCTAACCAGCGATCCATGTCGTCGGATGGGGGCATGCCTCCAATCACCCCCATTTGCATGAAGATGGTTGGCGAATCGGTCGGCCTGCCTCCATTCGCCCACGGATCGCAAGGTTAGTGAATCTAGCCCTTTATGCTTCAGGTAAACATAGAAACATATAAATAGATGGCAGATAAGGGCCACGGCCCATCTAGTCTGCCCACCCTAATGACCCTCCCCTACTTAACTCTGTGAAGAGATCCCACGTGACGATCCCATTTCTTCTTAAAATCAGGCACGCTGCTTGCCTCGATCACCTGAAGTGGAAGATTATTCCAGCGATCAACCACTCTTTCGGTGAAAAAGTATTTCCTGGTGTCACCGTGCAATTTCCTGCCCCTGATTTTCCATGGATGTCCTCTTGTTGCCGTTGGACCTCTGAGAAAGAAGATATCTTCTTCTACCTCGATACAGCCCGTGAGATATTTGAACGTCTCAATCATGTCTCCCCTCTCTCTGCGCTCCTCGAGTGAGTATAACCGCAGTTTATCCAGCCGTTCCTCGTACAGGAGATCCTTGAGTCCCGAGACCATCCGGGTGGCCATTCGCTGGACTGACTCAAGTCTCAGCACATCCTTGTGGTAATGAGGCCTCCAGAATTGTACACAGTATTCCAGATGGGGTCTCACCATGGATCTATATAATGGCATAATGACTTCAGGCTTACGGCTGACGAAACTCCTACGTATACACCCTATATACAGTCAGAGTGAATCAGCAGCTTTTCTATTTAGATTTTAGTTCACCCTTTGTCATTGGTAGCTCAAGGTACATTGCATTCAAGTACAATAGGTATTTCTCTGTCTCCAGAAGGCTTTCAGCTTAGTAGCTAGAGTTTGGAATGTGTGCTACCATATTAGCATGTGAAAATGATGTTAACGTGCGCTGTTAGTAACTAGGGGCTGGATTCGCTAACATCGCTGGCAAAATCCGATGGGCCACCGTCACGGCCATAAATGTAACGATTTCAAAAAGACAAGTCATTCTCGAAGAACCACACATGCAAACGAGGTCCGCAGAGGTTCACGGAGGGTTGCCAAATTTACACGAGAAGAGTCGCCGGTGACAGCGATCGGCACATGCGCTGAATAGTCCCCGGAAAGAGGCATAGATGTGTGCATGCTCTGGGAAAAAGCTATGCTGTAGGCACGCCTTATTGGAGTGCGAGATATGCGCATGTCATAGGTGTTTTTGGATTGATGGGAAGGAAAGACAAGGGAGGTGCAAATGGTGGCGTTTTAACAACTACGCCTAAGACGTGCCTTTAGTGCGTGCAGTGGTGCAGTAAGGGTAAGCGGCATCTGGGGTGCTGGCTCCCCTCCGCCACCCTCTTCCCCGCTGTGCGTACGCCACTTCCCTTTCCCCGCACCTTTTTTTAAAATAATTTTTAAACATTTTTTTTGTAAATACATGCAACACAACAACAGCAAAAGCAAGAAAACTGTGGAGAAGATGTTCAAGATGCAGGCTTTTATTTATTTTTTTTTTTTTTAGGATAAGCAGCCTAAAATCTGTTTACTGCTTTGGGATCTTGCTAGATATTCATGACCTGGATTAGCCCCCGTTGGAAACAGGATACTGGGATTGATGGATCCAGTGGCGCAGTAAGGGTGAGAGGCGCCCTGAGGTGGTGGCGCCCCTCTCCCATCCTCTTCCCCCCCCCCTTCCACCCACACGCCTCTTTTCCCTTTCCCGGTACCTTTTTAACTTCAGCGTGAGCAGCTCGCCCTTTGATGTCACTTCCTAGGCGCGGGTCCTGGAAGTGACGTCAGACAGAGTGCTAATGCCGATGCGAACAGCAAGTTTGTGCCGGGGAAGTAAAAAAGGTACGGGGAAGGCAAGGGGAGCGCAAGAAGAGGAGTGGGGTGGTGGGTGGGGGGCAGAGAGGAGGAGGGGTGCTGCAAAATGGCGCCTGGGGTGGATCGCCCCGCTCCCCCTTACTACGCCACTGGATGGATCTGTGGTCTGTCCCAGTATAGGAATGCATATGTTCTTCTGTGGTTTAAATCGGTGTTCTTCAACCACCGGTCCACAGAAATTTCCTGCCAGTCCAGCATCAGGCCCAAGTCCGCTGTGCGATCAATGCATTGTTAATAAGATTATATTGTGTGTATATATGAATGGAAAAAATAGTGTTACAATTAGGACTATGGGGGCAGGGGCTGGGGTGGAGATTGGGTAGAGATGGGCAGGGTCTGGCCCACGACTTATCCCAGTGTTCTTCAACCGCTGTTCTGCGGACCGATGCCGGTCCACAAAATAATTATTTTATTTCTGCCGGTCCATAGGTGTAAAAAGGTTGAAGAACACTGGTTTAAATAACATTTAGGAACATATGTGGTAATGCATTTTTCCCCATAAGCGTTAAATAGAGCCCAGTTCTATTTGAATAATGGCCCTGGAAGTTATCGTGCCTTTTTTCAAAGTACAGCTCAGTAAGGCTCTGATATTGCCACTGATGATGGAAATCTGAAATTCATTCTGGGTTTTGAGAACTGTTCTGCACACTTGACAAATCTACAGAGCTGCAAATTTTGTTGGAGGCAAAGACGCAATGAGGGCCTCTTTTATCAAGCTGCGGTAATAAGTGCTGTGTGGCAAATGCACTGAAGCCCATTCAATCCCAGTGAGCTTTGGCACATTTACCATGCCAGCCCGCGCTATTCAGCTTGGTACAAGAGGCCGTAAGAGTAATTTTATAAGTAATGAGAACGTACAGCAGCACTTTACACCAGGATATACGCTAGGCTTGATGGACCTTCAGTCTGTCCCAGTATTGCAACTCTTATGTGAGCCAAGTACTGTATAAGACAATAAAGCCATTGTGACATCACTGATGAGGCTGGCTCTTAGGCATTGGTGGTATAAGGCTTTGTGACATCACAATCTCAGCTCTGGTTTTCTTCCTGGTACTTGAGACCTGGTTTGGCCACTGTTGGAAACAGGATACTGGGCTTGATGGACCTTTGGTCTGCCCCAGTATGGCAACGCTTATGTTCTTATGTGAGTCAAGTATAGGACAATCAAGCCATTGTGACATCACTGATGAGGCTGGCTCTTAGGCATTGGTGGAATATGGCTTTATGACATCACAATCTCAGCTCTGGTTTTCTGCCTGGTACTTGGGACCTGGTTTAGCCACTGTTGAAAACAGGATACTGGGCTTGATGGACCTTCGGTCTGTCCCAGTTCTTATGAGGAATAAGATCAGGGCTTTTGCTTATCCTGATTTTCCTGCCGGAGCCCTAGTTCTGAGGAAGACTCCTGAAGGTGCTGACTATTGTGGAGGGAAAGGCTGTGAGGGTTTGCCAGAAGAGCAGACAACTGAGTGAGAGGAGAGAAAGTGGAACCCGGAGAGTTTCATCAAGAGAGAGTATTCAAGACTTTACTTTTCCAAGTGGTCACGAGGAGAGGACAGAACAAGGAGTGTGTGAAGATCCATCTCAGATGGTAACAGTGCGTGAAAAGACCCTGTCTATTGCAGAGCCTTTGTGGAGTGTTTCGCATTGGCGGGAAAGAAAAAGTGGTCCCGGGCTGAGGAAAGAAGGCGGTACCCTGCAGCGGCTCACCACATGTACAAAGGAGTGGAGTGAAGAGATTGGGAGGCATAATTAAAGTGTTCTTATGTTGACCTTATCATAAACAGTGCCAGTATTCCAAAAAGTGAACTGTACAGTTCCAGTTATCAATTGCACCTTGGTCTCTGCTGATTTCCGTGATAAGTGTGGTGATTGAACTCTGGGATTGTGATCCCTCGGCCCACCAGATTTTATGCATTCCCATCCTACGCTCAGCTAAGTTGGATTGTTTTTCAGACAGACTGTCCTGCTTTGACTACTTGATTTTTTTTTTTGTTTCTAAACTACTTTGGTGCACTAGCACCTCATTAGCATAGTAAATGATGGCAGATAAAGACCTGAACGGTCCATTAGTTATTCTCATTAGAATACATGATTAAATTAACTTGTCTCTTCTTTGATATTTCTGGGCCATAGATCAAAGTCCACCTGGTAATGTCCTAGGTTCCAACTGCTGAACCATCTAAGCTCACTCCAGTCTATCCAACTGATATCTACCGTAAAGTCTGTCCAGTAACGTCCTCATAGAAACATAGAAGATGATGTCAGAAAAGGGCTACAGCCCATCAAGTCTGCCCACTCTACTTACCCACCCCCTGTCTATGCTCTAATGACCCAATTTCCTTATCTTGACCCTCGTAGGGATCCCACATGGGTATCCCATTTATTCTTAAAGTCTGGCACGCTGTCTGCCTCGATCACCTGCACTGGAACCACTCTCTCTGTGAAGAAATATTTTCTGGTGTCGCCATGAAATTTTCTGCCCCTGAGTTTGAGCAGGTGCCCTCTTGTGGCCGAGGGTCCCTTGAGAAAGAAAATATCATCTTCCACTTCGACACGTCCCATGAGGTACTTAAATGTTTCGATCATGTCTCCCCTCTCCCTACGTTCCTCGAGAGTGTAGAGCTGCAATTTGTTCAGTCTCTCTTCGTACAAGAGACCCTCATGTTCCAAGTTAGTGGCGTTCCCATTGATGCCCTCCCCAGCCCATCCTACACCGAATCACCATATATGGGACACAAACCGTACAAGTCTGTCCAATACCAGCCTTAGTTCTTTAATTTATACCATTGGTTTTCTAATTAGAGATCCTCTGTGTTTATCCCACGGTGATGAACGATGCTGAAGCCATACTCCCCCTTCCTGCATCTCCGTGGTGGTACCACTCTACAGAGACTGTCATCACCACCTCACACATTCCCCATTCCTGCCTCTAATCATCCCGATATCACTGCTTGTTGGGACTTCCCATGCTGTCTGCTGGTATACACTACACAAGGAACCGTGCTCACTGCCAGCTGGGATTCTGCACACTGCCTGCTGAGATAAACTACAGAAGGAACCAAACGCATTGCCCACTAGAATTTGTAGCCCATCACTTTGCTGCACCAGGTTTGCAGCCAATTCCCAAACTACAGCTCCCACTGATCACTAGTAATGGACGGTTGCCCAGCTCGGACAAACAGCTATATGCAAACAGGAAGAAGGGGACATTGTCATGGTCCACAGGAATTGGGTTTGAGGTCCAGGCTTTGAATGCCCCTGCCCTATTGCAAGACAGCCAGGGATAATTGTCTTGTTCCCCTTGATACTACCACTGGGTCACAACTGCAGCCGGAGAGACCTAAGAGACTGGAGGCATTCACTACACTTCTACAGGAAGAAAGTGATGGGTGTGATCATCTGGTGCCCACAAATAGAACTAGAGGAGGTTAGAATTAGAGAATAGCACGGAGACAAAATTTCCCATCCCCGCGGGAACTCATTTTCCCGTCCTGTCCCCGCGAGGTCTTTTCCTGTCCCTGCCCCATTCCTCTAAGCTCCGTCCTTATCTGCACAAGCCTCAAACACTTCAAAATCATAAGTGTTCGAGGCTTGTACAGTTAAGGCAGAGCTTACAGGAATGAAGCAAGGACAGGGGCAGCGATAAAACTCACAGGGACAGGATGGGGAGACTGAGTTCCTGCAGGGGATGGGGACAAATTTGTCCCCGTGTCATCCTCTAGTTCAGGGGTGTCAAAGTCCCTCCTCGAGGGCCGTAATCCAGTTGGGTTTTCAGGATTTCCCCAATGAATATGCATTGAAAGCAGTGCATGCACATAGATCTCATGCAGATTCATTGGGGAAATCCTGAAAACCCGACTGGATTCCGGCCCTCAAGGACCGACTTTGACACCTGTGCTCTAGTTAGAATGTCACAGTGTTCCTTTTTGAAATACAGTAAAACCTTGGATTGCAAGTAACTTGGTTTGCAAGACAAGCTAAACATTTTATTAAATTTTAACTTGATTAACAAGCAATGTCTTGCAATACAAGTACTTATAGAATACACACATCACATCATCACAATTAAGCCGATGGTTCTTCTCTCTCTGACGTAGAAACATAGAAACATAGAAAGATGACGGCAGAAAAGGGCTACAGCCCATCAAGTCTGCCCACTCTATTGACCCACCCCATTAAGTCTGAGTGCTAATGACCTAGTTCCTTAACTCGACCTTCGTAGGGATCCCACGTGGATGTCCCATTTATTCTTAAAGTCGAGCACGCTGGTGGCCTTGATCACCTGCACCGGAAGTTTGTTCCAGTGATCTACCACCCTTTCTGTGAAGAAATACTTCCTGGTGTCACCACTAAATTTATCCTCCTCTGAGTTTGAGCGGGTGCCCCCTTGTGACCGAGGATCCCTTGGGAAAGAATATATCGTTTTTCACCTCGACATGACCTGTGACGTACTTAAATGTCTCAATCATGTCACCCCTTTCCCTGCGCTCCTCTAGGGTATAGAGCTGCAGTTTGCCCAGTTTTTCTTGGTATGAGAGACCCTTGAGTCCGGCAACCATCCTAGTGGCCATCCGCTGGACCGACTCAGCTCGAAGCACATCTTTCCGGTAATGTGGCCTCCAGAATTGCACACAGTATTCCAGATGAGGTCTCACCATGGTTCTGTAGAGTGGCATTATGACTTCAGGTTTGCGGCTGACGAAGCTTCTATTGATACATCCCATCATTTGCCTTGCCTTAGATGAGGCCTTCTCTACTTGTTTGGCAGCCTTCATGTCTGCACTGATGATTACCCCCAAGTCCCGTTCCTCTGAAGTCCTAGTTAGCGTTTCTCCATTCAAGGAGTATGTTCTGTATGGATTTCCGCTGCCGAGATGCATGACTTTACATTTTTTAGCGTTGAAGCCCAGCTGCCATGTCGAGGACCAGTTTTCCAACGTGATCAGATCCTGCGTCATACTATCCTTGAGGTTGCTTTCACTTACTATGTTACACAGTTTGGTGTCGTCGGCGAACAGTGCTACTTTACCCTGAAGCCCCCAGGAATGTAGTGGCTGTTCTAAACGAGCGAGGTCTTGCAATACGAGTACGTACAGTATTTTGTATTAAAGTTTTTGGGTTGTGGAACGAATTGTCTGAGTTTCCATGATTTCTTATGGGGAAATTTGCTTTGATATGCAAGTGTTTTGGATTAGAATTTGGCACCTGAGGCAGTTGCCTATGCTTAAATCCAGATCAGTAGGAACGAAATGTGCATAATATGAATCATATCTCATAGAAACTAATAAGGAGTTTAGAATATTGAATTCTCTGCAACTGGATTGGTTCTATGCATACTATGACAGGAATGAACCCTGTTAGGTTACACAAGTTAGGTGGTGGAGAGTAAAACTGTGACTGAGTTCAAAGAAGCGTGGGATGAACACAGAAGATTTAGAATCAGAAAATAATATTAAATATTGAACTAGGCCAGTTACTGGGCAGACTTGCACGGTCTGTGTCTGTGTATGGCCGTTTGGTGGAGGATGGGCAGGGGAGGGCTTCAATGGCTGGGAGGGTGTAGATGGGCTGGAGTAAGTCTTAACAGAGATTTCGGCAGTTGGAACCCAAGCACAGTACCGGGTAAAGCTTTGGATTCTCGCCCAGAAATAGCTAAGAAGAAAAATTAAAAAAAAAAAAAAAATTAAATTGAATCAGGTTGGGCAGATTGGATGGACCATTCGGGTCTTTATCTGCCGTCATCTACTATGTTATTATGTTAGACAGTTCTAAATCTAATAGATGCTGACACTCCAATGTCTTCTTTTTTTGATCCTCAGAGGGCTAGAGAACCCTTATGGTTTATGTGAACCAAATCACAAAAAAACCCGATCGTCATAGGATCAATGTTTTCTACCTTTTTTATTTTTATGTATTTTAATAACTTTTGTTCATTTTTAAGCTGTAGCATACTTAACTTAATGTTAGCAGCCGATTTTTGCCACATTTCCCTAGCCCCACACTGCATTTCTTGGTACTGGGTGAGGCTGACGGAAACTCATCTGTCTCGAACACATGACTCCAGGCTGCCTCCCTCTCACCCTATAGAATGATGGCTCCCCAGAACCAAAGCTGCTAAGCTAACCATTTCCAGGAGGGAGATTTTAGGCCAGGCCTTAATTTATGACAACCCCCATCTGGGGCATTAAGGGACCTGCAGCACTGATTTCAGTGGGTAGAATTAAGGACTACAGATCCACGCTGCTCAAAATCAGGACTAGTTAAAAAGTCTCCCATCTGGAACTGGGTAACTTAGCATCACTGTATTACTTTTAATAGCTCACTTAGAATATTGCACATGTACAGTGCTGCATAGAAACATAGAAACATGATGGCAGATAAAGGCCAAATGGCCCATCTAGTCGGCCCATCCGCCGTAACCATGATCTCTTTCGCTCTCCGAGAGATCCCACGTGCCTATCCCAGGCCCTCTTGAATTCAGACACAGTCTCTGTCTCCACTACCTCTTCTGGGAGACTGTTCCATGCATCTATCACCCTTTCTGTAAAAAAGTATTTCCTTAGATTACTCCAGAGCCTATCACCTCTTAAACTCATCCTATGCCCTCTCATTGCAGAGTTTCCTTTCAAATGAAAGAGATTCGACTCATGCGCATTTATGCCATGTAGGTATTTAAACGTCTCTATCATATCTCCCCTATCCCGCCTTTCCTCCAAAATATACAGATTGAGATCTTTAAGTCTGTCCACATACGCCTTATGATGAAGACCACACACCATTTTAGTAGCCTTCCGCTGGACCAACTCTATCCTTTTTATATCTTTTTGAAGGTGCGGCCTCCAGTATTGTACACAATATTCTAAATGAGGTCTCAACAAAGTCTTATACAGGGGCATCAATACCTCCTTTTTCCTACTGGCCATACCTCTCCCTATGCAACCCAGCATCCTTCTAGCTTTTGCTGTCACCTTTTCAACCTGTTTGGCTACACCTTTCAGTGTTTTAGAAATGATAAGTAGTAGTAGTAGATTACCAACCTTTACCCTCTGTGCACAAATCAGTCTCCTAAGTGTCACCTTTATTCACTGCAGTGGAATTTGAGTTGTGTTTGTTATCATTTGGCATGATACAGCTTCTCTGTATTTGCCAGTCAGTCTGACTCAGCAGATTTGTTTATAAACCCAGAGGGGAAGGCAGAGGCAGGGGAAGGCTGGGCCAGAACTGGCTGGTGTGGTGCCAGGAGAATGAAGGACAGAAACGCTTATATTTAAATTAAATCTTGCCCTTTAAAGGATCAACAAAGCTGGTACTATGAACATGGCTAAAGTGATATACTCGCTTAGGTAAAGCAAAATTACTTACCTGTAACGGGAGTTCTTCGTGGACAGCAGGATAAGTCAGCCATAATTTGGTGATGTCATCTAACATTCCCAATTCGGAATAGTTCTCCCAGAGCTCAGGTGAGGCTTTTGGGAGCCTCATCTGAGTTTGTGCAGGTAGCCCTATATATACCCATGCTGGTCCTCACTAATCCAGTGATTCCCCTAGCTTGAGTTATTGCAGTGACACCCGTAGGGGAGGAGGGAGGGTTTGTGGGGCTGACTTATCCTGCTGTCCATGGAGAACTCCCGTTACAGGTAAGTAACTTTGCTTTCTCTATGGACAAGTAGTCTAAGTCAGCCACACTTTGGTGACTCTCCAGCTGCGGAGTGTAGAGGGTGAAAAAGGATGGGGTCCCCTGCGGGGATGATCCCCTCTGCACCCCGCCTACCTTGCTGAGGTAGGGTGAGGCTGCACAAATGCCTTGGTGAGGGACAGAGACAAAACCCAATTACTGAGACCAGTCGCAGGTTATGCGTTGCAAACATTAGGAACTTTATATTGGTCCTTAGAACTTGACCATCACTCCTTTTTTTTTGGGGGGGGGATCTATCAACAGGTAGAGCATATGTCTCAATAGCAGATCTAGTTTTCCCTCATGTATTCAGGGAAACATAACGAATACATCAACAAACATGGTGTTTGAATAACAACAATTTTTTTTTTTTTAATGCAAAACTGTGCAAAAAACTGTACAAACTGTGCCAACATGGCAGAATAAAAGCTAACAATCTCTTCTATCTGATTCAGACTAATAGTCCTGTTCAGCTAGTCCAGATACTGGAGCCATTTTCTGTGTCTGTTTTGGCTGCCATTCGTGGTATGTTGAGGCCAAAGTCATTGGAGGTCTGCAGCGGGCGATCCAGGCAATAGTGTCTGGTGACAGTGTGTGGGGTGGACCATGTCGCTGCTCTGCAAATGTTCTGAAGTGGCGGGTTGCTGAGGTTTGCCAACGTTGCGGCCATGGCTCTTAGTTGGTGCACTGTAGCCTTTCCCTCGAGGGACAAACCCTCTTGCTTGTAGCAGAAGGCAATGCAGTTTGAGATCCGGTTGGATATGGTGCGTTTCCCCACTGGTGTTCCCCACTGGTTGAACTGCTTTTCGCTATGGCTGCATTTGTTGAATGTATAGGCGAAAGGCAGAGGTGCAGTCCAAGGCATGCGGGAGTTGTTCCATGCTGTTGACATGTGGTCCCAGACAGAGGACGGGGAGCACTATTGATTGGTTTATGTGAAAAGGTGAGACTATCTTTGGTAGAAACTTTGGGTGAGTTCTCAGTACTGCATGGTCGTGAAGGATCTGTGTGTATGGTGGGTATGTAACCAGGGCCTGATGCGTCTTGCTTATGTGATGGCAATGAGAAAAACTGTTTTCCAGGTGAGGAATTTGTTTGGCGCATCCTCCAATGGCTCAGTGGATGTGTGGCTAGGGTCCTGTCATTGATGCGTTTGTGGAAGGCTGATATGGCACTCAAATAGACCCTTATGGAGGATGTTCTGAAGCCTGCTGTAGATAAGTTAAGTAAGTATTGGAGTACTGCTGGGACTTGGCAGGTGAGTGGGTCTTCTCCCTTCGAGACACACCATATGCAAAATCTTTTCCATTTGAGCCCATTGATTTTCTAGTTAAGAACATAAGAACATAAGCAATGCCTCCGCTGGGTCAGACCTGAGGTCTATCGAGCCCAGCAGTCGGCTCACGTGGCGGCCCAACAGGTCCAGGACCTGTGCAGTAATCCTCTATCTATACCCTTCTATCCCCTTTTCCAGCAGGAAATTGTCCAATCCTTTCTTAAACCCCAATACCGTACTCTGCCCTATTATGTCCTCTGGAAGTGCATTCCAGGTGTCCACCACACATTGGGTAAAGAACTTCCTAGCATTTGTTTTGAATCTGTCCCCTTTCAACTTTTCCGAATGCCCTCTTGTTCTTTTATGTTTTGAAAGTTTGAAGTCTGTCCCTCTCTACTCTCCCTATGCCCTTCATGATCTTGTAAGTCTCTATCATATCCCCTCTAACTCTCCTCTTCTCCAGGGAAAAGAGACCCAGTTTCTCCAATCTCTCAGCATCTGAAAGGTTTTCCATCCCTTTTATCAGACGTGTCGCTCTCCTCTGAATCCTCTCAAGTAACGCCATATCCTTCTTAAGGTACAGCGACCAATATTGGACGCAGTACTCCAGATGCGGACGTACCATCGCCCGAAACAACGGCAGGATAACTTCTTTTGTTCTGGTTGTAATACCTTTCTTGATTATACCTAGCATTCTATTCGCTCTCTTGGTGGCCGCTACACACTGTGCCGTCGGCTTCATTGTCATGTTCACCATTACCCCCAAATCCCTTTCTCTCATTCAATAACATCCCTCCCATCGTATAGATGTACCTCGGGTTTCTGCTTCCCACATGCAATACTTTACATTTCTCAACATTGAACTTCATCTGCCATCTCGTTGCCCATTCCCCTAGTTTGTTTAGGTCCCTTTGCTATTCTTCGCAGTCCTCTTTAGTCCGAGCTCCATTAAATAGTTTGGTGTCATCCGCAAATTTTATTATCTCACACTTCGTCCCTATTTCTAGATCATTTATGAATATATTAAATAGCAGCGGCCTGAGCACCGAGCCCTGCGGAACACCACTCGTGAACCTCATCCAGTCCGAGTAGTGGCCCTTCACCCCTACCCTCTGTTTCCTACCCGCCAACCAGTTTCTGATCCATCTATGTACGTCTCCGTCCACCCCATGGTTCTTCAGTTGACGGACATCTGGCTGCTAGCAGTACCTCAGTCACCCCATTGACATGTGGAAAGGTTCCAGGATTAGCCTTTCAACATCCATGCTGTCAGTGCTAGGGTTTTCAATCTGGGATGTAGAGTTTGTCCCTGGTCCTGGGTGATGAGGTCCGGTCGCAGCGGTAGATTGATTGGCGGCCGTGCTGACAGTAGATGTAGGAAGGGGAACCACACTTGCCTTGGCCAGCCGGGTGCAATGAAGATCACTGTGGCTGCCTCCTGCTTGATCTTCTGGAGCGCTCTGTGGATGAGTGATATAGGGGGGGGGGGAAAGGCGTAGAGCAGATGTTTCCCCCAGTGTATGGAGTAAGTGTCTTTGGTTTGGCTGTATTGTGCCGGTCTTTTGGAGCAGAATTGAGGGCATTTCTTGTTGTCCTCTGCGGGGAAGAAGTCCATTGCTGGGAGGCCCCACTTGTGAAAGAGGTCCTGGGCTACCTCCGGATGAAGAGACCATTCATGGGGGTCCAGCTTTCTGCTGAGGCTGTCCGCCAGGGCGTTGTTTAGGCCTGGGAGGTAGGTGGCCTGGATAAGAGTGTTGGTTGATAAAGCAAAGGTCCATATTTTGTGGGCCTCCCTGCAGAGGGGGAGGGAGCCCATGCCTCCCTGCTTGTTGATATAGAACATTGCCACCTGGTTGTCTGTCTGGATCAATAAGGTCTTGCTGGAGATCCAGGGGGAAAAGGCTTGTAGGGCATTCCCAATTGCCCTGAGTTCCAGCAGGTTGATGTGTTATTTTGTCTCAGATGGTAGCCAGGGGCCCTTGGTTCTCAGATGGAGGAGGTGGGCTCCTCACCCCTTCTTTGAGGCATATGTGGTGAGTGTAAGTTGGTATTGGGGCTGCTGGAAAGGCGTGCCCTTGTACAAATTCTGCTGTTGTGTCCACCACTTGAGGTTGTTGCAGATTTTCCGGTCCATCGTGACTCTGTGAGACAGAGGCTGTGTATGTTGGTTCCAATTTTTTCTGAGGAACCACTGGAGGGGGTCGCATGTGGAGCTTGGCAAGTGGGACAACGTGCGTGGAGGCTGCTTGATGGCCCAGGAGGCATAGCAGTGTCCTTGCTGTGACTATGTGTGTCTCTGATATGTGCTGGATCAGTTTTTGTATTGCTTCGCCCCTTGTTTGGGGCAGAAAAGCTGCATTCAGGGGTGTGCAGATCCTTGCCCCGATTAATTCTAGTGATTGTGTTGGTTGTAGTATGGATTTTTTTGTGTTTACGAGGAACCCCAGGGATTGGAGTGATATTGTTGTATTAACCGCTGTTGCTGTTGTCCAGGCTGATGGACCCACCAGCAGCCAGTCATCCAGGTAGGGGATCACGCATAATGCACTCTTGCAGAGGTGGTCTGCTGCCACAACGACACAATTTGTGAAGATTCTCGGTGCAGAAGAGAGTCCAAAGGGTAGGACCTGGTATTGGAAGTGCTGGGCTAGGGTCTGGAACCGCAGAAACTTTCTTTGGGAGGGGTGCATAAGGATGTGTGAATATGCAGTGAAGATCCAGTGAAGCCAGCCAGTCATCTTTTTGAATTAATGGTAGGATTGTTCCTAAGGAGTGCATACAAAATCAGGTGGCAGCCTTCCTAACTTAGTGCTAGAATATATTATAAAGTGTTCTTTATTCCTCCATAGCAGTGGTCTGAACTTCTATGCCCCCACAGTGGTTTCTAGGCAATGGAGTAGGAAATAGATCTCAGCCTTATATGCTGCATCTGGTTGAACTCTCTGAAACTGAAAATTATTTTTATTGAAGAAATGGACTATTCTGGTACACATGAAAGTGACAGGTCAAAGGGCACCTTCCTAAAATGGCTCAAGCCACGGATCTTAAAATGTACTCTTAGACCCATTAAAATTATATAAATGAAATATCCAGTTGCAGAACAAAGACTCAGCATTCCCGCAGGGAGATCCCTCCGGATGAGCACGGCACGTAAACGCTCCTACAGCCACTTCCTCCCTCAGCAATGGAACCAGCTACCCACACAGATAAGGTCACTAGACTCACTAATGTCCTTCTGTAGAACAACAAAGACCTTCCTCTTCCAACAATAGGGCCTCAACTGAACAGCTTCCTCAATTTACTCTCCAATTACTCTTTGCTATGACTAGGCCGGACTCTCGAAAAGTTCTGTAATTGTCCAAATGTAACCTAATTGTTGTCATGACTAATCTGTTCTTAAATTGATTGTGAATGTCAAATTGTAACCCGTTCTGAGCTTCTGGGAGAACGGGGTAAAAATTGAAATAAATAAAATAAAATGGTGTAGTGCTTAGGGCAACAGCCTCGGCACCCTGAAGTTGTGGGTTCAAGTCCCACATTGTTCCTTGTGACCCTGGGCAAGTCACTTAATCCTCCACTGCCCCAGGTATATTAGATTGTGAGCCCACCAGTACAGATGAGGAAAAATGCTTGAGTACCTGATTATAAACTGCTTAGATCAGGGTTTTTCAACCTTTTTACACCTTTGGACCGGCAGAAATAAAAGAATTATTCTGTGGACCGGCATCGGTCCGTGGACTAGCGGTTGAAGAACACTGGGCTAAGTCGTGGGCCAGACCCCGCCCATCTCTACCCAATCTCCACCCCAGACCCCGCCCCCATAATAGTACTAATTGCACCTTGCATGTCCCGTGCCTCATCTGGAAGCCTTTCCTCTGACGTTGCAACGTCAGCGAGAAGGCTTCCTGTTCAGGCACAGGACGCCCCATAGGAGCCGCTGCCCGTGGCTTTGTGTACCGAATCAGTGAGTTAGAGGGAGCTGGCTCGAAGATAACGCCGCATCGATCGCACCGTGGACCGGCGGTTGAAGAACACCGGGCTAAGTCGTGGGCTGGACCCTGCCCATCTCTACCCAATCTTCACCCCAGACCCCGCCCCCATAATAGTACTAATTGCATCTTGCACGTCCCGTGCCTCATCTGGAAGCCTTCCCTCTGACATTGCAAAGTCAGAGCAAAGGCTTCCGGTTCAGGCGCAAGATGCCCATAGGAGCCACTGCCCGTGGCTTTGTGCACCGAATCAGTGAGGAAGAGGGAGCTGACTTGAAGATAACGCCGCATCGATCACACTGTGGTCCGGCGGTTGAAGAACACTGTTTTGGGCCTGATGCACGTGCTGGCCCTGTGGACCGGCAGGAAATTTCTGTGGACCGGCACTGGTCCATGGACCTGTGGTTGAAGAACACTGGTTTAGATAATTTGATAGGTGGTATATAAATACCTAAAAATAAACAATAATAAATCAATTATTGTTGGATATGTGGAGCAGTGGGGGTATCATCGCTGATAAGTAGGATTACTAGACATCCAGAAAAACCCAGACGTCCTTTTTTTAGAGGACTGGGACTTTCCAAAACCCAGCAGTTTTGGAAAGCCCCGATGATCTCTGGCTACATCTGGAGGGCATCTGATCCGCGCATGCTCCAGTCCTTCCAGACATGGCTGGAGCTTGTCAGGGAAGAGAGGAGGTTTGTAGGGGCGGGGCTGGATGCTGACCTGGGAGGGGCCGGGACAGAGCCAAAGGCGGAATAGGGTGGGGCCATGTGTCTGGATTTTTGCAGAAGGAGACAGTACCAGATCTGAGGGGAAAGGAGGAAGGAGACAGATACCAGATTTTTTTTTTTTTTTTTGTGGGGGGGGAGGAGTTAGAGATAGAATGGAAGGAGACAGAGATATCAGACCATGGCAAAGGGTAGGGAGAGATGGAAGGGGGAGGCAGACAGTTTCTGGAAGGGGCATAGAAAGAGGACTGATGGCATATGGAAAGGGCAGAGAGAGGACAGTGGATGGGATGAAGAAAGCAGAAACCAGAGATGACAAAGGTTGAAAAAAATTGTTTATTTATTTATTTAATTATGCCTACATGCATGCTTTAAGATAAAGTAGTATTGTAGCTGTTGAAACGGACAAGATTCGTTTCTAGGTCCCGAAATAACATTCTGTCATCTGGAGGCAATTCCCCCCAGAAAGAAAGATAGATAGCCAGTATTCTGAAGAGATTTTTGCCTGATTTATTATGAGTCTGCAAAACATTTATATATCTGTTACATGGGTCAGTGGTAACTATCACAACAAAAGGGGATGGACAAGAGAGGGGAAGGGGTGCGTGAGCAGGATATGTACTTCATTGTTTAAATCTTAAAGGTGTTAAGAGCTGTGGGGGGTTGAGCCTTCCTGTCTCAGACAACTAACCTAGTTAACATAAATTAAATGACCTCTTCCCAAACCATTAAGAAAGTAAACACCCAACATTCTACATTTGATTACTTCCAGCACAGGCAGGAACAAAAGACATAAAATATGTGTGTCCTTTTCAAATGTGTCCTTTCATAGACAGAGACAGAAAATCTATCCTTTCATTACAATCCCCTCTTACGTCATGAAAATGACGTCATAAATGCACAGCATGAGCGTGGAGGGAGAGATATTCTAGATATGTCTCTTGAGGAGGGGTTTTAGGGGCTGCAATGAGTCAAACAGCACAGGAACAGTCTAAAAATTACATAAGCAACAAGAGTGCAGATAATAATAAAGATTATAACAATAAGAAGGTCTAAGTTCAACATTCTTATTGATAGTAATAAGGGACTCAAACCTAGCCTTAACCTGGTCTCGGGCCTTGAATTCATCTGGGACCCCTATCTCATCTATGTATAGCTAAAGTGCACTGGCCTATCTACTGGCTGAGTAGTTTAACACGGAGCCGGAGGTCTCCACAGAGCCAGTAAATATCACCTAAAGAAAAATCTAATGCTGCAACAGTGAAGCATACCTATAATTTCCAAAAAAAAAATACTAGGCTGTAGTTAAATTTCCAGTATGCCTCGGACAATAGTTTCTGATTAATACATTAACACATTTTAGCTAATCATGATTTAATCAGGACTACTTGAAACCGTCTTCCTGCCCTCAGGGTCTATCTGCATCCCCATGCCAGAGTCAGATTGATACAATTTCCCATAGGCCTTTGGTGACACCAGCTATGCCAACCGAAAATGCTGAACGCCTGCAACGGCTATGCTGACATCTTCCATATTCTTTGAAATGAAAGCAAACTTGTGGTACCCTTAGCCAGCTTGCCTCGCTTATGCCTTGCCAATCTCTAACAGTATATCATAGCTGTCCTCCAAGCTATGAAGATGAACAGTTCCCATTATGAGTTCAAACCTCTGTCTTAGGTCGTATAGGCCATAATCTGGGCGGGGATCCCAGTATGCCCATATCTTACCCGTCGTTGAGCGAGTGAACGTGCATAAGGGTTGTAGGAAACTTTCTCAGGAGGCCCAGGCAAAAAGATACAAAGATGTCATAAGAGAGTATGTAAGTATGGGATAATATTATCTCTGACCCTGGTAATGGTAATGCAATAGGCCATGCCGAATTAAAACCAAATTAGAACCAAATTAGCAAGTTGTCAGAGAAGATACTGGAAATTCATGTATAACTGCCTTAAAAGCTAGAAGGAACTTTGTGAGAAAAGAAATGTACACGTGTTTCACTCTACAGCAAAGGAGAATCATAACAATACATAGCAAAATTTGTAGAATAGTTAAGATAGGATGAATTAAAACATTAAATACATGGTTTGCAGTGGGCGAATACTCAAAGAAAAGTTCCAAAGCTTGAGACATGAGCATCTTGGAGCAAATTTTGTGCAATCTGTCCATTTTCAAAAGTGATAGTATGATTCACTTCTTTGGAGGTTTTCTTAAGTTGTTCAATGTAAGTATGGAGTTCAGTAAAGTTCAGCAGCTTTTGGAATGTCTCATTCCCCATTCCAAGAGGTAGTGGATGTACAGCATATGAAATAAAGTCTGAAATGTCCATAGAATAGGTTAAATAGGAGGAATTGTACAGCAAAGCGTTCTTAGGAAGGTGGCTATCTCCGATGAACAGGAAACATTGTGTACAGCAAGTGTGGAAAAGTCTTTGCAGTCAGGGTGCAGGAAGATGAATTAGTCCAGCAGGAACCGGCAGTCTCTTTAAACTGATGAGATGGGATGAAATGATGTTTGCACAGGATCTGATGTTTGCACAGGATCTTTCAAGTCACTGGAAACTGGTGGTGTTCACCCTTGAGATGGAATGATGTTTGTGCATACAGGGAGGGATTTGAAAAGAGTCCCGATATCATTCAGCAGCTGTACTCCAGTGTGATCCAAATAAGAGATAGAAAATGGAAGAGAAAACATGTTGCCTGTACTGAATGTAGAGAGAGAGAAACCAGGTTGCCTGTACTGAATGCATAGAGAGAGAGAGAGACTAGTTGCCTGTACTGAATGTGGCAACATGTAACAATATTAATGCATTTATAGTTATGGCAAAAGACAGACAATAATCAGGTACTTAAGGTTCTTAATCAGACATTTCAAAAAGATATGTTTTTGTGTGCTGCATATAACAATTATGGCAATTCAGAGAGACCATAATTCTGTACTGAATGTATTAAAAAAATTATGTCAGAAATGTGTACTGAATGGTTCATATCAAGTGAGCACCATAGAATATAGATATAGAATAAAACCTTTTCTTAAAATATAACCCCTAACTAAGCTACATTTAGCATATGCAAATTATAGGGAAAAAAGAACATTGCGCAATTTGGCTAGTTAAAAAAAATTGGGGAAAAGAGCTAGCTTTAGAAATGGCCAATATTATATATCCTGGGGTACCTCCTAAACTAAAACAAATAGACAAGAGACAGACTACATGGCACAGACAAGACACAAAACACATAGCTCTAGGCTTCAAACTATTCTTCCATTGGTCAAGTGTTCGGAGCTGAACTTATCTCTGGAAATAAACACATTGTTATAGAAAAACAAAACAGAGATGAACACATGAGTAAAGTATATGGACAAATAATGCATATCATAACCATCTCATATTTAGAAAAGCTAATGTCTCTTTGGATCGTCTTTATCTCTGCAGTGACAAAGAGGATCCCTGGAAAACACCAGAAATATCCTAGTGCCAAAACTGGGATGGGCATGCATACATCCGAACCGCTGCTAAGAAAAAGAAAAGAAAAACACATTTTAATTTTGCAACATCCTAATTTCAGCTAAAACAATAGGAAGGAATTTTTTCCATTCACAAATGTGCCAGCTGTGGCTTTCCAGATTTTATCTTTAATAGTCCTGTTCATGCGTTCGACAATACCGAAACTCTGTGGGTGATATGGGAGATGAAATTTCCACTCAATGCGGAATGCGATAGCTAAATCTTTGCATACTCTGGCAGTGAAAGCAGGACCATTATCTGTTGATGTGTGTGGGACATCCCCACCTAGGGATGATTTCGCGAAGTAAAATGTTTACCATAGTCTGAGCAGTTTCATTTGTAGTGGGAAAAAACTTCAGGTTATCGGGAGAACATGTCAACAATAACAAGGGCAGCTGGTATACAGGGTTTCCCCTCTTTGCACCAAAGTCCGTCCGAAGGGCGGCTTTGGGCACCGGCCAGATGGGCATTGATTAAGCCAGTGACCAGGGTCTCCGCAATTAAAACATCCAGTACTTCTAGATGGATTATTACCATCTCAATCGGAGACAGGGGCTCGCCCGCTACGAAACCCGTGACCCCTTCTTCCGCGAGGAGCGGACAGGCGCGGTCCCCAGGTAGGTAGCTGGCCCTAATAATGCAGGATTTCCCAAGGCTTAGAGATCTCAAAGCGTAGGAGAGTGTTGCGTAGTGGTTAGCGCTACAGCCTAAGGAACCTGAGGCTTGGGGGTTCAAACCCCGCACTGCTCCTTTTTTCAATCTGAAATTATGCACGAGAACTAGTGGGCCATTCTGAAATCATTTGTTTGACCAGAATCTGCAAAGGAGAACGGAGGTTAGAAAGGAAAGTCTGAATAAGTAGGGAATCCATATTTGCATGGGCACTAAGACTCATTAAGCCTCTTCCACACCTATCAAGCTCTGTCTGCAATCCTAATCGAATCACATTGGATTCCTGTTACTCATCGCATTACCTTTAAAATCCTACTTTTAGTTTTTTTAAAACACTGTCTCTGAACGAACCCCAATTCATTAATAACTATTTATTCCCCATAGTATATCACTTTCTTTAAGATCCATTAATCAAAAACTCTTAACAATTCCATCACTGAAAGTAAAATAGGTAGGTAAATTCATTCTGAATTAGTTCTCCCACTGAATTAGCTCTTGGCACCTGGCACTTTGGTCTGTAGGAAAATTTCTGTTTAGTTTCTGGACTTCCCTTCTATCTCAGGGGTGAGTGTGCCACTTTTCTCACCAAGATATAAACTTGTAGGATTAGAAACAATTATAAAGAATTATTGAAGAAGAAAATGACCTAAACCATTTTAAAAGCAATCTGAAGAGCTTCCTTTTTAAAGACGCCTTTAATTTATTTATTCCCTATTCCTATTGTCCTCACCATTCACGTCTTCCCTTGTGTTCTATTAATACAATTGTAGTTCTGCCCTTTCTTCCTTATGCATCTGTTAGTTTGTATGTCAATATGTCAGGCTCATATAATTTACTATAAATAAGCATATGTGTACACCTTTTGTTTTTTATGATCATATTAGCACTATAATTAAATCTACATTTTACAGATTACGTAGGATACGATCTATTGCAAAATTCCTATGTCAGAACATATCCATTAAACTCATCACTAAGTCTAGAAAATATGACCATGTTACACCCTTTTTGATAGATGCACATTGGCTTCCAGTTAATTTCGGATAACGTACAAACTCTGTCTGCTTGTTTTTTTTTGTTTTTTTTTTTAATCTCTTCTTCATAAGACCCCAGCATTCATATTTAAACATTTAATTCCTTATCATTCAAACAGAACCCTGAGGTCTAATGAGCAAAACTTATTAACCATTCTATCACTTAAAATTATTAACACTAGACGTCAATTTATTTTTTTTCTCTGTAACTGCTCCTCAAACTTGGAACGATTTTCCCATTTATCTGCGGAATGAGCAGGATTTAGGAAAATTTAAAAGCAATTTGAAAACATTTCTTTTTTTTTTTTTTTTTTTAAGATGCTTTTAATATTTAATTAAATAGTTCTTAATTTGGTGATGTTATTTTACTGTGTTATGCTATGTGTTAATTGATTCCCTTAATGTATTTTTCCTCTGTTTTACTTTTCTCTATCAATTATATTTCTAACCCTTATCTTACCCTATGTCATGAGTATAAAATATTATGTATTAGTTTTTACCCAATGTTATTATTTAAAGTTTGTTTTGTATTGTATTGTCCTTATTTGACTATAGAATTTGATTAAGCGATTAATCAAAAATAATAAACCTGAAACTTGAAACTTGATTTGTAAATCGCTTAGCAAATTAAATTAAGCTATTCAATAAGTTAAAAATAAACTTGAAACTTGAATCTCACAAATTTCCATATCTTTCTTGCTCTATCTGTAAAACTAATTCTGGCCCCTGTATTAATTAAAGTTAATTTATCCTGACCCTCTTTAAGACAATTGCCTCCAAATTATTCAAAATACTGCCATTAAAATCATTTTACCTTAAAAGCTCAAAAATTTGATCATGTCACCTAATAAACTTGAAACTTGAAACTTGATACATAAAACCATAGCTTCCGGTCTACCTGATTTCATCAACAGGTTATTAATCTCCCACAACCTGCATCGCACATTACATTCTTCTTATCAAAACCTGTTATCCATTCCCTCTTTAAAACACCTTGGCACCGTGCATACTAATAAAGTTCATCACTTGATAAATTTAAAACTAGCTTGAAGGCCTTTCTTTTTAAAGACGCATTTGGAGTATAATAGTCCTTTTAAGGACTGTAATGGGACTTTGCTCCTTGCTTTTCTTATTCATTTTAATCTTTTCTACAAAGTGCTAGATTATTTATTTTTTGTTTCCTCCCTTTTGTTTTCATCCTTCTCTCTTTCTTTTTCATTATAATTTGTTTTGCTTTGTTTTTAAATATATGCCTTTCTGACTGTCTGTTTTAATAATTACACAAATGTATTTCTACCCTTTTTCATTTTGTTTCTGTAAGTTCCCCAAACAAACCTGAAACCTACTGGCCTACAAACAGTGCTGAAAACTAGTCAGCCTGCTTGTCACTACAACAAAGGACAAAGACTGCCACAGAATCAGCTCTAGGACACCCACTGCAAAAACCAAACCTGATCCAATACATATTGTGACAGGGAAGTGCCTGTCAGCAGTTTAAACCCGGTTTTAAACCCTGCCTTGCAAAGGGCTGTCCCTATTCCTAAGCCCAGGAAACTGCCCAGCAACCCTGTGCCCATCACCAAGAGCCAACAGGTAGGGCAAGGCAGAGAGGCAAGGACAGAAACCATAGCGTTCTTTCTCCCTTAGTCTAACTGTGAACTAGTATGAATAAATTACTTAGAGCCTGAATTGCCTGTGAAGATAGGGAAGGAGGTGAGAACCTGTAATTAACCTCTCCCGAAAGCCCGCACGGAACTTAGAGTCCCGAGAATTCTTAACCCTTAAGAGCAGTCTGAAATGGTTGGGTAATAAAGTTCCCTAACCCTACCCTGGGAGTTTGGGGCAGTGGGGGCACTGGGCCTCAGCTGGGACAGTGCTAAAGCCTCCTAAAGATTTCTCAAACAGAAAAAGCAAAATCAGGAGAAAACGCTCTTGGTTTTATTCCTTGGCCTTTCTGCCTGGACAGCAGGCTGGACTGTATGAAAGTATGTTTTTGTCTAAGTCTCCTCAACACAGAGGGACTGCTGGAACCCTAGTGCTGTAAACTGAGGGAAATAAAAGAAAAGCTGAACTTTACCACTAACGCAGCCTCCACTAATTATTTCACTGTTTCCCAGTGGGAATCCTCCTGGGAGCGCCTGGTCCCCACGCCTGGGGCGGGAGCTGGGTTGCCAGCGCTAGGCTTAACCCCGGCCCCGCCACAATATATGCAGACGACATCTCCATCCTAACAGCATAACAAATGAAATCTCAAAATACATTACTCATATAATGACTGAAATAGAACATTGGACAAGCAACTTCAAACTGAAACTTAACACAGAAAAAACAAAAATCTTCCTTGCAAGCCCAACGGATAAAATTACCAATTCAACGCTACATATAAAAGACCATGATTACCCAATTACCAACACAATAAATATCGTTTATTTGGGTATCATTCAGAACTCAGCTGTCCGCTTGATATATGGATTAAAAAAGAATGACCATGTCATCTCCCATCACAAACCACTGCACTGGCTGTCAGTCGAGGCAAGAATATTATTCAAGTTCTCCTGCATATGTTTCAAGCTAGTTTGGGGACTAGCACCTACGTACCTGCAAACACACTGGTATTCTACAACCCAATAAGACAAACCAGAAACAGCTATCTTTTTGCATATCCAATTGTAAATACAAAACCTTTCATGCACCAAGCAAACAAACAACAACATTGGCTATTTTGTAATTTCGATTCCCAATAGTCTCTGTACTCTGTACTCCCTCCACACATTGCAAATCGCTGAATGTTCAGCTCTCCTAAATGCAAACCGCCCAGAGTCGCAAGATTGTGGCGGTATAGAAGAACAAAGCCATTACCATTATTATTATTATTACTGAAGCGAACAAAGTCTCATCTGTCTAGGAGGTGGAAAATCCTAAGTGTCTTTATGACCCATTAGAAAAACAATATCACAATGCAGGAATTTTTTCAATAAAAAAAACAATGTAACAATGCAGAAATTTTCGCTTACCTTACCTTATAAGCGAGGTACATTAATAATATACAATATAATCTTATACTCTATAAAATCTTATCTAAGCAATAGATGAGAAAGCGCATGCAAAGAATAGCACAGATGACAGAATGCGCAGACGTTTCTATAAATCCACAATAGAGACTTTCCAAAAGTCTTCACTTAATTTCATTCTTCCCGAAAGAATGGCAGCTGCTTATTTTCGCGGCAGGAATTTACCGAAAACTCCACATTAATATTTGTCCTTACCAAAAAGACAGTGTCCTTGCCAAAAGGACAGTAACCGCGGCGGGTTTACCGAAAACCCTACAATTTAAATAAAGGGTTGGAACATGATGCCAATACCTGTGAGTATTAAAGAACAGAATTCAAAATTCAGAAATACTCACAAAATATTGGTAATGTCAAGTCCATCCCGGACGTAGCCCCCAAATTGAAACGGACAAGATTCGTTTCTAGGTCCCGAAATAACATTCTGTCATCTGGAGGCAATTCCCCCCAGAAAGAAAGATAGATAGCCAGTATTCTGAAGAGATTTTTGCCTGATTTATTATGAGTCTGCAAAACATTTATATATCTGTTACATGGGTCAGTGGTAACTATCACAACAAAAGGGGATGGACAAGAGAGGGGAAGGGGTGCGTGAGCAGGATATGTACTTCATTGTTTAAATCTTAAAGGTGTTAAGAGCTGTGGGGGGTTGAGCCTTCCTGTCTCAGACAACTAACCTAGTTAACATAAATTAAATGACCTCTTCCCAAACCATTAAGAAAGTAAACACCCAACATTCTACATTTGATTACTTCCAGCACAGGCAGGAACAAAAGACATAAAATATGTGTGTCCTTTTCAAATGTGTCCTTTCATAGACAGAGACAGAAAATCTATCCTTTCATTACAGCTGTGTTGATAAACATTTATAAATAGAAAATGGAAATAAGGTGATCCTTTTGTTGGAATAATTTAAATACATTTTGGACCAACTTTCTGAGACCAAAACCATCTTCCTCATGTCAGGACAAGATACCATAACAGCAGTATACTTTACTGACCTGAAGAAGGAGGTCATGGCCTCTGAAAGCTAATTGAAAAATATATTAGACCAATAAAATGGTATTATCTTATTTTCCATTTTTGTTAATTTGTAAAATGATGATTGTTATTTGTCAGTTTTTCAAATTTACATCTTCTATCATTATATTTTGCATAATATTAGGGGACATGAATCACTGTTTCTGTGGTGTTACATTGCATGCAGTCTGGCTTCTCGGTGAGTCAGTTTAAATTTTGTCTACATATTTCTATTTTTAGTTTGTGGGTGAGGGTGTTTCTGTGTTCTGTGTGTATGAAAAACATGGTTATCTGTTAGCATCGGTGCAGGATCAATCTGTACTAATCTGGCTTGTTTGGTTTTACAATGGGTGTATTGATGTTCTAGTGCACATTGCAGTATGGAAGATGCTGCCTTTTCCTTGGTACACTCTTGTTGTGTGAGTTGTGGATTATTACTTTAAAAAAAATCATGGTTTTCAAATAGTGGACGGAGGTGTTAAAAAATGATCAGCCCTGGGTGTTATATATGCTAGGGATGCACTGAAAATACCTGCATGTAATACATGTAAACTGCCTTTTCAGTGACAGCACCCTCCCTTTGGAATTCCATATCGTATTATCTGCGTGAAGAAACTTTCCCTAGATCACTTCAAGGCAAAGCTTAAAAACATTTTTATTTCTTGTTGCTTATGATTCATAATGTCTGAGTTTTGAAAAGCTTCCAGCTCAGGACCGTGTGGGAAGGGCATCTGCGCCTGTACAGATGCAATGTGGTGATGTCACACGCATGCACGTGATGTAATCGTGTCACATCTGTGCATGTGCAGATGCTCTCTGTACGCGGCTCGAAGCACAAGAAGAGGTTGGGGTGCGACTTGGACGGAAGAGGGCGGGGTTGGGTGGAACTGTGGGCTTGGGTTCAGATTTTGCGATCGTAAAATCTGATAACCCTACTATTTCCAATCTATTTTATTAAAGGCTCGCTAAAGGGGGAACCTATGTATAAAGCTGTGGGATTTTAATATATACAGTACTCCCCCGAAATTCACGGGGGTTCCGTTCCAGGAACCCCCGCGAATGCAGCTGGAGAGGCAAGAGAAGGCAGCTGGAGTGCCGGCGGGTGAAGAAAATCACTCGCGGTCTGCTCCGACCGCCTCTTCCTGTAGTAAAGTCGGGCTACACCAATCAGGAGCTGCTTTGACACGCAGCTCCTGATTGGTGCAGCCCGACTTTACTACAGGAAGAGGTAGTCGGAGCAGACTGCGAATGAGCGAGTCTGCAATTCGCGAACCGCAAATTCGCGGGGGAACACTGTATTTCCCTATACATGCAACAGGTGCAACCATTCTATAAACTACACATTTACCCAGAGGCATGGTAAGGTGGGGCGGTCCACCCTGGGCGCCATCTTGGTTGGAGCACCGGCACCCATCCTCCTCTCTGTCCCCCCCCCCCGTACCTCTTTAATGTTCCCAGCATGAGCAGCACCCCAACCTACCCCATCTCTTCCTCTAATGTCACTTCCTGGACCCTTGCCTAGGAAGTGACGTCAGATGAAGAGCCGACACTGGAATTGGGATTGCTGCTTGCACCTGGAACATTGAAGAGTTACGGGGGCAGGGACGGGGTGAGTGCATGGCAGGAGGGGACGGGGAAGGACTGGATGGGAGTGGGGGGAGCGAAGAAGAGGGTGGGGGAGGGGCACTACTGTTCTGGGCGCCTCTCACCCTCGCTACGTCACTGCGTTTGCCGAAGGAGAGATGTCATTAAGAGCGTCTACATGCAAGCAGCGTCACTTAACACTTGTGAGAGTCGATTTTCACCGATTTCACCTACAAGTGCTGATGGTCCACACTTAAGAGATAGTCCAAGAGCAGCCACGCTCCTAAAGGAAATTGCCCCTTCTGTCACCCTTTTCGAGCCTTGGCCGAAACAAGTATTTTGCTATCAAGTACATGTCTTGAAGGTGCAAAAGCCGACTGGGAAATGTAAGAAAATATACACATGTATATTCTCATGCATGTTCATCAAAAACAATAGATAAGAGCACTATAAACATAAGACCACTTTATAAGTTTCCTAAAGGAGCTCAGAACCATGAGATGGTAGAGAAATCAGGTACTGGTATTGTGACATCACAATGCCTCATTCCACCAATGCCTAAGAGCCAACCTCATCAGTGATGTCACAATGGCTTGATTGTCCTATACTTGGCTCACTTTTACTACATTTTGATTTCTAGAGTGGCGCAGTGGTTAAAGCTACAGCCTCAGCACCCTGAGGTTGTGGGTTCAAACCCACGCTGCTCATTGTGACCCTGGGCAAGTCACTTAATCCCCCATTCCCCATTAGGTAGATTGTGAGCCCGCCAGGAGTACCTGAATAAATTCATGTAAACTGTTCTGAGCTCCCCTAGGAGAACAGTATAGAAAACTGAATAAATACATAGTGTGAAAACTTTCAGCCTCTGATAGCCAGAGCTGGTATTGTGACATCACAATGCCTCATTCCACCAATGCCTAAGAGCCAACCTCATCAGTGATGTCACAATGACTTGATTGTCCTAGACTTGGCTCAGTTTTACTACATTTTGATTTCTAGAGTGGCGCAGTGGTTAAAGCTACAGCCTCAGCACCCTGAGGTTGTGGGTTCAAACCCCCGCTGCTCCTTATGACCCTGGGCAAGTCACTTAATCCTCCACTGTCCCAGGTACTTTAGATTAGGGTTACCAGAGTTTATGGTCGTAAACCCCCTTGTCCTGAGACTTGCTGCTGGTATTTCATCTATAACAACTGTTTTGTGTTTTATTGTGAAAGTTTGAATAATGTTCTTCCCTCACTCCCACACCTTTCTCATGAGGCTGAAAGAGTAGTAAAGGATTCAGTTCATATCCACTGTGTTAGGGATTGTACATATTATAACTTACCCTGACACCCCTTAGGCTGTGTTTACTAGTAGGCGATCGTAATTACAACAAGCGCACCTTACGAAAATTAAAAACTTTATTAAGCAATTAAGTTGTAAGAATCACAAGGATGGGTTTTCTTTTTTTGGGTACCGAATTTGAGAAGTAAGAACAGCAACAAATGACTTTCTGAGGAAGCCTAACGTGTTTCTAATTATTGCATCCATAATCAAATCCTTTAAGCTTAGCTTTTGTCCCTGCAGGTATGCATTTTGAGAAAAACAGGTTCCCCCCCCTCGCGTTGTTCTCAGTAATTTGAAACCTGCAAAAGCAATAACATACATTTACCCAACTTTTCTCTCTCTGTTTAGCTTCAGATGCTCAGGTAGGAATCGATGCAACAGCACTGCTAAGCTCTTGCTCTCTCTCGGTCTCTGTTCAGCTTCAAGCAGCATTAGGGGAAAGGTATTCCCCTATGAGTAGGGTTACCAGATTTTCCATTTGGAAAATCCAGACCCCTTAGATCTGTCTAGTTCCACCCATGCTAGAGATGGAGCATGACATATTGACTCTGGCAGCCTGTTCCAGGCATATGGCGCGGCAAGAAAGAAGGGACGGAGTCTGAAGTTGGTGGTGGAAGAGGGACTTACATAATAGAAACATAGAAATAGACGGCAGATAAGGGCCACGGCCCATCTAGTCTGCCCACCCTAATGTCCCTCCCCTACCTTTGCTCTGTGAATAGATCCCATGTGCCGATCCCATTTGGCCTTAAAATCAGGCACGCTGCTGGCCTCAATCACCTATAGTTAAGTACGTTAGATAGATTGTGATCCCGCCGGGACAGATAGGGAAAATGCTTGAGTACCTGATTGTAGAACCGCTTAGATAACCTTGATAAGGCGGTATATAAAAACCTAATAAACTTGAAACTTGACTATTCCAGCGATCAACCACTCGTTCAGTGAAAAAGAATTTCCTGGTGTCACCTCGTAGTTTCCCACCCCTGATTTTCCACGGATGCCCTCTTGTTGTCGTGGGACGTGGGACGGAGTTCACGGTGGGGAGCATAGGGGAAGATAAGTGTGGAAAGATATTGAGGGGCTATAGAGTGAATGCACTTGTAAGTTAGTAAGAGGAATTTGAACTGTACACTTCTCCCTTCGTATTTGCTGTGATAGGGGATTAACAGACTCGCAAATACAGAAAAACTATGAATAACTTTTTCATATGTTATTCGCTGTTTTCTATTAAAAACCATCGTGAATATGGTGAAACTGCGAATAACATGGTGGGAGGCCTGGCCTGTTCCTGAAGGAGAGGCAAAACACGGTGAAGAAAGTACTGGGAATCGGCGATTTTCTCTGGAAACGCTTGGAATCAGCAATTTCTCTATGCAAGCTGACGTAATTTGGGGGGAGGAGCCAGCAAGCTAAAAACTGTGAATAATCAAAACCGCAAATGCTGAAACTACAAATACGGAGGGCAAAGTGTATGGAAAAAACACAAATAACTTTTTCATATGTTATTCGCTGTTTTCTATTATAAACCATCGTGAATATGGTGAAACTGCGAATAACATGGTGGGAGGCCTGGCCTGTTCCTGAAGGAGAGGCAAAACACGGTGAAGAAAGTACTGGGAATCGGCGATTTTCTCTGGAAACGCTTGGAATCAGCAATTTCTCTATGCAAGCTGATGTAATTTGGGGGGAGGAGCCAGCAAGCTAAAAACTGTGAATAATCAAAACCGCAAATGCTGAAACTACAAATACGGAGGGCAAAGTGTACGGAAAAAACACAAATAACTTTTTCATATGTTATTCGCTGTTTTCTATTATAAACCATTGTGAATATGATGAAACTGCGAATAACATGGTGGGAGGCCTGGCCTGTTCCTGAAGGAGAGGCAAAACACGGTGAAGAAAGTGCTGGGAATCAGCGGTTTTCTCTGTAAACACTTGGAATCGGCTATTTCTCCATGCAAGCTGACGTAATTTAGGTTGGAGGAGCCAGCAAGCTAAAAACCTGCGAATAATCGAAACCGCAATTGCTGAAACCGCAAATACGGAGGGAGAAGTGTATTCGGAAATGAAGTGACTTGAGGAGAGGGTTGATGTGAGTGTGGCGGCTCTCGTGGAATATGTTACTGTACTTTTTCCTTGCAGAAATTTTTCCAAAGTAACTAACCCAACACTGCAGGTACTGTACTCAGCCAGACTATTATGACTCACTTCAAGTTATAAAAAGATAACCTCAATAAAAGCTCTGCTCAAAACACCTTGTACAATCCAATGGGAATTCTGATTCCACTTCCTCAAAACGAGTCAGTGGTGTTGGGATTCTTCATTATTCCCAATATATGGAAAGTACTCTATATATTTTTTAGAGATTCTTTTCTATTTTCTTATTTTGTCTCTTTATTATAATTTATTTATATTTTATAACATTAATATAGCTTATATGTAGAAAAAGGTTTAAAAGTGCATCACTTAACTTAAATCCTTATCGGTTCCCCTTCCCGACGCGTTTCGGAATTCTTTTTCAAGGTCAGGGGAACAAGAGATAAGGTTAATCCTCAACCATAATTTTACTAGCTATAGCCAGCGGCAGTAAAATTATGGTTGAGGATTAACCTTATCTCTTGTTCCCCCGACCTTGAAAAAGAATTCCGAAACGCGTCGGGAAGGGGAACCGATAAGGATTTAAGTTAAGTGATGCACTTTTAAACCTTTTTCTACATATAAGCTATATTAATGTTATAAAATATAAATAAATTATAATAAAGAGACAAAATAAGAAAATAGAAAAGAATCTCTAAAAAATATATAGAGTACTTGCCATATATTGGGAATAATGAAGAATCCCAACACCACTGACTCGTTTTGAGGAAGTGGAATCAGAATTCCCATTGAATTGTACAAGGTGTTTTGAGCAAAACTTTTATTGAGGTACTGTACTCAGACAGAAAGGTACTCCTGCATGTTTATCAACCACTGCTGTTACCTCAAAGTTCTGAGAGCGACCAAGATGATAAAGACGATGATGGTACTTCTCTCATATGAGGAAAGACTAAAAAGGTTAGGGCTCTTCAGCTTGGAAAAGAGACGGCTGAGGGGAGATAGGATTGAAGTCTACAAAATCCTGAGTGGTGTAGAACGGGTACAAATGGATCGATTTTTCACTCCGTCAAAAATTACAAAGACAAGGGGGCACTCGATGAAGTTACAGGGAAATACTTTTAAAACTAATAGGAGGAAATATTTCTTTCACTCAGAGAATAGTTAAGCTCTGGAACGCATTGCCAGAGGTTGTGGTAAGAGTAGATAGCGTAGCTGGTTTTAAGAAAGATTTGGACATTTTCCTGGAGGAATAGTCCATCGTCTGTTATTGAGAAAGACATGGGGGAAGTCACTGCTTGCCTTGGATGGGTTGCATGGAATGTAGCTACTCTTTGGTTTTTGGCCAGGTACTAGGGACCTGGATTGGCCACTGTGAGAACGGGCTACTAGGCTTAATGGACCCAATAACAAGAGAAATCCAAGTCTAGTTCCCTCAACTATAGTATTGCTTTACAGCTGAAATAAATAAAAATCATAAAATTATATGTGGGGTTTTATTTTTTTTTTTTAAGGAACCCCTGCAAGAACACAGACAGATTTTGTGGGCTGAAATTTGCTCAGTGCCTACAAGAATGCAGACAGATTTCACAGCAGATGTGTTAACAGATGCAGGACTAAGGGATGGAGGTGGTGGTGGTGGGGGGGGGGGGGGGCAGATACACTCACATTTTTTCTACTAGGTGAGCCACATGGCTTTTCTTCTCTTATACTTGCCTCTCATGAAAACAATGATCAGTATCGGCATTGGCACAAGGTTCTAATGACAGAGAGGAGCTAAAAAAATTACATTACATTACTGGCTTATATTCCGCCTGTACCTTTCAGTTCTAAGCGGATTACATCAGAACGATAACTGGACATTTCCAGGAAGAGAAATACAATTAAAGAAGTTGGACCTAGTACAACAAAAAAGATAGCTGGACTTTTCCAGTAAAAGGGATACAATTAAAGGCGTAAGGTCTAAAGCAATTTTGATGAGAGGATTCTAAGAGGGGGTGAAAGGGGAAAAGGAAGGGATTAGGACGTTTGGGTAAATTTCTTGAATAGTAGGGTCTTGATTTCTTTGCGGAAAGCCTTGTGACAGTGAGAGAGCTTTCAAATGAGTGCGACTCTCTGCTTACAAAAAAAAAAAGAGGGAGACTAGGCATCTCTGTGCAGTCACTTTGCTGGCACCGTTTTCTATCCCGTTCTCCCCCAAAGAGCACAAATCACCATTATCTTCTCTTCTCTCCCTTGCCCCACAGATTTAAGCTCCTATAAGGTCACAAACGTAAACATCAGCTCAACTATTAGGCACAACTAGTGGATCGCCTAGGACAGCAAGCTTGAAGGGGGTAAGCAAACAGCAGCTGCGGTCAAAGGTAAAGCAACCGCCCTGACAGAGAGAGTGGGGATTGCAGAGTACTGTAGTCCATTTACCTAGGTAAATAATTTTGGGAAGTTTAAAATTTAAATATAGGATCCCCCATCAGGTATGTACTAAACAAAGTTTAATATTTAAATGTATGTAGTATTTCCATCTTGCCTTTGCAATGCTTTCTTTGGGACAAGGTGCAGTGAAGTGCTTACAATAGCTGAGATTGTAGAAACTTTGAAGTTAATTGTATCTATCCTGCTGAAAATATAGAAGTCAAAGTCCAATTATTGTTCAAGTAATTCTTATAGAAAGTGTATATATATGTCCTCTTAATCTGTTGTCAGACAATTCATGTGGTTATATCAAACATCAATCATATTGAAGGAGGAAGGACCTCAGACTATTTTTCAATGCATACAGATCAGCTGTTTCAGCAGGCTTTGAGCAGGGGAGCCGGGCAGAAGCTGAACAACCGCCGGAGGGAGCAGAAGCTGGGCCGCGGACACCCCTCTTTACAGTTTACTGCCGCTGCTGCTGGTTAAGGAAAGCAGCAGTGACAGAATAGGGAGGGTGGCCGGCTGTGCACCCCCTTGGGGCATACACCCAGGGCAGACCGCCCCCCTTGGTATGCCACTGCTGCGTTTTACCCTCCTCCCTCCTTTGCTTTCCATGTTTAACTGGAAAGCAGTGTGTGGGGCCGAAGTGCTAAGGGACGTGTTGGGCAGAGCCCGCTCCTGGCCAGGAATGCCCATGCCGTTCAAATTTCTATATAAATTCACAGTGATAAAGCCTTCCTTGGCTAGTTAAGTTTGAACCAATGGGAGAATAGTACAAAAGGGGAAAGTAAAACTAGTTCTTTTGCTGAGTATATGCACAAGAGGTTTTTGGTCTTTACCTGTTGCAGGGACGGATGTAGACTGGAGCCATGCTGAGACATTCACAGAGTAGGACCCTGCAAGGATATTAGCCGTCCTAGCCCAGCCTTCACTTTTGCACCCTCCCCCTCAAATTTAACCTTAAGGCTCTTAGGTATCCTCACTTAGATTTATTCATGAACAAAAGTGTAAATGGACAAAGCCATGAGACCAGATTATAATGTACAGTACAGCTCAGAATACTGAGGGAGCTCAGAGAGGCTCTGTCAGTCCCCTGAATGATGGGTTTAGTAGATCTTCAAAGATGAGGGGGATGTTCCACAGGGCAGATGCGATTCCTCTTCCCCAGGCGTGTTCCAATTCAGAAATATGTCTGGTGCAGCACAGTCCTACCCCATCCACTGCATTACCTGTCAGCAAGGGAAGCTAATGGATGGGGTGCAAGTTTTGGCACCTGGCCTTCCTTGCACTAGCTACACATTGCTAGATGTGGCCCTTCTTTACAGAAAAGCAGTACAAGAGAAGAGGTGGGAAACTATAGGTTGGTAAACCTCACGTCAGAGGTAAGAAACTAACAGATATGATGTTAAAATAATTTTTACACTCTAGTGGGTTGCATGGATTTAAAAGCAATAAGGTTTTACTAAAAGCAGATCCTGACAAACATCCGATTGATTTGTTTGACCTGGTGAAAAGGGCACAAGCTGGATGTGGTGTACTTAAGATTTCAGTAAGGCCTTTGAAACTATTCTCACAGGAGGCTCATAAAGAAACTGAGCAACCTGAGCATGGGATCCAAGGTGGTGAACTGTATCAGAAAAGTAGTGGGTAGTGGAATTCCTCAGTAGTGACATACCAAGGGTGGGGAAGGGGGGCAGTCCGCCCCAGGCACAGCCAGCACACTGGGTCTGGGACCTCCTGAACCAGCAGCAGTAAACTTTAAATTTAGCCATTGCGGAACCTTCCCTGCAGTTGCCGGTCCACCCACTCTGATGTCACTTCCTTGGTCCAGAGCAGAGCCGGCAGCTGCAGGGAGGTGCAGGAAGGTCCTGCGATGGCTGAATTTAAAGTTTACTGCTGTTGGTTTGAGAAACATAAAGTAACAGTGGGGAATTGAGGAGCCAGCATACTTGATGGTATTGGGGTGGAGGGAAAGAGAAAGGAGCAGGATACTGGTACAGAAGGGTGGTGAAGGGAGAGAGCAGGCAGATGCTGATGGAATTGGGGTACAGGGAGACAAAAGGGGGAAGGATACTGGAAGGAATTGGATTGGTGAGAGAGAGGGGGAGGGCAGGTGCTGCTGAAAGTGGGCTGATATATAGAGAGAAGGGGCCAGACATTGGATGGGGGGGGGGGGGAGCAGACGTTGGCTGGAAGTAGGGCAGACACTGAATAGAAGTGGAGAAGATGCTGGATAGAAGGAGTAGAGAAAGAGGGCACAGGGTGGAAAGAAGGGACATATAAAAAAGGGTACATGCTGGATGGGGGGAAAGAGGATAATTAGTAAAATACTGGTGGGGGTGAGGGAAAGAGGTGGCAAGCTGTAGTGAGTCACAGTGAAATGAGGGAAATTGAGGACTGGATCGTAATAAATAATTTAATCTAGACAGATGCAGAAAATAAATTAAGAAGGAATATGAAGGGAGGGAAGGGGAGAGTGAAATACCAGACCATGGGGTGGGGTGGGGGGAGAGGGAAGAAAATGGATACCAGACCAAAGGGAGTGGAGGGAGAGATGGAAAAGGGAGGCAGATAGTTTCTGGAAGGGGCAGAGAGAGGACAGACAGTGGATAAAGGAAGAGAACGACAAGATGAGGAAAGCAAAAACCAGAGACAACAAAGACAAAATTTTTCTATTTCTTTATTTTTTTAAATTTGCTTTAGGATAAAGTAGTAGTGTAGCTGTGCTGATAAATGTTTATAAATAGAAAATGGAAATAAGGTGATCCTTTTATTGGACTAATTTTAATACATTTATAACTAATTCAGAGACCAAACCCCCCTTCCTGAGGTCAGGACAAGATACCATAACTGCACAATACTTTACTGACCCAAGGAAATAGGACCGAATTAGAGTATTTCCACTCTAAGCAAACTTAAATTGACTTTGGAATAGAAGAGGCGTAAACTACAGCTGCTACAACCCTAAAAATGTGTGTGTGTGTGTTAATGGGCATATTGTATGCGCCATACGGGTCTTTTATCTGTTGTCATACACTATGCTACTATGTGTTGTCATTAAATTCCATAATCATAATCACCTCAATGTCAACCCTCCCAGAACAATCCCTGCCTTTTAAAGGACAGCCTGATGGTTCTTTGTTAGTGTGGCGGTCAGGAATATTGCAAGTACAGTGGTACCTTGGATTACGAGCATAATCCATTCCAGGAGCATGCTCGTAATCCAAAATGCTCATATATCAAAGCAAGTTTCCCCATAGGAAGTAAGGGAAACTTGCTTTGATATGTTCCTACCCCAAACCTTCCCCCCGAGGCCAGCAGCACTACTACTCCCCCCCCCCCCCCCACGAGAACCGGCATTGCTCCCTCCGACGGCCCCCCCACCACGAACGGGCACCTTCCCCTTCGCGATCCAGCACCCCCCCGCCGCCATCGGGCACCCCCCCCCCCGCCGCCACCTGAGATCCCCCAACCCACCCGAACTCTCTTCTTACTTCCAGTGTAGCCTCCGCATCGGCATCAGCATGTCCTGTGCCCAAAAATCTGCTTCCTGTGCCAGGCCTTGAGCATGCGCGCATGCTCAAGGCCCGGCACAGGAAGCAGATTTTCGGGCACAGGACATGCTGATGCCGATGCGGAGGCTACACTGGAAGTAAGAGAGTTCGGGTGGGTTGGGGGATCTCAGGTGGCGGTGAGGGGGGGGGGTGCCTGATGGCGGCGGGGGGGGGGGGGGGGCGCTCGTACAGCGAGGCAAGCTCGGTTTATGAGGCACCAAATTTGCGAATGTTTTGCTCGTCTTGCAAAACACTTGCAAACCGGTGCACTTGTAAACCAAGTATTTTCCAACTTAAGCTTCTGCCCTAAGCAATCACCAAGTCTTGTCTAATGGTTAAATTAGCTCTGTTAAAGGGGGGATCTCATTTATAATAGTGGCTGATATCGAGGTGCATTTATGTGAAACAACAGGGGAAATAGGAATGACATTTCTTTCTAACCCTAAATGAGAGAATAACCCCCCAGATTTCTGTTCCAGTGTTGCTAACAGTTATCGGGGTAAAAGCCAGCCTCAAACCAGTGACCCTTGTGTTGGAAAACACTTAGCTTGCAGGAGGCGGCTATTCTGCCTCTTGGGAGACTGGTTCTAGCCAGCCCATTCTAAATATTGAAAGCAGCACCTTAGGTCCCAGAATGCATGAGGATAAGATTGTCAGAAATCCAAAACGGGACTACAGTCGCCTTCCTGGAACTGCTTGAGAGACTTATTCTACACCTGAAAGGGGGAACTTTAATGACGCACAAATCCAAAGGGATTCAGCAAGTATCAATTCAAATCCTTCAATGCTACTGTTGATTTTTGCAGCGGAGACTGGCGTTTCTTATTCTTGGCAGTTTTCATATGAACAGTAACATTGAAGAATTTGAGCTTTAATGATGGCTAATAACGCAATGGGATGCAGAGTAAGAAAATTATTCAACTTTACAAGGAAAAAGAATACGTGCCATCAAAACTTCATTAAGCCCCTTCCCCTACCATTAAACTGCGATAGCAGTTATTAGCACAGGAAGCTGCGCTGAATGCTCTTTACTGCTCCTGACGCTCAGGAGCGTGCGGAGCAGTCAGCGCAGTTCCCTGCGCTAATAACCGCTATTGCGGTTTAGTAAGGGGGGTGGAGTGTTCTAATGTAAATGCCTAACTAAAGAACTGAAGTCTTAACTCTGGAAAACTATTATGACTTTTCAAGGAGGACAAATATCTCCAGGGGGCTGTATAAATAAACTCATCTATGTTAAGATTACACTCTACATTTGATGCGAAGGACAGCCATATAGAAAAAGCAGCAGCAGAGGCTGGAGTGGTCAGGTACTATCACTCTTCATTGGCCTAGGTCAAGGGTGGGCAACTCCGGTCCTCGAGGGCCGTAATCCAGTCAGGTTTTCATGATTTTCCCCAATGAATATGCATTGAAAGCAGTGCGTGCAAATAGATCTCCCGCATATTCATTAGGGAAATCCTGAAAACCCGACTGGATTGCGGCCCTCGAGTTGCCCACCCCTGGCCTAGGTTATTCTGCAGTCCAAATGAGCTAAGGATTTAGGCCTTGAATACAGAATATGCATGTATTCATCTTCACGGTATAGCTGCTGACTACCTCAGGAGTTGAGTTCTAAGACAGTGGTTCCCAACCCTGTCCTGGAGGACCACTAGGCCAGTCGGGTTTTGGGGATAGCCCTAATGAATATGCATGAGAGATTTGCATATAATGGAGGTGACAGGCATGCAAATCTGCTCAATGCATATTCATTACGGCTACCCCAAAACTTGACTGGCCTGGTGGTCCTTCAGGACAGGGTTGGGAACCACTGTTCTAAGACACACGAGAGACAATCGCCAAGGCTATCTACCATTTCTCAACCTTTTTTTCCATAACAAATTGGCCATGAGGCCCATCGGCGTCAGGCGGTAAAAGGGCCAAATACACCGGGGTCTCGGCTCCCTCATCTGGAGATTTTGTTGCCTTAGGACCCGCCATGTCTGTCCTCACCCAACCTGGACAGCAGGCATTGAGGAGAATCCCCTCCCCTTTCCTTTTCTCATTCAACTTTCTTGCTTGAATCCTGGACAAGACGGTCACCCCAATTTTGGACACGCCGTAAGCAGTATTGGGCCAGCCCTCTTTGCTGTGCACACCGTCTTTAGCGTCTTTAATAAACTTCTCCATGAGCGCTACCAGCTCCTCCTCCGTGATGGTGTCACTGCGGAACTTCTGTTGCAGGTCCTTGCTGCAGCCCGAGAGCGCTCTTAAACTAACCATGCTGGAGACATTCACCACTCTTCCTGGAGAATTAAAATAGAGGTTAAGTACTCCCATCCTATAAACAAATAAAAACGCCACAATATAACAGCAAAGGGTCACATATACACTACAAGCCCACTTCCTTTTCTCAGCATTCTGCTTTAATTCCTCTGAATCTCAATGACAGCGAATCTTATTTTGCAGGTTTACATTAAGTTGGGGGGGGGGAGTTAGTGGGTTACTGCTAATTAAGTGGGCTACTGTACCAGAAGGCATGCTATTTTAACATTGCGTCTCATTGCATAAAATGGGAACCTGTGCTACCATTAAGATTGGTTATTTACCACATATTGATGACTTCCATAAGCAATGAAGAGGAGGAGATAATCCAGTCCTTGGGACACACTAGAGAATGACACGGGGACAAATTTGTCCCCGTCCCCGCAGGAACTCAATTTCCCTGTCCCGTCCCCGCAAGTTTTTGTTGCTCTCCCTGTCCCATTCCTGTAGCTCTGCCTTGACCCCAACAAGCCTCAAACACTTATGATTTTAAAGCGTTTGAGGCTTGTGCAGATGAGGACAGAGTTTGCAGGAATGGGGCAGGGACAGGACAAGAACTCGTGGGGACAGGAAAATGAGCTCCCATGGGGACAGGGAAAAATTTGTCCCCGTGTCATCCTCTAATTCAATGCTAGGGCCATATTCGTCCACCGGCTTTGAATTTCCAGTTAAGTTCAGCCACAGTAGACAGATACCAAGCAGGTATTCATTGGCTGACTCGCTAAGTCATACTGGCCAAAGTCAGATCTGCTATTTAAGTGGGTTTAAATAGCAGTAAATATTGGTGCTGACCAGCTAGGACATATGACAGCAGGTAACCAGGATATTCAGCAGGGTTAGCCAGCGAAAGGCCATTCTCAGCCAGTTAAAGACCACTGAATACTGGGCTATAGATAGATAGATAGATAGGGTCCATTCAATTAAATTGAACGCGCAAATTAGGTAAAACTCTTTTAATACTGAGCTGTTTCTCGCTCTCGCCTAAGGCTTATCACTGGGCTCAGTGATGTGACTGAGTGGGAAGAGTGCAGAGCAGGGACCCTGCGCTGAACCCTTCCCACTCAGAGTCACAGTTCTTCAGTCCTATCACTGAGCCCAGTGATAAGCCTTAGGTGAGAGCGAGAAACAGCTCAGTATTAAGAGTTTTGCCTAATTTGCGCATGCAATTTAATTGAATGGACCCTATCAATTATTGGTGTTAACTGGAGTTAATCTGGGTTTATGCGCACAAAGCTAGGCACCAGGATCTGTGCATAAATTTTACGTGCTGGTCCAAAAATAGGGAGCGCGACTATGGGAGGATCAGGGACATTCCTACAACTTATACGCACAATTTTATAGAAGGGGGCACTGCACCTAAATTATGTATGACGATTTACACAGGGGTTTAGTTAGTGTAAATCAGTGGTCTCAAACTCAAACCCTTTGCGGGGCCACATTTTGGATTTGTAGGTACTTGGAGGGCTGCAGAAAAAATAGTTAATGTCTTATTAAAGAAATGACAATTTTGCATGAGGTTAAACTCTTTATAGTTTATAAAACTTTCCTTTAACAATTAAAAGGATAGATATATAAACTATAAAGAGTTTTACCTCATGCAAAATTGTCATTTCTTTAATAAGACATTAACTATTTTTTCTGCGGTCCTCCAAGTACTCTATTTTTTCTGCAGCCCTCACATTTAAAGTTTAATATCTTTTCTTTCTCAAAACTGGCACATTTCAATCACTAAACGGAAAATAAAATCATTTTCCTACCTTTGTTTGGTAATTTCATCAGTCTCTGACTGTGCATCCAATATTTCTTCTCTTCTTTCAGCCTCCTGTATGCTTCCGCTCCTCCAGACCTCATTCCCTACCCCAACTTTTTCTTTCTTTCTCTATGTCTGTCTTTCTCTGATTCCGTGTCCCATTTTTTGCTTTGTTTCTGGCTCCCTGTCGTCCCCCTTCTTTCTTTCTTCCTTCCTTCCCCCATGCCACCGCCGCCGGGGAATAGGCTGCTGCCGCTGCCGACATCGGGAACAGGCTGAGATCTCCCTCTTTCTCTTCTCCACGGGGCCGACTAACTCTCGCCGCCCGACGTCAATTCTAATGTCGGAAAGGACGTTCCGGGCAGCCAGGCAGCGATTGGCTAGCCAGAACGTCCTCTCGACGTCAGAATTGACGTTGGGCGGCGAGAGTTGGTCGGCCCCGAAGAGAAGCAGGGAGATCAAATAACACGGTGCCGGCCTGAGAAGGGAAGCAGTTTGGGCACCACTGCTCTAGACGAGCCGCACTCCCGCGGGCCGCGTGTTTGAGACCGCTGGTGTAAATCCTCATGACTAAAGTTAGTTGTGGTTCCCAGCGTAAGTGCTACTCTATAAATGGCACCTAACTTTGAGCGCTCTTTATAGAAAATCGCTTAGTGCCATTTTTTGTACCGATTGTTTAGTGCCATTTAATGTTCCCGTATCTGAACGATAGATCTATAACAGCTCTTACTGGGGTATATTTTTTGCTTTATTTGAGAATCACAATTGAACTTACCTTGCCCTCCCTTTTACTAAGCTGTGGTAGAGGTTTCTACCATGGCTCGGAGCACCAAGGGCTCCTTTTACAAAGGTGCGTTAGGGCCTTAACGCGCGGAATAGCGCTGGCTAAAATGCCGCATGCGCTAGCTGCTACCGCCTCCTTTTAAGCAGGCGGTAATTTTTCAGCTAACGCACCTTAGTAAAAGGAGCCCTAAATGTTCCGACGCTCATAGAATTCCTACAAGCGGTGTCGGAGCATTTAGCGTTCCACTCCACGGTAGAAACCTCTATCGCGGCTTAGTAAAAGAAGGTCCTTGGTTTGGCATACTAGTTATTTGATCAATTTAACATTGTATCAGTCCAAGAGTCATCATACTGAGCTTACCTTTTGGTTTTATCAATGGCAGCAGCTCTCTGCAAACATCCTTGGTTGCAAAAAAGTTTGTCTTCAGGGTCACCTCTGCTTGGATATGGAATGGAGCGGTGTCAGCAACTTTTAGTATAAAAAGAGAGGAGGGGGAAGAAGGAACAAGTCAAAAACCAGTCTCCATTCTCTCTGTTATTTAGGGGGGGGGGGGGAGAACAGGTCTTGGATCTTCCTCTATAAATATCTTCATGCATCTGAATGAAAATGTTTTTGGAAATGTTCCAAAAAGAATTCTCTTTCCCCAAAAAGATCAGGCTGAGTGGTGAACAAGGCTGGAGTATAGCTTCTGACCACAACACTCTTCTCCCCCATATTTTGCTCTTCCGACAGACGACCCACAGCAGAGGTTCACTATCTACAATATATTGCCACAAAGACTGTAAAGTGAAGTCACCCCTTACAACGTTCAGCTGCACCCAGCTAGCATGGATACATCTCTGCATATGCTGCATCCGTGAATTGAATATTAAACTATTTCTGATTGAGGGCCATAGAACAGACAGAGGACTCAAATCCATGCAATATGAAAATATCTTGTCCTTTTAAAAGGGCTCCCCACCCCCACTACACAGTTGAACTAATAATAACTTTATAATAATAATAACTTTATTCTTCTACTAGTTGTTTAGCCCGTTACATTAACGGGTGCTAGAAGGTAGCTAGCATCTCCCCTTTCTCCCATCCCCCCACGGTAGCCAGCATCTCCTTTTCCATCCCTCCATTCAGCATCTATTTTGAAATGCTGTCCGTGCTCGGCCGCGGCCAGCATCCACCATTGCCTGCAACCGCCGACAGCCATCGCGGCCTGCAACCGCCAACAGCTGCCAACAGCCGGAGGGGGGTGGGGAAGAGTGTGTTTCGCACGCATGCGCATTCCTATCTGCGGTGCCCTACACCGCACGGAAAACGGAACATGAGATGGGAGTGCGCATGCGCGGCTTAGGCTTTTATTATATTAGATACCGCCATAGTCAGATGACATCTAGGCGGTTCACATCGAAGAGGGCTGGACAATCAGCGAATTACAGAGTGCAAAAAGTGAGGGTACAACATATTACACAAGAAATAGACAGAAGGAAAATATAAATTTAGTGTGGCTTCTGTTTAGGAGATGAATCTGTCAAACAGTACGGTTTTAATTACTCTCCGAAAGGCGCTCTATGTTAGCCTGGCTCCACTGATGTAGTTAATGTCTATGATTGGACTGTGTCCCGCTTTCAATGTCAAAAGCTCAACAAGTGGTGACTGTATAAGAGAGGATGTGATCAATATAGGCTATTGTTAGGATGTGTTATAAAAAAAATAGAAATAATGTGCGTTTAATTTTTCTTGAGAAGGGAGAAGAGCTTGATAAACCAAATACAGTTATTAAAAACAAGCCTCAGAGACTCAACAAGCTGTCTTTGGCCACACAAGCCCTGTAAACTATGCTATTATGGAGCACAGACCTTTATAATCGGCTTTGTAGCCCCAGAGAAGCAAAAAAATATGGGATAAAGCAGTCTGCTTAAAAAAAAACCCAACCCTAAAACAAAAATGGAGCTACTAAATACTATAGAAGAAAAATACTTCTCATCTGGATTATCTTCCGATGCAGCGGACGTTTCCCGCGAAACAAGGTGCCCTTGTCGCGAATCGAGGAAAGCAGTGGAAGGACGTTGATGCAACAGTTGAGAACGACAGCGGCGTATACGTTTTGAAGTTTGGGATATCTCTGGTGATCTGCGCAATTGAAGCAGAAGAGTTTCATTTGGGCCCCCGATGCTGTATAGCAATGGAGGATATTTTTGGGGTATACCACAGCACATTGAGGAGTCTTCTCGGGTGTTCTTCTACTTATTCAGCTAAGTTGATCGTTTAGGGTGGTTTTGTACTTTTTCCGCAGTCAAACAAAAAAGGCAAGGGTGGTGTCTTTTCGACCGGTAGAGCCGTTTATGCTGCTACTCACCACTCACGTGTTCAGTGGATTTCAGCAATATCTCGTTCAGTGTCCCCCTGAGAGAAGGCGTTCCCATATGCCGAAACAGGGATCTTTGTTGGGACTATATTTGATGAATAAAGATTGTATTACCGCTTGAAAAAAAAGACACCACCCTTGCCGTTTTAGTTTGACTGTTCTTCCCTGAAGGCAAGGTTTTCTTCTGTTTGTACTTTTGAGTACATTTTTCCACTGAATTAACCTTTCCTGTTTTGGGAGAAGTACTGTATTTTTCTTTTATAGTATTTAGTAGCTATGTTTTTTGTGGGGTTGCTTTGTTTTTTGTTTTTTTAAATTAAGCACACTGCTTTTCTGCTTCTTTTTTTCTGAGGCTACCAAAGCCGATAAGAGTCTGTACTCCATAATAGCATAGTCTACAGGGCTTGTATGGCCAAAGACTGCTGGTTGAGTCTTTGACACGTTTTTTTGGTTTTTCAAGGTCTTCTCCCTTCAAGAAAGATGAAAACTTAAAACACACACGTTTTTGTTTTATTGGATGTTATGCTGTGTTCCCTTATTGTATTTTTTCATGATAAAAAATAGAAACATGATGCCAGATAATAAAGGCCCATCCAATCCACCATTTCCTCCTCTCCATAAGAGATTCCACATAGAGAATGACACGGGAACTAAATTTTCCCTGCCCTCATGGGAACTAATTTCCCTGTCCCGTCCCCGCGAGTTCTTTTCCTTTCCCTGCCCCATTTCTGCAAGCTCCGTCCTCATCTGCACAAGCCTCAAACACTTTAAAATCATAAGTAGCAACATTCTAGAGCTCAAATTGCGATGTCATAATGCCTCATTCCACCGATGCCTAAGCTCTGTCCTCATTTGCGCAAGCATCTAACACTTTAAAATCACAAGTGTTTGAGGCTTGTGCCATTAAGGCAGAGCTTACCAGGAATGAGACAGGGACAGCAACAAAACGCATGGAGGGATGAGAAAAATTTGTCCCCTGTCATTCTCTAATTCCATGTGCCTGTCCCATGCTTTCTTGAAGTCAGACACAGTTTTTGAAAATAGCTGAGACCACCGCAACTACCACTGGCGACTTCAAAGTAGCCCTATCCACCTCCGGGATGGGATACAAACGAGCCATGGAGCACAAAAACCAAAACGGCTCCTACGACGTATTCCACTGCGCCAGAACAACATCCCAAATATCCTGATGCATAGTAAAGAGCGGGACACTGGGCAGATCCCCTGAAGAGAGTCCCCCACCTGTGGGGTCTCAGGTGGCATCTCCTCAACTTAAAACCGAGGAGACCTGAATCAAAAGTGGGAGTTCGTCTCTGTGAAAAAGGTGCATCGTGGACACCTCCTCACCGGTAGTCGGAAAAAACGAAGTCCCGCTACCAGCGGTCATCTCCTCAAGAAGATCCTGAAGACCCCCCCCCCCAAAGGATCCAGGTCCTCATCGAAATCTGCACACTCCTCAGACCACAAGTTTTCGTCCAAAGCCACCTGCGGGAGCTTGGAAGAGGAGGAGGGGACATAAAAGAAGTAGAAGGGGGCAAAGCCACAGGGGGTGCAGGATGGCACAACCTCCCCCGAAACCCCCGGGCTAACTGGAAAACCCCCGGCCGCCTGAAAATAAGCTCTGCATAAATTAAAAAAAATAAATCGGGGAAAAACCTCCTGGCGGCCCCATGGGACCACCTGTCTGAGCAGGGGTCCAAGCAGAAACCTGCCCGTTTTACCAAGATAGGAGGAAGGTCACCTGAGGTGGCAGAACTAATGGAGGGTTTATTGTTCATAAATGGCTAAGTTCCCGCCAAAAATAAACCCTCCAGGGCCTGTAGCGGCTGAGAAGCTTTAACAGTCCCAGCTGCTAAAGCAGGCAAGCCGGCATCAGCTGATTTAGAAACAGCTGAGAGGGAGTCCCAAGCCGAACCGGCGGTAAGGGAATCCTTTTTACCCTCACCGTCAGGGCTGAGGGAAACTTTCCTTGGGCGGTGGGGGAAGACCAGGCTTCCCAACTGCTCCCAGCCGACTTGCGAGGCACTAGTGGCAGGGAGTTCTGGATGCCTACACCGCACTGGCCTGTATACCGCTTGCACAGGCCAGCCGCAAGTGCCTCGCATCTGGAGCAAAATGATCACTTCTTCCCCTGAGAAGTGCTCATTGTTCCATAAGTGACCTAGCTAGAAAAAAGTGCTGGTTAGTTGAAAAATACAGTAAAATACAGCAAATTTAAAGGGAAAGCAACCCTTCAGACTGGCGCTACTTCAGGATTTTTTTTTTTTTACAGAACAGACTCCACTGGCTCTCTAAACAATATGCCTTACCACCAGGGGGTAAGGCTTACTGTTGAAGCACCTCTACAAAAATGTGGGGAGTTGGAAGAAGGTGGGAGAGGGACACCGTTTTGAGACCCGCTGGGTTTGACACCCCTGAGGTCTGACAGACCACCAAACAGGGTCCACCCAAGCTCAATCCGGCAACAAAAAGGGACAAAAATTCGTAAACAAATTCCAACAGCTCTACCATGAGAGATGGGTACAGCTCACCACACCTGCTGGAGACTGAGAGAAGACTGAGGTAATTAGGGAGGGGTCACGGTATATATACTTAAGGTTTAATTTAGTCACATGCAGTGTTCTCCCTAGGGTCTTTTAGCTGGGCGGACCGCCCAGCTAATTTAGACCAGCGCCCGGCTATCATCTGCTGCCTCCGCCGCTGCTGAACATTAAAAAAAAAACAACCAAAAAAACCCGGCTTGGAGATTTCAGCCCGTAGCTAACTTATGCTCCGGGGCTCTATTGGGGGAAATGCTGCCGGGTCCTGCCTTCGCGGAAACAGAAAGTAGGCAGGACCCGGCAGCAAGAAGAGCAGATGCTTCACTAACCTGTCTCCCGCCTTAGCCCGTAGCGAACGTTTGCTTCAGGGCTCTCAACATGTTCGTGCCGGCTTCCCTTCTCTTCCCTCCAAAACCGGAAGTTATGTTTGGGGGGGGGAGAGAAGGGAAGCCGGCACGCACATGTTGAGAGCCCTGAAGCAAGCGTTCGCTACGGGCTAAGGCGGGAGACAGGTTAGTGAAGCATTTGCTCTTCTTGCTGCCGGGTCCTGCCTACTTTCTGTTTCCGCGAAAGCAGGACCCGACAGCATTTCCCCCAATAGGTGGATCGCGATCTTGGGCCAATCAGCCTTCCTCTCCCCGACGGCAGAATTGACTTCGGGGAGAGGAATACTGGTCGGCCGAAGCAGGGAGAGCTTGGGGCGGCGTCGGCTTTCGGGCCTGTTATTGGTGGCGGTTTGGGTCCTGGTCCCCGATGGCAGTGGCAGTGGCTTGGGGGAGGGCAGGGAGAAAGAAAGAAAAAGGGCAGGCAGGGAGACAGAAGGAAAGAAGAGAAACAGAAAAAAAAGAAAGGGAGGCAGAGAGAAAGAAAGGGCAGGGAGAGAGGAAGGAAAGTTTGGGGGAGGGAAGAGGTCTGGAGGAAAGGAAGCATATAGGCTAAAAGAAGGGAAGAAAGATTGGATTCACAGTCAGAAGAAGAAAGTGCAACCAGAGAATCATGAAATAACCAGACAAGGTAGGAAAATGATTTTATTTTAAATTTAGTGATCAAAATGTGTCTGAATTTATATCAGCTGTCTATATTTTACACTAAGGTCCCCTTTTACTAAACCGCAATAGAGGTTTTTAGCGCAGGGAGCCTATGAGCGTCAAGAGCAGCGCTGGGTATTCAGCGCAGCTCCCTGCGCTAAAAACTGCTATCGTGGTTTAGTAAAAAGGGAGGGGGGTATATTTGTCTATTTTTGTATGGTTGTTACTGAGGTGACAGTGCATAGAGTCATCTGCTTTGACCTCTTTGAAAAACCCTGGAATAGGAATGATAATTAACATTTTCTATGCGTACAGTGTGCTTTTTTTAAAAATTTTATTGTTGGTAGATCATTTTGACTTGGTCATTTTAAAAGTAGCTCACAAGCCCAAAAAGTGTGGGCACCCCTGCTCTAGAACATCGCTCCTTAGTTTTATCAAGTGGTGCAGTGAGGGGCCAGCACTTGACATCTTATCACCTCATTCTTTCTTTTTTTCTCCTCATGTACAGCACGGTTCTTTATTCTAAACAGCTCTGGCACTAACAGTATTACGGGTGCCTTATGCTACTTTCACTACCACTTGCAGTCAGGTTCGGCATTTTATCATGGTTTTGGTTTTTTATTTAGTTTTTCACCAGTATTTATTTATTAAAGCAGCCTTTTTTAACAGCCCGATGCCCCTCCCCTATCAGTGTGCATTCAATCCACTGCCGACACTGTTTTGGCGCCTCTTTCAACAGATCAAACATCATTGCCCCACTGTCGCGTGTTCACATTTATTCTGCGTACGAGTTTATCTCATCAGTGCAGAGACCTTTTTGGTAAGTCCATTTTACTCTCCCTTTTTTACTTTCCTGATGGCTGTGGTTTTATTCTTTGGTTTTAATAGAAGCTCATTTGAACAATAATTTAGATCTTTCATCTACCCGGTCTTTTCTGGTTTCCTTTCTATAGTCTGCTTTTCGTCTGGAGTCTTTTGAGTTTAGAATTACATTTTATGACATATTTTTGTGGTTATAATTGTATGACATGTCTAATTCGGTCTAGTTATCCGTTCTTTTTATTATTTTTTGTCCCCTCATACAGTGGCAGACTGCCCCGGGTGCCAGCCTTAGAGGGGTACACAGCTGGCTGGATCCAGAACTTCCGAGCTGCTCTAAATGGCACCTGCACCTCAGCGCAGCTGCCGTACTTATTCCGAAGCATAGTCGGCAGCCACACTGAAGTGCAGGAAGGTCCTGCGATGACTGCATTTGCCGCCTCTGCCTCGACTGGCAGCTGCAGTCATTGTGGAACCTTGCCACAACTCCCTGTGTCTGCCGGCCCACCCCCTCCAACATCACTTACATCTTCCAGAGGCAGAGGCAATAGAAGCAGTCATCATGGGACCTTGCTGGTTTGGAGGGAGAGAGGAGCATAGAAGGGTGTTAGAGGAAGAAAAAGGGGGTCAGGGTAGTATGGAATGGTGGTGGAGGGAGAGAAAGGGGGCAGATGCTGATGGAATTGGTGTGCAGGGAAAGGAGAAAGAGACATAAGGGAGAAGGATACTGGATGGAATTGGGTTGGAGGGAAAGAAAGGGGGCAGATGCTGATGGAAGTGGGGGGAAGGGAGAGGAGAGAGTGAAATGCCAGACCATGGGCATGTGGGAGAGGGAAGGGAAGAACAGGAGAGAGATGCCAGACCATTGGAGGAGGGAAGGGAAGAAGATGGATGCCAGAATAATAGGGGTGAAGGGAGAGATGGAAGGGGAATACAAGGAGAGAAGATGCCATATAGAAGGGGCAGAGGGTAGACAGTGGATGAAAGGATGAGAGTGACAAGACTATGAGGAAAGCAGAAACCAGAGAAGACAATGTAGAAAAAAATTCTATTTATTTTTTTTGCTTTAGGGGAGATGCATCGCTGTTTCTGTGGTATTGCATTGTATACAGAGTCCAGCTTCATGGTGGTTCAATTTAACCTTTGTCTACGTTTTTCTATTTTATCCCCCCTTTTACAAAACTGTAGAGGGTTTTTTTTAGCACCGGCCATGGTGGTAATTGCTCAGAATTCTATGAGAGTCTGAGCTGTTACCACCATGGCTAAAATCCACATTATAGTTTTGTAAAAAGGATAGGGGTTAGTTGTGATTACATATTCCATACTAGGCGAAGGTGTTTTCTGTGTTCTGTGTGTTCGAAAGACATGGTTTTCAGTTAGGATTCACTGTGTAGGATTGATCTGTACTAGTCTGGCTTGTTTAGTTTTACAATGGGTGTATTGATGTTGTACTCTCACTGCATATGTAAGATGCTGCCTTTTCCTAGGTACACTCTTGTGTGATGTGTGGATTGTTACTAAAAATCATGTTTTTCATACAGATGGGGGGGGGTGTAAAAAAATGATGGGCCTCGGGTGTCACATACGCTAAGTACACCACTGCCTTCATAGTTTATATCTAATCCACAAGCCTGCTTTTAGGACCTACAGGATATGTATCCCTCTGATTCATGACAATTTCACTTCTCATGTTATCTTATCCATTCTTTTTATTATACAACTGCCCAGATAAGCATCATTCTTTGACGTGATTGGACCTTGAAAACTAATGGCAACAGTGTTCTCCCCTGAAATTTTTTCCAGCCATGAAAACTATTTGCTGCATTTAGTGTGCCACAAAAAACATTTGCTCCGTTTAGTGTGCCAGAGTTAAAAAAGTTTGAGACGATGCTCTATACTATTTGAAAGAGGGCAAATATCTAATTATTCACTTCTAGAATTGCATACTTCTTAAATTTAATAAAAAATTATGGAACAAGTGTCAAACCTTAAGAAAGGCTGCCATATTGAGCATTGGAAAATAACTAATAATAATTAACTAATACAAATAGTACACATTTAGGGCTCTTTTTACTAAGCTGCACTAGCAGTTTTACCACGCGTTTAGCTCACGCAGAATTGCCGCATGTGCTAAACACTAATGCCAGCATTGAGCTGGCGTTAGTTCTAGCCGTGTAGCGTGGCAATTCTGCATGCGCTAAAAACGCTATTGCAGCTTAGTAAAAGGAGCCCTTAATTTTCCCCACCACCAAATTTCCCCGTCCCGCCCCACCCGGCTACTTTTTCATGCCACCCGGCTGGAAAACATTTCTGGGGAGAACACTGACATGACATGTACAGTTCCAAAATTTTGTCTCAGTCTCCACCTGCTGATCAAGATGAGATATATACCCGCTTGTAAGATTAACCCTATGCTGGTCTGGAGAGTTGCTAAAGAAGTACCTGTATGTAAACCGTTTTGAGTGCAGTTGTAAAACTACAAAAAGGCAGCATACAAGTCCCACCCCTTTCCTTTCTCAACCCTGCTCTCAGTTCACTCCCAGCCAGTCAGGTTTTCAGGATATCCTCAATGAATTTGCATGAGATAGATTTGCATATAAAGGAAGCAGTGCATGCAGATCTTTCATGCCTACTGACTGGCTGGGTGTGCCTAGGGGAGAACCACTGCCCTACACGGAATCACATACCAAATAACTGGAGAGTAGTTACCTTTGAAAGCAATTCCTGCGTTGTTGACCAGCACATCGATCCCACCATACTTCTGCTGCATGAAGTCCCGGAGTGACTTGATGCTCTCTAGGTCATTGATGTCCAATTGGTGGAACAGTGGCTTCAGGCCCTCTCCTTGCAGATCTTGGACTGCTTTTTCTCCTCGTGCCTGATCCCGGGCTGTCAAGTACACATCCCCAGTAAACTGCTTACAGAGAGCCCGTACGATTGCAAACCCAATGCCTTTATTAGCCCCCGTCACCACTGCTACACAGCTACTGGCCATCCTCAGGCTGAATAGAGAGCTGACAAAGCAAGCAGAGACACAGAACAGCAGATAAGGACCAGAAAGTCCAATTCATTGGCCCAAGAAAGATTAGGTTCTTACCTCGATAATTTTCTCTCTTGTATGTGTGTCTAGTACGTAGTCTTGAACGCTAGAGTTATCCATCTGAACCCGAAAGTTGTTTGCAGAAGGATGTCATACATCTTTCAACGCCGCCTCCTTTCCAGTGTGTTTTCTCCTGCCCCCTCAGTTTGTATCAAAGCAGTCAAGAACCAATGTAATAGAAGGCATAAGAGGAAGAAGGAGAATGAGGAATCTCCCATGTCTTTCTAAATAACAGACTGGATCAAACCTCTCTATTTCCTTCCATGCAGCATCTCTCCCTACCTCCCCTCCATTATCATGATAAACATTACTCTCTCAATCCCTGCCCTCCACTCTATGTCCAACATGTCTCCCTCTCATCCCTTTTTAACTCTTTGTTGCATCTTTCCCTTCCTCTCCTACACTTTATGTCCAACTATTCTTCCTCTCTCTCCACCATGTGCAGCAGCTTTCCATCGCTCTCTCCCACCCCCCTGTGCAGCACCTCCTGACCGACCTGTCCCCTTCCACAGTGAGATCTGGCATACCTTTGGGCCTCCCAAAACAGCAGTAGAGGTGGCTGGCTGGCAGTGCTGTGAACAGGCTGCTTGCAGCCTGCCCCGCCAGGGCTTCCCTCTACCGCATCACCAATGATGCGGCAGAGGGAAAGCTCCGGCGGGGCAGGCCGCAAGCAGCCTGTTCAGAGTGCTGTCTCTGCCAATTGGCCACCCACTACTGCTGCTGCTTTAGGAGGCCCAGAGGTATGTCAGGTCTCATGGGAGTAGGTGGATGGGTGGGAGTGGGTGAGGTGGGGTGTTGGTCACTGAATCGTTGAGTTTGAATTTTTTTTAGAACGAATCAATTCACCAAAGTGAACTGGTGAATTGATTTGAATCAGCAAATTGGGCAGCACTACTGCATATCACGGCCTGTGAGATCAATCTGGTGCCATGAGGACAACCAACCCTGAATGATTCGCAATCCTGCAAACGACTCGATTTAGCATAGGTCACGGCAGAAAAACATTCAAAAGCCCTCTCTCCAGCCAGGGTTGGACTAACATGTCCAACCCGGCACTTCTGGACCCAACATCTTCAGCTGTAAAAGTAATTCACTTTTGAGTTTACAGTCGAAGCCGAACCAAGGAAACAGATACTAAAGCGCGTCCAATTGAGGAGACCAGCTTGATAAGAGAGATTCCTGAAGGGGCCTCATGTACACCTTCGCTCAAGGCACCACATCTATGGTTGCCGCCATTAACTCCAGAATTTGGAGGTACTACCACGCTGTAGAAACTGGCCTCACTAGACGATCTGATATCTATTTCATGAGCGTCTGTCTGCGTGGCTCTGGAAGAAAAACACGGCCTGCTGTCATGTTGAAACTTACTCCCAGGTGCTTCAGTTGTTGGGTTGAAATTGACTATCCATCCTAAGTTCTGTAGTAGCTGGACCACCTGCTTCACTGCTTGCTCGCCTTCCTTCTTGGACGGAGCTCTGATCAGCCAATCATCCAAATATGGGTGCACCTGGATCCTCGCCTTGCGGAGATAATATGCTGCTACCACCACCAACACTTTGGTAAAGATGGGTAGCACTGTTGCTAGAAAAAAAAATGGGAATGTGAAGATAGGCCGCCGCCATCAAATCTAGAGAGACCCCCGCAATGACTGAACAGTATCCATGCAGAACCGAGGCACTTTCAGTAACGCATTGACTAGCTTGAGATCCAGAATCGGTCACCAGTTGTCTGAGCCTTTCTTAGGAACCATGAATTATATGGAGTATCTGCCCAGGCTTGATTCTCTGTCTGGGATGGGCTCTAAGGCTCAAATATCTAGAAGCCTCTTTATTGTTGTATGGACTCTGACAGCTCTCTCCAGCCAACCAGCTGGGGAATCTACAAAAAGGTCCGGAAGAGGTGAAACAGAACTCAATCTTGTAACCTTCTCGAACAACCTCCAATACCTGCAAAGGCAGGATCTGACAGAGAGGAAGTCTCAACACCGGAAGAGAAGCGAATTCTGAATGCTGTCGGTGCCAAAAGGTTTCCACGGTTGGATCATGATGCCAGCCCTCGCTTGGAGCATCTTCTTAAGGGTTGCACCTGGGGCGGACCACCCTCCCCTTGTTATGCCACTTCCTAGCTTGACTACTGTTACAAGCAGGATTTTGGCCTGGATGAACTTTTGGTCAAGTATGGCAATTCTTACATTGCATATAAATCAAATTTGCTTCGTAAACTGCACAATTTACAAATAACTGAACTTAACATAATAACACATCTTACTGAAAGCCCATACTGATAATTCTCCCCTCTTAGGCCCAAATGCACAACTCTCCAACATCACGGTAAATACCGAGAAGCTGTGCATGACTAGCATCCAAATGATACGCATACTATTAATCTGGAGCAGCCCCAGTAAAAGGGGGAGGAATTGTGCCTGGTGCCTGCTTTGAAAAGCAATCACTAGGCACCTGGGCCAATCAGGGCCTTAGGCCCCCTCCAGGGATGCACAGGGAGGGGCCTAAAAATCCGATTGGCCCAGGTGCCTAAGGTCCCTCCCATAAAGGCCTTAGGTATCTGAACCAGAGTCTTAGTCCCCTCCCATAGGAAGGGCCTTAGGCAAATAAACCAATCAGAATTTTAGATCCCTCCCAGTGCATCCCAGAATGCTAAAAGGAAGGCCCATTTTGAAGAGGTGGTCTGCTGGCAGTGGGCATCTCTCCTGCTCATCATTTGATTAAGGTATTGGGGGGGGGGGGGTCTGATGTTTGAGGCAGTGGGCATCCCTCCTGCCGATTTTTTTTTTTTTTTTAGTTCCGGTGGGGGAGTCCCATCACAACTTTTTTTTAATGGGCACAGGGCAAGGAAACCTTTTGTGCATCTGGGTCTTAATGTCTATACAGTACTTTGTTTTAGCATATTTATGATTTTTAAAAAAATTATTCTGATTAACTGTCAGCCTGCCATTTCTCTTGTTTTATTATCCATCACCTAGAATTCAGATAAGCAACAAAAGAAGTCTAGAACTTATTTAGGTTTCTTTTATCAAGCCACCTTAGGATTTTTTTTTTTTAAATCACCAGCAGCTGATGTAAGAGCTTCCATGTTCACCGAATTCCTATGAGCAGTCTGAACTTTTACCACAGTGCCAGCAATAAAAAAAACCCCTAATGCCACTTAATAAAAGGGGGCCTTAGTTATAAACTGCCTTTTAAAAAAAAAAATTTCTCCTTTACCCCTTCACTCTTCTCCAAGATTGAGCTTTTGTCTGCCCCCCCCCCCTCTAACGCAACTTCCTGTTTAGGTGTAAAGCGGTAGAGGAACAGGTCAAAGAAACCACCCAGTGCCAGAGAATCACCATTGCATCGGTAACCCCTTTGCATTTTAAAACGGTAAGGGGGGGGCAGCTTTGGAACAGGGGGGGAGGGAAGAAGAGTAGGATATCTCGGCCCACTGGAGGCCCCCCCAGAGCAGCTAATTTTTTAAATGAAGGGAGTGATGCTGGATGAGAGGACACTTTTAGTCTCAGCATAGGGAGGGAAAAGCGTTAGGTTCTGTCAGAGCCTGAACCTAGGCCGAGACTAAAAGTGGCCCGGTCCTCAGATTTTTAAGGACGTGCAGCTAAGATCCGCACGGTCCGCGTTTTACCCCTTCCCTCGGCTTGTCCTCCTGTAGCACCACACGTCACAGACAAAACTGATTAACGGAGGCAGACCGAAGCAGATCAAGAATTACACGCTTTGCAAACATCAGGTTTTGGAGTAGCAAAATGTTTTTTTTTTAAAAAAAGCAAATATCGGCAAGCAGCTGGGAACATGGTACAAAACCAGGATTTCCAGGATCCTCATTGATTTGTATTGAGATCCTGGTAAAATAGCAGGATTTTCACACCAAGCCCTCTCGGAGGCAAAGAAATCAAACTCCCCCCACCTTTTCCTGGAGGCAGACGGCGGGTTGTTCCAACTTGTCCTAGTACTGGTGGAAAAAAGCAACAAGCGTTCCGCTAAGGCAGACTCTGTTAACAGCAGCAAGAAGAACCCCGCCTTCTCAGGATTCTCACGTTGATTGGCTGCAGACGCAGGGCGGGGACTCCCGTAGGAGCAGTAGATTGATTGCAGGTGGCTGGGCGGAGACTCGCTTGGGGCACAACTGATTGGCGCAGCTTCACGAAGGCGGGCTCGTTTAGGAGCAGTCGATTGGCTACAGTCAGCAGGGCGGGAACTCTTAGGAGTAATCGATTGGCTGCAAGAACTGATCGCAAAGTCGGGGTAAGTTCTTTCTTGCTGTCAAAATGCACCCCGGTTGTTGGTGACGTAGCCTCCTATTAGTCAATCAGCGAGAAAAAAAATAGTGCAGTTTTTTTCCCCCCCCCCGAATCCGTTGTACGATTGGTTCAATAATTATCGTGCGCAGGCGTAGATTATTCCCCGCCCTCTCCTGGATGGTTGCAGGGCAAGCATGTTTAGATGCTTCCCTTAGTACCTTTTATTGCAGTTTTGTTTGTTTTCTTTACTGGTTAGTTAATACATTTGTGTGCAACCAGTGATTCACTGTGGGGCCTAGGTAAAAGCTGGAACCGGTGCGTACCTCCTTTAACCTGCATCTAAGAGCCCCAAGCAGATTGGTTCTTAACAATAATGTCGGATCTTCAGGAAATTTACTTACCCCTCTCTTTCACTAAGGCGTGCTAGCCGATTTAACACGCCTTAGTAAAAAGATCTCTTAGGTAATACCATGCATTAAACCGCCTGCCGCGCTAGCTGCTAATGCCTGCATTGAGCAGGCGTTAGTTTTTTAGCTGGCCGCTGGGGTTACACTGATGAAATGTCCGATGCGCTAACCCCACTAGCGCAGCTTGATAAAAGGACCCCTTAGTTTTGTTCAGTAACACAAATACATATCTCTTATTTATAAAACTTTAATATACCTTCTTTTTTGACAGACAAATTGCAATTCAAGATGGATAACGATATAATAAAATTAACTTCATCATCTAGGAAATAGGTAAGCTTTCAATGCCTTTCTAAAAGCATGTGCGCATGCTCAAGGCCTGAGAGTTCACGTCTCTCGAGAACATGAACTCTCAGGCCTTGAGCATGCACACATGCTCAAGGCCCAGCACAGGAGGCAGATCTTTGGGCACCGGCACCAACGCACAGGACATGCTGGTGCTGGTGCCGGTGCGGAGGCTACACTAAAGTAAGAAGAGGGTTCGGGTGGGTTGGGGGGACCTCAGGTCGCGCGGGGGGGGGGGGGGGTGCCCAATGGCGGCAGGGGGTGCCGGATCGCGGGGGGGAGGGTGCCGGTTCGCGGGGGGGCCTTCAGGGGGAGTAATGCCTGTTCTCGTGGGGGGGGGGGGGGGAGCAGCGCTGCTGGCCTCGGGGAGGGGGGGAACATATCAAAGTGAGTTTCCATTATTTCCTATGGGGAAACTTGCTTTGATAAACGAGCATTTTGGATTACGAGCATGCTCCTGGAACGGATTATGCTTGTAATCCAAGGACCACTGTATTACATATGGGAAGCAGAAACTTGAGGTACAACTATACGATGGGAGGGATATTATTGAATGAGAGTACACAGGAAAGGGACTTGGGGGTAATGGTGGACATGACAATGAAGCCGATGGCACAGTGCGCAGCGGCCGCTAAGAGAGCGAATAGAATACTTGGTATAATCAAGAAGGGTATTGCGACCAGAACGAAAGAAGTTATCCTGCCGTTGTATCGGGCGATGGTGCGTCCACATCTGGAGTACTGCGTCCAGTTTTGGTCGCCATACCTTAAGAAGGATATGGCGTTACTCGAAAGGGTTCAGAGGAGAGCGACACGTCTGATAAAAGGTATGGAAAACCTTTCATACGCTGAGAGATTGGAGAAATTGGGTCTCTTTTCTCTGGAGAAGAGGAGACTTAGAGGGGATATGATAGAAACTTACAAGATCATGAAGGGCATAGAGAAAGTGGAGAGAGACAGATTCTTCAAACTTTCAAAAAATAAAAGAACAAGAAGGCATTCGGACAGATTCAAAACGAATGCTAGGAAGTTCTTCTTTACCCAACATGTGGTGGACACTTGGAATGCGCTTCCAGAGGACGTAATAGGGCAGAGTACGGTAACAGGGTTTAAGAAAGGATTGGACAATTTCTTGCTGGAGAAGGGGATAGAGGGGTATAGATAGAAGATTACTACACAGGTCCAGGACTTGGGCCGCTGCGAGAGCGGACTGCTGGGCACGATGGACCTCAGGTCTGACCCAGCAAAGGCATTGCTTATGTTCTTATGTTGTTTTTAACTGCAATTATTTTAATAAACTTTGCCTGTATTATTGTACTTGTTACTGCAGATTTTGTTGGTTCTTCCTTTTTTTTGTTTGTGCTGAAAAATACGTTACCCAATACAGGAGAGAGACTTTTTTTTGGCTGGTCTTGGATGTCTGCCAACCTCATCCTAGTGCAGGAGTCTCCAAAGTACCCCCTCAAGGGCCAAATCCAGTCAGGTTTTCAGGATTTCCCTAATGAATATGCATTGAAAGCAGTACATGCACATAGATCTCATGCATATTCATTGGAGAAATTCCAAAAACCTGACTGGATTCGACCCTCGAGGAGGGACTTTGGAGACCCCTATTGTAGTGTATTAAGGGACCTGCAACACTGATTTCAATGGATAGAATCATGGACTATAAATACTACACTGTTTTTGGATGTACGCTTGAAAACTAGGAGTGGCCAAAATATCTCCCTTTTAGAATGGGTAACATGGCAGCTCTGCAACTAAGGAGTATGTTGCCTACTACCCAAAACAATGATATCTTTGATCCTGGCACTCTTAGTGAGGATCCAGGGTAGAATGAGGTGGTAGAGCAGGGCAAGTTGGAGTCTGGGCAGAGCTGCATTAAGTAAAAGCTGGTTCCTCTGATCTAAAGAGGTAGATTATCAGGGTTTAATTTCTGGGGGAGCACAATTCCACCACTTTTCAGTCTCCAGAGTAGAAGGGGTGCTCTGCTTCAGCCCCTTTCTTCCAGCAGAAAACTCATTTTGCTCCTTCTATTGCACCTGCCCTAGGCCAACCCACCTCCACAATTCCACTTCAGTTTTGTCTACAAATTAAGCCCTGAATAGACATGATCCAATGGATCTAGAGCAGGGGTGCGCATAAGATCAATTGCGATCGACCAGTAGATCGCGAAGGCAATGTGAGTCGATCGCGGATCCCATCCCAGGCTCTGTGATAGACTCGCGTTGCCTTCTGTTCTACCTGCTTCCCGACCCTGTAAAGAGGACGTTAAAGTGCCGGGCCGACCAACATTCCTCACTCGACGTCAATTCTGACGTCGGAGAGGAAGTTCCGGACTAGCCAATCGCTGCCTGGCTGGCCCGGATCTTCCTCTCCAACATTAGAATTGACATCGGGTAGGGAAGGTTGGTCAGCCCGGTGCTTCAGTGTGCTCTTTACTGAGGCGGCCTGTTCCCTGATGGCGGTGGTGGCCTGTTCCCCGATGGCGGTGGCTTGGGGGAGGGCAGGGAGACAAACAGAAAGGGGGCATGGAGAGAGAAAGACAGACAGAAAGAAAGGGGGGCAGGGAGACAGAAAGAAAGAAAGAAAGGAGAGGAGGGCAGGGAGAGAGGAAGAAAAAGTTGGGGGAGGGAATGAGGTCTGGAGGAGAGGAAGTATACAGGAGGCTGAAAGAAGGGAAGAAATATTGGGATGTACAGTCAGAAGAAGAAAGTACAACCAGAGACTCATGAAATCATCAGACAACAAAGGTAGGAAAAATGATTTTATTTTCAATTTAGTGATCAAAATGTGTCCGTTTTGAGAATTTATATCTGTTGTCTATATTCTGCATTATGGCCCCCTTTTACTAAACCGCAAGGAGCCTATGAGTGTCGAGAGCAGGGCGGGACATTCAGCGCAGCTCCCTGCGCTAAAAAACGCTCTTGTGGTTTAGTAAAAAGGAAGGGGGTATATTTGTCTATTTTTGTATGGTTGTTACTGAGGTGACATTGCATAAAGTCATCTGCCTTGACCTATTTGAAAACCCGCGGAATATAAATGATAATTAACATTTTCTCTGTGTACAGTGTGCTTTGTGTTTTTTAAAATTTTATTGTTGGTAGATCATTTTGACTTGGTCATTTTAAAAGTAGCTCACAAGCTCCAAAAGTGGGGGCATCCCTGATCTAGAGGATCCAACTTTTGCCTCTTTCCCCTCATGTGTGCTGTTTGAGAACTTATTTAGAAAAGCCATGCTGAATTGGATCAAAGTTAGTCAAGCCCAACATTATATCCAATAGTGGTTAGTCTGGGCCACAAAAACCAGGCAGAACCCAAATTATAGATCTATTTATAGAATCTCATTAGAGGGCTAAACAGTGGCTCTCTCAAATCTACCTGACCAATAAGTTCTATGGCCGCTTCTTCCAGAAGCTTGTCCAAATTTTTTTTTTTGAACACTGCTATGCGGGTCATCTTGATCACATTTTCTGGCAACAGATTCCAATGAAAATAAAATGCATTCGTACACAATAAATTATGGGGTAATGAAAAGATTTACTTAGCTTTGTTCAGTGTCACAAATGCAAAAACTTCTTACATACATAATTAGGGAAGCCCCACCACCAGGAGTGCATGTCCTTGTCCTCAAAATGATAATCAGTTTGGTTCTTGCACTCTTGGTGAGTCCGGGGTAACTCTTAGTATTGCTGGGTATGGATGCTGACATAAATTATTTTTACACAAAAAGGAGTTTGTCTCTGATGGGTTTAAGTGAGATGCTTTTGGTCTTCACTGAAACGTAGCTCTGTGAATCAGCTGCTATCTGCATATATTTGTCATACCGCCTTTCACTGGTTATATAGCAAGGCAGTGTGCAATATATTATATAAAACACCATAATTAATGCCACAGCAATAGCAGCAGCAAGAAAAATTATCTCGGGAGGATTCTCCAATACTTGCGCTAAAATCCGACAGGCTGCTGTTGGGGCTATGAATGTAACAATTTGAAGTCAGCACCCATACCCAGTCATTCTCTAAAAACCACACGTGCAAATGAGGGTCACAGAGGGTTGCTAAATTTACATGGGATGAGTTGCTGGTGATAGTGATAGGCACATGCGTAGAATACACCCCGCAAATTTTTTTAAAAAAGAGACACCTGAACCGTAGATCGACAGGAATGATGTCCACTCCCTCCTGCAGCTGTCGCTGATGTCTCCTAGCAGCAGGAAGGAGGCCCAACCCTTCCACCGTTACCCCCTCACAACAATCAAACACCTGCCCCCCATTCCCTCCTGCTGTCGCCCAACCTCCCCACCCCTGTACTTTTGGCACAAAGGCTGGCCAGAGGAATGCATACTCCCTCCAGCCAGAAGGCCTGCCTCTACAAAATGGTGCGCCTTCCCTTTCCTGGTGTATTCTGGGATGCACTGGTGATAGTCTTAAGGCTTTGATTGGCCCAGGCGTTTAAGGCTCCTCCTATAGAAGGAGCCTTAGGCGCCTGGGCCAATCAGAGACTTAAACCCCTCCACAGCACATCCAGGGATGCACCGGGAAGGGGCCTAAGCCCCTGATTATCCCTGACGCTTAAGGCCCCTCGGCCAATTAGAGTCTTAGACCCCCTCCCTGACACATCCCAGGATGCACTGGGAAGGGGAAGGCCGGACATTTTGAAGAGGCAAGCTTGCCGGCAGGAGGGAGTAGGCATCCCTCTGGCTGGCCTTTGTGCCAAAGGTAGGGGGGGAAGGGGTGTGTGTCAGGGGAGGGAGTGGGCATCCTTCCTGCTGATCTTCGATTTGGGGGTCTCTTCTTTCTTTCTTTTTTTAATTTGGGGGGGAGGTCTAAGGTTGTCAAACCTTACTTCCTTGACAATGCCTGAGCCAATCAGCACTCAGGCACTGATCGGTAAGTAAGGCTACAACAGCTCAGGAAGCTTGGAAAAGACCATGTTCTAATAATTGGCTGGTAAATTGGCTGGTGAGCCATTCTGATAATTGGTTAGTAAAATACTGTCCCCCTAAACCTGCTAGAGCAAGATCATTCCGGGACCATCATCACACTTATGGGTCCCTTATTGTTTGTTGCATCTAATCTCAAAGTGTTAAACATCGACCTATGCTTTTATATTTCTGTTCCACTTCTCTACTAATAAATATAGCACTTATCTTATCCAGCATGGATGGTTGAATCTCATGGCTCCACAGGTTTTCTAATCCATTGTGAATGTGTAAAATGTGCCAATGTGCTGACAAGTGTGCTCCCCAGGGGGAGCAGTGAAAGAATAAACGCTCACTTGTCAGCACATTTGCATATTTTTACACATTCACAATGGATGAGAAAACCTGTGGAGCCATGAGATTCAACCATCCATGCTGGATAAGATAAGTGCTATATTTATTAGTAGAGAAGTGGAACAGAAATATAAAAGCACAGGCCGGATGTTTAACACTCTGAGATCAGATGCAACAAACAATAAGGGACCCATAAGTACGATGATGGTCCCGGAATGATCTCGCTGTGGCTCCTATGCAGGAGAGACTGAACACTTATTAATAGCGGGAAGAAATAATTTTAATATTTAATAATTAATATTATGATTAGAGTTTATATATATATATATATATATATATAGTACAATTGAATATAAATAAGCAAGAACAATGGTTTTTTTGAACAAATGAAGCTGGTAGCTAATTTGAACTAGTTTGAAAACATATACCGGCAATTTAGACTCTGTACTCCCTAATTATTTATAGTTGTACATTTTAAATGTCATGTATAGAATCTGGGGGTTAGCGTACATTCTCCCGATGCATAAATGTGGGAACCCTATACAGAATCTACCCCAAGAGAGTTGGGAGCTCTCTCCACTCACTCAGCATCCTTTACTAATGCTCAATCACATATTCAAATTTTTGGCCCACCTGTCCAAAACCATGTCCTCGTTATCTCTGAATCCCTAAGCATCTACACCGTTATTTCCATGTGTAGATGCTTTTAAAACTATCTCTTGTATGGGTCAGTGTGATTCCAGTGTAAGAATTTGATAGGGAAAGACCCTAAAAAAAAAGACGAAAATAGCTTATTAGAAACGGAATCAGAAGAGGGAAATCATAATGGCTTGGTTTTTTGATCTGTGGGCTGCTGGTCCTGCTATTTCCATGTTGGGAAAGGAGAGGGGAGAATCTGGCACTTGACAATAGGCAAGGATCAGTCTTAGGAGGAGGCTCTGTTAAAACTTCAGCCAGTGATAGCACCTCACAGGGAGAGGGAAAAGCGTGAAGGCAAAAGAAAAAGTGATCCATGTGATTTGTCTATATAATCATAAGATCAAGATGCGTAAAAAGGAATAGAAAAACAATATTTATATTTATATATTTTCAGATGCCATGCTCCCACTGAAGGCATTTTAAAAATGAAAAATCAGAGAGGCCGGACAGGTCGACATAGGAGAAGGAAACTAGTTGGAAGGTCTGCTCTTGGTCCAGGTGTGTATATTGTTTGGTTTCTTTTAATTCTTCTTTTTTTTTTGGACTTTGCTCACACTTTTTTTCAGTAATAGCTCAAGGTAAGTTACAGTCGGGTATACTAGGTCTTTCTCTGTCCCTGGAGCTCACAATCTAATTTTTGTACCTGCGACAAAGGAGGGTTAAGTGACTTGCCCAAGATCCTAAGGCGCAAGTAGTGGGACTTGAGGCGGATACTCTGGGATGTCAAGCCCTGTGCTTTAACCATTCTGCTGCCCCTCAAATATCTCTTCTCTCTCCTTAGACACCTCCCAGAGAACTCCGTTCCTCAGATCAGCTGCTCTTCCACTGCCAATTCCAGACTTTGTTTCTTTCGTCTAGCTGTCCCCTATGCCTGGAATAAATTACCCGAATTTGTCCGCCAAGCCCCTTTCTTTCTCTTGTTTAAAAGCAGACTGAAAACTCACTTTTTTGATATAGCTTTCAATCCTTAACCCTACTCTGCCCTCCAACCCAGCCCACTGATTAACCGTTCCCCTTAACTGTATCCATGACATCCTGTTTGTCTTGTCTGTTTAGATTATAAGCTCTTTCGAGCAGGGACTGTCTTCTTTGTGACTCTATACAGTGCTGCGTGCATCTGGTAACGCTATAGTAATAATTCACAGTAATAGTAGTAGTGTGAAGAGTTTCAGTCTTTGGGAAGCAGAGCTGAGATTGTGATGTCATAATGCCTCATTCCACCAATAAGAGCCAACCTCATCAGTGATGTCACAATGGCTTGATTGTCCTGTACTTCCCTCTGCCCTCCAACCCAGCCCACTGATTAACCGTTCCCCTTAACTGTATCCATGACATCCTGTTTGTCTTGTCTGTTTAGATTGTAAGCTCTTTCGAGCAGGGACTGTCTACTTTGTGACTCTGTACAGTGCTGCGTGCGTCTGGTAACGCTATAGTAATAATTCATAGTAATAGTAGTAGTGTGAAGAGTTTCAGTCTTTGGAAAGCAGAGCTGAGATTGTGATGTCATAATGCCTCATTCCACCAATAAGAGCCAACCTCATCAGTGATGTCACAATGGCTTGATTGTCCTGTACTGCCCTCTGCCCTCCAACCCAGCCCACTGATTAACCGTTCCCCTTAACTGTCTGTTTAGATTGTAAGCTCTTTCGAGCAGGGACTGTCTACTTTGTGACTCTATACAGCGTTCTCCATCTTGCCCCTTATCCTGTCCTCACAGTGGTCAAATCCAGGTCACTAGTACCTGGCAAACCCCCCAAAAGTAGCAACATTCCATGCTACCGACCCCAGTAACCTGTCCTCATGGTGACCAATCCCAGTCATAAGTACCTGGCAAAAACCCAAAGAGTAGCACTATTTCATGCTACCGATCCAGGACAAGCAGTGGCTTCCCCCATGTCTCTTTCAATAACAGACTATGGACTTTTCGTCCAGGAAACTGTCCAAACCTTTTTTAAAACCAGCTGCATTAATTATTACCGCAATCTCTGGCAACGTGTTCCAGAGCTTAACTATTCTCTGAGTGAAAAAATACTTCCTCCTATTGTTTTTAAAAGTATTTCCCTGTAAACGAACTGGGGTCCAAAAAGCTCTATGTAACAAAAAGAACCAAGTCTGCCTCGTAGATGCATTGTAGTTTAGAAGCGGGGACTTTAGATCATTTAATTTTTTTCTGTCCCTATATAAATGGTCCCAAATTAATTCATTGTTAGAAAATCATGTTGCCCTTTCCTATGATTCTATTTTATTTGGTACATCTATGAGATTTAAGAGTCCAATTTCAGCAAATAATAATAATAAACTTTTATTAATACTGACGGGGGTTGCCATTCATCATATTACTGGAAATTGGAAGGATTATACTAAACTTAATTATACCTTTTGGTGGAATTCAGTTTGTCATATTTATAAAATGGAGAAAGTGCTTGCTATACAGCAAGGAAATTATCATAATTTTAAAAAGATTTGGGGGCCATTGATTGCATATTCTAATGATCAGACACCTTAAACACCTTGTTATTATATAAGATATAGGTAGGGTGGGATTGGGATATATGATATTTGCTAATTGGTTTATTATTAATGGATAGGGTGGGTGGGGAGGGATTCTTTTATACTTTAATGATTATAAGTAAGAATGTCAAGTGATTTGTAAAAATTTTTTTTTTTTTTTGACTGAATATTATACACTTGTTGTAAGATATGAAAATGAATAAAGATTTTTTTTAAAAAAAGTATTTCCCTGTAACTTGCATCCCCTAGTCTTTGTAATTTTTGACGGAATAGAAAATTGATCCACTTGTACTCGTTCTATATACTATTCAGGATTTTGTAGACTTAAACAATCTTATCTCCTCTCAGCCGTCTCTTTTCCAAGCTGAAGAGCCCTAACCTTTTAAGTCTTTCCTTGCACGAGGAGTTCCCACTTCTTTAAATAGTGTCTGAAACTGAAGTTAGTGAGGCCAGATCTGTGTGTGTATGTATGTAAAGTGGCACACCGACAAATCCGCGCACGACAATTGCGCGTATGGACAAGTGCACGCAAGACAATGCCGCCCCATCAATTGTGCCCCGTGAAATCTGCCATAAGTGGATATCTGGAAGGCCCTGATTTGCTCAGACTCCTAAAGACCCCTCCCAAGAGACTGGGCCTGAAGAATGTGAGCATATCGGGGCCTTCCAGATTCCACTTAGCAATCCCCCAAAAGAATATGCGACGATTACAACTAATGCAAAACACTGCGGTCAGACTAATCTTCGGTCTAAAGAAGTTCGATCACGTGACGCCATACTTCAAACAGCTACACTGGCTGCCGATGGAAGCTCGTGTAAAGTTTAAGTTCGCCTGCCTCTGTTTTAAAGTTTTCTACGGTCTAACCCCTAAATACATCACTGACCTATTCTCCTTCTCAGGAGAAGCTCCCACTCGCACTTCGTTTCTCCCCCGGTTAGAGGATGCAAACTAAAAAAACACCATGAGCATCTTCTCTCACATCAGGCTGCTCTATGGGGTAAAGACCTAGAACAACTCCTATTGCCCACCACTTATGAGGTATTCAGGAAACGCCTCAAAACTCACCTATTCCTGAAATACCTAGACAGCTGACCCACTTCCCTCCTTCCCCTCTCTTGCCCTTTCTCCCCATTGTTCCCACATCCCTTAAGTTAACTCAACTTGTACGTCAACTCAACTTGTACCCCACTAATCTTCTGTAAACCGCATAGAACGTAAGGGTATTGCGGTATATAAACTGTTATTATTATTATTATTATTAATAAAGGGTTCCCAAAATCATCATGTAAATCTTACCCTAACACTAGATACCAAGTGAATCTTTTAAGAGGGTTATTTTGTATCCCCCAAGAAGACAAAATAGTATCCGATTGTTGGGTCACCTCCCATTCGGTGCGCGCAGTTTTCGGGGCACATTTTTCGTGTGTGCATTTGATGGGTCACCATGTAAAGTTACTGCTACCTTGTCTGCCGGCAGGACACGATTTCTTGAGCATTTACTTTCCTGCTTGTCTAGGGAAAGTCTTTAGTAAACAAGGTGCAATTGTAAAATTGGGTTGAATTTTGGAGAATTATGCTTTGCACTTCTGTGTGTTGTTCAAAAATGATTATATGTGGGGGTTATGGGTGCCCTTTGTGTATTAATGGCACTAGATCAGGGGTAGGCAATTCCGGTCCTCGAGAGCCGGAGCCAGGTCAGGTTTTCAGGATATCCACAATAAATATGCATGAGATAGATTTGCATCACAAGGAGGCAGTGCATGCAAATCCATCTCATACATATTCATGGTGGATATCCTGAAAACCTGACCTGGCTCTGGCTCTCGAGGACCGGAATTGCCTACCCCTGCACTAGATTAATGCAAATTGTTGATATAAAAACATGATAGATAAGAAATATATTTTTTTGATTTAGTAAACTACAGCCATATGCCAGAATATATTCAGCTCAAGAAATGGCTTAAAGAAAGAGGCTTTGAAGATAGCAATTTGAGGATTGCACGCTTTGCAGGTAATATACCTTTCTGTTAATTTTAGATTTAAAAAAATGTAACCAGGTTGCTGTGGCCCCATTGGCTGAAACTCCTCAGTTTAATCCCCATGCTGGGTCTTCCTCTTTCCAGGCCGATTGGGAATGGGGATGCTGTGAAGGCAATGTTCACCGTCCTAGTGCAAGAGGGAGTTACTGTGGTGTCACCTAGTGGATGATTTAGAGGTTCTTGTTTGCAGGGCTTCAGAAACAGAAAAATCGTGGCAGATAAAGACCACAGACTACAAAGCACAATAACCCCTTCCTCTGCCTGTTTCATGCTTTCTTGAATTCAGATAATGCCCTGGTCTCTACCACCTACTGGAGAGGTTGTTCCATATTTGCTCACATTACTTTTCAATCCATTCCCTTTTACCTTCATTATGCAGGGGGATATTTAAATGTCTCTACCGGAAGTCATTATGCCACTGTATAGATCCATGGTGAGACCGCACCTGGAGTACTGTGTGCAATTCTGGAGGCTGCATTACCGCAAGGATGTGCTGAGACTGGAATCGGTCCAGAGAATGGCCACCAGGATGGTCTCGGGACTCAAGGAGCTCCCATACGAGGAGCGGTTAGGGAAGTTGCAGCTCTACTCACTCGAGGAACGTCGAGAGAGAGGAGATATGATTGAGACATTCAAGTATTTCACGGGCCGCATCGAGGTGGAGGAAGATATCTTCTTTTTCAAGGGTCCCGCGGCAACAAGGGGGCATCCGTGGAAAATCAGGGGCGGGAAACTGCACGGTGACACTAGGAAGTTCTTCTTCACTGAAAGGGTGGTTGATCGCTGGAATAGTCTTCCACTTCAGGTTATTGAGGCCAGCAGCGTGCCAGATTTTAAGGCCAGATGGGATAGACATGTGGGATCTATCCGCAAAGATAGATAGGGAGGGTCATTAGAGTGGGCAGACTTGATGGGCCGTGGCCCTTATCTGCCGTCTATTTCTATGTTTCTATATCTCCCCTATCATGCCTTTTCTCCATTTATGCATAGTTAAGAACATAAGAATAGCCCTACTGGCCCATTGAATACATTTGTTACCTCGCAATAAGGGTCATGTATCTTTCCTTTTCTTATATTTCCTTACACATGCAGGGTGGGTAGGCGAGGGGAGGGAAATGTATTTTGAGGATTTAAATTACTAAATTATAATTTCTTTAGCACTCTCCAGACCAGTAGAGGTTAACTTTACGATTGGGTATATATCTAATCATGACCAGCAGGTGGAGACTGAAAACAAAACTTTGGGACAGTATATCCTAGCCCCTCCTCTCTATTTCCCTCAGTCTTCTTTCAGTCTCCAGCAGGTGTTGAGTGATCTGTACCCATCTCCCTTGGTAGGGCTGTTGGAATTTGTTTAGAGGTTTATTGTCCCTGTTTTTAGCCGGACGGAGCTTGGACGGACTCTGTTTGGGGGTTCGTCCGACCTCGGGGGTGTCAAACCCGGCGGGTCACGAGCGGGGTCCCTCCCCCCACTTCCTCCACCTCCCCATATTTTTTTAGAGGAGCCTCAGCAGTAAGCCTTGCCCCCTAAATCAAGCAAGGCATATTGCTTCGAGAGCCTGTGGAGTCTGTTCTGTAAAAAAAAAAAAAAAAAAAAAATCCTGAGGTAGTGCTGGTCTGGAGGGTTGTATCCCTTTAAGAAAACTGTATTTTACTGTATTTTTTCAACTAACCGGCACTTTTTTACAGCTAGGTCGCGTATGGAGCAATGAGCACTTCTAAAGGGAAAAAGTGCTCATTGTGCTCCAGACGCGAGGCACTCGCGGCCGGCCTGTGCAAGCGGTGTTCAGGCCGGTGCGGTGGAGGAGCTCCGTCGGCAGCGGCTGCAGGCGCCCAGAGCTCCCCGCCGATGGTGCCTCGCGAGTCGGCAGGGAACGGTGGAGAAGCCCGGTCTTCTCCGTCCGCCCACGGAGGGATTCCCCGAGCCGCCGACGGTCGGGTTTTAGAGGATTCCCTCTCAGCTGATATTTTGACAGCTGATGCCGGCTTGCCTGTTTTAGCGGCTGAGACTATTCAGGTCTCTCAGCCGCTGCAGGCTATGGAGGGAGCTGTTTTGGCGGGAAAGACGCCATCTTCTCTGTCTGGCCCCTCCATTTTGTCTTCCACCTCAGGTGACCTTCCCCCTGTTTTGGCTAAGCAGGGGCAGGTTTCTGCTGGGTCCCCTGCTGTGGCAGGGAGTCCCTTGGGACCCTCGGGGGGTTTTTCCCCTGATTTTTTCTTTTCATTATGCAAAGCCTATTTTCAGGCGGCTGGGGGTCCCGGTTGCGCCCAGGGGGTCTCGGGGGGTGGGGTTTCCTCCGCGCTCCCTGCGGCTTTGCCTCTCTCATCTGACGTGACGTCCCCTCCGCCGCCTCTCTTGTCCAAGCGTCCGCGGGTGTCGTGGGACGAGGATTTGTGGTCGGAGGAACGTGTCGGTCTGGAGGAGGACCTGGACCCTTCTGAGGAATTCCAGGACCCTCTGGAGGGGACGGAAGCTGGCGGCGGGTTGTCGGGTTTCCCGTTCTCCAGTGACGAGGCGTCCGTGGTGCGCCTTTTTCAGAGAGATGAGCTGCCTGACCTTATTCAACAGGTTTCTTCGGCTTTGCGTTTTGAGGACGCGCCGCCGGAGACTCCGCGTGTGGGGGACCCTCTGTTACGAGGGATCCGTTCCGTTTCCCGCTCTTTTCCTATGCATCAGGATATTCGGGATATTATTCTTGAGCAGTGGAAAACGCCGGAGACGCCGTTTCGGCTGGCGCGCAGCATGGCTCGCCTGTATCCCATCCCTGAAGGGGATCGGGCTACGTTAGCTTCGCCAGTCGTGGATGCGGTGGTCTCGGCTATTTCCAAGCGGCATACCGTACCTGTTGAGGGCGGTTCTGCCTTGCGGGACTCTGAGGAGCGCAAATTGGAGACCATCCTTAAGCAAAATTTTCAAGTCTCTGCCTTTGGGGTCCAGGCGGCTATTTGTGGGGGACTGGTCGCTCGCGCCGTGTTTCGGTGGGCGGAGCGGGTCTTGGATCGAGAGTCTGACGACTGGTCTCTGGTGGATCAGGAGGTAGCGAAGATTGAGATGGCTGCCTCGTTCCTCTCGGATGCTCTGTATGACTTGGTGCGGATCTCGGCTAAGTCCATGGCTTTTGGCGTGGCCGCAAGGCGTGTGTTGTGGCTGCGCGCTTGGGCGGCGGATGCTGCGTCCAAAGCTAAGCTTACTAAATTTCCCTTTCGGGGGTCGTTTTTATTTGGAGAGGACTTGGATAAGTTGATTCAGACTCTGTCGGACTCGAAAGTTCCCCGTTTGCCGGAGGACCGTGCCCGCCCGGCGTCTCGGGGTGGTGCGGCCCGGGGGCGTTTGCGGGAATTTCGCAAGTATCGCCCTGGGCGTGGGGCTGCTTCTTTCCAGTCTCCGGGGTTTTCCCGGGGTCGGTTCTTCCAGCGCATGCAGCCCTTTCGGGGGGCCCGTCGGGGGGCAGGGAATCCCTCCGCCGGTTCCCCCGCTTCCCGTCCTGCACAATGACGCCTTGCCGGCGCCCCCCTTGGTTCCGGTGGGGGCCCGGCTGCGCGACTTTTTTCCCAAATGGGCCGAGATCACGTCCGATCAGTGGGTCCTGGAGGTGGTGCGGGACGGTTATGCCCTGGAGTTCGCCCGCTCTCTGCCGGATTTTTTCCTCGCTTCTCCGTGTCAGACTCCTGGGAAGACGCTGGCGTTTCGCCAGACCCTTCAGCGCTTGCTAGATCTCAGGGCAGTAGTTCCAGTGCCCCCCCCGGAGTGGGGCACGGGCAGGTACTCCATTTACTTTGTGGTGCCCAAGAAGGAGGGGATTTTTCGGCCCATCCTCGATTTGAAAGGGGTCAACAGGGCTCTCAAGGTTCCCTCTTTCCGTATGGAAACGCTGCGGTCGGTCATTCTGGCGGTTCAGCCGGGGGAGTTTCTCACTTCTCTCGATCTGACGGAGGCCTACTTGCATGTTCCTATTCGGACCTCTCATCAGCGTTTCCTGCGCTTTGCGATCTTGGGTCGGCACTATCAGTTCTGTGCGCTTCCCTTTGGGCTGGCCACGGCTCCCCGGACGTTCACCAAGGTGATGGTGGTCGTCGCGGCAGCCTTGCGGTCGGAGGGCATCCTGGTACACCCCTACCTGGACGACTGGTTAATTCGGGCCAAGTCGTTGCAGGAAAGCTCCCGGGTTACGGCTCGGGTGGTGGAGTTTCTCCGGTCGCTGGGCTGGGTGGTCAACCTTTCCAAGAGTCGGTTGGTTCCGGCTCAGCGTCTGGAGTACCTCGGGGTGCTGTTCGACACCTCCTTGGGGAAGGTCTTCCTCCCAGAGGCCCGGGTGTGCAAATTGCAGTCTCAGATTCGCCTGCTTTTGGCGTCCCGGTGTCCTCGGGCGCGAGATTTCCTCCAGGTCCTGGGGTCGATGGCGGCGTCCCTGGACGTGGTGAGGTGGGCGCGGGCCCACATGCGTCCTCTCCAGTATGCTCTGCTCCGGAGGTGGTCTCCCCAGAGGCACGGGATGGATGTTCCGGTTCCCCTGCGAGGCTTGGCGCGCTGCAGTCTGCGTTGGTGGCTCCGGACCCCTCACCTAGTTCAGGGGGTGGGTCTGGATCTTCCGCAGTGGACGGTGCTCCTTACGGATGCGAGTCTCCTGGGTTGGGGGGCCCAGTGTCTGGGTCACTCAGCTCAGGGAACCTGGTCCACGGAGGAGGCCTCCTGGTCGATCAACGTGTTGGAGACCAGGGCGGTCCGGCTGGCGCTGTTGGCTTTCCACTCCCTTTTGTTGGGCAGGTCGGTCAGAGTCCTGTCGGACAATGCCACGGCGGTGGCTTATGTCAATCGTCAGGGGGGCACCAAGAGCACTCTGGTGGCGCAGGAGGCGGCTCGGCTCATGGTTTGGGCGGAGTCGCATCTTCTGGACCTCTCGGCCTCTCACATTGCCGGGGTAGAAAACGTTCAGGCGGACTTCCTCAGTCGTCACTTCTTGGATCCGGGAGAGTGGTGTCTCGGCGCCGAGGCGTTTCAGTTGCTAGTGCGTGCTTGGGGGCAGCCCCTGATGGATCTGATGGCTACAAGTGGCAACGCCAAAGTACCCCGCTTCTTCAGTCGTCGCAGGGACGGTCTGGCCGAGGGTCTGGATGCTCTGGTCCAACCGTGGCCAACGGAGGGGCTGTTGTATGTGTTCCCTCCTTGGCCATTAGTGGGCAGAGTACTGCTTCGCATTGTTCGCCATCCGGGGCTGGTGGTCTTGGTGGCTCCGGATTGGCCTCGTCGTCCGTGGTATGCGGATCTGGTGAGGCATCTGGTGGCGGATCCTCTTCCTCTGCCTCTCGAGTGCGATCTTCTGACGCAGGGTCCCATTCCCATGTTCGACCCGTCTCCCTTTTGTCTTACGGCTTGGCTCTTGAAAGGGGCCGCCTGAGTAAGAAGGGATATTCCGACAAGGTGATCTCTACACTTTTGGGGTCCCGGAGGCTTTCTACCTCTCGGGCTTATGTACGGGTTTGGCGTCTTTTTGAGGAATGGTGCCGAGCGCGGGGAGTGGTCTCCTTTCGCGCTTCTCTGCCTAACATTCTAGAGTTTTTGCAGGATGGCCTGGATAGGGGCCTGGCCTGGTCTTCTCTTCGGGTTCATCTGGCGGCCCTGTCGGCTTTTCGGGGGCTGGTGACAGGTCAGCGTTTGTCAGCCATTCCTGATGTGATTCGCTTTCTTAGGGCGGCCAAGTTGATCAGGCCTCCCATAAGGCCCTCGATTCCCTCTTGGGATCTCAATCTGGTTCTCTCTGTTCTAGTGCGCCCTCCTTTCGAGCCGTTGGATGGCTGTTCGTTGAAGGACCTTACGCTGAAGTCGGTCTTTTTGGTGGCCATTACTTCCGCTAGACGGGTGTCTGAGCTACAGGCTTTCTCTTGTAGGGCTCCCTTCCTGGAGTTTTCGAAGGAGCGGGTTGTTTTGCGGCCTGTTCCTTCCTTTCTGCCGAAGGTAGTTTCTCCTTTTCATGTCAATCAATCGGTGGTCCTCCCGGTCTTGGGTAGTCGGGAGGGTTCTTCTGAGCAACGACAGCTGCGCAAGTTGGATGTCGGTCGGGTCCTCCATGCTTATGTGCAGCGGACCCGGGATTTTCGGAGCTCCGATCATCTCTTTGTGCTTCTGGCGGGTCCTCGTCGGGGGGCTGGCGCTTCTAAGGCTACTATTGCGCGTTGGATCAAGGAGATGATTGCTTCCGCTTATCTTCTGAGTCAGAAGCCGGTTCCGGAGTTTCTCAAGGCTCATTCCACTAGGGGTCAGGCGGCTTCTTGGGCTGAGTCGTCGCTCGTGCCTCCGGTGGATATTTGTAAGGCTGCGGTTTGGTCCTCCTTGCATTCATTTGTTCGGCATTATCGGGTAGATGTTCAGGCGCGTCGGGACGCGGTGTTCGGTGAGCGTGTTCTGGTATCGGCCCTTCGGGGGTCCCGCCCGTGAGAGGGACTGCTTTGGTACGTCCCAATCGTAAAGTTAACCTCTACTGGTCTGGAGAGTGCTAAAGAAGGAGAAATTAGGTTCTTACCTGCTAATTTACTTTCTTTTAGCTTCTCCAGACCAGTAGAGGTCCCCACCCTGTCTGTTGTTGTTGTTGTTGGGGCTGTTGCGCGGGCAGTTTTTGGTTTTTGCTGCGGGTTCTAGTATTTTTCTAGGGCCGGGGAGAATTGAAGAACAGCGGCTGTGGCTCGGCTGGCTTAGCTGGCGAGCTGTGGGGACCTTCTTCCTTCGGGAATTTCTCCTCTGCATTTTCCAACAGCATTTTTGGGTATGTTATTTGTTACTCCTTTCGGAGTATTGTTTTTTCTCTCTGTTGTTTTCCAGTTCTTGGTTCTGCTTGGCTATTCGGCAGACTGAGGGAAATAGAGAGGAGGGGCTAGGATATACTGTCCCAAAGTTTTGTTTTCAGTCTCCACCTGCTGGTCATGATTAGATATATACCCAATCGTAAAGTTAACCTCTACTGGTCTGGAGAAGCTAAAAGAAAGTAAATTAGCAGGTAAGAACCTAATTTCTCCATTGTAATCACATTATATGTCTTGTATTAATAATTGGGAGAAGGATGGGAGAAAATGATTGTTTTATGTATTACTTGTGTAGCTAATAGTGCGTTTTATGCTTGAAGTTTGAAAATCAATAAAGATTTTTAAAAAAGAACATAAGAATAGCCCTACTGGCTCAGATCAATGGTCCATCTAGCCCAATATACCATCTTCATGGAGGCCAATCCAACTCACAAACAAGCACCTGGCAAAAACCCAAATAGTAGCAGCATTCCACAGCTGAGATTGTGATGTCATAATGCCTCATTTTACCAGCCAACATCATCAGTAATGTCACAATGGCTTGATTGTCCTATACTTGGCTCATATAAGAATAGCCTTACAGGGTCAGACCTATGGTCCATCTAGCCCAGTATACCATCTTCACAGAGGCCAATTCAAGTCACAAGTTCCTTTCAAAAACCCAAATAGTAGCAGCTTTCCAGAGCAGAGATTGTGATGTCATAATGCCTCATTCCACCAATGCCTAAGAGCCAACATCATCAGTGATGTCACAATGGCTTGATTGTTCTATACTTGGCTCACATAAGAACATAAGAATAGCCTTACTGGCTCAGATCAATGGTCCATCTAGCCCAGTATACCATCTTCGCGGAGGCCAATGCAAGTCGCAAGAACCTGGCAAAAACTTAAATAGTATCAGCATTCCATGCTACCAACCCATGTCTGTCTCAACAGCAGATTATGGACTTTGTCTCCATAGATCTTTGTCTGTTCCCATATGTTTTATGATAAACATGACTGGACATTTTAATAAGCAAAACTATCTATATTTCACCCAAGTGGTCCAATATGTAAAATATTCACTATTTAAATTAAACGCAGTGGTATTAGACTAGTGTTACTCAGCTATACCATTCTTTTATGATCCAGTTTTCCAATTTTTATTTTTTATTTTTATTGTTGATATTTTAATATTTCAGCTGTTGATATTTAATTTTATTTTATAAAGGTGGAAAATGCCTCATAAGTGGAGCTTAGCACCATCTGGCAAAATGAAAGGCAGTGCAAGCGCTTTCTTCTGCCGTTTAGGGCGTCCTGCCGCTACACTGCCTCTGAGATTGGCAGTTTAACTTTGAAGAGAAGAAGTAAACAAAGAACAAAGAGCCTCCAGAGATTTACCCTGATGCAGCGGGTACGAGAGTGAGTACCGTGAAACGCTGGCCACGTCGGTGGTAGGGTAGCAGCAGGACACCCTAAATGGCAGAAGAAAAGCGCATGGACTTTCACTTTGTCAGCGTCAAACTGACAGACAAAAAACAAGGAGAAGAAATTTAAGATAAGTGAACTGCGTTTGATTACATTGAAAGAGTTCTCTTTATATGTTTGAATTGCCGCTCCTCAGGACATAATGTTACTAGACTCCATGCATGAAATCATTAGTAGCATGAGTGAATGAACCCCTAGTATTCTAAGGGGAGTGTGTGGCGCAGTGGTTAAAGCTACAGCCTCAGCACCCTGAGGTTGTGTGTTCAAACCCACGCTGCTCCTTATGACCCTTGGTACATTAGATAGATTGTGAGCCCACCAGGACAGACAGGGAAAAATGCTTGAGTATCTGAATAAATTCATGTAAACCGTTCTGCGATGCCCTGGGAGAACGATATAGAAAATTGAATAAATAAATTAATTAACTTTAATACTGTATGATAGGACTAAAACAGTTTTCTTAAAATATTTAATAAGAAGATAAACAGAAGATTATTAAAAAAAAAACAAAAAAAAAAACAATTGAAAAGATATTTTATGGAAATTTTGGAAATTCCTGAAAATTCCTTACCTCCTCTTACAAGAGTGTATTACTTACCTGCTAAGCCCCAATTCAAAGAAGAAAACATGGAGGAACCCCGGGAGAGGTCATTGGACATTTCAGCAATATTGGAACAATCAGATAGAGAGTTGGCGGTTTCAGCTACTCTCTTGTTGTCTGTGGCTTTGGCTCCAGACAAGGATTGGATATTAAAACTTTTCTTTAAAAATAGGTCTAAAGACTTCCTGGGGCAACATATTCAGATTTTCCCTGATGTCTCCAGAGAGACTCAAAAAAAAAGGAAATAATTTTTAATTTTAAAACCTGGAGTGACTCAAATAGGGGGTAGTTTTTTCTTGAGATATCCATGTAAATGTGTAGTTAGATATTTATCATTGAAGTATATATTTACAGAGCCATCTCAATTGATTAGTTTTCTCTCAATGAAACGTCTTGAAAAAGGAATAACAACGTAATAACGCCTATGAGAAATTAGTTCCCCGCACTTTAGTTAGACAAGGATTTTTCTTGCTTAAATTAATTTGAAGTATATAAGTTCTGCTCTTAATAATGGATCCAATAATATTGAGGACTAGTGTGAGAACAGCTAGATTGGTATTTCCTTGTAGCAAATATTAATTTTGGAATTATAGTTTAATATGTAGTTTGATCTCACTTTTCTGTACAAGATGTATATGCTTGGTAATATTGTAAAATGTTATAAATAAAATATTAAAAAACAAAAAAAACAAAAAAAAACCCCAAAACTGTTGCAGTTTGTTACTTTGTTTGCGATTTCATGAAACGAAAAGGTGGGGGTTTTTTTTGCCAGTGATTTGTTTGGGAGCACCGTGATGTATCACACTCGAACAGCAGATAGTGCTAAGCTCCACTTAATTTTTTAATTTTTACTTTATTTTTATTCATTTATAGAAACTTTACAAGTACAACTACTTCTTATAGAATACAGAATCATATCCCCCAATGAACAATTCCAAAGCAAAAAAATATAAAAAATAAACTTATTAAAGTAATGGGTTTAGAGTCTTTCTTAGACCACCATAATTAGTTGAGGAGGGGTTTTAGAAAATAAAGAGATAATTTTTTTACGTTATATTAAGAAAAGTAATTAGGCTTAAATTCCCCTTTCCTCGGTACTTCATTTTGAACTTTTAGCCGCTCCACTGGTTAATCCCTTGAGGTCCAAAAAATATCTTAGTTGTTCAGACGGGAAAAAGACATCTTTTAAACCCAAATATTTAACACATTTACCTAAGCTCCACTAGTGCTGCCTGATTTGCCAATTTGAATCAATTCGCTTCGGTGAATCAATTCGTCGTTCAAAACAATCGGACTGTTTGGTTACTGAATCATTGTTTTGGACAACGAATTGATTCAAATCGGGCAACACTAGTGTACATGAAAGCAGAAGAACCTTCGCCACAGACAGGCTTTGTGCAATCAGCACTTCCTACAGAACTTTATAATTTTGGCATACACCAGATGAGAGAGGGCAATGGAGAAGACCTGAACCTTTCCTGGCCATGCATGTCCAGCTCCCGACAGACCACATTAATCTAGGTAATGGCAGCTAAGCAATCTTACCAGCTAGTTTAGCATTTTGTTACTTTCTTTTGAAAAGAAGATGTGACTGGAAAAAGTTTGCCGTAGGCCTACTTAGTGACGCTGACTTTTGTTCGACATATAGGTACAAGAGAAGGGATGTACATTTTGTTTGGGTACCTAAAAAATCTTTTTTAGTGTTCACAAATCAATTTTGCACACACAGCTACGAATTACTGTGTGTAATATATCTTTGTAAACAAAATTGTAGAATGCACGCAATGAACGCGTTCAAAGGGAATAAGTGAAACGACGCCTGAAATTGAGGAAAAATGAAGAAAATCCCCCAAATGAACTAAATTTTATTTTTTGACCTTGTACATCTCTGCTAGTTATCCTTTGCTTCTACTTTCAGATACAGGAAGAGGACTAATGACCACAAAATCCATTCAGGTTTGTGCATTAATTATATTTGTTTGACCTAGAAGTGCCGTGATTGGTCCATTGGACTGTGGTCACCTGTAAAATTTCATGACCAGTCTTAGATCTGAATTGGCTAGTACGGAGCACAAATAACAACCTGTAATCTCAAACCCACTGCTATAATGCTGGTATCTCTAGGAGAACAGACTTATGGGGGGTCTCATACACACTCTGGTATACCATTACCCCTCTATTCAGTCATAGGTGTAAAACCTCTCTCCTCTTTCAATTGATTATTAAATTTTTCTTAAAATACTGCTTATCGCCAAACATAGAGAAGAGAATTCCCCAGATTCCGTGGAGGGGCATAATAAAAAAATACGTCTAAGTCCGATTTGGACATAGGATGCTAGTCGTCCAAAGTCAGCAGGATACAAATGTCCATTCTCGAAAAATACGTTCAAAATATATATTTTTTTTAAATTGTCTACTTCTACGTCCAGCTGTTTGATCGTCCATACCACTAGTATGTCTATGTTTATACCACATTGTCGTCCAAGTCCCAAATGCCTAGAACAAGAGCTGATGAACTGGCCACCCAGACATGGTAACACAGCAGTGGGGCACCTTACAGGGCACTGTTGTGAACTTCACAAAAAGTGTGCCACATAAACATCTCACCACAACTCCCATATAAGTAATGTTGAGTCCCCCCAAATATCCCCAAACCTACTAAACCCACCTGTCTACAACCCCAGTAGCCCTTATGGCTGCAGGTGGCACCTATATGGCAGTACAGTAGGGTTTGGTTTTTTTTTGGTGGGCTCACATTTTTCACCATAAATGCAATGGTTAGAGTGGCTTATAGGCCTGGATCCTCCTCTCTATGGTTCACTAGCCCACCCCCCAGACTACTTAAGCCACCTCTGTGCAGCTCTACTAGGCTTTCCTATAGCAGGTGCTGATGTTCTGGAGGCAGGTATATATGTTTGTATTCCAATTTTTAGGACAGTGTGAGGGGGTCAGTGATCACTGGGGGAGTGTGTGGGGGTCTGTACTTTGTGTCTGCAGTGGTTATCTGGTCACTTTGGATACCTTCTGGGCACTTAGACCTGGTTTTAGATCACCTAAATCACAGTGTATAAACTCCACAGTCCTTGACTGGTTCTCGAAGTTCTTACGCTCCCGCTCCTACATAGTCAACATGAAGGGCACTTCTTCCTCCCCCTGGAACCCGATCTGTGGAGTCCCGCAAGGCTCACCTCTCTCTCCTATCCTCTTCAACATTTATATGTCCTCCCTTAAACTCCTCCATCTCTCCCCCCTTGCAACACTCTACACTTACGCAGACGACATCTTTGTCCTCCTTGAGACCGACCAGAACCTCATCAACCTCTCGGCGAACATATCCTCATGTATATCGAACCTTCAATCCTGGGCCCACACTGTGCAGATGAAACTGAACGAATCTAAATCAAAACTTCTCTGGCTCGGCCCAAAATTGGACCAACTGCCCACCAGTATCCTCTGGCCCCACTCTGCATCTTGAATATTCTAGTAAAGTTCTGGGAGTCATCATTGACTCTACACTTTCCTTCAACGACCACCTCAACTCCCTAGTAAAAAAAATGTTTCTTCAGCCTTCACATGCTGAGAAAAGTGAGATCCTGTTTCCATCAAAAACACTTTGCCGTCCTTGTCCAATCCACCATCCTTTCCAGACTGGACTACTGCAACTCTATCTACCTTAGCCTAACAAAGAAAAACCTTCAAAGACTCCAGCGGATTCAGAATACCGCTGCTAAGCTTATCTTCGCAAAAAGCAAATTCAACCACGTCTCACCGCTTTTATCCAAGCTCCACTGGCTTCCGATTATCTCCAGAGTCCACTTCAAATGTGCCTACCTCACTTTCAAGATCCTACATGGTATTCTCCCTCCCTTCATTCCTCTTTCTTGGAACTCCTCTAACCCCAATTCTGCCAGATCCACCCAAAAACTGAAACTTTCCTTTCCCTCTCTAAAAGGCGTTTCACTTGTAGGAAAACTAGGTTCTTCCCTCCCTTTCAGAATCACTCAGCTCTGGAACAACCTTACCTCCCCTCTTAGGAATCTGAGCTCCCTCCAACTCTTCCGTAAACATCTGAAAACCTGGTTATTCTCAAAAATGTAACTCCTCCTCCCTCTCTGGTTATTCTAGTCCTCTAAATTTTCTCTTCATTTTGCCTCTTCCCTCCACTGGAGTTCCTTTCTACCTTAACTCTTGTTAACTGTGTCGAGCTTTACGAATGTAGAGATGATGCGGTATACAAACCTAAGGTTTAGATTAGATTAGTGTATAAATTCCATCCAGGCAACTTCGTCAAACTTTCGATTATCCCTGGAGTACGACTAAGGGCTCCTTTTACTAAGGTGCGCTAGCGGTTTTAGTGCGTGCTAAAAGCTAACGCCTCCATAGAGCTTGCTTTAGAATTTTTCGTTTAACGCTCGCTAAAATCGCGAGCGCACCTTACTAAAAGGAGCCCTAAGTCTAGGTCAGCCCACGTCCCGCCCTCACCACTCCTCCTAAAATGCCCCTTTCAGCTCTGGGCGCACAGCAGCATTCAGAGGCTTAAAAAGTCTCTGGATACGTCTAAAAATCCGTTTTGATTATCGGCACTTGGATGACCTGTCTTTTAGTGCTGATTTGGGCGGGTATTTGGACGTATTTCTATTTCGATTATCAGCCCCTTAGGCCCAGATTCTGTATAGGATGGCCCAGGAGGGGCGACCAATACAGAATCGGGCCTACACTAACCCCGATTCTGTAACCGGCGTCCATGTTACAGACGCCGGTTACAGAATCAGGTTAGAGTAGACGCAGCCACTACACTTATCGCAAGGGATCTCCCTGACGCGATAAGTATAGTGGCCGCCTGTCCGATTGCCGGCAGGAGGGTGCCCAAGCCCTCCTGCTGGAACGCCGCCTCCCCCCCGACACTACCGATCACCGGCAGGAGGGTGCCCAATCCCTCCTGCCGGAAGACGCCCCCCTCCGGAGGCCCCCCTCGCGCTAACAGTCCTCCCCCCGTGCTAACAGCCACCAAAGACCACCCTTAACTTCCCCCCAAACTAACCTCCCCCCCCAAACTAACCTTTAATTGTTGGCCGGCCGGATGGGTCATGGTACCATCCAGCCGGCAGGCCCGCCTCGTCGAAATGAGGCGGGCCCGCCCCTTCCTGGCCCATCCCGCGAAGCCTAAGGCCTGATTGCCCCAGGCTCTATAAGCCTGGACCAATCAGGCCTTAGGCATAGTGAGTCCGCCCATCCCCACTAAGTCTAAGGCCTGATTGGTCCAGGCGCCTAGAGCGTGTAGGGCCGCCTAGGTTCGCTTAAGGCTCTTAGGCGAGCTTAGGCGTCTTGCGGGCCTCACTAGGCTCCCGGAGGCGCCTTCAATATAGGCGGCCTGTCTGGGGAGCATTTTTTTTTTAAATGTGCATCCCGATTGGTTGATTAGACAGCTGTAGGACGCCTACAGCTGCCTAAAATCGGGACGGCACTTTTCAGAATCAGGGCCTTAGTGTCTATAGAACGGCTTCCTCATTCAATTCTTCTTTACAATATCGGGTTAATTCATCCAACAATTTTATCTTCTCTTCCAGTTTTATTCACATTTATGTTTGTCCAGATACCCGGCTTTTTTCTATAACTAGTCAACAAAAGTTTATCAGCCAATTTCTTTCTTCATACAATATGATTATATATCAACAAACCCTTTTATGAAGCTGCTTTAGGCTTCTATGAGTGTCGGAGCATTTACAGCCCTAGCTGGCGATAAAAAAAAAAAAAGCCTAATGCAGCTTTATAAAAGGAGAGTGGGGTGAATGAACTTATCTTTCCATGGAGGTACCGTTGATGTTTTACAGGTCCTGCCAATTTCCATACTTCTTAGTGCCGCTTACTTTTAGAAACTGATGCTGCCAGCATTTTGCAGCTATTCAGTCCCTACATCAGGAAGTTCTTCTTTTGTCGGCTCCCTAAGTTCATATATTTTCACTTTCAAAAGAAGTATGCAGATTGGCAGGCCCTGTGAAACATCAATGGCACTTCCATGGAAAGATAAGTCCATTCAGTTTGTTGAGTTATAATAATGATGTATGAAGAAAGAAATTGACTGAAACTTTTGCTGACTAGTTATAGAATGTGAATAGGACTGGAAGAGAAGAGAAAACTGTTTGATGAATTGACCTGATATTGAAGAGAAGAATCAAATGAGGAAGCTGTTCTATAGACAATAAGGAATCTGGGGAATTCTCTTCTATATGTTTGGGGATAAGAACTATATTAAAAAAAAATTGAATAATCAATTGAAATATAGAAAAAGGAGAGGTTTTTTTTGTTAACGCCTTTGACTGAATAGAGGGACCTTAGGTATCTGAACCAATCAGAGCCTTAGGCCCCTCCCTGGTAATCCCGGGATACACCAGAAAGGGGAAGGCCCACCATTTTGAAGAGGTCGGCCTGTCGGCCGGAGGGGATATCAGGGTAGGCTTAGAGTGCGGGTGTGGGGGGTGTGGGGGGGTGGAGGTTTGGAGGGTTGCTGGGGCAGTTGGTTCGGGACGTAGGGTGGAAGTTTGTAGGCCATATAGGCCAATACCATGTGGAAGAGTTTGTAGGCCATTACTAGGCCTTTGTCAATTGGCAGCCAGTGGGCAACACGCAATGCCGGGGCAAGCAGGTCTCGTATGCAGAGGTTCTTCAGGAATCGGATGGCGGCATTTTGTACTCGTTGTAGTTGGAGGTTTTTTGCAGTGAGACCATTTAGGAGAGTGTTGCAGTAGTCCATACGGCATAGGACAAAGGCATTGAGTAGCTGGGAGAGCTGTCAGAGGTAGTAGAACGAGGTGTAAACTACATGGAAGATATGGTCAGAGAGCGAAAGATCACCATCAAGGATCACCCTTAGGCTGTGTGCTTTGTCTTTGGTCAATTCCCAAGAGATCGACAAGCGGGTTCAGGGTCACCTCTCTGTATCCAGAGGAGTTTGTTTTTTGCCGCGTTTAATTGTAGCTTGTTTCAGGTCTTCCAGCTTTTTATTTCCGAGAGGCAGTTGTGTAGTTTGGAGATCTGAGCGTCTCGCTTAGGGCCTAGCAGTAGGTACAGTTGTATATCATTGGCAAATGAGTGGATCTTTATTTGGTATTTTAAGGTGATGTCTATTACCAGTCTTGATTATAGAGGTTGAAAAGCAGAGGGAACAGGAGGGCATCCTGCAGTAGTCCATATTTTATCAGTTTAGGTTTCGATAGAACAGATTTTAGTAGAACACTGTGGATCCTATGACTCAGGAATGGTTTATTTAAATCCAGCACCCGACGTGGCCACATTTTGCCCTAAGGCTGAGTCAGGGGTTAGAGCTGCAGTATATTAAAACTGTGTGAGTCATAAAAGAACACAAAACAATAAATAACACTGAAAAGTACCAAACATGCATACGCAGTTCAGTGCCATCTAGTCATATTTTGCATGCTGGGAAACCTGGTAATGAATAAACCTCCCTCAGTTTTCAGATCCCTAGCCCATTTCCTCCTCTAAGATTTTGATAATTGAGCTTTTAAATCACGATCACCCAACAACAATTCTTTAAAAACACATACCGTAACTTAGACATCATGCTTTGAAATATTAAACTTTGTTTTGCAGGTAAAAGTAGGTGGTGATGATTCTTTTAGTTTGTATCATCAAAATATTCCGAAAAGAAATCAAAACTCATCTCTTCAAAAAACACTTTCCATCATCATAACCCCTCAACAACAATAGAAAATACTCCCATGACCACCACCATCACCACCATAGCAATACATCAGAACCCTGACTCTTATTATTTCCATTCATCACAACAACCTACCAGAATCCTGACATTACTATATCTACTCATCACAACTACTTATCATAATCTACTATTAGCTTTCAAATTCTTCCGAAAAACCCAGATTAACAATTGTATCTTGACACATTCTTGAATTTATGTACTGCACCGCTACTGGAAATGTCCAGTCTTATAAATTGTAATCCGCTTAGAACCGCAAGGCACAAGCGGAATATAAATCACTAATGTAATGTAATGTAATGTATCACTATAAAGACTTGCTCTGCCCTCCAGTGGTAAAAGGAAGCAAGTGACATTTTTATCAAAATTGGGTTAATGGCATAATCTGACTTTGGGGCAATGAGCGCTATACATATGTGTAATCCTTGAACTAAATGCTGTAGAGCAGTGGTTCCCAAACCTGTCCGGGGGGACCACCAGCTAGTCGGGTTTTCAGGATACCCCTGTAGAATATGCATGAGAGAGAGTTGTGTATAATGGAAGTGACAGGTATGCAAATCATTCTCATGTATATTCATTAGGAATATCCTGAAAACCCAACTGGCTGGTGGTCCCCCAGGGCAGAGTTGGGAGCCACTGCTGTAGAGGGTCCTTTTTGTTAAAAAATACTTATGGTAGCATAAGCTAATTACTGCAGTTCCAAATGTGTTTTACCTGGTTTTCTCAAAATAAGAGTTTTACCACTTGCTTCCGTTTGCCATTGGAGGACAGTAATGTTTTTCTTCGAGTGTAGCTGCTTTATTTTATTTTTTCTCTCTGCTAACCTAGGCAACACCTAGTCTTGTGTAATGGTTTGGCTGGCCCTGAGATTTAAGAATATTTCTTAGCTAAAAGAGTTCTACAATGAAGGAGGAGAAAAAACTTCCGGAAGCAAAAATAGGACTCCGAACTAGCTTTAGGAAATGTTTGGAAACTGTTATTTCAGCCAAAGGAGTTGCTGAAAAATAGTGACTGAAAGGGTGCAGTGGTGTCGTAAAGGGGGTGCGGTCCGCCCCAGGCACGGCCTTCCTAAGGGCGTGACGGCACCCTTCCTCCTCTCTGCCCCGCCTGCTCCTTGCCTTGCAGTTTGTGTCTCTTACCTTCCCCCCTGTACCTTTGTGTCTCTTTACCTTCCCCCTGTACTCCCTGGCGTCACTTCCGGGACCCGCACTTATGAAGTGACATCAGAGAGAGTGCCAAAGAGGTGCGGGAGAAGGCAAGGGGGCGCATGGCGGGGGAGGGTGCGCTCCTCACCCTTACTACGTCAGGGTGAGAGTGGATTTTCCACCTGCCATACTGCCTGTTTTTCTTATTTTGAATTTGTAATAATTGCAAATAGTAATTTATGCATTAAAATTGACTTTGTCCTTTGTCAGCGTCTGTTACTTGGGGATTCAGTGAAACATACTTTTTGACCACGAGGGCTCATGCTTTTGTTTACCACTCTAGATCTTATGTAAATTCAAACTGAAACCAAGGTTAAGTTGGATGTTTCTTTGACAGGCAGGGGATGTGATTATTTCATTGCCTGAAAAATGCCTACTCACTACTAGAACCGTACTCGGAAGCTATCTTGGTAAATATATTACAGAGTAAGTAAAAGCTTTCATTATTCTCTCACTTGTCAAGTGTGCTCCTAAGAACATAAGAATTGCCATACCGGGACAGACTGAAGGTGGAGTGTGGGGGGGGTTGGGTGCACGAAAAGGAGTTCGGGGTGGGGGGGGGGTTGTTCAGCAGGAGGGCTTGGGCTACCTCCTGCCAATGATTGGTGCGGGGGGGGGGGGGGGCTGCGGGGGGACGGGTTGCCTGGGCTGCTGATTCAGAACTTATACCTGTTTTGACTTGGTCTAAGTCAAAATGTATAAGTTCTGTCTGGCAACCTGTCAAACCTTTTTGGTTATGGCTGCCAGACGGCAGGAGAGGGCAGCTGGGGCGCGTGGTATGCTCTGACTGCCTCTTCCTGTTACCAAAATCAGGCTACACCAATCAGGAGCTGCTTTGTCACACAGCTCCTGATTGGTATAGCCTGACTTTAGTACAGGAAGAGGCAGTTGGAGCATACCACTGCTAGTGAGTCCGCAATAGACAATGACACGGTGACAAAATTCATCACCATTCCTGCCCCTGCGGATAACCGTGGGAAATAATCCCATGTCATTTTTTAGTGTCTTTTTCAGCCTCAGTCCTTCTACAACAGCATTCTTCAAAGCAAAGCTTGTGGGTCAGTGGTTGTGGCCATTCATACTCTGATTCTTATGGGAGCCAAGGATAATGAAGCCATTGTGACATCACTGATGTGATTGGCTCTTAGGCACTGGTGGAATGAGGCATTATGACATCACAATATCTGCTCTGGATACCAGAGACTGTCATTCTGTAGTATCTGTTTCAACCTCAGTCCTTCTACACCAGCATTCTTCAAAGCAAAGCTTGCGGGTCAGTGGTTGTGGCCATTCATACTCTGATTCTTCCCTCTCTCCTTAAAGAATGACATGAAGATGGTTTACCGTGGTTATCCGCGGGGATGGGAACGGTGATGAATTTTGTCACCGTGTTATTCTCTAGTCCGCAAGAAGTGTGGAGAGATATTGAAGAACTGCAGAGTGAGTGAGCTCCCCTCATTACCAACAACACGCAAAAGAACCCTCCCCCAGAATGGACACAAATTGAAGTTTAAGGAGAGAGAAAATCATGACACCGATACTTTCTTACTCGCATGTCCTTGAATGATTGTGATGAGATGTGAATTCTATTCTTGGCAGGTGGAAGCCTCCAGTATCTCCACTTTTGGCACTCTGCACGTTTTTGATTGTGGAAAAGTATGTTGGCGACCTCTCCGTGTGGAAGCCATACCTGGATGTCCTGCCACAATCCTACACATGCCCAGTATATTGGGAACCAGAAGTAGAGACTCTTCTTCCTGAACCTCTACGAAGAAAAGCCCAGGAACAGAGAACTGCGGTCCAGGAGCTGTATCGATCTTCCAAACATTTTTTCTCTTCGCTGCAGTCTCTGTTTTCACAGCACGTGGACAGTGTTTTCACCTATGAGGTCCTGCGATGGGCCTGGTGCACTGTGAATACCAGGACGGTATATATGAAAAATACTCAGGCGCCTTGTTTCTCCAACAAACCAGATGTGTATGTACTGGCTCCGTATTTAGATTTATTAAACCACAGTCCCGGAGTTCAGGTAAGAAATGGTGTATGTATCTAAATTTTCAGACAAGGATTGGGAGCAGTGGCACAGTAAAGTGGGGGGGGGGGGGCAGTCCGCTCCGGGCGCAGGAACCCTTCCTCCTCTCTGATCCCTGCTCCCCTTCCCCCATACCTCTATTGTTCCTGGTGCGAGCAGCAACCCCCCCCAACCTGCTGTCATGCCAGTGTCAGCTCTTCCTCTGATGTCACTTCCTGGACCCGTGCCCAGGAAGTGACATCAGAGGAAGAGCCGACGCTGGCGTGACAGTAGGTTGGGGGCTGCTGCTCGTGCCAGGAACGTTACAGGGGAAGGGAAGCGGCGCGTGTGCGGCTGGAGAGGGCAGGGAAAGGAGGTGGACGGAGAAGAGGGCGGGGGAGGGGCACCACCATCCCAGGCAGCTCTCGCCTTCACTATGCCACTGACTGGGAGGGTAGGTATATCCATAGTCCCAATGAAGTACAGTGGTGCCTCACACAACGAACTTAATTGGTTCCAGGAGCAAGTTTGTTATGCGAAAAGTTCGTTATGTGAAACGCGTTTTCCCATAACAATACATGTTAAAAAAAATAATTCGTTCTGTAGCATAAAATATGCTAAGATGACATAAAAAAAGATAAATTTATCTTGTTAGAGCTGGTGTTAGACACAACTGGGGACTGCAAAGTCCAGGCAGAGGCTTACGGCTCTCTTTGACCAGGGGGGACAGTGCCCTAGTTGCACTACCCTAACCCTATTCCTGCTATGTGTGACTGTGGTATTCTGTTAGCATGATATTTCTGTGTAGCATTCTATAATAATTTGGCTTATTCAATTTTCTTGATAGTAGAGGGGATATATGTGAAGGGGAGGGGAGACAGGGGTTTTGTTGATCCTTGCTGTGTATTATAATCACCCCCCACATACTCCCCAGTACCTTTTTAATCATCCCCCCTCGGTACCTTTTTTAATTCCTCCCATCTTTCCCAGCCAGTGGCGTACAGGCCAGAAGCGCAGAGATCAGGAGCAATTCCTCTGCACGCCTGTGTGGGCCCATGCCGATCTCCGAATGGCTGCAGTTAGTTCTTGTGAGTCCCGCGAGAGCTGACTGCAGCCATTCAGAGATCAGCGCAGGCCCAGGCAGTAGCACAGAAGGCTTGCTCTTGATCTCTGCGCTTCTGGCTGGGAAATTTGCTAGACCACCAGTTACGAGTGAGCGGGTGAGATTAAAGTTGCAGCAGTGGTGGCTTTTTTAAAAAAATATGTGGCGGCGGGGGGAGGTTTAAAAATATGCGGTGGCGGCAGAGGCTTAAAAATATGCAGCAGCGGCGGCAGGGGGGTTTAAAATATGGGAGCCAGGCGGAGAGAGGGCAGTTAAGCGCAGTGCCTGCGCGGAAGGATGCAGCTCGGGCGACTTCGTTGTGTGAAACGAAGTTCGTTGTAGGAAGCAAGACATGAAGTTCGTTGTGCGCAGCGTTCACTGTGCGAGGCGTTCGTTATGCGAGGCACCACTGTACAGTAGAAGATCTAAATTAAGAGTCTATATCTTCTCCCTTTATATAAGGTAACCAGCCTTATTTATTTGTTTATTGTGATTTACAGTGTTCCCCCGGTCGTTCACGATTGGCGGTTAGCGGTCTCGGTCATTCACGGTATTTTCCGACCGCAAACCACGAGGGCAACAGGAGAGGCAGGAGAGAACAGCCGGAGTGCCACAAGTGTAGGAAATCACTCGCGGTACGCTCCGACCGCCTCTTCCTGCACTAAGTCAGGCCTTTTCCAATCAGGAGCTGCTTTGACACGCAGCTCCTGAGTGGATAAGGCCCAACTTCATGCAGGAAGAGGCGGTCGGAGCGTACCGCGAGTGATTTCCTGCACTCGCAGCGCTCCATTTGCTCTCCTGCTGCCCTCTCCCGCTACCCTCTTCAGGCTCCCCCATGAAAAACCGTATTTGCGGTTTTTTGAGATTCGCGGGTGTTCCGTTCCAGGGGGAGTACTGCATTCACGTTTTAGCTTGCTGGCTCCTCCCGCCATATTATGTCAGCATTTCCAAGCGTTTACAGAGAAAAATCACCGATTCCCAGCACTTTCTTCACTGTGTTTTGCCTCTCCTTCAGGGATAGGCCAGGTCTCCCAGCATGTTGTTTCACCATATTCACAATGATTTTTAATAGAAAACAGTGAATAACATATGACAAAGTTATTCACGGTTTTTCTGTATTTGCGGTTCTGTTAATCCCCTATCACAGCGAATACGGAGGGAGAAGTGTATGTTATTTATTTTAAACTCCTTTTGCAAAACTGGTTCTTCCATTTTAGAGTTCAAACGGGACCTGTTTCTTATTCTCTTGGATCTTATTGCTCTTTCAAGGTAAAGGCTGCATTCAGTGAGAAGAGCCGGTGTTATGAAATTATAGCAGGCTCAAACTGTGGCAAACATGAGCAAGTGTTTATCTGCTATGGACCCCATGATAATCAGCGGCTACTTCTAGAATACGGGTTTGTTGCCAGCAGAAATCCACACAGCAGTGTTTTCGTTTCAACAGGTTAGTTGATAACGTTCCCTACTGTACTTTTTATGTTGTTTACAGATTGTGGCAGGGGCAGCAGAACATCCTTTCAAGTTTTATTAAAATTTGATTACACTTTCCCCTTCTTCATTCGCGGTTTCGGCAATCGCGATTTCACATATTTACGATTTTTGGGGGAGGGGGAAAAAAAGAACCCCCCCTCCCACAGTTTAGCCTTCCCCCCGGCGTCCCGGCCTTACCTGGTGGTCTAGCGGGCTTTCGGGGCAGGAGTGATCTTCCTACACTCCTGCTCCGTGTAGATCGCCAATAGGAAATGGCTGTGGGGAGTTCCCATCGTAGTCTCGAGAGACTACGGGAACTAAAGGCAGCTATTTCCTATTGGTGATCTGCACGGGGCAGGAGCGTAGGAAGATCGCTCCTGCCCCGAAAGCCCGCTAGACCACCAGGTAAGGCCGGGACGCCGGGGGGAAGGCTAAACTGTGGGAGGGGGGGTTCTTTTTTTCCCCCTCCCCCAAAAATCGTAAATATGTGAAATCGCGATTGCCGAAACCGCGAATGAAGAAGGGGGAAGTGTAATCACTGGCTTTGTAACGCTGTAAGTGTAACGCTGGCTTTGCTGTCTTCTGTCCACTGCGGCCCGCCCTCTCTGACTACTTCCTGTTTCCGCTAGGGTTGGCCGCAGTGGATAGAAGACGCTGAAGCCAGCGGCTGTAGCCGCCGATCTCCGTTCCTCCGGGGGGGGGGCTGGGAGGAGAGGGATCGCGGCCACTCAGCGCCCCCACTGAGGAGCCCAGAAACTTTCCGCTGCCCGGGACCCGAGTCATTTGCCGCCCCCCCTTCCCTTACCGTGGGCCCGACTGGCGATTTAAGCAGCGTGTGCAGCAGTCTTCACACGCTGCTTCGGGCCCTTCTACTGCCCTGATTTGCTCCGGACGTGCCAGAGTAAATCAGGGCAGTAGAAGGACCCGAAGCAGCGTGTGAAGACTGCTGCACATGCTGCTTGAATCGCCATGTGTAGTCGGGCCCGCGGGAAGGGAAGGGAAGGGGGGGCGGCAAAGGACTCGGGCCCGCGTTTGTAGTCGTGACTGTGGGAAGGGAAAGGGGGTAGAGGAAACGCTAATGCTGCTGCACAGGGAACTGGTGTGGGGGGAGGGAAATGGAAGGAATGCTGCTTTGCACAGACAGACAGAGGGAGGAAGGGAAACAGAAAGACAAGAAGAAAGACACAGGGGCAGGTGCACAGGGAACTGGTGTGGGAGGAGGGAAATGGTGTGGTGGGAGGAAATGCTGCTTTGGACAGACAGACAGAGGGAGGAAGGGAGACAGAAAGACAAGAAGAAAGACACAGGGGCAGGTGCACAGGGAACTGGTGTGGGGGGAGGGAAATGGAGGGGGAGGGAATGCTACTTCGGACAGACAGACAGAGGGAGGAAGGGAGACAGAAAGAAAAGAAGAAAGACACAGGGGCAGGGAGATATACAGAAAGACAAACAGACAAAGGGGGCCAGGGACAGAGATAGACAGAAAGAAAGACAGCGGGAGTCGCGTCAGGAGGGGTGCGGGATGCCGCAGAGGGAACTTTTCCAATGGGTGCAACTGGGCGGCTGTCGGGAGCTCTGATCAGGGGCAGAGCAAGGTAAGTGTATCATAGGGATAAGAAGGAGGAGAGGTGGAGAAAAAGGAAGGGACGCCATACTGCTGGACAGGGGGAGAAGGAAAGAGGTGCTGATGGACAGGGTGTGTGTGAAGAAAAAGGAACAGAGGCCTAATGTTGGACAGGGGGAGAAGGAAGGTGCTGCTGGACAGGGGGGAGGTAAAACAAAGGGAGAAGGGCTGCTGCTGCATAAGGAGAGCTGTGAAGGGGTGGTGGTGGACACAGGGGAGGTAAAAGGAAGGGAGAATGGATAGGGGGAGCAGGCAAGGGATGGTGATGGACAGCCAAGGAAAAAGAAAGACAGAAAGAAATAAAGCGGCTAAGGAGAGAGAGAGAGAGAGAAAGAAATAAAGAGAGACACACACACATATATTCTAGCACCCGTTAATGTAACGGGCTATAAGAATAGTTAATATATAATCTAGCAGAAGGGGTGCTATACACGGTTTGAATTATTTGTATAAATCCAGATCCAACACCAAACCACTCCATAGCCTGATACACGAAGATCCATTCCACACGATCAAAAGCCTTCTCTGCATCCAAGGATACAGAGAAGGCCGGATCCTCCATGGCTTTTGTTAAGTTTAACATGTGAAAAGCCAATCTAGTATTATTTGAAGAATGTCTGTGAGCAACAAACCCTGTTTGGTGGATACCAGTTATATAAGGGAGAGCTTTGGCCAAACGTAATGCTAATAATTTACTTTTCATAGATTTAAAGGAAGTTATTGCTGAACATATTTGATTGCTTAAGTTATTAGATTCATTCGACCTGTATGCTAGTATGAAACTTAAAAATTATTAAAAAAAGTAAACTAATATTAGATAGGTTGGAGGTTTTTTGATCAGTGATGGATGTTTACCACCTTCACATTTTGGGGTAAATTTCACATGATCCCCAAAAAAGTGTATCTGAGATCTTTTCCTCCAGTTAGGTTTTTTTTCTTGTAGTATCAACCTGGTGCAGTATCTTTTTCATGCAACTCTGCCAGTTCTTCTCAGTTTTCATTTGTTTTACCAGAGCCTTATAGCGTATGGGTTTGAAAAAGGGAAGTTTTGAATGGAAAATGAAAGTGATGTCATCAAAGACGATGGATAGGGTTACCAGATTTTCCGTTCGGAAAATCCGGACCTCTTAGACCCGCCCCCTAGGACCACCCATCCCCTCCCTCAATCCCGCTCCACCCCCTGCTGCCTGCTCTGGTTGGGCAGGAGGACATGCCCACGTGCGATGTGACGACGTCGTGGGCATGCCGTCATTGCGTGCATGCCCTCCTGCCCGACGGCGATTTTGAGGGAGGCTTTTCAAATCCTGGGTTTTGAAAAGCCATCCGGACCCCCAGACATGTCCTCCAAAAGGAGAACATGTCCGGGGAAATCGGACGTCTTGTAACCTTAACTATGGAGAGACAGGTTTTGGAGTCAGCTCTGTTGAGCTTTCAAAGAGATCTTGTGTTCAGTTGACTCTTCTCTACCTTTCCGTTACCAACAAATCCTGTTAAAATTTATTTGACAGATGTCCTCCTTCACCATCTATCTCCGACGGACAAGCAGTTACCGAAGAAACTTTCTCTTTTAAAGGAGCATAACTTTTTAGAGTAGGTATATATTCCTTTTCTGCATTATGGATATACAGTGGTACCTTGGATTACGAGCATAATCCGTTCCAGGAGCATGCTCGTAATCCAAAATGCTCGTTTATCAAAGCGAGTTTCCCCCATAGGAAATAATGGAAACTCGCTTTGATGCGTTCCCCACCCCACCCGAGAACCGGCATTGCTCCCCTCGAAGGCCCCCCCCTGCGATCAGGCACCCCCCCTGCCTCGAACCGGAAACCCCCCCCCCCCCGCCACGATCCGACCCCCCTGACACGATCCAACCCCCCCCCCCGACACGATTGGGCACCCCCCCCGCCGCTTCTTACCCTCATCTGGGAACTCTAGAAGATCGGACTCCAAGTCTGCTGGGCCTTGAGCATCTGAGCATGCTCAAGGCCTGCGAGTTCATATTCACGAGGGCTGATTGGACTCCTCCCTTGCCTCTCCTGCTGTACTGTCTCGTAATTTAAACTGCATATACCTTAAAAACAACAGAGGTTGTGGCCCACAAGGTCCAGAATTAACTAGCTTTCAGCTAGCACTGCTAGTCTTTAAGGTTCTGTGATTATGTACTTTGTGATGCCATAAACATGGAATTGACACACAATTTTTGGATTTACAGATACTTGTAGAAAAGTACACATGAATGATTTAATTACTTTTGGATTGGATCTGAATAATAGCCTTGTTTCAGTTTTTGGCCTGGAAACAGCACCAAGGGCCTGATAGATTGGGATAAAAGAGCTCACTTTATTGAATGACCCGACATGGGCTGTGTTTCGGCAAATAATGTCTGCATCAGGAGTCCATACTGAAAAACACATAAATAATAAGCTTGAACAATCGTATATAAACCCAATATCTCTCATATATGATCATAAAACAAATACAAAATCATAAAAAGAATGTCTCAATCTATGAGGCCCTTGGTGCTGTTCCAGTCCAATATGTGAGATATTTTTATGTCATGGTTTTATATATGATTGATCGAGTTTATTATTTGTGTATTTTTTAAGTATGGATCCCTGATGCATACATTGTTTGTCGAAACACGGCTCGTGCCGTGAACTCTATTATCCCAATATACGAGGCCTTTGGTGCTGCTTCCAGTTCACTGTTTGAGGTGTACTTTGATTCCCTCTGCTTGTTCTGTCTTGTTTCAGTTTTTGCCATCAGTGTAGTGTTTTGTATCAGCTGTTCCCACATTAGCTGTGATGATCTCTGTTTTTCAGAAACTTGACGTTTGGACTAGATGGGCCATCTTGGAAATTGCTAACGGCTCTTAAGCTGCTGTGTCTCGAAAGTGGAGAATTGTAAGGGTTTTTTTTTTCTTTTGCCATTTATTTAATATGCACAACCCCTCCCCCCCCCAGAAACCTAATCACCGACTCTTTTCCTGTCCCTAGGAGCTATGAACGCTTTCTGCGGCGTCCCTAGCTTCTCCTCTTTCTGCTATTGGTTTGGTTTCATGATCTGTGATAACTCCCCCTGCAGCACACAATAAACCTTGAAGATTAAAGAATAGACTTTAAAGGATTGAAAATTTTAGGACCAGTTTTCAGAAGCAGTTCTATGTTTCGCCAAGTCCTCACAGCATGAGTGATGCCACTGATGCTTTTTTAAACTTCGCCTTATTCGTTCCCTCACTTCGATTCTAGATACGGATGCAATTAAGATTTTAATTCATTCTTTAGTTATTTCCCACCTCGACTATTGTAACTCTCTTTACAACGGACTCCCCCAAAAAGAACTCCGACGCTTACAACTAATTCAAAATACAGCAAGAAAACTCATCTATAAAACTGGCAAATTTGACCATGTTACTCCACTTTTGAAGGAAGCACACTGGCTCCCTATTACACACCGTATCACCTATAAAACCATTCTGCTCACCTTTAAAATAAGACTTTCCCACCAGCCTTTATATCTCGATAAGCTCCTTATCCCACAATGCCCAACACGCCTACTGAGGTCAGCAGATCAGAAACTCTTGCTAATTCCTTCCATAAAAGATTTCTTCTACACTAGGGAAATAAACTTCGCAGTAGTAGCTCCAACTCTGTGGAATGCTCTGCCACAGCAACTCCGATTCGAACATCAACTTGATAAATTTAAGATAAGCCTGAAGACTTTTTTATTTAGCAACGCCTTCTCCTGTATTTAGCGACACCTTTTTATGTGTTATATATATATATATATTTTTTTTTTTTCTTTTTTCTCTTTCTTTTCATTCTTTTTTCTTTTCTTATTCAGCAAACCGCTTTTATAAAGCGATCCCGCCCCATATGTTTTACCCTCTCCCCTCTTTCTCCCTTCTTCTTTTAATATGTAACTCTCCCCCCCTTCTCCCTTTTTCCCTCACTTTCATGTCTGTCCAGTTTACGTCCTTGGTGTGCACTTTCATTATTTTTTAATTATTTATCTTTTTAAATTTTTATTGTAAACCGGCCAGATACTTGTTGATGGTCGGTATATTAAAAGTCAATAAACTTGAAACTTGATGGAGCTCAGGAAGGAAAGTTAACTCCAGCTTAAAGAACATTTGAAGCTTTTGAGCCACTCCACTGAACATGTGGGTCACTTCCTACCTGCTACTATCACAGTGGCCCATCTCAGTCTTGTCTTTCAACAGAGCCAGTTGGACATGTCACCAGAGCTCAGCACAATATTTCTTATCTAAATTCACACTTTTTATAAGTTATGTTTTGTGTGTGTGTTATGTCATTGTTGTGCAGTACTGTTTCCCATTAGTGTTTTGACTTTAATTAGGCTTTTTCAAGTTTCTTTGACTTTTTTTCTGCATTACCCAGGATAGGCCTCAGTGAGAACTTTGGGATTTATTTATTGAATTCATTTCTATCTTGTTCTCCCCAATGAGCTCCAGATGGGTTACATGTTAGCATAGATCAGGGGTGTCCAATGTCGGTCCTCGAGGGCCGCAATCCAGTCGGGTTTTCAGGATTTCCCCAATGAATATGCATTGAAAGCAGTGCATGCACATAGATCTCATGCATATTCATTGGGGAAATCCTGAAAACCCGACTGGATTGCGGCCCTCGAGGACCGACATTGGACACCCCTGGCATAGATAATATATCCTGGTCGGAATACTTATTTTCAAAATCACTGTGGCTGTTTTTCCTGACAAGATGCTCAGAAAATATCCCCCAACAGCTTTAAGTAGTTCACCTGGTTCAACAAGACCATATTCATTATGGATATCCACAATTAGTACCTGCAAATAACTGGGACCTGACCACGATCTCTCCCATTGTACCTTATATTCAAAGAAGTCCAAGAGAGGTCTTAGAGAAGCAGAGCAAATATATTTTTGATTCCGAGAAGTCTGGATCGTTTACTTTGGCATCAGAAGCAGCATTCTTCATGTGTCTTGGAACTGCATTGGACAGAGGGGATGCATTGATATCGAGAGTGCACTATTGAGCATTGATAAAGGCCTTTGGGACTGATGATCATCTGAATCTCACCTGGAAAAAGAGTTAGCATTCATCTTTGAATTCATTGATGCCAAAGAGTCATGATACCAAATACCAGATGGTCAATCACCTTGACATTGCACCAAGGTCGCTAATAACTTCAAATCACTTCCTCCTTAGTAGCTGAGGGTTTTGGAAGGGAGATTCTGCCCCATCCTAGATCTATGAATCCCAAATAAGTTCTTATTGAGAAAAAAGTTCAGAATGATTCCTTGGGTAGTCTATTTTCTTGAAAAGGGATATATTTCAGATTCTTCATAGGGAACCCTACGGTGGCACAAAATCTGCCGCAGACTCCAACATGGTCTCTTCCAGATTAGATTAGTCCTCTGTGGTTATGCACAGAGGACTCTGGCTTTGAATCTGCTTGGCCAACTCTTCCTCAATGTTGCTATCAAGCTCTACTTTCATGGCAGGCTCTTGGTCATGGAGGACCTACAGAAATTGGTCAAAGATTTAAGAGAAGCAAGGCCAGAGCGTTTGTCCAAGGATTGTTTTCAGATTGTCTCTAGGAATTCTAGCAATTTGTGCCTCAAATAATGGTGGTAGTGGGGGGGTTTCCAAGTGTCTTTGGGTATGTTTTATGGCAGTTCAAGAAGAAGCAGTTCTTTGGGGAGTCTGCAAATGAAATAAATAATGAAATTTTATTTGATAAAGTTTTGAATAATAAATGTGCAGTAAACTGATGAAGAGTGAGATGAATCTTGACATACTGAGAATACTCATGTGGATTAAAAACTGACTGGAGCATAGGAAACAGAGAGTGGGGGTAAATGGACAATACTCGGACTGGAAGAGCGTCACCAGTGGGATGCTGCAGGGCTCGGTACTTGGACCCGTGCTCTTTAACATCTTTATAAATGATTTGGACATAGGTACGACGAGCGAGGTGATTAAATTTGCGGACGATACAAAGTTATTCAGAGTAGTGAAGACACGGGGGATTGCGAAGATCTGCAACGTGACATAATCAGGCTTGAGGAATGGACATCAATATGGCAGATGAGGTTCAACGCGGATAAGCGTAAAGTGATGCATGTAGGTAACAAAAATCTCATGCACGAATACAGGGTGTCCGGGCGGTACTTGGAGAGACCTCCCAGGAAAGAGACTTGGGAGTTCTGATCGACAAGTCGATGAAGCCGTCCACGCAATGTGTGGCGGCGGCGAAAAGGGCAAACAGAATGCTAGGAATGATAAAGAAGGGGATCACGAACAGATCAGAGAAGGTTATCATGCCGCTGTACCGGGCCATGGTGCGCCCTCACCTGGTGTACTGCGTCCAGCACTGGTCACCGTACATGAAGGAGGACATGGTACTACTCGAAAGGGTCCAGAGAAGAGCGACTAAGATGGTTAAGGAGTTGGAGGAGCTGCCGTACAGCGAAAGGTTAGAGAAACTGGGCTTCTTCTCCCTCAAACAGAGGAGATTGAGAGGGGACATGATCAAAACATTCAAGGTACTGAAGGGGATAGACTTAGTAGATAAGGACAGGTTGTTCACCCTCTCCAAGATAGGGAGAATGAGAGGGCACTCTCTAAAGTTGAAAGGAGATAGATTCCGTACAAACGTAAGGAAGTTCTTTTTCACCCAGAGAGTGGTAGAGAACTGAAACGCTCTTCCGGAGTCTGTCATAGAGGAAAACACTCTCCAGGGATTCAAGACAAAGTTAGACAAGTTCCTGCTGAACAAGAACGTGCGCTGTTAGGGCTAGTCTCGGTTAGGGCGCTGGTCTTTGACCAGAGGGCCGCCGCGTGAGCGGACTGCTGGGCACGAAGGACCACGGGTCTGACCCAGCAGCGGCAATTCTTATGTTCTTATGCTCATGCGAAACAAGTCAGCACTGAAAGCATAAATATAACATGCATTATCTCATAGGAAGAGCGCACAAATTGCATAAGCTGCAGGTGAGGCTTTAGATTCAGGAGACATGCATGTAACTTATTTTATGTTACGTGCATAAATGTGTTCCCTGCCCCCTACTCCACCCATGTGTCCCCCTCATCTGCTATTAGATTTAGGCACCATGCTTTATAGAACAGTCTGCAGCTGGATTCATGCGCAAATTTTAATAAGTGCCAATTAACAATTATTAATTATTAAAGTCCCAATAATTATTAATAACAATTATTAATTATTAAAGTCCCAATTATTGAAAGTTAAGGGCATATTAATTAATCTGTGCTTGCAAATTTGGGCCGCCGTATAGAGAATCCAGGAGATAGTTTCCAGCTGACAGAATATTACATGTACATTTAGGGCTCCTTTTATCAAGCTGCGGTAGGCGGTTGACGTGCGGAATACCGCGTGTTCAACTGCCTGCCGCGCTGGTCACTAACGCCTCCATTGACGAGGCGTTAGTTTTTTGGTGTGCCGTGGGAGTTAGCGCGTGATGAAATGTCTGACACGCTAACCCCCGTAGCGCACCTTGATAAAAGGAGCCCGTAGTATCACTGAACCTTATGGGTCTGATGACACAGGCCAACAAATAAAAAATTTCTTGTTGCCTTGGGTTTATGACCTGTTCCTGGGGTTATTTGGGATGCTGATTCAGAAAATTGCATTTGATAAACTGCATCAGCTCTAGTTTCTTAGACATAGTAGATATGTCTTTGGGATAGCAGAGCCAAACATGAACATTGGGCCAAAAAGGTTGGCCTCCGAGGGAATATATGGTGTTTGAAGGACAAAATGTAATCCATGAATCTTTGATAGCACAAGAGAGAATCCTACTGCCACCACTACATATAAAGCTAGGCCTGATGAAACAATTTGTAAAGGCTTTGAATAAAAACGGTTTGTGCATTGAATACATAGTGCGTATGTTACCTGGACTTTCCATGGAATAACTGAAGGCAAGAATTTTCGATGGTCCACAGATCAGACAACTTATAAATGACCCACATGTCATAGCATCAATGAATGAAATCGAATCGTGTGCCTGGTCTTCATTTGTTCTTGTTGTGAAAAACTTTCTTGGCAACAAGAAGGCAGACAACTACACACAATTAGTAGAGGATATGCTCTTTCATTTCAACAGGCTTGGCTGTAACATGAGTGTTAAAGTCCATTATCTGCACAGTCACTTAGATCGCTTTCCAGAGAGCTTTGGTGATTTAAGCGAAAAGCAAGGTGAAAGATTTCACCAAGACATAAAAACAATGGAAGCCAGATACCAAGGAAGATGGGATGCACACATGATGGCAGACTATTGTTGGAATCTTACGTAGGATTGTTCTCGGAAGTCTTACAAAACGAGCTTCTTGTGTGTCAAATGACTGGAAAGTTTGTATCATAAACTTGTGCTTTTGGTATGAAATAAGTAGATTTTCATGTTGCACAGTTTTCTTTTAATTTTTAATATGTTTCCTTCATGTTTAAAAGATATTAATTTAAACAATACATTAAAATCTCTTGATTATTTAATGGGCGAGCAGAGTGAAGAGTGGTATATGGCACATATTCTGTATCTCAAAATCTAGAGCTGATAGGAGGAAACAGGTAATAACACAAGCAGAATACCTGATTAATGCAATATACCACCAAAAAGTATTCACTGTAACTATCCAATTATCTGAGACTACTTAGGGCAGATTCCATAAATACGGAGAAAAGACCTCAGTGTTCCTTGAGAATAAACTCAGGAAACTGCTTTTTTTTTTTGTTTTAAGTTTTTTATTCATTTTTCATATAACAACAAGTGTAACACATAAATTTATACAATTTCATTGAGTACACACTTGATATTCCTTCATGCATCACTGTAAATACAATGTATCATTATATAATCCTTTACTATAATATTGAAAAAGTATATAATACTTAATAAGTATACCAACTATTACTCAAATTATAAACCCACCCCCTCCCCTTCCTTTGAAAATTGCATACAATACAACAAGATATAATGATAAATTATTTATTTTATGAGATGAATAAAATAAACCCACCCATATCCCCTCTTATCAAATATCTTATTATGGGAAAATTGTATCATTCATTGCAAAAGTCTGTTAATGGTCTCCAAATCTTCTTAAACTTATCAATATAATCTGTTTGTGTTGCAAATGTACGCTTCATTTTATATATATGGCATACTGAATTCCACCAGAAGTTATAATTTAACCAAAAAAACTTGAGGAAGATTTTTGAAGCAGTAGCTCATTTCTAAATTAATTCCCCTGATGCAGCGGGAAAGATTTTCAAGAAGCTGAATTGAAACCCTTCACCGGGAGATTGTATACTATTGAACAGCTGTGATCTGTTCCGTATCTAAGGACAATTTTGAGATAAGTGCAGATTTCTTTTTTTGATTCTAAGTTTTTTTGATTATAAGAATTTGATAATATATATGCACTGCACTTTAACGAAGTTTTTCTATGACCAAGGATGTGTCCCCTATGACAATTCAGTATTTATCATAGCAGTTTCCTGAGTTTATTCTCAGGGAACAACTGAGGTCTTTTCTCCGTATTTATGGAATCTGTCCTAAGTAGTCTCAGATAATTGGATAGTTACAGTGAATACTTTTTGGTGGTATATTGCAGGAGGAAACAGGTGCCATTTTTGGAATCAGCAGGTCAAATATACTTAGAAACAGGTCTAATGAGTGCTGACCAGTGGCAGAGAGCGTTTTGCTCACTGCTGACAGAGTTATTTCCAGATATTCAAAGCCGGGCCCTGTCTGGGCTTTGACTTTGACTATCCCTTTATTTTTGAGCCAGCTAAATACTTAGCCGCTTAAGTCAATATTCAGCACCTAAGTGGCTGTGGGATAGCGCATGAAAGTAGGTCAGACTTTTATGTGGTCCCATTTATGCTCTAAACCTGGCTGTTTAAGGGCTGAATATCATCTTAAGCAGTTAAATCCTGACTCTGCCCCCAGAACATCCCCAACATGGCTTTGAGTTAGGCACTGACTCCAAAATTCTCTAACTGATGCCCATGTCGGTGGCCGCCGATCAGGTGTCAAATCACGTGACGGTTAGAGAATCGCACCTGATTCACGCAAGGATAGGTGGCTGAAATTTAGGCCGAAAACCCTGGCCTACATTTCAGCCACCTTTGCTGGGGGATTCTGAAACTGGACCGCAGCTTGCCATCAGCTGATCGTGGCAGGGGAATTTTCCCCAATCAGCTGAGCCTGCGGGACTCCCCCCCATCAAACCGCGGCCACCACTGCTCTAATATTAACCCCTTTTTTATTAGTTTTTGCATTTTTATATAGAAGCTTTGTACTACAGATACTTTTGTTTTTTTTTTAAATTTTTAATTTATTCATTTTTGAATTCTTACAACAAGTGGATTAAACATATTATAATCAATTGTCATAAATCACTTGTATTTACAATCAAATCATCTTGTAATACAGAACAAATACCCCCTTTTTTATCAATATTCCTATTTCCATATGATATACATTTCCCACCCCGCCCCCACATATCAACTACCCATGTGCTAAGATATCTGATCATTAGAATAATTAGTCAACGGTTCCCAATTTTTTTTAAAATTATGAAGATTCCCTTGTTGTAACGCTAACACCTTTTCCATCTTATATATATGACAAACTGAGTTCCACCAAAATGTATAATTTAATTTAGTATAATCTTTCCAATTTTGAGTAATCTGTTGCATGGCGACCCCTGTTAACATCAACAATAACTTGTTATTTGCAGAAAGATACTTTTGATTAAACTGAGTTATTGTTCAGCTGTCAAGACATATTTGTATTTTAAATTTTAGCATGTGCTGGAAAAAGGTGCTGCTTGGTGAGACGGTGTCGGACACAAATGAGCAGAAGAGTCTGACTCTGGTAAGAAATATCTGCTGCCATTTAATAGAGGAGACCCACGATGCCTTGAGGAAGGTAAGATGCCAAAAGATCTCATGGCAGGAACCAAGGTAGTCTGCTTTAATGTGCCGAGCACTCTTCTTATCACTGCATTATCTTAAGAACATAAGAAGTTGCCCCCGCTGAGTCAGACCAGAAGTCCATCTTGCTCAGCGGTCCGCTCCCGCGGCGGCCCATCAGGCCTAGTGCCTGAACAGTGGTCCCTGATTAATTTTGTAACTTACCTCTAATCCCATCCCTATAATCTACCTCTACTCTTATCTGTACCCCTCAATCCCTTTGTCTTCCAAGTACCTATTGTTGCTTCCCCTGCCAGTCTCTCTTCATATTCTTTTTTTGCTTTCCTAACCACTCGATGACACTCCTTTTGGTGTTTTTTTGTGTTCCTTTTGGTTCTCCTCTGTTTTGTCCTTTTTCCATTTTTTGAATGATGCTTTCTTGTCACTTATCGCCTTTTTCACTGCATTTGTTATCCACACTGGGTTTTTTGTTCTTGTCAGTTATTCTCAGATAGACTCCTATTCACTGAGTGGAACATAAGAAAACCCGTGCTGAGTCAGACCAGGGTCCACAGGGCTAGGCCAGGGCAAAGGTATTGGGCACTCTAGGCAAACCTATAGCCTTACTTCCCTACCTCACTTAAACTTTCAGGCCACTATTCTATCCCCTCCAAGACATAAGGGCAAATTCTATAAGAAGGGCCCAAAAGTTAGGCGCCTAATTAGGCACTGTTCAGCGCGATTCAAGTAAAATTGGGTGCTGTTTAATGAATCACGCTGAGCGGAACCTATTTTGGAGGCGCCCAAGAAATAGGCCAGCTCTAGGCACAACTAAAAGGTGCCTAGCTCAGGGCTTAAGCACGCTCAAGAGCAGCGATTCTGCACCAAGGCACCTAACTTGTAGCCACGCTCACGCCTAACATGCATAGCGCCTATTTTTTTTGAAGGCCGCCTAAATTTTTAGAGGCGCCTTGTTACAGAATCGCGCTTTCTTGATAGGCGCCTGTGTTTCAATCAGTGCTGACTAAAAAGCTTAATTGAGCTTATTATTCAATTTAGATAGGTGCCTCCGAAATAGGTGCCTAACTGTAGGCGCTGGTTACAGAATTTGGGCCATTATGCTCTACATCAAGGGTGTCCAACCTTCTGACTTCCCTGGGCTGCACTGGCCGAAAAAAAATTTTTTCTGGGGCCGCACAAACGTGCAAACGCTGCAGCAAGACAGAGGAAGGAGCCGGCAAGACGGTAAACACTAGGGGGCAGCAGAGGAAAACACTGCATTACCCTCGACCGGGGCCTCACAAAATACTTCACGGGGCTGCAGGTTGGACACCCCTGCTCTATATAATAAACTGTGGGGGTGGGGTGGTGGAAGTTTCCACAAAAGCAAGGGCGATTTCCAAAAGTCCTTACCCAGTTAATTGGCCTATTTGAAGTGTACCCACTTCTCCTGTACGTATTGATGGCTGTCAGGATCAGGGCCGCCATCAGGGCAGTACCACCAGTCCTGCATTCAGGGGCCCGGAGCTGACAGGGGGCCCGGGCTCCCCCAGGGTCCTAGGCCACAGTCTAGGGGGAGGGGCGATCTGCCCCACGTGGACAGGAGAGAGCTGGACGGGGACCCGCGGAGTTCAATACATCTCGAGCCGCGAGGCTCGTCTTCTGTTCCTGCCTGCCCTGCCGCTCATAGCCGATCGCAAGTGTTCCCCGATGTCAGCGCTGACGTCGAAGGGAGGGCTTAAGCAAAGCCTGCCCTCCGACGTCAGTGCTGACGTCGGAGAATACTTCCGGTCGGCTATTTGTACGCGACAGGGCAGGCAGGAAACAGAAGACAAAGCCTCGCGGCTTGAGCTTCGTTTTGCTGAGAAAGTTGCAAAGATGGGCTGGGAGGCAAACGCAGAACACAAAAGGGGGAAGGGAATGCGTTTTGGACACAAGGCATGAACTTGGGAGAGAGGAAGGGAGGGAAAGAGATGCTGAGGTGGGGGAGGGAATGGGTTTTTGGACACAGAAGGCATGGACTTTGGAGAGAAGAAGGGAGGGAAAGAGATGCTGAGGTGGGGGAGGGAATGGGTTTTTGGACACAGAAGGCATGGACTTGGGAGAGAGGAAGGGAGGGAAAGAGATGCTGAGGTGGGGGAGGGAATGGGTTTTTGGACACAAGGCATGAACTTGGGAGAGAGGAAGGGAGGGAAAGAGATGCTGAGGTGGGGGATGGAATGGTTTTTGGACACAGAAGGCATGGACTTGGGAGAGAGGAAGGGAGGGAAAGAGATGCTGAGGTGGGGGAGGGAATGGGTTTTTGGACACAGAAGGCATGGACTTGGGAGAGAGGAAGGGAGGGAAAGAGATGCTGAGGTGGGGGAGGGAATGAGTTTTTGGACACAGAAGGCATGGACTTGGGAGAGAGGAAGGGAGGGAAAGAGATGGTTGTGTACACGGGGAATAGAAGAAAGGAGAATTTTTGGTCATAGGGAGGGAGTGAGGTACAGATAGTGGCATACCAGGGTGGGGGGGGGGCGGTCCGCCCCGCCCCGGGTTTACGTCCCAAGGGGGTGCACAGCTGGCCACCCTCCAGTGTTCTCCCTAGTCCGGCAAACTGCGGCTCTTTAGCCACTTGAGTGCCACCGCCGCCATCGGGAACAGGCCGGCGCCAAGTTCTCCCTGCTTTTCCCTGTGAGGCCGGCCAACTCTCGCCACTCGCGTCAATTCTGACGTCGGAGAGGACATTCTGGGCCAGCCAATCGCTGTCTGGCTGGCCTAGAACGTCCTCTCCGACGTTAGAATTGACGTCGGGTGGCGAGAGTTGGTCGGCCCTGCGGGGAAGAGAAGCAGGGCGAACAGACATACAGAACGAAAGAGGGTGTGGAGAGAGAAAGAAGGGGGCAGGGTGAGAGAGAGAAAAACAGACATACAGAAAGAAAGGGGGTACAAAAAGAAAGAAGGGACAGGGTGAAAGAAAGAAAAAGTTTGGGGAGGGAATGAGGTCTGGAGGAGAGGAAGCATACAGGAGGCTGAAAGAAGGGAAGAAATATTGGATGCACAGTCAGAAGAATAAAGTGCAACCAGAGACTGATGAAATTACCAAAGGTAGGAAAAATGGTTTTATTTTCAATTTAGTGATCAAAATGTGTCTGCTTTGAGAATTTATATATGCTGTCTATATTTTGCACTATGGCCCCCTTTTACTAAACCGCAATAGCGTTTTTTAGCGCAGGGAGCCTATGAGCGTTGAGAGCAGCGTGGGGCATTCAGCGCAGCTCCCTGCGCTAAAATCCGCTATCGCGTTTTAGTAAAAAGGGAGGGGGAATATTTGTCTATTTTTGTATGGTTGTTACTGAGGTGACATTGCATAAAGTCATCTGCCTTGACCTCTTTGAAAACCCGCGGAATATAAATGATAATTAACATTTTCTCTGCGTACAGCGTGCTTTGTGTTTTTAAAATTTTATTGTTGGTAGATCATTTTGACTTGGCCACAAAGGTAAGGGGGAGGGAGGGAGGGAGGGGAACTGCTGAAAGACATCTAGTAATCCTTGCAGGCTTGACTGTGCAGGGAATTATTTTTGTAAAATCATGTTTTGTTATGTGACTGGCATTATTTAGACTTTAATTTCTATGAATGAATAGAATGAAAATGATATAAATTACTTGCTTGTTTTTATGTGCGTGTGCTGAAGGAAATTGGAGAGAGAGTGGGCTGAGGACGCTGAAGGGAAATGGGGAAGAGAGAATGGGGAGAAGACGCTGATTTATAAATTGACAATTGTAAAGAATATTGTTTCTTTTTTATATTCATCCATAGCTGCATGTTAATGATGTGCTCATATGCACTTATTTATCATCATAACATATACATCATCATTAACATGCAGCTGTGGATGTGTAAGGACAGGCTGAGGAGGATGGATGGGAAGGAAGGAAGGTGCACATATCAACATATCGTACATTTTTAACATGCATGATGCAGCTATAGGCAAGCAGAGGAGGATGGGATCATACAGATGTGTATGTTCAGATATGCGCTCAGATGTGTAGTTTTTTCTGATATATTTATTAAGCTTACAGTATTTATAAAAACACATTTAATACTTGTTACAAAAAATATTGTGCAATTGTGATCTACTTCTGGCCTACAAAGGTCAAAAGAAATCCTTAACTGAGATTTTACATTCAAAAGTGAATTATAGCTACTAGCACTATTATTTATTAGTTATTTATTATGCAGATGTTTGTTAGTTTGTTATTAGTTCAGTATTAGACATATGTTAGTTTAGAATAGATAGGTATAGATTAGTTTATTTTAGGTTAGGTTAGGGCCCTGCTGAAAGAGTCTACCTTGACGTGGTTGCAGGCTTACAAATCTTTTGGTCAAAGAGTGCGGCGACAGAGAAAAGTATGTGTGTATTCGGCCCATGGAAGAAGGGGGGGTTGGGGGGGGGGGGGAAGGGTGCGTGGGGGGCCAAATAGGATTGCTCAGTAAGGGGCCCAGAAATTTCTGATGGCGGCCCTGGTCAGGATGTATTGCTTTGCTTTGACTGGAGCCACTGTTTGCTATACCCTGAAACTGCTGCTCCAGGAGTCGCCTAGTCTTGCCAGTGGTTAGACCCTAAGCTCCACCTCACAATATTCTGCTGTATTGAAGAAAATAAATGATTGGATTATTCCATTTTTTGGTTTGTCTTACTTCTGATATGGTTTGAAGAAGACTGTTTATCTGAACCTTGAATGTGCAATATATTGGAGGTGGCTGCTCTAAGTTGATGGATTTAGCCATATATCTCTTTCTTGAATATTGTGAGGTGGAGTTTTGGACTTGTCAAGGTTGATTTACCTCACTATCATCTTCTTATACCTTTTGAGCGTTAGACCCTAAGCCCCAACATCCTGTCTCTTATTTTAAATTCTTTATTCATTTTTAAAACTTTCAATAAGTGCAAAATAAGATACAATCACTTTACACTTTAACATCACTTTTTTTTTTTTAATTTCTTTATTCAGTTTTGCATATTACAACAAGTGTACCAGAGAAAGTCATATGAACTTATACACACTTGATTTTCCTATATGTAACACTTTAAGTACAACATATCCTTCTTATATTCATATTCTATAATATCTTGAATATTATAGAATATATAAAACAATTATAATATTATGTAATATATAAAACAATTATAATTAACATAAAAAAACCCTCCCAATCCCTCCCTACCCATCACTTAATATTCCATCAAAGCCTAATTCACATCAAATACCCCTCCCCCCCTTATACCCAACAATTGTTCTTAAGCATAAGAAAATTTAAAGGGCTCCTTTTACGAAGCCGCGTTAGCGGTTTAACGCACATAATAGCGCGCACTAATTTGCTGGCTGCGCTAGCTGCTACCGCCTCCTCTGGAGAAGGCGGTAGTTTTTCGGCTAGCGCGGGGTTTAGCGCATGCTAAAAAGGTGCGTGCGATAAAGCCGCTAACGTGGCTTCGTAAAAGGAACACAAAGTATCCCCCCCCTACCCTGGACGTGTATGAACAAAGGGAAAAAATAATATTCATTCTGTACAATATTTTGTTAATGGCTCCCAAACATCCCTAAATTTCTTAAAATGCCCCTACTATATGGCTATTACCTGCTCCATTTTAAAGATTTGGCATAACGAATTCCACCAAAAATTATAATTCAGCCGATCCCAATTTTTCCAGTTTTTCATAATTTGCTGTATGGCAACCCCTGTCATAATGAGCAAAAGTTTATAACACAGTATCATACGATAATGCCACCGGATTTTCCAGTAAATTGTTCATTTGACCCCAAATGGATTTCCAAAAGCGAAGTATCAAAGGACAAATGATCTAATGTCCCAGCTTCGAGATGACAGTGCCAGCATCTATGGAGAAGGCTACCTCCAGGGCAAGACAAATGATGGGATGTATCCGCAGAGGTTTTGTCAGCAGGAGACCTGAAGTTATGATGCCGTTGTACAGAGCCATGGTGAGGCCTCACTTGGAGTACTGTGTTCAGTTTTGGAGACCACACTACCGAAAGGACGTGCTGAGGATCGAGTCGGTGCAGCGAACGGTCACCAGGATGGTCTTGGGGCTCAGGAATCTCACGTATGAAGAAAGACTAAAGAAATTGCGGCTGTACTCACTTGAGGAAAGAAGAGAACGGGGAGATATGATTGAAACGTATAAGTACATCACGGGACGCATCGAGACAGAAGAGGATATCTTCTGGCTCATGGGACCCTCGACCACCAGAGGACATCCACTGAAAGTCAGGGGAGGGAAGTTTCATGGCGACTCCAGGAAGTACTTCTTCACCGAAAGAGTGGTGGATCATTGGAACAGACTCCCACTCCAGGTGATAGAGGCCAGCAACGTGACGGATTTTAAGAGAAAATGGGATACTCATGTGGGATCGTTAAGGGAGTAAACTCAGGGGGGAGGGATACTTGGAATGGGCAGACTTGGTGGGCTATAGCCCTTTTCTGCCGCTTTTTTCTATGTTTCTATGTTTCTATTAGACTTAGAGCTATCTAATTTCTGTAATCGTAAGAACATAAGAACATAAGCAATGCCTCTGCTGGGTCAGACCTGAGGTCCATCGTGCCAGCAGTCCACTCACGCGGCGGCCCAACAGGTCCAGGACCTCTGCAGTAATCCTCTATTTATACTCTTCTAATCCCCTTTTCCAGGAGGAAATTGTCCAATCCTTTCTTAAACCCCAGTACCGTACTCTGCCCTATTACAGCCTCTGGAAGCGCATTCCAGGTGTCCATCACTCGTTGGGTAAAGAAGAACTTCCTAGCATTCGTTTTGAATTTGTCCCCTTTCAACTTTTCCGAATGCCCTCTTGTTCTTTTATTTTTTGAGAGTTTGAAGAATCTGTCCCTCTCTACTCTCTCTATGTCCTTCATGATCTTATAAGTCTCTATCATATCCCCTCTAAAAGTCTCCTCTTCTCCAGGGAAAAGAGACCCAGTTTCTCCAGTCTCTCAGCGTATGAAAGGTTTTCCATCCCCTTTATCAGACGCGTCGCTCTCCTCTGAACCCTCTCGAGTAACGCCATGTCCTTCTTAAGGTACGGCGACCAATATTGAACGCAGTATTCCAGATGCGGGCGCACCATCGCCTGGTACAGCGGCAGGATAACTTCTTTCGTCCTGGTTGTAATACCCTTCTTGATTATACATAGCATTCTATTCGCTTTCTTAGCGGCCACTGCGCAATGTGCCATCGGCTTCATTGTCATGTCCACCATTACCCCCAAGTCTTTTTCTTGGGTACTCTCATTCAATAACACCCCTCCCATCAGCATTCTTGTTTATCAAATAAATGAGTTTTTAATAGTTTCTGCATGCAATACTTTACATTTCTCAACGTTGAACTTCATCTGCCATCTCGTCGCTCATTCCCCTAGTTTGTTCAACTCCCTTTGCAATTCTTTGCAGTCCTCTTTAGTCCGTGCTCCACTAAATAGTTTGGTGTCGTCCGCAAATTTTATTATCTCACACTTCGTCCCTGTTTCTATATCATTTATCTGGGGGTCCAAAATGCTCTATGTAACAAAAAAACCCAAGTTTGTCTCATAGATGCCAACGCCGTATATCTCATCCTCCAAGCCCAAATTCGTGGCCATTGAGACGCTGTAATTTGGTGCTTTATCTCAATGCTCCAAATGTCACGCAGACCAGTCTTTGGTTTCTTATTCCAAAAATCCAGATATTAATTTATACCACTGAGCGGAAGTCCACCTGAAAACATAAGACCAGCAAACTATCCTGTCTCTGAAAATAGCTAGTCTGGGTTGCAAGTACCCAGCAGATCCTAAAAAGTGGATTTATTTCCCCTAGTTCATTTCCAGGGAGGAATAATAGCTCTTCCAAGTTCACCTGGCTTATAATGGATGGTGTGTCCAGTCCTCTTCTGATGGAACTGTTTCCTTCTTCCTCTCTCTCATGAATATTCATTGTGAATATCCTGACCTGGCTGGGGCGCCTCCAGGACCAAGTTTGGAAATCACTGGCTTATGTAACAGTAAAAAATGAGCTTTACAGCAGTTACTCCAGGGCTGTGGAGTCGGAGGAAATTTCGGGTACCTGGAGTCGGAGTCAGAAGTACAAAAAACTGAGGAGTCGGAGTCGGAACATTTATCTACTGACTCCATTTTTGAACTTGGCATACCAATCACGAGCGATTCTTTCAGCTATAGCACCCACTATATACACAGCACAAATGTTGCGAGCAGCTTCTGCGGCCTTAGAACCTTGATTAAAAGCAAAAAGAAGGTGGTGTCGAAAATGCTCATTTCTCTCAACTTGACATTCCATTTTAACGATCTGAAAATTAACCAGTGCTGTGGAGTCAGAGTCGAGGAGTCGGAGTCAGAGGAAATTTCGGGTACCTGGAGTCGGAGTCGGAACATTTATCTACCGACTCCACAGCCCTGAGTTACTCTACTTCTGTGGTTCAAAGTGGCCTTAGCATGCCCTTATATGGTGTTTTCCTTTTTTTTTTTTTTACCACTGCAGTAAAATGGGCAATTTTCCATTTTTCACATTAGTGGCCATGTGCTAATGGCAAAATTAGCTCATAGCTGTTAAAAAATGTATTATTATCATGTTAGCTTATTTTGTAAACGGTAAGGGCTCAGGCAGTAATCCTGCACTAAACTGATTAGTGCAGAAATACCTACTCTCTGCTCCCCCCCAAATATGCCCCCTCCATACACTGATTTCAGACTTACCACAGGACCCCTGAGTGCATCCTGCTAAAAGGACCCCTTAGTGTGCCTGCTTTCTAAGGTTTATTCTTGGAACTCTCTGTTGTGAGTTAAGATCTTCTTATTGCCTTAGAATTGGTATTTTGTTACTCATGAATCATTGATTTATGTTTGGAAAATTTCTATTAAGAAATAATAATAATAATTTATTTTCTTGTATACTGCCCCACCAGTAGTTCTAGGCAGTTCACAACAGCGAAGAAACCAAGACATTTCAGTTAGAAATACAATCTTGAACACGCTACATTCTAATACCTCAATTAATATAACAAAATATAAATTGGATTTTAAAAATGCTCAGCTATTAATACATCAGTAACAAAAAACTGCTATACTAAAAAGTTTGGAGATAAAAACTGTTAAAAACACAACCTGATAAGAAAAGGCACCATAGTAACATATACTTTAAAGGAATCAGCATTCTTGTTTATCAAATAAATGAGTTTTTAATAGTTTTCTAAATATAGGGTATGAATAAGCTTGGACAATCAACGGACTCATCCAAGAATTCATCTTACCCGCCTGATATTCCAGTGTCCTATCTAAAAAAGTCCTATAACGAAAATCCCTTGGAGTAGAGAAGATAAACATACCTGAATATCTGGTATGTTTTTTTTTTTTTTTATAAAACAATTTCAAATAAGAAACCAGATTAGAGTACAAAAAAAAAAGTCCAACAAGAAATCAGCCCACGGAAACAACAAGAATCAGAACAGGAGTAGGATGAGACAACTGCCTTTCCAAATGAAGAGTAGTCAAGAGGATCAATAAAACCCTACATTTATTGAATCCATCCACAAAAGTATAGACCCAACCTTGCAAAGAATGGTAGATCACATTGATTCCAATAGGCCCACAAAGCTTTTTTTTCTGAGCAGTTTTGATTTTGTTCACAATATCTCCTGCTTGAATGCATGTGTGACCCCTGAGGCAGGCGTGCGATATGCTGAAACACAGTTCTGTGTCGGGTCTATACCTTTGTGGATGGATACAATAAATGTAACATACATAATAACATAGTAGATGACGGCAGATAAAGACCCAAATGGTCCATCCAGTCTGCCCAACCTGATTCAATTTTTTTATTTTTTTCTTCTTAGCTATTTCTGGGCAAGAATCCAAAGCTCTACCCGGTACTGTGCTTGGGTTCCTACTGCTGAAATCTCTGTTAAAACCTACTCCAGCCCATCTACACTCTCCCAGCCATTGAAGCCCTCCTCAGCCCATCCTCCACCAAATGGCCATATACAGTCACAGACCGTGCAAGTCTGCCCAATACTGGCCTTAGTTCAATATTTAATATTATTTTCTGATTCTAGATCATCTGTGTTCATCCCACGCTTCTTTGAACTCAGTCACAGTTTTACTCTCCACCACCTCTCTCGGGAGCGCATTCCAGACATCCACTACCCTCTCCGTAAAGTAGAATTTCCTAACATTGCCCCTGAATCTACCACCCCTCAACCTCAAATTCTGTCCTCTGGTTTTACCATTTTCCTTTCTCTGGAAAAGATTTTGTTCTACGTTAATACCCTTCAAGTATTTGAACGTCTGAATCATATCTCCCCTGTCTCTCCTTTCCTCTAGGGTATACATATTCAGGGCTTCCAGTCTCTCCTCATACGTCTTCTGGTGCAAGCCTCCTATCATTTTCGTCGCCCTCCTCTGGACCGCCTCAAGTCTTCTTACGTCCTTCGCCAGATACGGTCTCCAAAACTGAGCACAGTACTCCAAGTGGGGCCTTACCAATGACCTGTACAGGGGCATCAAGACCTTTTTCCTTCTACTGACTACGCCTCTCTTTATACAGCCCAGCATCCTTCTGGCAGCAGCCACTGCCTTGTCACACTGTTTTTTCGCCTTTAGGTCTTCGGACACTATCACCCCAAGGTCCCTCTCCCCGTCTGTGCATATCAGCTTCTCTCCTCCCAGCATATACGGTTCCTTCCGATTATTAATCCCCAAATGCATTACTCTGCATTTTTTTGCATTGAATTTTAGTTGCCAGGCATTAAACCATTTCTCTAATTTTTGCAGATCCTTTTTCATATTTTCCACTCCTTCTTTGGTGGTTTTATTGATCCTCTTGACTACTCTTCATTTGGAAAGGCAGTTGAGAACATAAGAATAGCCTTACTGGGTCAGATCAATTGTCCATCAAGCCCAGTAGCCCGTTCTCACGGCGACCAATCCAGATCACTAGTATCTGGCCAAAACCCAAAGAGTAGCAACATTCCATACAGAATCCAAAGAATAACAAGATTCCGGAACCCCAAAGAGTATCAACATTCCATGCTACTGATCCAGGGCAAGCAGTGGCTTCCCCCCCCCCATGTCTTCCTCAATAACAGACTATAGACTTTTCCTGCAGGAAATTGTCCAAACCTTTCTTAAAACCAGTTGTCCCATCCCACTCCTGTTCTGCCTCTAGGAAAATGTTTATATCAAGAATTTATTGTCTTGCTTGATTATTTGTAAAATTGCATTACAATAAAATTTTTAAAAACGTGCTAGGCCAAAAACAAATAATTTACCTTCAGTTGCACAAGTTCATATTCTGAGTCTCTTTTAGTGAATGTTCCTGTCTTGTTCTCTTATTTTAGCTTTCCCATCTGCAAAGTGAGAGTGTGGATCTGGAGCAGCATCTGGCTTTGGTAGAGACCCTACGAAGAGAAGATTTACAGATCCTTCAGACGTCAGCGGAGATAATAATGCAGAATTTGCACAGTGAAGCCATTTCAGTAGCCCATATTTCTCTGTACAGCTGATACTGGGCTGCTATGTAGAGTCAATTTTTTTAAAAAGTATTTAAATCAGTTTAAACATTTCTGCGTATGATGGGGAGAGTATGGCGTAGAGGTTAAAGCTACAGCCTCAACAGCCTGAGGTTGTGGGTTCAAACCTATGCTGCTCCTTGTGACCCTGGGCAAGTCACTTAATCCCCCCATTGCCCCAGGTGCATTAGATAGATTGTGAGCCTGCCAGGACATAAAGGGAAAAATGCTCGAGAACCTGAATAAACTCATGTAAACCGTTCTGAACTTCTCTGGGAGAACGATATAGAAAATTGAATGAATAAATAAATAATGTATAAGATTTTTTCACTACTGGGTTTAACATTTTTATAATAAAATATTTTGAAAAACAATATGATCCCAGTGTTCTATGAACTGTCATTCCCAGACTGTACTTCAGAGGCCAGGATTCAGACAGATGTTTATTTCAGAAAAGAATGCCATACAAGTTCCATCTATAGAGGTGCCTATGTCAAAAGTAGGTGTGGTTTGCACCGGGAAGTGGATGTAGATGCAAATCTTATCACAGGTAGGTGCTGTAAATATAGGCCTGTAAAATCCTGGACTATATTTCCGGCGCCTCCTTTTGACGTGGCTGAGATTCTGCAAAAAGCACTATAGCGTGATTGACATGCGAATGGTGTTGCTTTTGTAGGCAGCCACTGATAATGGTGCCATTTGCAAGAGGATGTGGTAAGAGCAGATAGCGTAGCTGGTTTTTAAGAAAGGTTTGGACAAGTTCCTGGAAGAAAAGTCCATAGTCTATTATTGAGAAAGACATGAGGAAGCCACTGCTTGCCCTGTATTGGTAGCATGGAATATTGCTATACCTTGGGGTTTGGCCAAGTACTGGTGACCTGGATTGGCCACCGTGAGAACGGGCTACTGGGCTTGATGGACCATTGGTCTGACCTAGTAAAGCTGTTCTTATGTTCTTATCTACTTGAGAGCAGGTATAAATAACCTGTAGAATGCAAAGTGCAGAGTGATACATTTGAAGGGGGTAGAAATCCAAGGGAACCGTATGTGTTGAGAGGTGAGTGGCTGATAATCACAGATGGAGAGAGGGACCTTTATGTGATTGTGTCTGAGGATCTAAAGGCATTTAAACAGTGTCTCCCTATCCTATTATAAAATGTATTTCTCTCCTCTTCTCCCTTGGATCATGTACATTGTAAAGTCTTTGTGAGGTTTCATGTAGCTTGTAGGTTGTTTAAACTTTTTTATAATATGTACATCACTTAGAAATTGGATAGGTGATTTATCAAATTTTAATAAACACTTGAAACTTGTTGTTATAGTCAGAAAGATGCTAGGATGTATAGAAAGAAGATTTACCAGCAGAAGAAGAGAGGTTTTGATGCCCCTATATAGGTCATTGGTGACCTATATCTGTTGAAGGATATAAAAAGACTTGAAGCAGTTCAGAGGAAGGCAACGAAAATAGTAAGGGATTTGAACCAAATAAGTGTGAGAAGAGACTGGAAGACCTAAATAATGTATACTCTGGAAGAGGGGAGGGACAGAGGAGATATGATACAGACATTTAAATACTTGAAAAGTATTAATATAGGACCAAATGTTTTCCAGAGTAGGGAAAAACTAGAGGACATAAATTGAGGTTTCAGGGAGGAAGACCTAGGAGTAATGTTAAAGGGTGGTGGATGCCTGGTATGCCCTCCCGAGGGAAGTGGTGGAGAGGAAAACAGTGATGGAATTTAAAAAAGCATGGGATAAACACAGATCTCATTAGAAAATGAAAGGTATAAATTAAAGAACTAAGGCCGGTACTGGACAGACTTGCACGGTCTGTGTCCCATATATGGTGATTTGGTGTAGGATGGACTGAGGGAAACTCCACTAACTTGGAACAGGAGGACTTTACTGGCCAGACTTTACAGTAGATATCCTGCAAACAGTTGGATGGTGGGATGGTTGGATAGGCTGGAGTGAGCTTGGATGGCAACTCCAGCAGTTGAAACCTAGGACAGTACCAGGTGGACTTTACAGTCTATGGTCCAGAAACATCAAAGAAAAGAGACAATTTAATCATGTATTTTTTACTCTTTGATTGGTTCACAGAAAAGTGGCATATCAAGCCAATTATACTCTTTCATCAACAACTAAGTTGCCCTATCCACTTTCCAATCGGGATTCAGGAAATTCCACACTATAGAAACCATTCTTCTTGACATCGACAATGGCTGTAAATTAATGGATAAAGGTAACGCTATCTATATCCCAGGGTGCTTAGAGAGTTGAGTGATGTCCTAGTGGAACTGTTATCCGCGCTCTTCAATCTTTCCCTGGATGTCGTGTACTTGGACTTTAGTAAAGCTTTTGATAGTGTCCCACACCGCAGGTTATTGAGCAAGATGAGTTCGATGGGATTAGGAGAAATGTTAACTGCATGGGTAAAAGACAGTTTCAGTGGTAGACTTCAGAGGGTGGTGGTGAACGGTACTCTCTCCGAAACGTCAGAAGTGATCAGTGGAGTGCCGCAGGGTTCGGTTTTGGGTCCGATCCTATTTAATATCTTCGTAAGGGACCTGGCTCAAGGGCTTCAAGGGAAAATTGCATTATTCGCCGATGACACAAACTATGCAACATAATAGGCAAAAGCACAGTGCCCGACTGCATGACGCAGGACCTACTCTTACTGGAACATTGGTCCTCAACTTAGCAACTAAGTTTTAATGCCAAAAAGTATAAGGTCATGCGCCTTGGCAACAGAAATCCATGCAGAACTTACACCCTAAATGGTGAGACCTTAGCAAGAACTACAGCAGAACGGGACTTGGGAGTAATCATTAGCGAAGACATGAAGTCTGCCAATCAAGTGGAGAAAGCTTCATCCAAGGCTAGACAAATGATGGGTTGTATCCGAAGAAGCTTCGTCAGCCGGAAGACTGAAGTTATAATACCGTTGTACAGATCCATGGTGAGACCTCATCTGGAATATTGTGTACAATTCTGGAGACCGCATTATCAAAAAGATGTGCAGAGAATGGAGTCAGTTCAGTGAATGGCCACCAGGATGGTCTCAGGACTCAAGGATCTCCTGTATGAGGAAAGGCTGGGTAAGTTGCAGCTATACTCACTCGAGCGTAGAGAAAGGGGAGACATGATTGAGACGTTCAAATATGTCACGGGCCGTGGTTGAGGTAGAAGAGGATATCTTTTTTCTTAAAGAACCTATGGCGACAAGAGGACATCCGTTGAAACTCAGGGGTGGGAGATTTCATAGTGACACCAGGAAATACTTCTTCACCGAAAGGGTGGTTGATCATTGGAATAGTCTTCCACTGCAGGTAATTCAGGCCAGCAGCACGCTGGACTTTAAGAGAAAATGGGATAAGCATGTGGGATCACTTCAGGGAAGAATTTAGGGGGTGGGTCATTAGAGTGGGCAGACTTGTTGGGCCGTGGCCCTTTTCTGCCATCATCTTCTATGTTTCTATGTTTCTATCCTGGTGCTACGGGACCTCAGTGCAGCCTTCGACACCATTGATTATCCACTCCTAATCACACGACTCTCTGAGATTGGCATCCAAGATGCAGCATTATTTATTTGTTTAAAAAATTTATATTCCGCATATCCTACAATTCTATGCGGAGTAAATAAAACGTCGAAATGAAAAAAACCCAATTACAGCCTTCTCATACAACCTTTATTTCAATAAAGCAACATAATACAATGAACATATTACAATACAACAAACAAACATATAACAATACAACCAACAATGAATAAACACCAACAAAGCAAAACATCTCTATTGCTTCTACTTGACTAAGACTTGACTGCTGGTTCATTATTCGCTGCTATTGGTTGAAAAAGCACGCAAAAATAAAGTTTTCATCTTTTTTCTAAACTGTAAAACCGATGATTCTTGCCTAAGATCCATAGAGAGCCTGTTCCAACAAATCAGACCCTGAACAGAAAAATTCACTTTCCAGTGACTCAGAAGTTTAACCACCGACATTATGCTGGTTCACGTCCTTCCTCAGTAACAGATCCCATAGCATCATGTCCCTATCTATCCCTCTACATCAAACCTGTCCTACACAGCCTACAAACATCGAATCCAGATGCACTCCTTCGCTGATGACATCCAGCTGTACCTACCACTGAGAGAACACCATGACTCCCAGACCACAAAACTAATGAACTGCCTCACAGAAATCAAAAACTGGATGGCCATTAAAAAATTGCAGTGAATTGCCTCCAAAATAGAACTCCTTTGGATCCGCAAAGAGCACTGCACTCACCCCCGCCCCACACTACTTTGGGAATCAATTACCATAACTGCAAAGAACCAGGCATGCGGCTTAGGGATACTCCTTGACGCCAACCTATCACATTCCAACCACATCTCTCAGGTGGTCTCTTCTTCATTCTGCTACCTGCGACAACTCCAGAATATAAGCAACTATTTCTCAGAATCTGACTTCACCCAACTTCTCTATGCCTTTGTCCTCTCCCATGTAGACTACTGCAATGCACTATTCAACGGTCTCACGTCAAAGAATATTAAATGTCTTCAGCATGAATGAAACACAGCAATCAGAGTCCTGAAGAACCTTCACCCCCCGACCTGGTTTCCCAGGCTCTATCGTCAACTCACTGGCTTTCCATAGCTAAACACTGTGTCTTTAAGGGCTTGATGATAGCATACAAATCCCTGTACAACATGGCGCCAGATTACAAGTCAACTAAGCTTCCTCCATATGTGCCATCCAGACCATTCCACTCGCAGAAGGAAACTCGCCTCCAAACACCCCCCTGGTTGTGCTGTCCAACTACAGAGCGTCAGATGTTGATTCTACTCCCATTTCATACCAAGCTACTGAAATCAACTGCCCCCACAAATCAGATCCCTCGAAGGACTCCAAAATATGGTATAAAGTGCATTTGGATGTTTTGTTGGTTAAAAACGTCCAAATTACTACTTTTGAACCACAATTGTAGCTGGTTTTATATATAACAATATGTGATAGTGAATCACTGTGGACATAACACAATGTTTAATAATGTGTGAAATGGAGTTTGTTTTTTGGACCGATGAAAGGCAGCATGAACCTGGTATCACGTGCACTATAATGATTTGGGTGCTATGAGTGGTTTCTGAGGTCCTTTTTTCTCCCTTTTGGTAGTTGTGATTGTGAGTTCATAGGGTGGAAGTGTCCACCTCTGTCAGAGTCCTTTGAATATGTGACTTGTGCGGTGTACGTTGGAAATAATTACTGCCACAGATGTCGTAAGCGAATGTGGATTTCCGGCATACTGTTATTGCTGGATGAGGGCACTAGGTGATGCACTTGCACTGTGCGATGTACTTGCAACAAGGTACAATGAGAGTGAGGCTGGATTTCAGGCGTATTGCCATTGCTGGCTGAGTGCACAAGAGAATGCACTTGTACTTTGTGATAGCTAGAGAGGTAACAGATTTTACTCAGCAGTGTTATCTGAAGTTTAGTTCCATGTGGCAGATAAGTTTGGTCTGGGTGTAACAAGCCAGTCTATGCAGCCGCTGATTTATAGGAATACAATTGCTTGCCCTGAGAAACATCAGATTCTTTTTTGTCCTGGGGACAGCCCTGTATTGCTTTCCTTTTTGGCCAAATTGAGTTTCATTTCCATGGGGTGTTTTCAGTAAAAGGTAAGAATCTTTGAAGATACAGAGGAGCATAATCAAAACATGTGGGCATATGGCGCTAGCTGGCCAAAGTCAGCAGTGGGAAAATGCCCATTTTCAAAAAATACGTCTAAAATATATTTTTTCTCGAAAATTGTCTAGCTGGATGTCCAAGCCATTGGGTCACCCTGACCGCCAGGACGTCTATCTTTATACCCCATTTTTGACCAAAATTTTGTCCAAGGCCCAAACGCCCTGAACGAGACCAGTTAGATGTGGGAGGAGCCAATCTTGTAATGGACTGGCCACCCAGACATGGTAACAGAGCAGTGGGGCACCTTATAGAGCACTGCTGTGAACTTCACAAAAAGGGTGCCACATAAACATCTTACCAGAACTCCCTTATAGGTTGTGAGCCCCCAAAACCCACTATACCCACCTGTCTACAGCTTCAGCCCTTATGGCTGCAGGTGGCACATATATGGCAGTAGAGTAGGGTTTTGGCGGGCTCACATTTTCCACCATACATGTAGTGGTTAGAGTGGCTTATGGGTCTTACTACTCCTCTCTATGGTTCACTAGCCCAGTGTTCTTCAACCTTTTTACACCTATGGACCGGCAGAAATAAAAGAATTGTTTTGTGGACCGGCATCAGTCCACAGACCGACGGTTGAAGAACACTGGGCTAAGTTGTGGGCCAGACCCTGCCCATCTCTACCCAATCTCCACCCCAGACCCTGTCCCCATAGTCCTAATTGTAACACTATTTTTTCCATTCATATATACACACAATATAATCTTATTAACAATGCATCGATTGCACCACACACCAGCAATTGAAGAACACAGTTTTGGGCCTGATGCACATCCAAGCCCTGTGGACCGGCAGGAAATTTCTGCACTAGCACTAGCTCACCCCACAGGCTATTTAAGGCACATGTTGCAGCTCCGCTAGGATTTCCTATACCAGGTGCTGATGTTCTGGAGACAGGCATGTACTTTTTTATTCTGATTTTGTGGGGATATGAAGGGGTCAGTGAACACGGGGGGGAGGGGAGGTCTTTACTTTGTCTCTGCAGTGGTTATCTGGTCACTTTGGATACCTTTTTGGCACTTATACCTGTTTTCATACACTATAATAGTATAAAACTGAATATTGTACTGTTGCTTTTCATATGTTCTGTATTTCATCACTCAATTTTTCAGTTCTCTTATTTTGTGAACCGCCTAGAACTCTTTGGGTGTTGGCAGTATAGAAAAATAAAGTTGTTATTATTAGTAGTAAGACAGATGTCCTGCAGGAATAATCTAAGTCTAAGTTAGCCCACATCCCACCCAAATACTGCCTTGGCCACTCCTCCAGATATGCCACGGCTCAGAACTCCAAGCCATCCAGTTCCTTTCAGCAGGCAGATGGGCTCCCCACAAAGGAAGGCTTCTTTACCAGTACCTAGCAGAAAAGTGCAGGCAGACCCCTGATGCAGGCCATTGGCCGAAACATTGGCAGTGTCGGGTATTTGAAAATAAAGAATATTTAGTCCCGGTTCTGTAGGCTTGGAAGCTCTTTTATGTGTTCGTTGCTTTTGTTTGTATATTTGTTGCTCCCTTTTTTTGCGCTAACATTATCATTTCAGTCAGACTGAATTTGTTTTCTTCCATTCTAGAAATATGTGTCTTTGTGAGGAAAGGAAGAGAGGAAGGGACATCACCGTGTTACTATCCATAGGGCTTCCGGATCTGATACCAATGCTGGAGGGAAATTTTAGGTCAGAACATTTGTTGCAACACCCTCTCCCGATGTATTTTGGTACAAAGAGGGCCAATATCCAATGAAAGAAGGATTATCAGTTCCAGAATAGACCGTTATAAGGGTTTATATGTACATGCCCCTGGGAAATTTTGCCCACTATGGACAGAGAAAGTACCTGCATATAATAAATGTAAACCACTTTGGTTATACCACAGAAAGGTGATATATGAAATCCCCTTACCCGTTATCAAGATACAGTGATTCCCCGTCAGCCTCAAAGCCTAGGGGCAGCTTTGTGCAGGAGTTTTTATAAAGACGCATTGGGGCAGATGTTACCTTTATAAAAGAGGTATAAAGATGCATCTAGGTGCCTTTTCTGCCCACGACCACGGGGCTCAATTATAAAGGGAGATAAACTTTAGGCAGCAAAATGCAGTGCGCTGAACTTGAATTCAACTCATATAAACTGCACCTGGATGGGCAGATTCCATAATTCTGGTCCTCGAGATCTACTGAACATGCATGAGAGAGATTTGCATGCCAAGAAAGCAGTGCAGGCGAATCTACGTGCTAAACTTAGCAGGTGTAAATGCGAAAGCCTAAATGTGGCACTTTGACATAGAAATGTGAGTATTCTATCCCAGGTCTCAGAGGCCACCTGGCCAGTCGGGTTTTCAGGATATCTGCAATGAAAATGCATGAGAAGAGATTTTGCATGTACTATTTTCTTGGTGTGCAAATCTCTCTCATGCATTTTCATTGCAGATATCCTGAAAACCTGACTGGCCAGGTAATCCCTGAGCAGTGGGCTGAAAATCACTGAACCTAGGTGTGTAAATGTTTGACATGGCCCTGCCCATGCCCCTCCCCCTGTTCACACCCTTGCATTTACACACTATGCAACTTATGCACTCATAGAATACTGCTGAGCTCATGCCTTGCACTTACATGCCATGAATATTGCATTCACAATCTAACCCCCAGATTTTATAAATGGTGTGCAAATTTACGCATACAAGACTTGTGCGCTATTCTGAGATGAAAGTGCAACTAAATTGGCTAACGAGCCAATTAGTACCAATAATTGGGTGCTGACAATTATTGGTGTCAATTGGTAATAATTTGGATTTGTGCATGCATCTTGTTAAGTGCTATTCTATAAAGATCCACATGCTCTAGTCACCCCAAGCTCTACCAGAGAGTGAGGTTTAAGACAGTAGTTCCCAACCCTGTCCTGGAGGACCACCAGGCCAATCGGGTTTTCAGGCTAGCCCTAATGAATATGCATGAGAGAGATTTGCATATAATGGAAGTGAGAGGCATGCAAATATGCTCCATGGATATTCATTAGGACTATCCTGAAAACCCTGGTGGTCCTCCAGGACAGGGTTGGGAACCACTGGTTTAAGACAAATTTACAGAGGATTAGGCCAAAACCAGCATTCTTCCTCTCAAGGGTCATCCAAAGGAGCTTTTGTTTTTCCCCAGCTCCCTGTGCTGGAACTGTTCTTTTCAGCACCCTTTCCAGCACTCGGGATGAGTGAATGGCTTCCAAGAGCCTTTGCAGGAACTTCTATGCAAATGAGCTCCATTCCACTGCTGAGGCTTCCCTCTGCTGGCCAGTGGCAGAATCTTCACCCTGTCACTATGCATTAAGGGCAAATTCCAAATCAATAATTATGCATGTAACCGCCGTTACAGAATACTTAGCAGAAGCCGGTATTTATGCTCCATGTAGGCGTGGCCACTTCCACCACATCAACAGCTGGTGGAAATGTCCGCAACTAAAGAGTGCAGTTATCCACATAACGGAGGGTATTCTAGAACCGTAGCACATAAGTGCTGGACATGCTCTTGACTCGCCCATGCCCCTCCCACGCTAGCCGGAAAACTACTGCCTCCTCAAGAGGAGGTGGTAGCGGCTAGCACGCGTGGAATTTTAGCGCGCGCTATTGCACGCGTAAAGGCCCTAGCACGCCTTAGTAAAAGGAGCCCTCAGTTTTCACGAATGGTGGAATCATTTGTGTCTAATTAGAAAATGTGAAGAAATAATTGCTTTCAAACATAACATTATTGCTAGCTTCAATAAGAAAGACAATTTCTGTGGAAACGCTTTGCAATCTCACTTGACTCCTCTGTATCTGAAAAGATTATCCGCAGCTCTTGTGCATTTGGTTTTATTTTATGTTGAATTTGTCTAATTTGTTTTAAGTTATTTCCTCTATTCTGATGTTTTCAATATAAAGTGTATTATTGTATGTAATTCATTTATGTTGCTAGTGTTATTTGTATTTGATGAATTTACTTGGTAAAATTAATTAAAAAAATATTTGAGAGAAAAAAAAAAAGAAAGCACTTTAAACTACCCTTGAATTTGTCTATATTTTGTTCTGCTCTGATATAAGATGAACATAAGAACATGAAAAGGAGTTCCAGGTGCTGTAACAGAAAAAAATGGAGGCTCGACGGGTATCGAAATTTGTAGTGAGGGGACATAGAGTGGATGTTGAAAGGCGGAGCTCTGGGAGGATCAAATGGAATAAGAAGTCTGTCTATAAAGGTTGGTTCATTGGCTTTTTGAGTTTTAAATGTTAACAGAGCAATTTTATAGGCAACCAGCATGCTTTCTTTAATAGGGGAATGACGGGATCGCATTTTTCCGAATTTGTGACGATTTTGAGAGCAGTGTGTTGGATCAATTGTAGACGTAAGTGCACTTCTGGTGGGCTACAAGAGCGAAAAGGACTCCGCATGGGCAAAGTGTTGAGCTACAGTTCTTATAAGTACAATCCATTTCCTTAGGCTTTCTGCGGTTCATCTTGTTCCAGTAAAAAGTTGGCATCTGACAGACTGTATAATGCTTTTGCACGGAGTGGGGTATCGTGTATTTTTTTCATGCCTCTAATGTCTGCCAGAGTAGCAATGAAAACTGCTGAGCCCGGGCGGCATCTTTCTCTGGCGTATCTTAATGTCTTGGATAGCGGTAATGCAATCAAACAAATGGCCACCTTCGGGTGATATAGTGGTCATGCTTAAAAACACAGTTGCAGCTCCAAAACAAACCACATTGCAGAAGACGATAAAAGGTGGTCTGTTCTGGAGGGCTGTGGTTTCATCTTTTACCGAGCTGAGTGTTCAAGGGATGAGTGCTTTACATGAAAAACAAATCGCCCCCGCCTTATACAAAACCATTAGCTATGAGCTTGCAGGTTACAACTTGTGACCAACAGGGTCCCCCCCCCCCCGAGGATAATGAATGGCGGAAGGTGTATAGCTGGGATGTGCCAGCGCTCTAAGGTATTCCAAAATGATTCTTTGAAATTGGTGTGTTCATTCAGAGTGCAATTAAGCCATAATGGTTGAGGGGGAGGGCATTTCCTGTTCACTAATGAGCTGGTGGCTTAAAGGCTTTTTGGAGAAACCTCCATCCTTCAAGCTGTCTATACCACATATTCAGCTGTTAGTACAATGCCCAATACTAGGTCCAGTGACCTTGGTGGTTAAGTTCATTAAAAACTTTCTATACCGCGTAACAGCCTAAAAAAGGATTAAAGCGGTGTACAATATATAATACACATTCATCACGAAAGGAATTCCGTTTAAAAATAGGATAGAAAAGAGTAAAAACAAAAGTAAAAAAAAAAAAAATTTATCCTAAAAGACTAAGCAATCAAGATCTCCATGATAATAATTCTAATTCTAAAAGCAATTCTAATAAAAACAGACAATCAAATCTCAGTAAACCATAATTAATACATACAGTTAAAAAATTGTTTTTCCCTATCAAAAAGTAATCGCTATATAAATACAGATTACAGTCCCAAACTCAATTATTCAATTTGAGAAAGCCAATTGAAAAGAAATGCGCTTTTAGGTGTCTTTTAAAGTTTATGTATGATTCTTCTTTTCTCAAATCTATGGCTATGTCACTTTTGTAAACATGATCTCAAAAATAACCTCAATTTAAGCACAAGTTAATAGGACAGATTGAGACATCTGGGTTTTACTTCCATTCAAAGCAATGGAAGTAAAACCCGGATGTCTCAATCCGTCCTCTTTTTTTTCTGGAGCCATATGGTAACCCTAAGTCTAATGGTTAGTGCAATAGCCAGAGTAAGTCACCTAACCCTCCGTTGCCCCCAGTACAAAACAAGTTTAATACGTAAACCACTTTGATTGTAACTACAGAAGGGCGACATATCAATTCCATCCCCTTTTCTATTAGGGGTGCTTAATAGGGTGCCAGACGTCCGGATTTCCCTGGACGGCTTTTCAAAACCCGGCACTTTGTGAAAACAGGGAAAAAGTTAAGTTTCCAGTATAATGAGGGGGGGTTACAACCCCCCATATCCCCCACAACGCCGGTGCGATCTGTATTCAGTAAAGTGTGTGTGTGGGGGGGGTTTCCCCACCAACACCCCCCGTCGGAGCCCCTTAAAACACTGTTTTTCTTCGGCACGGGCTTCCGCCTTGCGCTCAGTTGTCTCGGCGTGCCTTTGTCACCGCGTGCTTTTGACTATGAACCGTCTCGAAGGCATCAAGAAAGAGAAATGTCTTTAGCTTCGTCTTAAAATTATTAAGGATTGATTCTTCGCGTAAGTAATTTGAGATACTATTCCAAAGAGAGGGGGCAGTGACAGAGAAGATAGTAGACCTCATTGTATTTATATACTTCAGTGACGGAACAGAGAAAAGGTTATTAGCTGTCGATCTTAGAGTCTTAGAAGGATTATAAGGGGTAAGAAAATTATTAATAAATTCAGGTATAATCTGTGAACAGTCTGGCCAGGCCCACAAAACCCACACTGAAAACGATGACTAAGAGAGGCTGGAATGGATTAGAATAAAACTTCTATTGGACCGCTTTGAGTGGACACAAATATACCATAGCTGTGCTATAAAAACAGTGAGATAAACAGTCTATTAAAAAAAAGCACAAAGTGAAATGGAATGTGAAAAGAATCAAATGTGTTCCAGGTATTTACAGTCTGAGATGTGCTCTCTCTCCTCTGTTTTCCTGCATGTCCTGGGCTTCTTTACTGGCTGAAGGATTTTGAACCCTCTCTGCTCCTTTTCACGCTTGGGATTTTTGGCAGCCTTATTCTCTACCCTGGCCTCCAGTCTCTCACACTCTTCACTGTCCGTGCTTAGAAAATTCGCTCCTCTCCAGGACTTAATTCTCCACATTCCTTAACAATTACTTCCCATGCTCAACTTCTCCGGAATAGACAAGCAGGATGCACTCAGGGCTTGGACACCACCTCTTATCACATAGGCTTTTGGCAAGTTCCAGTGTTTTCCTCAAGCCAGATGTGGAAGTCCCTCTCTCTTTATTTCTCTGTGAGAACAGGATAAAACCTCCCCCAACGATCAGGGCAGGATTAATTCTTCAGTGGGCCCTTAGGCCCCCTGGACCTGCCCCTCCATGGCCCTGCCCCCTCCCTGCCTCTGCTCCCCCCATGCCCCCCCCCTCCTGCAAGAGTTTACGTCTTGACCCAGATCCAGAAGTCCAAGTAGCACCTTCTCCTTCCTTCTTCATTATTCAGTGCCGCCGAACTCGCAGTCTTCAATAGGCCATGGGCAGCGGTTCCTACACGCTGCCCACATCTGACCCAGAAGCTTTCCCTCCAATCGCAGTGGTTCCCAACCCTGTCCTGGAGGACCACCAGGCCAGTCGGGTTTTCAGGATAGCCCTAATGAATATGCATGAGAGAGATCAGCATATAATGGAGGTGCCAGGCATGCAAATCTGCTCCATGCATATTCATTAGGGCTATCCTGAAAACCCGACCGGCCTGGTAGTCCTCCAGGATAGGGTTGGAAACCACTGCTCTAATGCACAATCCCAGCATCAGAGTAATGGCTTGTGGGTCAGCCACGGAAAGTGCGGAGGAACCGCTGCCTGTGGCCTTTTTGAAGACTGCGAGTTCGGCTGCACTGAATAATGAAGAAAGCAGGAGGAAGCAATAATTGGATGCCTGGAGCCGGACACAGGCATGTACACTGATGTTATCAGAGCATGCAGCATTCTGGGGCCCCCCTGAACTTTCTGGACCCAAGGCACATGCCTACTTGGCTTACCCTTTAATCCTGTCCTGCCAACGATCCCCCTTTTCTCCTCCATAAAGCACAATGTGCCCCGGGGTTTAACTGATTTTGAGACTTTCAATCCCTCTCCCCTCTCATTACTGCCTCCCCTTAGACTCTTGCCTAAGGCGAGAGTGTGGCGCAGGGGTGTCAAAGTCCCTCCTCGAGGGCCGCGATCCAGTCGGGTTTCAGGATTTCCCTAATGAATATGCATGAGATCTATTTGCATGCACTGCTTTCATTGTATGCTAATAGATCTCATGCATATTCATTAGGGAAATCCTGAAACCCGACTGGATTGTGGCCCTCGAGGAGGGACTTTGACACCCCTGGGTTAAAGCTGTAGCCTCAGCACTCCGCAGTTGTGGATTGAAACCCGCGCTGATCCTTGCGACTCCGGCCAAGTCACGTCATCCTCCACTGCCCCAGGTACATTAGATTAGGGTTACTAGATTTTCGTAAATGAAAATCCGGACCATGGCCCCGCCCTGTTCCATCCCACTCACACCCTGTTCCGCCCCTCAGCCCCGCCCCCTCGACCTGTTTGCTCGTCAGGACGGCATTTGTGCAAGCGCAGGTGTGACGCGGTGATGTTACGCGCATGCAAGTGGCGTTACTGCGTTGTATCCGCTTATGCGCAGATGCCGCCCCGATGTCACTCATTGCTAGAAGCTTTTCAGAACCCGTCACGTCTGGGACCTGCGCCTAGGAAGTGGCGTCAAAGGGCGAGCCAACACTGACGTGGGAATGCTGCTCATGCTGGAGAAGCTAAAAAGGTACAGGGAAAGGGAAGGGGGAATGCGCGTGACGGGGAGGTGGAACAGAGGGTGGGGGAAAGGCTCACCCTTACTACGCCGCTGTAGCTAGCGATAGTTTTGACTGTTAACATTTCATACTGTATGTGCAAATCTATTTCTTTAGGGTTTTTAGAGGGGGTGCTGAAAAGTTCTCAGCCCACTCGACTTCTTAAATTCTGAGCGTTATTTTGCCGGTGACGGGACAATCGCGCGCCAGACACCAGCGCGCCGACAATCGAGCGCTGATAATTCAGCGCAAGACACCAGTGCGCTGCGGGAAAACTTAGTTTTAAAGAGCTCTGATGGGGTGTGGGGGGAACCCCCCCCCCACTTTACCGCGTACTATTCGCGCTGCCTTTGGGGGTGTGTGGAGGTGCCATTCCCTACATTATAGAAAAAACGGAACTTTTCCCGAAAAAATTGGTAAAAGTTCCGTTTTCTCTATAATGGAGGGTTCCAACCCCCCAAACCCCTCCCCCCAACAGCAGCGCGAACACTATGCAGTAAAGTGGGGGGTTCCCCACTCACACCCCGCTTTGGAGCTCTTTAAAACTAAGTTTTCCCGCGGTGCGCTGGTGTCTTGCGCTGAATTGTCTGCCCTCCATTGTCGGCACGCTTGTGTTTCGCGCACGACTGACTATGAACCATTTTGCCACTGTAGCTGAAAAGAGTGTTATTTTATTTTGCAAAGTGCCGATTTGCGGAATCATAATGCTATGTTTTGACATTGTTTCAGGTCATGGATTGAACCACATCAACGAAAAGTCTGGAACTCCGAGCCGTCATGAAGTTCCTAGTCCTGCAGCAGAAAACTCCAAAGGAAATCCACGAATGCTTGATGGAAACCTTGAGCGACAAATGCCCATCATACTCCACAGTGAAGAGGCGGTGTGCAAACTTTCAGCGTGGAGATTTTGAGACCGACGACGCAGCAAGGTTTGGGAGGCCTCAAACAGTAAAAAAAAAAAAAAAAACTCTGGAAGATGAAAAAGTGAGGCCAAATGGAAACAACCGCAACGTGTTCAGTTTTGGAGACCGTATCTGGCGAAAGACGTAAGAAGACTTGAGGCGGTCCAGAGGAGGGCGACGAAAATGATAGGAGGCTTGCGCCAGAAGACGTATGAGGAGAGACTGGAAGCCCTGAATATGTATACCCTAGAGGAAAGGAGAGACAGGGGAGATATGATTCAGACGTTCAAATACTTGAAGGGTATTAACGTAGAACAAAATCTTTTCCAGAGAAAGGAAAATGGTAAAACCAGAGGACATAATTTGAGGTTGAGGGGTGGTAGATTCAAAGGCAATGTTAGGAAATTCTACTTTATGGAGAGTGTGGTGGATGCCTGGAATGCGCTCCCGAGAGAGGTGGTGGAGAGTAAAACGGTGACTGAGTTCAAAGAAGCATGGGATGAACACAAAGGATCTAGAATCAGAAAATAAGATTAAATATTGAACTAAGGCCAGTACTGGGCAGACTTGCACGGTCTGTGTCTGTGTATGGCCGTTTGGTGGAAGATGGGCAGGGGAGGGCTTCAATGGCTGGGAGGGTGTAGATGGGCTGGAGTAAGTCTTAACAGAGATTTCGGCAGTTGGAACCCAAGCACAGTACAGGGTAAAGCTTTGGATTCTTGCCCAGAAATAGCTAAGAAGAAAAAATTAAAAAATTTAAATTGAATCAGGTTGGGCAGACTGGATGGACCATTCGGGTCTTTATCTGCCGTCATCTACTATGTTACTATGTTACTATGACTGAAGTCCTCACTGTTCGGATGCAACCCCAGGATGGCAACAGGGCTTCCAAAGTCAAATCTTAAGAAGTGTTTGAAAGGGTGGCAATTTTCAAGTGATTTGGAGGTGATTGCAGCCAACTGAGCAGTATTTCAGTGACCAGACATCAAAGTATTTTTTGGAAGGGTTACAGAAACTTCAGACACGATGTGCCAAGTGTGTTGAACTTAGGGGTGAATATATGAAATAACTTGAAAGTTTCATAGTTCCACATCATTCCCTTCTTGGTTGGGCTGAGAAATTTTCAGCACCCCCCCCTCATAAGATAGCCACAGTAAATATGCAGGAGATATAGATTTTCATGAATACCAATTTGTATGCAAATCGACTTCATGAATATTCATTGTGGGTATCCAGAAAGCCTGATTGGCTGGAAACCTCTGCTATAACCTGAATATTTCTAATTTGTCACTTCAGAATAGACTTAAGAGGTTATTTGACATTTTTATTACTTGAAAAGGAAAAAAAAAAACACTTTTAAGAGCTTTTCTTTACCAAACCCTCCAGGGTCACAAATTCATCTGAATCAAAACATGCTTTTAAGAGAGTATGGTTAGCATATCACGGTTCCTTCTTAAATTGCATATAATTTTACATGATATAACCTCTGAAGGAGAAATTTGACCTGTTTGCAGTATTTCTGTGGCACCTAAGAAGTCTCTCTGTCTGAAAGCCTCCTCCCAAGGCGGGTCGGTTCAGTTTCACGATTATGAAAACGTCCTTTCCTGCTTGGAGATATTTTGACATCTAAATAAAAGCTCCTGCATTTCTTTCAACGTATGAATCAATAGCATCAAGTTAGGGCCTCTCTCCTGCTTTTATTAATCTTTCCAATCCTGTTCGGCTTCTCTGGTGACAGTATGGTAGGAAAACCTGGAAATAATCCCTGGACGAAGAAGAGACTAGAAGATGAAAAAGTATTTTTCACACCGCCAAAAACTACAAAGACTAGGAGGACACTCGATGAAGTTACAGGGAAATACTTTTAAAACCAATAGGAGGAAATTTTTTTTCACTCAGAGAATAGTGAAGCTCTGGAACGTGTTGCCAGAGGGTAAGAGCAGATAGCGTAGCTGGTTTTAAGAAAGGTTTGGACAAGTTACTGGAGGAAAAGTCCATAGTCTGTTATTGAGATAGACATGGGGGAAGTCACTGCTTGCCCTGGATCGGTAGCATGGAATGTTGCTACTCTATGGGGTTCCGGAATCCTGCTATCCTTTGAGATTCTGCACGGAATCTTGATACTCTTTGGGGTTCTAGAATCTTTTGTTATTCTTTGGGATTCTGGAATGTTGCTACTCTTTGGGGTTCCGGAATCCTGCTATCCTTTGAGATTCTGCACGGAATCTTGATACTCTTTGGGGTTCTAGAATCTTTTGTTATTCTTTGGGATTCTGGAATGTTGCTACTCTTTGGGTTTTGTCAATCAGAGAGAAGGGAGTATAAAAAAATGCATTGTTCTCAGTAAAGAGACCTCTTATAACATGGATGTTATTTCAAGTCTTCATCCTGAATGCATGTGATATAATCATTTACTTCAAAACCTCCTTCCTAATCATCCCTTTAATATTTATTTAATATAAAAATTAACTAAGGGTTCAAATCTTTCTTTTGTTTGAAGATGTTACTTCTTTCATTTAATTATTGTATCCAAACCTAAAATCAATTCATCAATGTATATACTTTGAAGAAGAACAGCAACACTTATCTTAATGGCTTTCCAGCCAAAACCAACGTTGGTGGGCCATGAACTACCCTTTGGGTTTTAGCCAGGTACTAGTGACCTGGATTGGTCACCGTGAGAACGGGCTACTGGGCTTGATGGGCCATTGGTCTGACCCAGTATGGCCATTAGGTTCTTATGTGAGCCAAGTATAGGACAATTAAGCCATTGTAACATCACTGATGAGGTTGGCTCTGAGCCATTATGACATCACAATTTCAGCTCTGGAATGTTGCTCTCATTGGGGTTCCGGAATCTTGCTATTCTTTGAGATGCTGAAATTTTGCTACTCCTTGGGTTTTGGCCAGGTACTAGGGACCTGGATTGACCACCGTGAGAATGGGCTACTGGGCTTGATGGACCATTGGTCTGACCCAGTAAGGCTATTTTTATGTCTTATGTTCTTATTGGCTGCAGTCGACTGGATTACATAATGTGTGCTTAGAAATTAAGCTTGAGCTACTTTCTCCAGTTGACCTAGGAAATTTACTCTGACTGCTCACTGCCTTCCGCGTTGCCACCTCTCCTTGGATCCTTCATCTTAGCTTCTTTTTTATCGGCCCTCTCCTTTATTGAAAATTTCTATGTTGCTTAGACCAGTACCAAATACTTGTTCAAAGTGGTTTACATGGAGGTCACTCATCACACTTTGGGCTCCTTTTACTAAGCTGCGATAGCGTTTTTAGCGCACGCAGAATTTTAGTGCGCGCTAAACCCTCCATTATAGAGTAAATTTAACTTTTTCCTGATTTTGTAGGAAAACATTAAGTTTCCTCTATAATGTGGGGGGTTGCACCCCCACCCACTCTCCCCAACGGCAGCGCAAAGAGTATGAAGTAAAGTGGGGGAATTCCCCACACCCCCCCCGTCGTAGCTCTTTAAAAGTCACTTTTTAGGCGGCGTGCTGGGATCTAGCGCGCTTTTGTCCCGTCACTGTTCAACTACCTAGTGATGGACTATACTAGACAATCTCTACCTCATAGCGTCCCTTCTCAAATAGTACTAGCTCTCCTCCATTGTATTGTACCCCCCTCAACTATATCGTAATGTACCACTAATAGCATCCTGTACTATACTAAATGATATCTATTTAAATTATCTTGCAAGACACCTTGAACCTATTCAGACATAGTGCGACTCAGAAATCTCAGATTAGATTAGATTAATCGTACTTTAAAATCCTGATTCCTGGAGATGTCTGGCCCGTGTGGAAGGGGCGTGGCTAGACACCCAATTTTGGGTGGGCCTGAGCCCAAAGTGGGTAGGCATGTCAACCCCATCCCCCCCCCAGGCAAATGGGAAGTCATTTAATGCTACTCCCCTAATCGCCTGGAAGGACAGATGCTGGGAATCTTCAGTTTGCGGGAATTGGGAATCCCCACCAGCCATATCACTGCTTGAGTCCAAAGTCCACTGAGGCCCACCTGTGGCTATGCCACTTCCATAAGGCTTTTGATTTCTTTCTTAAGTACTGCGACAGGGTATATGTCCCGTCTCAGACAATCACCCGAATAGGGAACTGCCAGAGGAAGCAATATGCTAAAACCGACTGGATTTAGGCCAGACCCAGAAGACCAAGCGAAGAAGCCCTCATTTGCATCTCATTTCCATGTTATTCAAAGTCAAGAAGAAATCAGACTAGAAGGGGAGGAGGGACCCTTCTCAGCCAGAATACAGTCTAAGAAGGAAAGACTCTTCTTAGGACCAGTTCCAAAGGGGAAAGAAGGACTTTGAAAAAGTATTCACCCCAAATTTCTTAGGGCCTTTCTTTTTTTTTTTTTTAATATTAAAGAGTCAAGAAGAGAAACAAGCATGGTACAAGGATGAAATATGCAAACAGAGACAACAATGAAAAGAACACAATAGCCAGCAACAAGAGTACAAAGTATATCTGGACCTAAAAGACTAGAAGGGGAGGTCTTAACAACATGAACTTCTGAGAGTGACCCTTAAAAGCTTTAAAATGAATTGATGTGTTTACAAAATATTTGCAATACCACCCACAAAGAAGTGTAAACGCCGTACATGAAGAAGGACACGGTACTATTCAAAAGGGTCCAGAGAAGAGCGACTAAGATGGTTAAGGGGCTGGAGGAGTTGCCATATAGTGAGAGATTAGAGAAACTGGGCCTCTTCTCCCTTGAAAAGAGGAGATTGAGAGGGAACACGATCGAAACATTCAAAATACTGAAGGGAATAGACTTAGTAGATAAGGACAGGTTGTTCACCCTCTCCAAAGTAGGGAGAACGAGAGGGCACTCTCTAAAGTTAAAAGGGGATAGATTCTGTACAAATGTAAGGAAGTTCTTCTTGACCCAGAGAGTGGTGGAAAACTGGAACGCTCTTCTGGAAGCTGTTATAGGGGAAAACACCCTCCAGGGATTCAAGACAAAGTTAGACAAGTTCCTGCTGAACCGGAACGTACACAGGTAAGGCTAGTCTCAGTTAGGGCACTGGTCTTTGACCTAAGGGCCGCCGCGGGAGTGGACTACTGGGTGCAATGGAAACTGGTCTGACCCAGCAGTATCAATTCTTATGTTCTTAGAACTGGGACCAGTAATTCTTTATTTTAGTGTTATTGTCTTTTGCTGTGTATTTTGATCCCTTTCTGCCTGTTATATTTACAAAATATTTGCAGCCATGTGGGTTTATTACAGCTTTTCTCAAGCCATTCCTGGAGTACCTCTGCTGATCAGGTTTTCAGGATAAACACAATGACTATGCACGAGAGAGATTTGCAAGCAACAGAGTCAATGCATACAAATTTATTTCATGCACATTCATTGAAAACCAGACGGGTTAAGGGATATTTCAGGAAGGGCTTAAAAACGTCTGGAATATTAGGCTGAAAAAAACAAATAATATGTTTCTCAGGGCTAAGAAAATAGTAACATACAGTACTATAAAAGGTAATTTCAAAAATGAAAATAAATGTTTTCCTATCATGATATGAGATTTTATTTATCTGGAGTGGGATTCAAGGGGGGCAGAGGGGGGCCTTGCCTTCGTTTCTACTAGGCCCAAATAAATTCTTCTAGGGCCTTAGTCTTAGGGTACTGTCCTGCCTCACCAGGAAAATTCTTGGTCTCCCCAGTGTTGTGGTCTATTTTTAAAGATTTGTAAATTGACTTTCTTCCCAAGATGCAATTGCTGCATTTTTCTCGATGACATAATTCTTCCTATAATTCTTGTCAGCATCCGACATTGTTCCAGTGCAATGAACCAGCCTGAAAATGGAAATCCGAGTTGGGTCACAGTTGCCTCAGATTTCATTAGCTCGAGTAGCACAGGTTCTCTGATCCCAGTTTGAGTCACATCAGCGTAACCACTGCTCAGACCACAAAGGTTCACTGAAAACCTCTCCTGGGGCAGAAGGATCTTCAGTCTAATGTGAACAGCTTATCCTGTGCTGTAGTCATAATTGTTTTAGTGCTGATTGAAAGAATACCCTTTAAGGTCAGGACATGTGGTTTTTTCCCTAGGCCAGCATGGGCTCTGAGTCATGACTTTACATAGCACTGTTTGCTTTAAAGGCTATGCATGGTGCAAAGGGGTAATAATCTACAGTAGAAGAGTATTTGCTTATCTTTCAACTTGTTTGAAGACCAAACCACAGCCATGTTGGGATAAAACAACTGAGGTTAGATAATGCTAGCAAACTTTGGAAACACATCGTTCTGGCTTACCACGGAAACCTCAATGTAGATATGGCGTCCCAGCATATACAAATCAGCGTAGTGCATGAATCACTTCTTCTATGACTTTAATGGACCATCTTAATGTATCTGCATGGATAACTGTGGGCATGAGCGATCGATGGCATCCAGCAGTTCTAAAATGGCAAATTGGATTCACGGTGTTAATGGGTGAAGAACTTTGACATGATCAGTCACCAAGGGGTTAATGACACAAAGGTCAGAACAGTTCATTTAAAATAATTGCTATTGGTTTATCCCCAAATTTTCTGTAACTGGGGAGAGAGTGGCGCAGTGGTTAAAAGCTACAGCCTCAGCCCCCTGAGGTCATGGGTTCAAACCCCATGCTGCTCCTTGTGACTCTGGGCAAGTCACTTAATCCCCCCCTTTGCCCCAGGTACATTAGATAGATCAAGAGCCCCCCAGGATAGACAGCTCTTGCTCCCACTGGCTGGCAAATTTACAATTCACCAGGGCCAATTGCTATTATACACATGAAGGTGCAGAATGCTAGCCTTTATGGGTTACTTTCAGTAAATTGGTGCCAAAAAAGGTGCATTGAGGCCCCGATTCTATAAACGGTGCTTAACTCCTAGGTGACATTGAGCATGATTGCCAATCATCTGCTAGGCGCCATTTATAGAATCACACCTAAGCAGTCTTAGGCACCAGTAAGCACTGAATCCTTAGACACACTGCCCACAATCTGCAATGAGAGGGCATAGGGTGAAGTTAAGAGGTGATAGGAACCGGAGTAATCTGAGGGAATACTTTTTTACGGAAAGGGAGGTAGATGCGTGGAACAGTCCTCCGGAAGAGATGGTGGAAACAGAGACTGAATTCAAGAGGGCCTGGGATAGGCACGTGGGATCTCTCAAGGAGAGAAAGAGATAATGGTTACTGCGGATGGGCAGCTCTATGACCTCACAATGCAGGTGTAAAGAGCCTTAGCCTATAGGAAGAAGAGATGTTAAGAACCTTAACCAATAGGGAGAAGAGGAGATAGTGGATGCTCTGGATGGCACATTTGGCCTTTATCTGCCATCATGTTTCTATGTTTCTAACCATGCCTACTTTCTGGTAGGTGCTTTGGTGTAGACGCCTATCTCAAAGTGGTAGGCACTTACTGAGTTAGGTGCCAAACCAGCTAATTAATTGTTTTTTTAGTCATTTTTTAATGATGCTTTCAATTATCAGCGCCAATTAAGAAAATTACCCCCCCCCCTTTTATAAAACTGTGATAGAGATTTTTACTGTAGCCTAAAGCGCTAAATGCCCCGACGCTCATATAATTCCTATGACAGTAGGAGCAGTGTCAGAGCATTTAGCGCTCCGGGCCAAGGTAGGCTTAGTACGAGGGGGGGGAGGGGCAAGTTAGGTGCCTGGCCCTTCATAGTTAAAGAGCACCATTGGCAAGCTATCCCTACTGTATCTCTGATGCGCAGTCACCTGACCAACTTGGACTAATTGAAAGATAAGTGAGATTTTTGTGAATTAAATTAAATTTTGATACGAACTTTATGAAATCTCATAAGTATTTTAGTGAAATGATTTTTGAAGAAAAGGCTATTGGGCTGATGATGATGTGGTGTGTAAATCCCGGGTGGTAATGAAACACTGAGCCACTCAGAGTGACTTTCCTGAGGTCCCGATATAAGACTGAGAAAGTGTCCTTCTGATATTTTGCAGAAAAGTATTTGATTATATAGGTGTATGTGTTTTGAGTCATTAGATTACACCATAAATGACTTCTTGACTGGTACAGTTACTAGAATTACTTATGAAGAGTCAAGAATAAGATCAGCCGATAACGCTCTGATTGTATATGACCTTCCAAAAGGACTTGAGTTCAGTTTGCAGCTCTCAGGGGAAAGCAGTCATGGTTAACATGACCATTTAATTTTTCTTCAAAATGGGATGGGACAGGACCCTCCCCAGGACCCCTCCCCTGGAACCCGTTAAATATAGTACAAAATATAGACAGATATAAATTATTAAAACTGACACATTTTGTTCACTAAATTGAAAATAAAATCATTTTTCCTACCTTTGTTGCTGGTGATTTCATGAATCTCTGGTTGCATTTCCTTCTGACTGTGCATTCTTTCTTTCTTTCTCCCTGCCCCCTTTTCTTTCTTTGTCTTTCTCTCTCCCTGCCCCCTTTTCTTTCTTTGTCTTTCTCTCTCACTGCCCCTTTACTTTCTTTCTCTCTCCCTGCACCCCTTTCTTTTTTTCTCTCTCCCACCCCCCCTTTCTGTCTTTCTTTCTTTCTCCCCCCCCTTTCTGTGTTTCTTTCTCTCTTTCGCCCCCTCTTTCTGTGTTTCTTTATCCCGGCCCGGCCCCCCCAAGCCGCCACTGCTGCCTATTTCTCCAAGCCACCGACGTACTAACAGATCATCTTCGTGCAGTGACTGCACAAGCCTTCCCCAACCCCCCATCAATTCTGATGTTGGAGAGGAAGTTCTGGGCCAGCTAGGCAACGATTGGCTGGCCTGGAACTTCCTCTCTGATATCAGTCGCTGCACGAAGATGATCTATTAGTGTGGCGGTGGCTTGGAGAAATAATAATAATAATAATTTTATTTTTTATATACCGCCTAACAAGAAGTGGTTCTAGGTGGTTTACAACAAATAATAACTAGTCATACAGTGAAGAGTACAATTTAAAAGGAAAATACAATTCTAAGCAATGTACAATAAGTGGAGAATATGATTTAAAAGAAAAGTACAATTTAAAAGAATGGTTCTAAACGGATTACAGCAAACAAGAACCGATCGTACAGTAAAAATGCAATTTAAAAGGTGATGCATTACATAAAAGAAGCATGGGATTTTTAAAAGAGAAAACCAGTTAGGATACAAATTTTTCAAATAGTTGGGTCTTCAATAATTTTCTAAAATCGAGATAAGAAGAAGATCCTAACATAATTTTACCGAACCACCATTCAATTTAGCAGCTTGAAAAGAGAGAGTTCTCTCCAGAAATCTTTTATAACGACATAATTTAACAGAAGGAAATGCAAACAAACAAACTCTGCGTGTGACCTTATTTGGGTGGTTCAGAGAAAAATGGGAGACAAGGTATCCAGGTGACAAGCCAAAAATAGATTTGTAACAGATGCAAGCGAACTTCAATCGTCAGCCAGTGAAGTTTCAAATAATATGGTGTAATATGATCCCATTTTCTCAATCCCAAAATCAATCGAACTCTCAATTTTCTTAAAAGCTCCCAAATAGATAACATTACAATAATCAAGAATACTTATGTTTAAATGTGTTTATTCAATTTCAACATGCAGAAAACAACAACAACCATAGCAAAAACAATTCAGAATACAGACATATTTGCACATATTCCAAACCGCCCCTTCCATTCCCCCACCCTCCCAACAAAAACCCAAACAGTAAATCCCTGAATATAAGACTGTAATAGATAAATCAATTAGGAGTTCAAAAGTCTATTCCGGGCCACCGATGGAAGGGTCATCCAAAATCGCTCCCAAATCACAGTAAATCGTCGCCCTGGCCCAGAGTCAAGATCAATAGAATGTCTACGCTCTAAGGAAGCATGTATGATCATCAATGATTTCCATTGACTATAAGTCGGGGTCTCGCTAGCCAGCCATTGTGTAAGTATAGCCTTTTTCCCAAGTAATATAGTACGAGCCAAAAAGCCTAAAAGGCCTTTAGGTTTTGGAGAGACAACATCATAAAATCCAAAGAGTGCTCTGGGGGTCGGAGACCACCGCCGACCCCAAAGAACGGTAATATAAGATCCCAAGCGGTGTCTGAACTGAAGAATACCAGGGCAAAACCAAAACATATGTCCCAAGGATGCATTTGCTAATCAAGAATACTTAAAACGGATGACCGCACTAATAAACGGAATGAAGCTTCATCAAAGTATTTCTTAATAGTGCGAAGTTTCCAGAGCACAGCAAAGCATTTCTTCAATAATCGATCAGTCTGATGTTCTAAAGTGAGATGTTTATTTATAGTCACTCCCAATATTTTTATAGACTGTTCTATCATATAGTCAAGGCCATTCGAGTGAATCGATGTTTCTTTAATCTTGTCATTGGGGGTTGCAAGAAAAAATTTAGTTTTTTCTGGATTTAATTTCAATTTAAAAGCAGGTGGTAGGTGGCAGCAGCCCATTTTTAGCTCGCCTGTCCCGCACCTTCTGAAAATGGGACATTTTGGCATCCCGAAGCTGTGCGTGGGGACAACGGGACAGGCGAGCTACAAATGGGACGGTCCCGTTCAAAACGGGACGTATGGTCACATTAGTCATGGTTTTCATGTAATGATGATACCTAATCGCCCAGTTTAAGGCTCATGATCACATGGCTCCTGATGGCATCCTGGTGGATGGTGCCTGGCAAAGGACTGTGCAATGACTGGACTAAGGTGGGAGGGGATATCAGAGAGGGGAAAAATCATTGGGCCATTGTAACTGCAAGGACGGAGTCGGGTATAAGTGATTCGTCTGAAAGTCTAATGTGCGTTTAAAAATTCCGTTCAGGAGTCCCGGAAGCTCGCATTAAAGTGCTTCCTGTATAAAGATGTTTTCGCACAAAACAAAAGGAATTGACCCCAAAATATCCACAAAGAAGAAAATCCAGAGAAAGACAAAAAAAAACCTCTGTGGAGTGACGATGTTCCTAAATGGACTTTATTTGAAAGTGTCAAAGTTCCAAAGGTACACTGAAATCATCCACATAAAATAATTCCATCCACATAAAAGTAAATCATCCACATAAGAGCCTTAAAGGACCTAGTCCGCTAGGGATACAGGACCCAACACGGTCCGTGTTTCGACAAAAAGTCTTCTTCAGGGGTCCCTGGGGGTCCTATAAAGGTGAGTACGTGGGAAACAATTGTGTGGTGAGCCGGAAGTGAGACACTGCTTGCATTTGCAATAGAAAGGGCTTTTAATAAAAAGCAACAAGCAAAAAAACAAAAGGAATTGACCCCAAAATATCCACAAAGAAGAAAATCCAGAGAAAACAAAAAAAAAAACTCTGTGGAGTGACGATGTTCCTAAATGGACTTTATTTGAAAGTGTCAAAGTTCCAAAGGTACACTGAAATCATCCACATAAAAATAGGTTATCCACATAAAAGCCTTAAAGGACTTAGTCCGCTAGGGATACAGGTCCCAACACGGTCCGCGTTTCGACAAAAAGTCTTCTTCAGGGGTCCCTGGGGGTCCTATAAAGGTGAGTACGTGGGAAACAATTGTGTGGTGAGCCGGAAGTGAGACACTGCTTGCATTTAAGGCTCTTATGTGGATGATTCATTTTTATGTGGATGAAATTATTTTATGTGGATGATTTCGGTGTACCTTTGGAACTTTGACAGCTTTCTTTCCCAATATTTGTATATCTGCCACCAAATCTTTATTGGTTTGTTGCGATTGAGCTGGAGGTCTGTAGAACAATTTAAATTAAATCCTTAAATTATAGAGAGTGTATGTTCGGGCCGACTGGATGGACCATTTGGGTCTTTATCTGCCGTCATTTTACTATGTTACTATCTCCGTGGGTTTTAACGCCGGCAGCGGCAGTAACTGCTCCGACCCTCATAGGAATTCTACGAGCATCGGAGCAGTTACCACCGCTGCCGGTGCTATAATCTTCGCTATGTAGACCACACCCACTCCTCACAGTATATCAAGTGCCATCCTTAACTAGAACAGTGCAAAGTGAATATTAGCTCCACACCCATTCTCTGCCTGTGGCACATCACCCCCCTCAAAAAAGATAATGTTTGAATAACATGCAGAAAAATGGAAGCTACCACAAAACATGTTATCGTGTTTTCTCACACGTTACACACATGTTGGGGCTCAGCACCCTTTGTTACAATGGCCTCTTAAATTGTGAATCCTTCAGGGAAAAAAAAGACCTACTGCAGCTGACTTGACACCAGGTATCTCCAGATCCAGTCCCTGAGGTCCACAATCCAATCATGTTTTCAGGATTTCCACAGTGAATACGTATGAGATCTATTTGCATCCACTGCTTTCATTGAAGACAAATGGATATTCAGTGTGGAAATCCTGAAAACCGGGTCTGGGCTGTGGACCTTGAGGACTGGATTCGAGGACCCCTGAAGTACGCCATGTGGATAGCTTTTGGGTTGCAGGTGGTTTATAAGAAATTAAATATTGTTTTTCAATTCTCCTCTCCATGACTTCTATAACATTGGCCTTTCTTCTTCAGCCACTCTGTAATAGATCTATTTATTTATTTAAAACATTTCGATTCCGTTGATTCAGGGGCAGCCTTTTTCTGCGAGGCGTAGGGTTCGTGCCAGCCTCGCTGTGCAATAAAGCATCCATTCTGGCTGCAGCGGTTTTGGAAAATCAGCTTCTGGTGAACTGCACCGAGGGCACAAATGTGCCCTAGAGCTCGCCTGGAAGCCGAAATCCCTTCGCGGAGCCCCGGAGAAAGGAAAACAATTGAGTTAGTCCTGAGAGCTCAGTGCACACAGTGGTATCTCAGCAACCTGCTCTGAAAAACACGAATATGCCAGGCGGGGAGGAGAGGGGGATCCTCACGCCCATTTTGTAAACTCTGCACAGGTGGCTGAAAATAATACCTAGATAAATATCACCAGTCACCTATAAATCTGACTTTGTATCAACATTTGCTGTTCGTGGCTGACACATCTATTGGGCTTTTCTCAAGCAAACATCTTTGATTTACACAAGACAAAAAAACCTGGCTTGTGGAAAGTCATTGTGCACTGCCTACCGCAAGATAATGCTATCAGGGTGGCTGCTTTTGCAGTTATTAGCTATACTATTTGGTTTCTAGTCCAATTTCTTCCGAGCATGGTGGCTATTTAAAGCAGCTGTATTTTATTTGGGCAGCTGAAGGGTCCGTTGTGCTTAATGAGCACCACAGAATAGCCAGAGCACATAGAGGCGTCTTTAAAAAGGACCCCTCTGGCTGCTGCCCATTTGACTGTCTATTACGACTCAGTTGCTATTCATATACAGGAATGGGGAGGTGGCCTAGTGATTAGAGCTGTTGTCTCAGCGACCTGGGCAAGTCACTTAACAGTCTATTGTCCCCAAATTGTACGATCAGGTCACTCCTTTGCTGATTCAGTTGCACTGGCTTCCTGTTCAGTTCAGATGTCAGTTTAAAATCTTATGCTTAAGCAGGGGTAAGCAATTCCGGTCCTCGAGAGCCAGAGCCAGGTCAGGTTTTCAGGATATCCACAATAAATATGCATGAGATAGATTTGCATCTCAAGGAGGCAGTGCATGCAAATCCATCTCATACATATTCATGGTGGATAGCCTGAAAACCTGACCTGGCTCCGGCTCTCGAGGACCGGAATTGATTACCCCAGCGCTGGACATTTAAAGCACTTCATTTTTCTCAGCCGGCTTATCTAGCACAGTGGTCTCAAACTTGCGGCCCGCCCGATACTATTTTGAGGCCCTCGGTATCTTGCCATTGTTCTGAAACATTGCCCGCCTCACTGCTGTAACCTCATGCAAGCGCTTTCCTGCAATCTGTAGGTGATTGTGAGGTGGAGTGGAGAGGACAATCGCGTATACGTAGGAAAACGCTTGCGTGGTTACAGCAGTGAGGTGGGCAACGTTCCAGAACTATCTAAACTTCACTTTCTGCATGTTGCGCTGCTTTCAGCTGTGTATAGCTGAAATTATCAGAAGAAATTAAGGAAAGATTTATCAACTATAACGAGTTCTACCTCATGCAAAGTTGTCATTTCTTTAATAAGACATTAACCATTTTATCTGCGGCCCTCCAAGTTAGAGAGTTGCGCGGGGACAGAAATCCCACCCATCCCCGCCCGTCCCCGCCAGGATCCTCTCCGTCCCCACCCGTCCCCGCCTGTCCCCATAAAAAGCAGCAATTACTTCTGACAGGATCATCAATTCCACAGTTTCTTTTGTGCTTGCGCTGCTGTTTTTCCTTGTGGAATCTCTTTGGTGGAACCCTTTTTTTGTTTTCTGTTCAGGTAATTAACTTATAAACCCCTCTTTTATTAAGGCTGACGTGTCCATTATATTATATGGACGAACCCTGCTTCCAAAGCCTTCCATCCCCATGGGAGTCCCGTGGGAGTCCCGTGGGCCAGAGGGGGGTCCCCGTGGGTTAGGGGGGATTCCCACGGGACCCCCGCGGGACCCGCGGGATTCCTGCGATCCCCGTTCCCATGCAGACCTCTACTCCAAGTACCTACAAATCCAAAATGTGGCCCTGCAAAGGGTTTGAGTTTGAGACAGCTGATCTAGCATCCGCTACCCCTCCGCTCACCCCCACTCTCACCCCACCCCTCTTTTTTCCCCTCTTCCCCCCTTTTCCTTCCTTCCCTCCCTCTTTCCCCCCTTTTACCCCTTCCCCTCCTCCCCCTTTTTCCCCCTCCCCCTTCTTCCTTTCCCTTCCATTTTTCTTTCCCCCCTTCCTTTTCCACATTTCTTTTAAGATGAGATGTTTGCTTTGTTCATAATTATTTTTTCTTTAACATATGCAGTCTTTTCACTTTTTGATATACATGTCTCATTATTTAATTTTGATTTTGTGCTATTATATATATGGTTTTCATGTTTTATGTTCTTGTAGACCCCTGAGGCAGGCCATATGGCCAAAACACGTACATGTCGGGTCTTGAATGAATAAAAAAGTTGAGCACCAAGGTCGTCTGTGTTGCTTCTCATTGTTTTCCCCTGCTGCATCACTATCGAAGACTGCTCCCAGACAGACCCTGATAGCGTCTGGTTTTGTTGCGGTATTCTCGGTGATCTGGCCATTAGGGCAGATAGACTAAAACTAACATGTGGCTGACTTATCCTGCTGTCCACGTTACAGGTAAGTAATGTTGCTAAGTCTGCAGTGTTGGTAGATTATGACATTAGGATCTGTCACAAATTAGACAATCCTGATGGAGTAGACAGAATGAGAGGTGATCTGAGAAAGCTTAAGGAGTACCCGAAAGCTTGGAAGCTAAGGATCGGTGTCATGCACGTTTGCCATGCAAAAGAACAGAGCCATGCACTTGGGTGCAAAAAATCCCAGGGTAAACTGCACACCACTGGCCTGAGCTAGAGGGATGCAAGACTACATATGGAGAGGGAAAACAAGAAGGATATCTCAGAATGACTCACTGTTGAGACCTTACCAAATATTGTATTGTATAAAAGACTTGAGAAGGCTAAAACTTCTCAAAACCTAAGCTGGCACTGCCAGGTTGAAGCAGGGATATGAGAACAGGGTAGGCTAAAGATAGAACCCTAGAAGAAATTCTCTGCTTGCTGGTGCCATCTCTGCCTCTTGTCCCTGATTGGCTTATTTTGCAGACCAGAACCAATCAGCAGCCAGAGGCTGAAAACCATTTTCTTTCTGGCTCCATCAGGGAAAACGTGGTGGGGAAGGCATGCACAGAAATTGAGAGATTTTGTGCGTGCATGAGCGTGAGGAGGAGATCAACAGTTGGGGGACGTAGGAAAGAGCATGAAATAGTGTGCTTGTGAGGGAGTAATCAAGAGTGTGAGTACTGGGGACTAGTGCTGCCCGATTTGCCGAGTCTAATTGATTCTGAATCAATTCATTGTCCGAGAAAATCAGACTCACCGATTCAGCGACCCCACCCTTGTGAGACCTGACATACCCCTGAGGCTTCCTACAACTGTAGTGTCGGCAGCACTCTGAACAGGCTGCTTTGCAGCCTTCCCCGCCGGGGCCTTCCCTCTGCAGCATCACTGATGACATCATTGGTGATGTGGCAGAGGGAAGCTCTAGTGGGGCAGGTCGCAAAGCAGCCCGCTCAGAGCGCTGCCGCTGCAGCTACTTTAGGAGGCCTCATAGGTATGTCAGGTTTCAGGTGGGAGGGTCGGTGGAGTGCTACTTCACAGGGGGATGGGTGGGAGAGGAGGAAAGCTGCTACTCAGCGGGATGGGAGGGGAGGAAAGATGCTGCACATGGGGGGAGAAAGAGAAGAAGAATTGTTGGGGGTGGAGGTGAGGAAGGGGTGAGAGGGAGAAATTCTTCAAATGGTGGAGGGGAGGGAAACATGCATGGAGAAGAGAGAGGGAGAAATGTTGGACAAAGGGTGGAGGGCAGGGAGAGATGGTGCATGGGGAGAGAGAAAGATATGTTGCACATCATAATGGAAGGGGAGGAAAGGAAAGATGCTGCATGGAGGGGAATAGAGAGGTTTGACCCAGAGCACAAGACAGGGAGAGAGAAAAAGAGAGAGAAGGTAGACAGTGGGAAAGAAACAGAAATGTTACATATGGTAATGGAAGGGAAGGTACAGAGGTGGAAGATGGATGGTGCACACTGAGAAAGAAGAAGACGTAAAATGGCCAGGAGACCCTGGTGAGTGAGTTAACAGAAGACAAACAAAACCAGAGCCTGGGACCAACATGATTTGAATAATCAAATGACCAGACAACAAAAGGTAGAACAAATAATTGTATTTTCTATTTTGTGATTACAATATGTCAGATCTGAACTGTCTAGTCAACAATAAAGTATGCTTATGTGGAAAGTATTTGAATAGTAATACCTTAAACTATTTCCTGTAACTGTTAATCAGTATTTCACATCACCCTTGAGGAATTTTGGCCCATTCTTCTGAATTTGTATGAACAACTCACTACAAGTCTTGCCACATTTCCATAGGGCTTAGGTTGAGACTTTGACTTCATGAATCCAAAATGAAAAATCTTTGGACATTGTGCAATAGAGTTATTATTTCTTTAAAATGTTCTATACCCGGATCAAAGACCAACATTTTTGCTGTGGATTGTAACTATTTACATGCAAACAACTGAAGTATGCAGGGCAAACATTTTTATTTTATTTTTCATTTTGTTTGATTTTTAATTATTTTTCTTTTTGTTTCTTTCATTTGTTTCAGAGCAACGTCATCAATAGTGAATACTATTTTGTGACAGCACTGTGACCATGCTCACTAGAGCAAGCAGCACTATTTCAAAACAGAGCTAGTATTGCACAATAGCGCCTCCTTTTGCTCAGAGTGCATTGCAACATAGTACAGTATATATTTGACAGTAGAGAAAAAATCCTGAAATTTCAGGATTTTTTTCCCCCTGTTGTTCTGGGTTCAAAATGGCAAACAAAACAGGCCTGAATGTTTAAGGTCACTGTCTTGTTGGATCAGCCTCAGCTTATGAACAGATGGCCTGGCATTCTTCTAAACACACTATCACACTTTCACAAAAAAGTACACTGAACGTAGTGAAAGAAACTCCACAAGAACTCTAAAACTTGTTCAAGAAATGAAAAAGAGGAAAAAGCCTCAGAAAATGCAGCGCACACCAGCCGCAGTAGCGGCTCAAGGCTTGCCTGGACAAAACCTGACGGGCATAAAAAAAAACACCTCCTTTTTAACACATTAAAAATGACTCTGTGCAATGCAGTGAAAGAAAACAAAAGTTCCAGATAATAGTATAAAAGTAGGAAGTGATGTCAGAGGGAAAGCCGATGCCGGCGTGAGCAGAAGGCTGGAAAAGTTGCTTGCGCTGGCGAAGATTTAAAGAGGCTTGGGGGAGGGAAGGGAGGGGAAGGAGCAGGGAGTGCAGAAGGAGCGGGAGGGCCCTGATGGGCACCACGGGCACCTCCTATCCTCGTGCGCCACAGTCTAAGCCAGGGTTGGGCAACTCCGGTCCTCGAGGGCCGGAATCCAGTCGGGTTTTCAGGATTTCCTCAATGAATATGCATGAGATCCATTTGCATGCACTGCTTCCAATGCATGTTCATTGGGGAAATCCTGAAAACCTGACTGGATTCTGGCCCTCGAGGACCAGAGTTGCTCACCTCTGGTAGGCTAACAGTTCAAATCCAGCTGAAATTGGTAATATCCAAAAGGCAGGACAATTTAAAAGCTGTATAGTGATTCCCTGTGGAAATTAAATTATTCCAGTGAACGCAGGCCACATCCCTACACCATCACTGTCGCGCTTTGGCATAGCTCAGGGATCTCAAAGTCCCTCCTTGAGGGCCGCAATCCAGTCGGGTTTTCAGGATTTCCCCAATGAATATGCATTGGAAGCAGTGCATGCACATAGATCTCATGCATATTCATTGGGGAAATCCTGAAAACCCAACTGGATTGCGGCCCTCAAGGAGGGACTTTAAGACCCCTGGCATAGCTGCTGGCCATCTCGGTGGAGGATTCAAAGCTCAGATGGTCCTGGAGACTGAGTCACCATCATCTACCACAGGGGTAGGGAACTCCGGTCCTCGAGAGCCGTATTCCAGTCGGGTTTTCAGGATTTCCCCAATGACTATGCATGAGGTCTATTTGCATGCACCGCTTTCAATGCATATTCATTGGGGAAATCCTGAAAACCCGACTGGAATACGGCTCTCGAGGACCGGAGTTCCCTACTCCTGATCTACCAGAATAGGGATGGGGAACACTGGCAAAACAGTATAGGAAGGATACTGGCCTTGCTACACCTGTCCTGTGATGGGGTAATGTGTGGTTCTGAGGGGAGTTTTTATGACCAATGTTTGCGCTATGCAAGTTCTGTGGTGGGGCGGTGTGTGTCCTTGTGGGTTTTGTGTGTGTGTGTATGTCTGCAGGTGCACAAAGATTCTTACACCATTGAAACATAGAATCATGATGGCAGATAAAGGCCAAATGGCCCATCTAGTCGGCCCATCCGCAGTAACCATTATCTGGCCATAATGCCCATAACATTCACCAGAAGAAGAAAAAAAATTAGCTAGTGGTGTTTCCCAGGGCAATTCTCTCCTCTTTCTGTTAAGAGTTTGGCAGTAATTAACTATCGATTTACTTCTGACCTCCGTAACATATCTCCAAATTGAGGTTAAGCGCAGGTCGTGCCCTTTAGGGAAGTCGCTGTTTGTTTCACTAAGGCATAGCTATCCCATTGTAAGGGGAAGATGGCCTCTCATGTTACTGGAGAGGTGACCTTTCCCCTTCCGTCCCCCTCCTAGAAGCATCCCCTGCCTCCAGTGCCTTTCTGGAGGGATTAACCAGTTTTCTCCATTTCAGTGCCATCTTCTTTCAGAGCTTGTCTGCATGGGAGCGTTGGGTGTGGTCCCCGACACGATATTGTTCAGAAATCCATCGGCACTGTTTACCCAGCTGTTGTGAGCTTAGACAAGCTATTCAGATTCTCCTATAGAAAGATTTGCCTAAAAGGTTTCCATATTCCAAGAAACCACAATGATTGAGTACATATAAAAGGAGGCATTGTGATGAGTAATCGGAACAAAAATTCAGTGGTGCCCTTTTTACATTATAAATGATGAAGAGCCTGTTTGCCAGCTCTTAGCCGGAGTGTGGGTGTGACATCTTGAGAAACGGAATAGCCGGGGAGCTGTCAGTTTTCAGAATGAAGATATTAATGATGTGCTTAGCATGCAAATTTGAAATCTGCCAATACAAATTTTTCATATTTGGTCAGAGAAAATAAAACAGGGGCGGGCTAGTTTTTTTTTGGGCCATTACTGGGACAGCCATTGTTCTTGCAAGAGTGGATTCAAAAACCCTAACTCTGTAAACAGGCCTAAGTAGCACCTGAACTCATAAATAGAAATGGGAATTGTTTGTGCTTTCTCTCCCCCCACCTTAGCCTCGATGGCAGTTCTGGCCTGAAATGAACCCGAGAGAATGGAAGCAGAAAAAGAATATGCTGCTGGTATAAAGGTACTAGGGTAATAAACATAGAAACATGAAGGCAGATAAAGGCCAAACGGCCCATCCAGTCTGCCCATCCGCAGCATCCACTATCTCCTCCTCTTCCTATTGCCTAGGGCTCTTTACATCTACATTGTGATGTCATAGAGCATTATTGTTATAGGCTAAGACTATTAACACTTGCATTATGAGGTCATAGAGCTTTATGGTTATAGAAGCATAGAAACATGATAGCGGATACACGTCAACTGGCCCATCCAGTCTGCCCATCCGCAGCATCCACTTTCTCCTCCTCCTCTTAACACTTGCATTGTGATGTCATAGAACTTTATGATTATAGAAACATTGTACTATCATTAATCACCTAAAATTATTTTATAAGTCTCAAAATATGTTCAATTCACGAATATGACTTATACAAAGTGAACATTCAGACCCACAACTTTATCCCAGTGAACAAAGATCACAGAGTAGCTGTGCAGACAGACCATCATAATGTTCACAGTCTCACCCACCAGAACAAGTACAGAGCATACAATAAACCAAATCTGTGTAGAAAAAAACTGTAATGACTTATCTTGGTTTATGGTGGGAAACGATCAACAGCTGCTCCGGGCACCAGTAGTGTGGCATGGGGGGCAGGGAAGACAAAGGAGAAGGGTGTATGGAAAGAGTGGTGGGGTGCAGAGGAAGTCATGGGGGGCACCACTGCCACAGGTGTCTCCTACCCTCGCCATGCCATTGCTGGTCTAATTCTGCTCTTTGTCTTTGTGAGTAAAATTGCTGATGGGTTAGAAGGAAAAAATTGTATTTCTGCAGATGACGCGAGATGAGAAATGATCTATAAAATTAGAAACACAGCTTAATGCATGGTAGTTAAGCTTTGTTGTAATGAAATACAGAGAAATGCATTTTGCATGCATAAGAACATAAGATCATGAGTTGCCATACTGGGACAGACTGAAGGTCCATCAAAAGCCCAGGATCCTCATAGGAGGCTCTTGAACAAATTTGAAGGGCTGAAGTTAGGACCCAAAGTGGAGAACTGGATTAGAAACCGGTTGACAGACAGATGCCAGAGGGTGGTGCAGGGCCGCCATCAGAAATTTCTGGGCCCCTTACTGAGCAATCCTATTGGGCCCCCCACGCACCCCTTCCCCCCCCCTTTTGTCCGGGGGGGGGGGTGCTATCAGGAAATCGTCAGGGGACAAAAAAAAGTATGACAGCAGTGTTTATTGTTTATTGTTGTGCACAGCAGAAACATAATACAGGAATTTGTGCTATGGTGGCCTAGGACCAATGTTCCCTCTAAGGATTGATGAGGTGTGTGCAAAAAAAAATATGCATGAGCGACAAGTTACATACTCCACAAATTTATGAGCAGGCACGGAGGACGCATTTTTAAACAAATGTAGTTTATCCTTGTTCTCCTTATGTATTTTTAATCATCTATGGATATGTTTGTATGTTTATTGTTCAAATGGTTTTATTTATTTCCCCAAATTTATTTTTGTTATACGTGTTTAAATCAAAATCTCAATAAACTTGAAACTTGAAACGAGTGCCCGTGAGATGGTGGGAGGGTTAAATACTCAAAACTTAGAAGAATAACAATTTACTTAAAGTTTTTGCTACGCCAGCTTTCTGGTATCTTTACATACAGTGGCGTACCTAGCATATGTAACACCCGGGGCCCATCATTTTTTGGCACCCCCCCCATCTGTAAGAAAAACATGATTTTTAGTAACAAACCACACGTCACACATGAGTACCTAGGAAAAGGCAGCATCTTACATATTGCAGTGAGCAGTACATCAATACACCCATTGTAAAACTAAACAAGCCAGACCAGCACAGATCAATCCTACATCATCAATCCTAACAGAAAACCATGTCTTTCAAACACAAAGAACACAGAAAACACCTTCGCTTAGTATGGAATATGTCATCACAAACAAACCCCTCCCCCTTTTACAAAACTGTAGTGTGGATTTTAGCCACGGTGGTAACAGCCCTGATGCTCATAGAATTCTGAGCATCAGAGCTGCTACCACCACGGCTGGCGCTAAAAAACGCTCCACAGTTTTGTAAAAGGGGGGATAAAATAGAAATACACAGTTTCAACGCTCTAGCTCAGAGATGCCCAAACTTTTTGGGCTTGCGAGCTACTTTAAAATGACCAAGTCAAAATGATCTACCAAAAATAAAATAAAAAAACACAAAGCACACTATACGCTGAGAAAATATTAATTATCATTCCTATTCTGGGTTTTTTCAAAGAGGTCAAGGCAGATGACTCTATGCATTGTCACCTCAGTAACAACCATACAAAAATAGACAAATATACCCCCCATCCTTTTTATTAAACCACAATAGCAGTTTTTAGCGCAGGGAACTGTGCTAAATGCCCAGCGCTGCTCATAGGCTCCCTGCACTAAAAAACACTATTTCGATTTAGTAAAAGGGGGCCATAGTGCAAAATATAGACAGCATATATAAATTCATATATAAATTGAAAATAAAATCATTTTCCTACCTTTGTTTGGTAATTTCATCTGGTTGCACTTTATTCTTCTGACTGTGCATCCAATATTTCTTCCCTTCTTTCAGCCTCCCGTATGCTTCCTCTCCTCCAGACCTCATTCCCTCCCCCAACTTTTTCTTTCTTTCTCTATGTCTGTCTTTCTCTGATTCTGTGCCCCATTTTTTTGCTTTGTTTCTGGCTCCCTGTCCCCCCCCACCTTCTTTCTTTCTTCCTTCCTGCCTCCCCATGCCACCACCGCCGCGGAATAGGCTGCTGCTGCCGCCGCAATCGGGAACAGGACGAAATCTCCCTGCTTCTCTTCTGCACTGGGCCGATCAACTCTCGCCGCCCGACGTCAATTCTAACGTCGGAAAGGATGTTCCGGGCAGCCAGGCAGCGATTGGCTAGCCAGAACGTCCTCTCGACGTCAGAATTGACGTCGGGCCGCCGTGAGAGTTGGTCGGCCCAGCAGGGAGATCAAAGACACGGTGCCGGCCTGATCCCCGATGGCAGCAATGAGAAGGGAAGGGAAGCAAGTTGGGCACCACTGCTCTAGACGAGCCGCACGCTAAGGAGAACAGTTGACCACCCCCCCCCCCCTTGGTACGCCACTGGAGCAGCAGCGTGTCTGGCCGGCTCGTTCGTTCAAAGCCGCGGGTGGCGGCTCCTTGCGAGATCCGCGCCTGCGTCTGAAGCCTCTCTGATGGTGTGACATCAGAGAGGCTTCCGATGCAGGAGTGGATAGCGCGGCTTTGAACGAACGAGCCGGCTGCTGCTCCAAAAGGAAGAGAATGATCGCCTCCAGACCGCGGGCCACAAATAAAACCTGGAGAGCCACACGTGATCCACGTGTTTGAGACTGCTGCCTTAGAGCGAACACTGCCTAGGACCCTGGGGGAGCCCGGGCCCCCTGTCACCTCCGGGCCCCTGAATGCAGGACTGGTAGTACTGCCCTGATGGCGGCCTTGGGGTGGTGGTTAATGGAAGTCGCTCGGAGGAAGGAAAGGTAAGTAGTAGAGTCCCTCAGGGTTCGGTGCTGGGGCCGATCCTGTTCAATATGTTTGTGAGGGACATTGCTGAAGGGTTAGAAGGAAAAGTTTGCTTTTTTGCAGATGATACCAAGATTTGTAGCAGAGTAGACACTGAGGAAGGAGTGGAAAACAGGAAAAAGGATCTACAAAAGTTAGAGGAATGGTCTAAAATCTGGCAACTAAAATTCAATGCTAAGAAATGCAGAGTAATGCATTTGGGGATTAATAATCGGAAGGAGCCGTATATGCTGGGAGGGGAGAGGCTGATATGCACGGATAGGGAAAGGGACCTTGGAGTGATAGTGTCCGAAGATCTAAAGGCGAAAAAACAGTGCGACAAGATGGTGGCTGTTGCCAGAAGGATGCTGGGCTGTATAAAGAGAGGCGTAATCAGTAGAAGAATGAAGGTGTTGATGCCCCTGTATTGAGCATTATGTTCAGTTTTGGAGACCATATCTGGTCAAAGACACAAAAAGGCTTGAAGCGGTCCAGAGGAGGGCGATGAAAATGATAGCAGGTTTGCGTCAGAAGATGTATGAGGAGAGACTGGAAGCCCTGAACATGCGTACCTTAGAGGAAAGGAGGGACAGGGGAGATATGATTTAGATGTTCAAATACTTGAAAGGTATTAACGTAGAACAAAATCTTTCCAGAGAAAGGAAAATGGTAAAACCAGAGGACATAATTTGAGATTGAGGGGTGGGAGACTCAAGAGCAATGTAAGGAAATTCTTCTTTACGGAGAGGGTGGTGGATGCCTGGAATGCTCTCTCGAGAGAGGTGGTGAAGATGAAGACGGTGACAGAGTTCAAAAAAACGTGGGATGAACACAGAGGATCTAGAATCAGAAAATAATATTAAATATTGAAGAACTAAGGCCAGGACTGGGCAGACTTGCATGGTCTGTGTCTATCTATGGCCGTTTTGGGGGAAGATGGGCTGGGGAGGGCGTCAATGGTTGGGAGGGTGTAGATGGGCTGGAGTGAACTTTGACGGAGACTTCAGGAGTTGGAACCTAAGAACAGTAGTGGGCAGAGCTTTGGATTCTTGTCCAGAAATAACTAAGAAGAAGAAGAAAAAACCCCATAAAATTTTTAGATCGAATCAGGTTGGGCAGACTAGATGGACCATTCGGGTCTTTATCTGCCGTCATCTATTATGTTACTATGAACCCACAACCGCAGGGTGCTGAGGCTGTAGTTTTAACCACTGACACCTTATTGACTAATTAATTTATGTGTGCATCTGTCCTGGGCACACAAATTTGCACACCTGACTTTGGGTGACCTATACAGAATCTGAGGAATGCTATGTATGTGTGCTCCCGGGGGTGAAATTGGGGCAGAGTCATATGTATGCTTTATAAAACATGTGTACATACATATTCTTAGAGCAGTGTATCACAAACTATGTGCCATGGCGAGATACAGAGTGTGCCGTGAGCAGCCGGCGAGGAGGAGGAGAGGTGCGGGCGCTGGCTGACTACCTACAGGACGAGCCTCTTGCAGAGAGAGGCACGTCCCGTAGGCAATCCACCGGTGCCGGCACCTCTCCTCCGAGGGTTAGCATACGCTTCTACAAATGATGTCATCATGTCGATGTTCATGCATGTCCAGAGGCTCTGCATCCACGGCCCCGTGTTTAGTGTGCCGCGGCTTCAAAAGGTTTGTGACGCACTGGCTTAGGGCATGCACGCACATTTTCATATCTTCACCTGTACTGGTCATGCGTTAATTTATGCATTTGCAAATGATAAATGTTTGAATTATTTTACATTGTTTTAAGCACTTAAGTTGCCTTATAAACTAGGTAAAACCCAAGCAGGTCTATGAAAACTGGGTAGATTTACTGAAATAATAAACCAAAACCACCCAAATCACCCTTCCTTCTGTATCATTAATTTGTCTTGTCAGTCGTATTTACATTGTCTGTTTCCCTTCAACTATTGTAATTTAATATTTTGTACTTTGTACATCGCTTAGAATGTTAATAAGCGATTAATCACATATTTAATAAACTTGGAAACTTGGAAACTAAATCCATTTTAGGAAAAGAGTAGCCCAAGAGCCCGTCTCGAAGGGCGAAGGGTAACACGGGGCTGGGAGCCCTAGGTTGCCCATGAGGCAGGTTGGCAAAGGGGAAGGATAGAATAGGAAGTCGGGGGCTATAGGGGAAGTGTGGTTCGCGCTTGAGAGTTGAGCGCGATTGGAGAAAAGGAGTGGGCGTGGCTTGTGGAAGCTTTAAAGCCGGGACCTTGGAGGACTCCTTTTTTCCGGGTCCTCCAGGGCGGCTTTTTCTCGCCCACCCGCCCTTTATGGGTGGCCTTAGTAGCTCGGGTTGGCGGGTCTCCCGAGCTACTGGGTGCTGGGGCTCATCCGGCAATGAGCGGTGGGCTGGCAGGGAGCTGTGCCCGGGGGGGTCTACTGACTCGGTTAATGGGGCATGAGGTCATGCCACCCCTCAGACTCTTGCTGTTTATGGCGGGGTCGGGGGAAATTTGTTGTTGGTTACGCCGGGGAGCTCGGGAGGAGCTGCAGATTGGTTATATGGAAGTTAATGTTTGTGGATGTTAATTTATGCAAATTATTACCTGTTTTGTTAATAAATTGAGCTGCGGCTATTTATACCAAATATGTGTGTGGTCTATTAGTTATTTGGAGGGGATTCAGGGAGGGGATGTTTGGGCAGTAGTAGGAGCTATCCAGATCCCGTTGTTACGTTTTTGGTCCATCATATTAGAAGCTGTTTATAAATGCCCGAAAGAAAATGCTTCAAAGATGTTATCATCAGTCCTGAAAGGGACAGTGAAAACATAGACGGACTTCTTCCCCATGCCCAAATTACCCTTTGAAATAAGTAATTTATTTGTAGTTGACCCATCTGGGTAAGCAGTGGGAAAACAACTAGTATTCCCACCGTCAGCAGTATTTCAGTTGCGCCAGGCTTCAACTTCACAAGGACAAGATCGCAGACGCGATCATGTTTCCAGCAAACTCTCTGTATCATAAAAGGGGCTCAGTATTCTCGTTTTCTCAAGGCACTCTATTATGAAATTCCCTCTTTGGCTATACATTCATAATTGCACATGCGTATGTGGTGGGCAATTTTCCAGAGCTCTATTTCCAGGCATAAAACCTCTTTTATGTGCGGAAATGCCTTAGCCCTCGAAATATCGTTGGTGATTTTATGCCATTTTAAAATGATGACACATGCCTGATTGAACAATGAAGCACCCAACTCGATACAACTTACGGACAAAAATATTGCAGCTCTTTTGTAATGCCTGATATCCAAGGGTGGGAAATTCACTTAAAATAATAGCAGGAGGTTGTTAGTTTGTGCTATTTCTTCCATTTTAGCAACATTTTTAAAATGTTTTAAAATGTTATTATATAACTAAGCAAGTTTTAGTCCATTATGTGGGCAATTGTAGTTTTAGATAGATATTAGATGTTTTGGTTTTAAAAATTTTGTATGTTGCTGTAAATTGTAAGCAGTATATAAATTTTTTTTTTGTTTTTTTGTTCATATAGTTTATTGAATTTTATATGGTACCAACATTGACGGTGCTTCCAAAAGGAGGCACGAAAGGATAACAAGTATAAACACAAGTCTAGTACAATCGATTGCGAGGAATCGAGGGCAACAAGATTCTCTTTCTACCAGATCTGTATAAAATTTTTTTGGTTCATAGACAACCCCGCGAAAGACAAAGGTGCGCGCCGACAACTGAGCGCAAGACGGAGGCGCGCGCCGAAGAAAATTACAGTTTTTAGGGGCTCCGACGGGGGGTTTTGTTGGGGAGCCCCCCCAGTTTACTTAATAGAGATCGCGCCGGCGTTGTGGGGGGTTTGGGGGGTGGTAACCCTCCACATTTTACTGTAAACTTAACTTTTTCCCTAAAAACAGGGAAAAGTTAAGTTTTCAGTAAAATGTGGGGGGTTACAACCCCCCAAACCCCCCACAACGCGGCACAATCTCTATTAAGTAAAGTGGGGGGTTTCCCCCATGCCCCCCCCGTCAGAGCCCTAAAAACAGTAATTTTCTGCGGTGCGTGCCTCCGCGCTGCGCTCAATTGTCTGCGCCCGCCTTTATCCCGGCGCGCTTTTGACTTGACACAATTTTTTTTTATATTCTTTATTCATTTTTAAAACTTCAATTGTGCACAAAAGATGATGCATTTACATAAATTAATATTATTATCGCACAATATACTTAATAGAATAAAGACAAGACTTATTTTCTCCCACCCATTTTCAATTTACAAACATCTCATAAAATACTTGTAATCAACCCTTCTATATTTCTTAACAAATGCCAAAACGGTTCATAGACAACGGCGCGAAAGACAAAAGTGCGCGCCGACAATTGAGCGCAGTGTAGAGGCGTGCGCTGCACAAAATTACAGTTTTTAGGGGCTTTGACGGAGTTTTTATGGGGGGGAACCCCCCCCAGTTTACTTAATAGACATCGCGCCGGCATTATGGGGGATTTGGGGGGTTGTAACCCTCCACATTTTACTGTAAACTTAACTTTTTCCCTAAAAACAGGGAAAAAGTTAAGTTTTCAGTAAAATGTGGGGGGGGGGTTACAACCCCCCACACCCCCCACAATGCCCCCACAACGTGGCGCGATGTCTATTAAGTAAAGTGGGGGAATCCCCCCCACGCCACCCCCCTGTCGGAGCCCTAAAAACAGTAATTTAGAGCGGTGCGCGCCTCCGCGCTGCGCTCAATTGTCTGGGCGCGCCTTTGTCCCGGCATGCTTTTGACCTGACACCGCCAAAACATATCCCCCTCCCCCCTCCATAGATGTGCATGTTTTCCCCAAATTATACAAATAAATTAATCTTTACAATATTTCGTTAATGGTTCCCAAACTTCCATAAATTTTTTTATGTGAATGGCCATAAACTTATATAAATATATCAATTTTTAAAATAAATAAATACATTCCTTCATTAACATTGACTACAACATAGCGTACAACATGTCACTTTATATACAGCATTTCATCCTTGTATTCGCCAGTAGTGCCACATAAGAACATAAGAAATGCCTGCACCGGATCAGACCTTGAGTCCATCTAGCCTGGCGATCCACACATGCGGAGGCCTTGCCAGGCCTACCCTGGCAAATTCCTTAGTTACTCGTATCCCTCAATGTGTCTTTCAAGAAGATGTGCATCCAACTTGCCCTTAAATCCCTGAGTGGTGGTTTCCTCCACAACCTCTTCCGGGAGAGCGTTCCAGGCGTTCACTACTCGCTGTGTGAAAGCAGAACTTTCTGACATTTGTCCTGGCCCTGTTCCCCCGCAGCTTCAGTCCGACAATGTGAATAAAGTTATTTCCTGCTCTATTTTGTCGAATCCTTTCAATATTTTAAAAGTCTCTATCAGATCCCCTCGCAGTCTTCTCTTCTCGAGGGTGAATATTCCTAGTTTTCTGAGGCGGTCTTTGTAGCTCAAGTTCTCCATATCTTTTACAAGCTTCGTTGCTCACCTCTGCACCCTCTCCAGTAGTATTATATCCTTCTTTAGGTAGGGAGACCAATGTTGGACACAGTATTCCAAGTGTGGTCTCACCATCGCTCTGTAAAGCGGCATCATGACATCCTCAGATCTGCTCGTGATACCCTTCTTTATCATGCCCAACATCCACTGTGTGCAATGTCGCTGGTACCAAATGAAAAACCTCGATTTACTTTCTGGATCTGGTTCCCAATATCATTTATATGTTAGTACGAGGGATCTTCAAAAAGGTTTCCGCCCTTTTATTTTTTTTCAACGCTATTTATGAAATTTCTCAAAAGCAAAGTACGTCGCTACTTGCAAGGCGAGACGGCTTGCCTGACATGACATTCAATGACACGCCTTCTTGCCACTTCTGCCGCCCCCAACCATTTCCTGCCAAAATATGAAAGCGTGGAAACCTTTTCAAGAACCCTCGTATGTGGAAGTTCCTAAAAGTGAGATCTGATGAGAGATAAGTGAGATGTTTGTGATCTCAGATGGAAATGATGTACAGGAGATTTTCGGAAGAAGTGGGGGTAAAAAAAGATAGCGGATTTTTTTTGACCAAGCAAAGCAGACTCTCTTTGGTAAAAACACTGCTGACAGCTCTGAGATACAGACTGTTCTGATTGGAATAGAGCACAGGTTCCGAGAGAAGGTAGGATAGAAACAGCAGGAAAATTATTAATTTGAGGTTGAGGGGTGGTAGATTCAAAGGCAATGTTAGGAAATTCTACTTTTCAGAGAGGGTGGTGGATGCCTAGAATGCGCTCCCGAGAGAGGTGGTGGAGAGGAAAACTGTGACTGAGTTCAAAGAAGCGTGGGATGAACACAGAGGATCTAGAATTGGAAAATAATATTAAAAATTGAACTAGGCCAGTTACTGGGCAGACTTGTACGGTCTGTGTCTGTGTATGGCCGTTTGGTGGAGGATGGGCAGGGGAGGGCTTCAATGGCTGGGAGGGTGTAGATGGGCTGGAGTAAGTCTTAACGGAGATTTCGGCAGTAGGAACCCAAGCACAGTACCGGGTAAAGCTTTGGATTCTTGCCCAGAAATAGCTAAGAAGAAAAAAATAAAAAAATTTAAATTGAGTCAGGTTGGGCAGACTGGATGGACCATTCGGGTCTTTATCTGCCGTCATCTACTATGTTAATATGACCTTTTGTCTCGTAGAGGTTTTTGAAGGGCACATTACCAACCTTCCCCCCCCCCCCCATGTTCTCCTAGTGCTAAGTACTTTATCTATCTTCCACAGACTGTGGAGATAATGCCCTACCCAGGGGAAAATTCTATAAATGTAGGCCCAAAAAATTCTATAAATGTAGGCCCAAAAATGTATCCTTTCTCCCACCCTCCTCATCCCTCTTTTACTCCCCCCTCCATCCCCAAATCAAAAAAAATGCATGAGCTGCCCATGTACAAGGGGTGGGGTGAAAGCAGCTCAGGCACTCTATCGCTATCTACATTGTATATTGTGAGCTTCTATGCCGTTATTAATGACCGGGGAGTCAATTCAGAGTGGTTAGACTTCTATAAATGTGTTACAATATATGAGCTTCTGTAGAACGGTTACAATAAAGAGTTACAAAGAGCTTCTGCGAGGTGTTACAATACAAGGGCTCCGTACAGAGTCACAGGGGCTTCTGTAGCGGTGTTACTACACCGACCCCTCCATATTCGCGGTCCGCGGTTTCGGTTTCTCAATCGAAGGCCCCACCCCCAAATTTACATCGCAGGAAATTGCTGCTCCCAGCTGCACTTTCTTCACTGGAACAAGTCAGGTTATTTGCGGCTTTGTGTCTTTTTTTTTTTTTTTTACAGAAAAACCGTGAATAACATCCGAAAAGTTATTTGCGGGTTTTCTCTATTCATTGCCTTGCCGTTCCCCTGTCACCACGCATGTGGAGGGGGAAGTGTATACAGAGTTATTAATACCATTATCAATCCATCCTACTTATATGCATACGTTTATACGAAATCAATCGTCCTACCTATATTCATATCTAATATTGGGTTTACTATTGCAGCTAAATATGCAATATTTACACACCTCCTAAGGAGTTTGTTCAATTCAACTACATATAGGGCTCCTTTTACAAAGGGGCGCCAGCGTTTTTAGCGCACGCACCGGATTAGCACAAGCTAGCCGAAAAACTACCGCCTGATCATTTTAGTGCGTGCTATTCCGCGCGTTAAGGCCCTACTGCACCTTTGTAAAAGGAGCCTATAATCCAGGGGTAGGGAACTCCGGTCCTCGAGAGCTGTATTCCAGTCGGGTTTTCAGGATTTCCCCAATGAATATGCCTTGACAGCAATGCACGCAAATAGATCTCATGCATATTTATTGGGGAAATCCTGAAAACCTGACTGGAATACGGCTCTCGAGGACCGGAGTTCCCTACCCCTGCCATAGTCTATCAACACGTATCTGTATCATGTTTTATGTTTATCTTTGAAAAATTATCTTCCTCAGGGTCTAGTTTTCTGGGCTTCTGGGCTTTGTCTATTTATATCCTATTGTGTTCTTCCTATCGTGTTCTTGATGGGGGGGGGGGGGGGGGGGGGGGGACTAGCCAAATGTCTCCTCTATGTTGTTTCATTGGCTAAAGTAGTCTGTGAAGAAGATGGTCTTTATCCCTCTCTTGAGCATAGGGTGTTAGTGTTCCTTGTGCCAAGAGGAGGTCTTCGGCTGGCAGGGCTTGCGGATCAAAACAAAAACAAAAAACTGTGGATACAGATGTTCGGGAGATAATTTATTATACACTGACATATAAAAACATGAAAATACAATGATAAAAAATACAGTGGTAAAAATCCACCCGGACCCTACACGGTCCATGTTTCGGCGAACACGCCTTCCTCAGGGGTCCAACGGTTTACAAACTCATATAAACTCATATAAAGAATTGGACTGAAAACAGTCTATTGTCTTTAAACATGTGAACAAAGAACACCGCAGCAAGCTGAAGTAGCAATAAAATGCCCATCTGCAGTAACCATTATCTCTCTTCTTATTGGCTAACTCTCGTAACATTTGCATCTCCTCTTCCTATAGGCTAAGGGGTTCATAATAATAATAAAAAAAAAAGTCTAAAAAGTGTCCTAAATGGCTACTTGGACGATCAAAAAGCCTGATCGTCCAAGTACCCATAACCAAAGCTGGTTTTTAGACGTATCTAAAACCAACTTAGGCCTTTCCCCTGCCTCTAAACGCACAGAGAGAAAAGAGGTGTGTTTAGAGGAGGGGAAAGGGTGGGCAGTGGGGGGGAGGTGGGCCGACCTACACCTAGGCGTATAACAGGTATAACCAAAACATTTCACAGGTTGCCTAGTCGGCACTTAGACCTTTTTGACTTAGACGAAGTCAAACCAGGTCTAAGTGCCGAAAAAGGGGCCGCTGAGCAGATGGCCGCTGGCGTGATCAGTTCAGCGGCCTGGCAACCTACCCACCGCAACCATCGCGGCAGGAGAAATGCCCAATCTCTCCTGCCGAGATACATCACCCCCCCCGACAACTTCGGGGCAAGAGGGAGCCCAAGCCCTCTTGCCCCGTCGAACCGCAGCCCCCCCCATACAACATCGGGGCAAGAGGGAGCCCAAGTCCTCTTGCCCCGTCGAACTGCGGCCCCTCCCGACAACATCGGGGCAAGAGGGAGCTCAATCCCTCCTGCCCCGCGGCAGCTGCGGCACCCCCGACGATATCGGGGCAAAAGGGAGCTCAAGCCCTCTTGCCCCGGCGATCGTGCCCCCCCCCCACCAAGTACGAGCAGGCCAGGAGGGAGCCCAAGCTCTCCTGGCCCCGGCGATCCCCCCTCCAACACGGCGACCCCCCTCCGACATGACGACCCCCCTCTGACACGAAGGGGCCAGGAGGGAGCCCAAGCCGGACCATGTGCCTAAGGTCCCGCCCACAGGAGGGGCCTAAGGCTCCCGGGCCTATTCTGATTGGCACAGGTGCCTCAGGCCCCATCTGTGGGTGGGGTTTCTGCTGCCTGGGCCAATCCGGCCCATTCTGGACCCGGATGGCCTGCTGGACGGGCGAGCTTGGCACCCGTCTGTCTGGCCAACTGAACAGGTACGGGGAAGAGGGGTGGGGGGGTCTTAGGGTCGGCCGGGGGGGTTGCGGGTCGGCGGGGGGGGGGGGGCGATCAGGGATTCTGGAGAGGGCGGTCATTGGGGGAAGGGGGTTGTGTCGAGGGCAGGAGGGCCTGGGATCCCTGCCCGTATTGTAGTGGGAGATGGGGGTAGGGGGTCGCCGGGGCCAGAAGGGCTTGGGCTCCCTCCTGGCCTGCTCGTACTTGGCGGGGGGGGGGGGGCACGATTGCCTGGGCAGGAGGGCTTGAGCTCCCTCTTGCCCCAATGTTATCGGGAGGGGGACTGTGGTTCGATGGGGCAAGAGGGCTTGGGCTCCATCTTGCCCCAATGTTGTCAGGGGGGGGGGTTCGTGGTTCGACATGGCAGGAGGGCTTGGGCACCCTCCTGCCTGGATCGTTGTGGGGGGGGGGGGGGATTCTGTAACCGGTGTTGTTTTTGACAGACACCGGTTACAGAATCCAGCTTTTAGGCGAAGGACTGGCTCCTCCTTCGCCTAAAAGCCCTTCTGTTGGACGTTTGGGGCTTAGGCGTTTTTTTGGTTCATTATGGGCAAAAAGTGTAGACGTCGTGGGGGTGTACATGTAGACGTAGTGGTGATCTGGGCGTTTAGTAAAGGCAGGCCATAATCAAAACAAGGACGTTTGTTTTGGTTATGGACACTTTCCCTGTTTCTGCTTTGAACGTTTAAGGACAGGCCAAAAGGGGACTTAGACGTTTTTTTGATTATGCCCCTCCACGGCTCTTTACACCTGCATTGTGATGTCATAGAACTTTATGGTTATAGAAACATAGAAACATGATGGCAGATAAAGGCCAAATGGCTCATCTAGTCTGACCAACAAAGAAAAATGGGGAGACCCATTAATCCACAGTGAAAACAATCCACAGTGAAAACAATAACAGCGGGATCTGGACAGGCCTCGTTGTCACCTTATAATCCAACTTCTTTGACACCACGATACTCCCATACCTTTACTACAAAAACACACCGACTACTTTTGATGGTAATTAGCCGCAGCTCAGTTTATTAATCATAACACTTAACATATTATAACTTCAATTATCACATTAATTAACATGAAATCAACTAGCACCTCCCGAGCTACCCCACAAAAACATTCAGTGCCTTCGACCCTGCCTTCTCAGCAAGGGTCAGAGGGGTGGCATGTCCCTTTATCCGGGTCACCTGACCCACCAGGCACGGCACCCCGCCAGCCCACCGCTCATCACCTGATGAGCCCCAATGACCCAGTAGCTCGGGAGACCCGCCCCTCGAGCTACACCCTACTACCAGAAAAAACATGGGGTGGGTGGGAGGGAAAAAACCGCCCTGGGGGACCCAAACGGTTGAGTCCTCCACTGCCTCCCCCTTAAATAACCTCGCCCCCCCACGCGCGCTCACTGTCTCCTACCAATTAACTTAAAGATTGGCACCTGACTCTCAGCTGGCCAATCACGCTGCACCCGTATTCACCGCCCCCCCCGACCGCCCCAGCCGATGGGCAACACACAGGCCTGCCAGCCCCGTGTTATCCTTCGCCCATCGACACGGGGTCTCGGGCTCCCCTAAACAAAAAAAATGTGGATACAGATGTTCTGGAGATAATTTATTATACACTGACAAATATAAAAACATGTAAATACAATGATAAAAAAATACAGTGGTAAAAATCCTACCGGACCTCCATCAGCCACGTTGAAGGAGCATGGATTCTGAGTGGGCCCTTGCCCACCCAGAGCTACGCCACTGGGGCATTCTATAATGACACTTGGGTGACCAGGTACCATTATAGAATACTAGCATATCCCAGTATCAGTTCCCTAACGTTTGGTACATCTGACATAACTGTCGGCACCTAAATGCTTCCATGTTCCATCCATATGTGCATCCCTCACATTTATGTGCTATAGAACTTATACATGCCCTTAAAGGATAATGCTTAGGGTGCCTATATGCATAATTGATATCTTCTGCCGTATTTATTTGCCCTGTTATAGAACTGACCCTCCCCCCATCCAAATGGCCACGATTCACTGCAGTGGTTCGTCATTGCCCCCTTGCACCTGGGCTTCCTGGCCAGCCTCCCACTGAAGTGTTATCTGGACCTTCCATTCTGAGATCTGACCGATTCAGGCTTACTCGGGGAAGCGGTATTGGCGAGATACACCCGAACCGGATGATTGGGAGTGATCATCAGCGCAGACATGAAAACTGCTGATCATGTGGAGAAGGCTTCATCTAAGGCAAGACAGTTGTTAGGTTGCATCCGCAGGAGTTTCGTCAGCCGGAAGCCTGAAGTCATAATGCCATTATACAGAACCATGGTAAAGCCTCATTTGGAATACTGTGTGCAATTCTGGAGGCCACTCTACCGAAAAGATGTGCTGAGAGTAGAGCCGGTGCAATGGATGGCCACCAGGATGGTCTCGGGGCTCAAGGATCTATCGTACGAGGAAAGGCTGAAAAATTTGCTGCTGTACTCACTCGAGGAACATAGGGAGAGAGGAGACATGATCGAGACGTTTAAGTATATTACCAGCCGTATCGAGATGGAAGAAGAGATTCTCTTTCTCAAAGGACCCTCAGCCACAAGAGGGCATCCGCTCAAACTCAGGGGCGGGAAATTTCATGGCAACACCAGGAAATATTTCTTCACCGAGAGAGTGGTTGATCCTTGGAACGAGCTCCTGGTGCAGGTGATCGAGGCAAACAACGTGCAAGAATTTAAGAGCAAATGGGATGCCCTTGTGGGATCCCTTAGAGGGTTAAGCCAAGGGAACCTGTCACCAGGAGTGGGATCCCTAGGATAGTAGACTTGGGGGTGGGTCAGTAGAGTGGGCAGACCTGATGGGCTATGGCCCTTATCTGCCGTCATCTTCTATGTTTCTATGATTGTTATGATTATGTTTGTTGCATCCAAAGAAGTACAAGGTCAGACTGGGCCCACCCCGAAGTCTACAGACCCAGTTCTGAGGCAACCTCTTCTTCCCCTGGATTCGTGTCGGACAAACAAGGCTGTCCTCAGACCAGACAAAGGGCAATCGTATCTGACTTATGAGCTCTGCTGTGACGGCTTTTTCTTGTTCCCAGTCCTGTTGACAGGAAAAAGAAGTCGTCGGAGCAGAATTGTGAGTGGAGAGCTGAGAATGATCCCTGTGGCTATGGTTATTTTTATTTGATATACCACAGATATCAAAGTGGTTTACGGTACATTGAATAGTAATGAGGCACTCTAAGCATTTTCTCTATCTGTCCCAGCACACTCACATTCTAACCACAGTATCTGGATAAGGGGTGTGTGTGTGTGGGAGGGGGGGGGGGGGAGGGAGTGACTTGCCCAGGGTCACAAGGGCAATGCTGGGATTAAACCCATAACCTGCATTCTGTAACCTATATACAGTGGCGTAGTAATGGGTTGGGTGGGGTAACTTTATTAATGTGTAAATCGCCTTGAATATTGAAAAGGCGATTAAACAAATAAATAATAAACTTGAAACTTGAAACTTGTCTGCTCCAGGTGCCATCTTGCTAAATGTGCCACACCCCTCCTCCCCTCCCGCTCCTCTCCTTGTTGTGCGTGTGCCCCTTTCCTTCCCCTATGCCTTTTTTACTTCTCCGGTGCGAGGTTGCTGCCCTTGTCAGCATCAGCACTCTCTCCGACTTCTGGGACCCACGCCTAGGAAGCGATGCCAAAGGGCGAACTGACACCAACATGGGCATGCTGCTCACGCCGGAGAAATTAAAAAGATGTGGGTAAAGAGAAGTGGGCGAGTGCATGGCGGGGGGCGGGGGGGGGGGGGGTAGGGACGCCATTGCTCTGGGCGCTGCTCACTCTTACTGCGCCACTGCCCACATAGATAGGATTACTAGATTTTTCAGAAGGAAAATCCTGGCCTAGGGCCATGTCCCTAGGCCCACCCAATTCTGCCCCATTCCGCCTGTGTTACGCCCCGTTCTGCCCCCCCTCACACCCCTCCCAAGACAGCATTTGCGGATGCCCCTTCCTGACGCGATTTTGGTGAGAAGCTTTTCAAAACTCGGACAAAGTGCCGGGTTTTGAAAAGCCGTCCAGACCCCCGGAAAAGGACGACATGTCCGGGGAAATCCGGACGTCTAGTAACCCTATGCACAGATTGTTTGGATATGCGGGATATAAGTGTTTTTAAATAAATAAATAAAATGTCAGGGTACCAAAGCAGCATCTCTAACCCCCTAGGCCACTCCTCAATGATACATAGATGAAACCACGCGAGACTAAGCCGCGCGGACAATGGAGCGTCGACAGTCATGCGCAGGACGTCTGCGTGCTGGATTGAAACAGTATTTTAAAACGCTCTTTACTTAGAACTATTTGTGCTCCCGTTGGGGGGGGGGGGTTTGGGAGGAACACCCCATTATAGAGGAAACAGCCTTTTCCCAGTTTTTTTAAGGGAAAAAGTACAGTTTCCTCTGTAATGGGGGGGGGGGGGGTCCCCCTCTAACCAACGGGAGCGCCAACAGTTCTAAGTAAAGTGGGGGGTTCCCCCCCATACCCCTCCTTGGAGCGCTTTAAAATACTGTTTAAATCCAGCACACAGGCATCCTGTGCGCGATTGTCGGCGCTCCATTGTCGGTGCGGCTTAGTCTTGTGTGGTTTTGACCCGCCACCCTCCTCCACTCTAGTCTGAGGACGGCCTTGTTTATCCAGCACTAATCTGCTCCTTGGACATGGAGGAGGGCAGCTGCTTGTTGGGGCATGAGGGTTATGGCCACGAAGAGGAAATATTCCGCTGCCCCTCTAGTCCAAGTGCTGAGGAGAAGCTGAATCACGGAGACAGTGGAAGGCGAGTGATTCATGCAGTGTGGCCTGGTCAGAAGATGGATGCATTTACCTGGCAAAAGTGAAATCTGTCGACTTGGAGGCTGGAACCTGCACGGTGGACATTGCATTGGTGGGCATCAATGCGGACAGGAGCAGTAGCAGCAGCTCTGGGGCCAGGTAGATGGTGAGGGATCATTGCTCTGTTTCTCTGGGCTGAAGATGGGCCAGGCGTATCAAGCTGTCGTTAAATCTGTGAACCGTGCCCCAAGCAAATCTAATCTAATCTTCCATTTCTGTGTCGCACATACTTAGGCAGGCTCAAGGCGACTTGCACAGAGAATAAGGTAGAAAAAAAAAAAAAAGCAGAATATATTCTAGGCAGTAAGGGAAAGGAGGAGAGATTATAAGAAAGAGATAGTCAGGTATCAAATAGGTTTTTGGGGGTTTTTCAGAATGTGGTGTGGCTTGGCTCTGTCCCGATTGTTTCTGCAAGGTCGTTCCAAATTTTCACTCCTAGGAAGGTTAGCATGGAGTGAAAGATATGCTTGTATTGGAGATTGCACCTTGGTAGTAAACCACTTGTATTGTAACCCACTTGCATCCCATGTACTGACAAAATGAATCTTTAATGTAAACCACTTGCATCCCATGTACTGACTAAACGTATCTTTATTGTAAACTGTTTCTATCCCATGTACTGTCAAATGTATCTTTATTGTAAACCGCTTCGAACTTCACGTTATAGCGGTATCTAAGAAATAAATTATTATTATTATTATTATTTTTGTTTGTAGTTGAGAGATTAAGTTGTATCTTGTTGAGGGTTCTCCGAGAAGTTGACCATGCCGTTGAGAAGAGATGAATAAGCAGAATCTAAGGAAGTTGGTAGAGCCTGAGAAGTAAGCGGAAAGTTAGTATAAAGAAGGGCTCCAGGAGATTTTATCTACTGAGAATGTGGCTTCATGCTTTATGGAATTCAGCAGATAGAGCGCTCATCTGATGATAGTATTTAATGATTCTCAGTAATGCCTTTCTTCTCCCCTTGGAGAAGACGCAGTGTAAACAAACCATTAGGAAACTTTGGGCAAGGGCCCAGCCAAGTTTGTGGTTTTGTTATATGGGTTTGTTAGTGCATACAAAAGTGCCTGGAAGGTATTTAAATTGTAAATCGGGATTCAGCTAAGTCTTAATTAGAGGAGCAGTCGGGGATCTGAGAGAGTGGAATGCATATCCCTGATCAGAGCATGTGCCAGGAAAAAAGCATAATGCAAACCTGGGCAGAAGATACGATTAAGGCAAATTTGCTAAGGCAAGGCCGTGGCTGAATAGGTTATTTATCCAGGTAGATTGTCCTGTTTGAAAGCTTTCACCGTGCATAGCTTTTTCTGTGGGTTTATCTGTTTTCTCTCTTTTTTTTTCTTTGTATCTTTGAGTCGCATCTTTCTTTATTGTGGACTGGTGAAACTGTAGTTGTTTTGTTAAAAGTAGGATTGGCTTCCTTCCTATTATACTTTGAGATTATGTGCTTCCTTTCTTTATGCTCATCTTTGAAACATTAATTTAAACAGATACAATAAATGGCTAGAGCCCCAGGTCCCACCTGGAAAGCCCTTTAATACTGGCCCTTTAAACATGAGTTTTGTGTCAAGAAAAGTGTGGCATAACTTGTAAGTTTCATGGCTCCACATCATTCTCTTCTTGGTTGGGATGAGAACTTTTCAGCAGCCCCTCCTATTCTGATGTCATAATGCCTCATTCCACCAATGCCTAAGAGCCAACCTCATCAGTGATGTCACAATGGCTTGGTTTCCCTATACTTGTGCCCATTTACTAGATGCATTTGCCTCATTGAAAAAAATAAGTGTCACGAAAAGAGTGGCATAACTTGTAAGTTTCATGGCTCCACCTCATTCTCTTCTTGGTTGGGATGAGAACTTTTCAGCAGCCCCTCCTATTCTGATGTCATAATGCCTCATTCCACCAATACCTAAGAACCAACCTCATCGGTGATGTCACAATGGCTTGGTTTCCCTACACTTGTGCCCATTTACTAGATGCATTTGCCTCGTTGAAATGAAAAGTGTCAAGAAAAGTGTGGCATAACTTGTAAGTTTCATGGCTCCACCTCATTCTCTTCTTGGTTGGGCTGAGAACTTTTCAGCAGCCCCTCCTAAGCATGTCTGGTCTTTCAGTGGGATGGGATTTCACTAGTTCTCCACCCTCTATTCATAGTAGCAAAGGCTCTTACTTTTTCTCACAGGGTGCCTTTGCTCTCTCCTGCTATATTTTACATGTCAACAATCAAATCTCTATTATTTTGTTTCTCTTTACCAAAAGACTTAATGCTAATCTTCAGTAGTTACCCACATTTCATCGGAGCTTTTGAAGCCCATGTTTGGCTGCTTCAGCTTCGCACATCGTTTCCAGAGCTAACTTTTCATGGGAAAGAGTGTGGGTGCAGTGAACTGTGAGTCACGATTGCTCCTGAGACTTAAAATCTTGATCTTGAATGAGACTTCTGGAGGAATCCATTCTTCACTGCAAAAGTAGCACGGTTGAAGACCCTGGTATGCTCCCTGTTTTTATTGATTTTGTGTTGGGATTTATTAACTGCCTTTTTCATGAAGAGATTCGCCCAAAGCGGTTTACAATACACTGAATAGTAATCAGGTACTCTTAAGTATTGTCCCTGGGTTGAACACCCTCCTGTCTCTACTCTGTTGTAGTGGAACACAAAATAGTTTGCCAGATGCACGAGGAGTCTTCTCCTGAGCCACTGGTGGACCTAGGGTATGTGATACCCGGGACCGATCATTTCTTAACACCCCCCTTATAAAAAAATGTTTTTAGTAATGTTATTTATTTATAAATTTTTATATACTGTCTTCCCCAGAGCGCTCTGAACGGGTTATAGTTTAACATTCACAGTGTTACGATATAACATTACAACCTCTCCAACTCCACGCTGGCGCTGTGATGTAAACAAAATAAACAAAAAAGACTTTTCCTCTCTCTGTTAAGTCCTAGCTCATACTCGCTGGCAGGATACACATTTCAAATATGACATATTGTAATCACAAAACAGAAAATAAAATTATTCTTTTCTACCTTTTGTTGTCTGGGCTCTTTATTATTCAAATCATGTTGGTCCCAGGCTCTGGTTTTGTTTGTCATCTGTTAACTCACTCGCCAGTGTCTCCTTGCCCATTTGACGTTTTCTTCTTTGTCAGTGCTCACCATCCATCTTCCATCTCTGTACCTTCCTTTCCATTGTCATATCCAACATCTCTGATTCTTTCCCACTGTCTACCATCTCTCTCTCTTTTTCTCTCTCCCTGTCTTGTGCCCTGGGTCAAACCTCTCTATTCCCCTCCATGCAGCATCTCTCCCTTCCTCCCTCCATTATCATGTGCAACATTTCTTTTTCTCTCCCCATGCACCATTTCTCCCTGCCCTCCACCCTATGTCTAAAATTTTTCCTTCTCTCTTCTCCATGCAGTCTCCTTCCCCTCCACCATATGCAATATTTCTCTCTCTCGCCCCTTTCTACCTCTTTGTTGCATCTCTCCCTTCCTCTCCTCCACCCCATGTCTGACAATTCTTCCTCTCTCCTCTCTCCCCCCTGTGTAGCAGTTTTCCATCCCTTTCTCCCATCCCTCTGTGCAGCACCACCGGACCTGACCGACTCCATGAGATTTCTTGCGGCCTGCTCTGCCAGGGCTTCTCTTTGCAGCATCATCAGTGATGTCATCGGTGACAAAGCAGAGGGAAGGCCCTGGTGGGCCATAAGAAGCCTGTTCAGAGCATTCTCTCATTGTTGGCATCCTTAACTCACTGCTTTGTTGGCATCAGGCCTTCCTCCTGCTTCCGCGAAGGCAGGACTCGGCAGAGAGGAAGGCCCAACATAGGCAGAGCAGTGAAGTTCCTGGATCATGATGTTGACCCCAGCAGCACCTGCTTATGGTCTGCACCCAGAGTGGAACGGCCCCCCCTTGGTAGGCCACTATCCTGAGCAATCTAACACACACTTGTTTGGATGCCAAAATGACAATGTAGATAGCCAGGCAGGCCCTCTCTGTTCGTGGGACAACAATCTGTTTTAATTCCTGACAAATTCCTCTTTATGACAGGTTTCGATTAGGTTGAGGTTGTAACAGGTCAGGAGGAGGTCACTGTGTGAGAAAGTGAGTGGAAAGCATGAGCCCTGTGCACAGTTTAATTTGCTCGAAGAACTGGTCTGGTTTCCCCAAAAACAGTAGAACTTTGTGTCGTTGGCTGTTGGGTAAATGATGTTGCCTGGGGGACAGTGGTAGTAAGAGTGGAAGCAGCAAAGGGGGGCGCGGCCTCTTTGGAAAAAACAGCTTATCCACCCTCTCTTCCAGCTGACAGGTCCATTGCTGTCTTTTAAGGCTGCTAAATTGTTCTTTAATCCTTACCTCGGGGCTAAAAGCCCTTCAAGAGAACAAATGTGTCTAATAACTGTATCAAAGAGGTAGAGCCTAATTGCTCTAGAAACCCCCTCCTTCTGCAGAAAGGCACCCCGCACACAAGCTGGAAAGAAGCAAACCCAACAGAAGAATGCGCAGGGACAGAAAACAATGTCAGTCAGAGGCAGTGGCAGGGCATTCGCGTCAACCAGGCCGAAGGGCTGGATCCAACCCTTAAACTTGTACATATGTGGATATTTTACAGCAGATGTTTTGTAACTTCCTCGCAGGGTGTGTCAGGAGATGCTAAATGATTGTCCCCTTTCACTGTGACACACCTGAAAGCACAGGGAAGGGATATAGCCCAATGACCTGGTGAATGTAGACGGTGATGGGCATGTCTCTCCAGCCCACTCAAGAATCTGTGGTACTGTTCGTTCTGCTCTGCTTTCAGTACGAGTGCTGTAACACCTCAAGACACATGTCAACAACTGAAATCTCACAAAAGGGAGTGTCTTAAGCTCTTTTTCAAAAAGGAGCTTTATAGAAAGAAACTAAACTCATTTTAATGACTTTAATGACCTGTGTTAGTGTGTGTGGGTAGGGGTGGGGAGAGGATGAGAAACAAAAAGACCAGTCTCCGGAGCTAACCTTTGCAGTTGTGCAGAGGCCCTCAATATCTCTCTTCTCTTATCCCTCCTTATACTCCTCCTCGGGAGCTCCGTTCATTGGGCAAGCCTCTCTTATCTGTACCCTTCTCCTCTACTGCCAACTCAAGATTCCATTCCTTCTCTCTTGCTGCACCATATGTCTGGAACAGACTGCCTGAGTGAGTACATCATGCTCCATCCCTGGCAGTATTCAGATCCAGGCTAAAAGCCCACTTTTTTGTGGTCGCTTTTAACTCCTCATTCCCACTCGCTTGTAAAGCATCCATGCCTGAGAAACTCCCTGACCCTCTACTTGTCCTGTTTGTTTGATTAGGTTTTAAGCTCTACTGAGATGGGATTGTCTCTTACATGTCTAGCTGTGCTATAGAAATGATAAATAGTAGTGGTGGTAGTAGTAGGTTTTGCCGAAATTATTTTCTCAGTGGCTCAACCATGTTTACAAGAGGGGCTGGGATGATCTGGGATGGTTTAGATGAGCTGGAGTGAGCTTTGACGGAGACTCCAGTAGATGCACAATACCGGGCAGAGCTCTGGGTTTCTGGGCCAGAAATATCTAAGAAAAAAAACAATTTAAATTAAATCATTAAATTATAGAGAATGTATGTTTGGACAGAATGGATGGACCATTCGGGTCTTTATCTGCCGTGATTTACTATGTTACTATGGATTCCTGATAGAAAAGTTACACAAAAAGGTTAGAGGACATCACAACCTCGAGCATCTTTCATTAAGGGACATATCTAAGGACTATTGCAGTGGTTCCCAAACCTGTCCTGGAGGACCACCAGCCCGTCAGGTTTTCAGGAGCGCCCTAATGAATATGCATGAAAGAGATTTGCATGCAATGAAGATGATAGGAATGTACATCTGCCCCGTGCATATTCATTAGGGCTACCCCAAAAACCCGACTGGCTAGTGGTCCTCCAGGACAGGGTTGGGGACCACTGGATTATAGAATACAGTACCCCAAGCATTTTCCTGTGGCAGCTGCAAGGGGCAAGAGTGAGTGGGCTTCGCTCCTGCCTCCATCAACCCCACCTGGACCACCAGGAGGCCTACCTAGACTGCAGATGCTTTAGGGGTTGGGTGGATGTTCTGAGGGGGTTCTGAATCAGTGGCATAGCAAGGGAGGGAGGCACTCAGAGCGGTGGCGCCTGGCATCGTCATGCTGAGCGCCACCCCTCCTCTTCCCTGCCGCTCATGCACCCCCTCCCATCTACCTCTTGAAATATTCACCATCCCGAGCAGCACCTTCCACCTCCTGTTCACACCGGACTCGGCTCCCTTCTGATATTATCTCCTGGTCCCATGACCAGGAAGTGATGTCAGAAGGGAGCCGAGTAGGAGGTGGAACATGCTGCTCTTGATGGTGAACATATCAAGAGGTACGAAGAATATGGTTACCAGATTTTACTTTAGTGGTGGGTGAGGGAGTGGGAGGGAAAAGCTAGGGGGGATTTTCATTGCAGGAAGGGGATCGGGGGACTTTTTAAAGGAAAAATAGTCATGCGGGTCCTGGTTGATATTCAGTGCCAAGAGCTGCATACCCAACTTGACCAAGTTAAGACAACTTTTGAGCTGCCCTAACTTGGTCAGATTAGCTGTGCAGGTTCTGGCACTTGTATAATTGCTGGTTCCTCCCTCAGAAAACCATGTAGAATAACACCAAAGTTCTTATTTGAATGGAGGATCTGTCACATCGATGATGGCCAGCTTTTCGCTATTCTAGCTGCTTCAGGATGTGAATCCCTTAATCGATTTGATAAGTATGCCTCATTCTGCATTCTTCTCTATAACAGTAGAGCTCAAAACGGTTTACAAGAAATTAGAAAGGAGAACAGATACAATATGGATTTGGAATAGTATGGAGAGGAGCGGAATTTACAACTTTGAAAATAGCCAAGTTTTCAGATGTTTTCAAAATGGTTGGAAAGAGCCTAGATCGTGCAGTTGAGTAGGAAAATCATTCTACAGCTTAGTAATTTTGAAAAGTAGAGACTTCCCTAATTTGCCAATGTAGGTAACACCTTTCAGCGTAGGAAAGGACAATTTAAATTTTTGAGTAGATCTGGTAATGTCAGATCTTACAGAATTCCAAGACAGGGGAATTAAAGGAGGAAAGATGCCATGCAGGTCTTAAATGTTAAGCAGGTACATTTAAAATAAACCCTGGAAATTATAGGAAGCCAATGAAGTTTTTGCAGGAGCGGAGAGACGTGATCAAATTTACTTTTTGCAAAGATCAGCCTAGCCACAGTATCTGGATCAATTGAAGTCTCTGAAAACGTTTCTTGGTCAAGCCTAAATAGACCGAATTACAATAATCCAGTCTCGAAAGGATGATTGATAGAACAAGGACAGCAAAGTGTTGATGATGGAAACAGGATCTCACTTTCCTCAACATATGGAGACTAAAAAAACATTTTTTTTTTTTTTTACCAGAGAATTAAGATGGTCGGTGAATGAAAGTGTTGAATCTATAATGACACCCAGAACCCTTTTATCAAGCTGCGTTAGGGTATTTTTAAATCACAGGCTGAGACGGTAAAATCTCTGATGCTCACAGAATTCCTATGAGTGTCGGAACTTTTATCGCAGCTACCCAAGATTTAAAAAAAAAAACAAAAAAAAACCCTTGCACAGCTTGATAAACGGGGACCATAATTTCAAATGCCACCGATACTATTCCCAATCTTCACAGCTCCAGGTAAACCCAATTTTCTTTTTGTCCCATAATCACTTTGGGGTCCTTTTATCAAGCTGCGGTAGGGGGGTTTAACGCGCGTAATACCGCGCGTTAAACCACCTGCCGTACTAGCCGCTAACGCCTGTATTGAGCAGGCGTTAGTTTTTTAGCCGGCTGCGGGGGTTAGCGCGTGATGAAATGTCCGAGGTGCTAACCCTGCTAGCTCGGCTTGATAAAAAGAGCCCTTTGTATTCCATTATAAAATATTCATCCATTCTCTACTCAAATCATATGCACAGAAAAACAGCACTTAACTTTAGCCTAACAGGGGAGGGAGGTCGTTAATGTTGTTTTTTTTTTTTTAATGTCTGGTTTTAATATGTATAGGTTTCTGAATCTTGCCTTGGAATAAGGCGAGTTATAAATTACAATCAATGAAATGAAAATTAGGATAAGTGACCACAAACTAAAAGTATAATTTAGATAGAAACTAAACTCTAAGATTCCAGACTCTGCATGCACTGTGATGACTAAACTGGGACAAAAAAGTGTAGTTATTTACCTGTAACGTAGGTTCTCCGTGGACAGCAGGATATTCAGCCACATATGGGTGTTGTCCCAACAGCTCCCAATTTGCGAATAAGCTCTCCAATAGCTCAGAGAGATTATTATTTTTTTCTCTGAGCACGTGCAGTGCCTGGGCCCCACTGGGCGTGCCCGAGCCCTACCCATTTCCCCCTTCTTCCCCCTAATCCCCAGTCTTTGATCTCCGCCCGTTCCCATCGGTCGGATTTTCTACAGCTCTCCATTACAACTTTTCTACCATCAAGTCTTTTTCTACTTACCATCTTGGAGATGCCAGAAACATCAAAGAAATGTCCGGGATGCAGAAAAAAGATGAGTACACTGGATCTTCATGAATTGTGTGTCCGCTGCCTGGGTCCGGCGCACGAGGACCAGTGTTGCTTGTATTGTGCCCGCCTGTCTCCACGTGCATGCAAGCTAATAGAAACTAAACTCTAAGATCCCAGACTCTGCATGCACTGTGATGACTAAACTGGGGGAAAAAAAATCATTTTTCCTTCCTTCACTCTCTACTGATTTTATTTTTCCAATCACCTTACTACAGTCGCTGATTCTGCTTCCCTCTGCCCATTCTCATAACTTTGTGTTTCCAAAGTCTCCTGAACTTTCATTCAACATTCAACTTTCATCTATTTTTCATCCTTCTTCTTAAACCTATCTACTTTTCTATCTCTTCCCTTCCACTTCCCTCCATCTTTCCTCTCTCTTCCCTTCCATCTATGTGCATTTCCTCCCTCTTTTTCCTTCCCCTTCATCTTTGTGCAGTATTTTCTCATTTTCCTCTTCTCTTCCCATCTATGTGCAGCATTTCTTCCTCTCTTTTCTCTTTCATTTTTCTATATCCATCACCTCTCTCTTTCCCTATCCCTTCCACTGTGTCCACAATTGCTCCACTGTGTCCCTATGCTCCTTCCCCAACCAGCATCTCTCTTTTTTGTGTTTCTGTCCCTCTATGTGTCCAGCCTCTTTCCTCATTTTTTTTCCTCTCTCCCTCATCTCACCCTTCCCTCCCCTCCTTCTGCGGTCTTGCGTCTCTTACTCTGGCCCTCCCTAGTCCAGTATCTCTTCCTCTCTTCTGGCTTGCTTAGGTCTGCCTGTCTGTTTATCTTTTTTTCCCCAGCCTGTGTTCTTTTCGCCCTTTTGCGGGTCCAGCATCTCTTCCTGCCTCTGTTGCCCTCCCTCCCGGTGGTTTTACAAACTTGGCTGTCTAATTTTTAACGCTCAAGCCAGACTGCCTGCAGCCAGCCCCGAGGGCCTTCCTTCAGTGTGTCTCTTTGACAGTGTTATCCTTTGCATCTTGGCTTTATGCAGGTGAATTTTGTTACTTTTTAATATCTGATGAATCATGCTCTGTGCATCATTGCCTAGCACCTTTCTCTGGTGATAATTCAATCCACCATCAGCAGAGAAAGGTGGTAGGCAATGATGCAAAAAGCACGATCATCCTTGATATATTAACCTCATTTTCACTTGTAAAGAATTCCTGAAACCTGGCAATAAAACATTTTGGATTTCTCACTTGTGAACTCATAGGCAGCGGAACGCTTTTTTGTTTGGTGGAGGGGGGGGGGCAAAGGCTCCACCCTAGTTCCAGTAGGATCCTATGGCACAACGTCTCTCTCCAGCTTCCGACTCCCCCACCTAACTTCCCGGTTGCTGTAATTTTAAATCTACCAGCAGCCGCAGCACAGCATCAATGAGCGGCCGGGAGGAGGTGGGTGGGGGAGTAGAGCCATAACTGACTCTGAGCTAGATGCACTAAAGTCAGCAATCGTCACTAAACCAGTTTTGACTGCTTTCGAGACGATCGAATTTGCCGACCCGATGCATGAAATAGCTCACCATGTATTTTTTTGCCCGGTCGCTCATTCTCGGACTCAGCCATGCAAATGAGCTCTTTAATATTCAGACGCCATGCAAACTAGCCGAGCGATTGATGCACTAACATCGCTTCATGATGTACAAAAAAATCAATGCCTTTTACATTACATTACATTAGTGATTTCTATTCCGCCAATACCATGTGTTTCAAGGCGGATTACAAAATAAGTTATTTGCCCATTTCCAGAGGAATTGAAGAGTAGAGTGAGATGCTACAGAGAATTGGGATGAGTCTAGTGGTGTTAGTTTGTCTTCAAGGATGTCTCGAATAGGATGTTTTTTAATTTCTTTTAGTGATACGAAAATAGAGACTGGTCAAGACCAGCCACTTACATGTCTTACTCAGCCCTGAAATTATTTTTTAATGGGTGCAGATGCTGTCCGTGCTTGCCCCATTAAAAGAAAAACATGCGAACTGAGTGCCCCCCATCCTGACCACAGCCATCGCACCCCCTCCCCTGACAACTGCAGGTCCCCGAACCCCTTCAACGATGACGGTCACCCTTGCATGAGACAGGAGGGATGCCCACTCCTTCCTGCCTCAGCAACCCGTGGTAGCAAAAATTGGCAGGAGGGATGCCCACTCCCTCCTGCCAATGGAGATCCCCCACGCCAGGTGCCCCTCTGTGAAAAATCCCCTACCACCCCCTTTCCTCTCCCCCCCAAAATGGCAGGAGAGATGCCTACTCATTCCTGCCACCGGATACTCTCCTGAACCTCCCCCACCCCACGATACAGAGGGAGGAGTCTAAGGCTCGATTGGCTCACACGCCTAAGGCATCTTCCAGCTCAAACATTTTAAAATCATGTGTTCGAGGCTTGTGTGGTTAAGGCAGAGCTTACAGGAATGAAGCAGGGACGGAGACAAAATTTGCAGGGATGGGGTGCGGACACTGAGTTTCTGCGGGGACGGGGACAAATTTGTCCCCGTGTCATTCTCTAATTTGGACTAACTTATTCAGAAACTTCAGCACCGGACATCCCGATGAATACTGGCCCCTAATTGCAAGACTGCTTCTCACCGTAATCAGCTACTTTAAGAACTGAGCCAAGGGTCACCCATAAGATCTATGGCTCGAGGAAGAGGTTTGTAAATTTATTGAGAGAGGCTAATACTGGTTCTAAATCATGTCTTAGGCAGGCTGAGATATCAAAGATATGAAAAATCACGACTCTAATAGATCAGCCAAGCATGGGTGGGCCACACGGCCAAGGTCCTGCGGAGAGGAAATGAAGTTAACGAAATGTAATAGATCGTGTTTAAGTGGTTATGTTGTGTTGCTAATAAGTGAAGCAGTTAGTTGATGTAACCTGTGGACTTGATGTAGGCACAGTTCAGAAAGGGTCCTTAAAAATAATTGGCACACGTCGAACCTCCATTTTCTCTGTAACAGCTCCTACGATTTGGAACGCTCTTCCGCTCTATCTAAAAATGGAAAATACTTTAAAAATGTTCAAAAGCAACTTAAAATGTTTCCTTTTTAAAGATGCTTTTAACTGAAGTTTTATCTTTTTTTCTTTTTTTTTTTTAAGCTGATTTTAACTAAAGTTATTTTAGTCTTCTTTTTTTTTTATTCATTCCTGCCCTTTTGTACTTACCCTTAACCTTTCTCTCATTTACTATAGCTATTGTATTTCTTCCCTTTTTCCTTCGTGTGTCTTCTGTTCGTTCGTCCTTAATTAACCTAGTATGTGTTGTAGTTTGTCTTACAGTTCTTTTTTGGAAATATGTTTTAATTGTAATTTTGTTTGTTGAAATGTTATTTTATTTAATACTTTGTACAACGCTTTGCAGAATCGATAAAGCGTTTAATCAAAAAACTAATTAAACAATAAACAATTAAACAATAAACAATATCAGTTATGTGCACACTCTGGTTATAAGCAAGTTGAACATCAGTCCTAGGGCCTCCCATTTAAACAGAGTTCACCATAGTTTGTAATTGACTTTAGGGCTGAGCAGCCAGAGATATTTTATTTATTTATTTTTTTTAAAAAATTTATATAAATTTAATGATTACAATATCAGATGATACCAGGAAAAAAAGGATTCTTACACAAAATTTAAACAATATTTAAACATACAAACAAAATTCCTTTCCAAGCCCACAATAATGGGGAGACATGCTACCAATTTTTTTATACAAAAAATAAGAAGAAAACTAAGAATTGGTTCTTGATTCATCCTTATGAATCTTAAACCCTTTCCTACCATTTGGGACTCTTACAACCTCCAGTTTCTCAGTTATGAAACACATTAAAGAATAAAACTCATTTATGTTCTCTATCTAATAAGAATTGTTGCAATTGAATGGGATCCCAAAATACATATTCAATGTCTTGTAATTTAACAAGACATTTGCATGGAAATTTTAAATAGAATGATGCCTCAAGAGCTAACACTCTTGTTTTTAATTTTAAAAATTCTTTCCTTCTTAATTGCGTAGCTCTTGATACATCAGGAAAAATTCTAACCAAATCTCCACAAAATTTTGTCAACGAGACTTAGGGGTGATCGTCAGTGAGAACATGAAGACTGCCAATCAAGTGGAGCAAGCTTCATCCAAGGCAAGGCAAATCATAGGTTGCATACGCAGGAGTTTCGTCAGTCGTAAGCCTGAAGTCATTATGCCATTGTATAGATCCATGGTGAGGCCCCACCTGGAATACTGTGTGCAATTCTGGAGGCCGCATTACCGTAAGGATGTGCTGAGACTGGAGTCGGTCCAGAAAATGGCCACCCGGATGGTCTCGGGACTCAAGGATCTCCCGTACGAGGAACGGCTGGATAAGTTGCAGCTGTACTCACTCGAGGAACGCAGAGAGAGGGGTGACATGATCGAGACATTCAAGTATCTCACGGGCCGCATCGAGGTGGAAGAAGATATCTTCTTTTTCAAGGGACCTGAGGCATCAAGGGGGCATCCGTGGAAAATCAGGGGCGGGAAACTGCACGGGGACACCAGGAAATTCTTTTTCACTGAAAGGGTGGTTGATCGCTGGAATAGTCTTCCACTTCAGGTGATTGAGGCCAGCAGCGTGCCTGATTTTAAGGCCAAATGGGATAGACACGTGGGATCTATTCACAGAGAAAGGTAGGGGAGGGTCATTGGGGTGGGCAGGCTAGATGGGCCGTGGCCCTTATCTGCCGTCTATTTCTATGTTTCTATTTTTAAAGTAAGTTTTCATTATTAACATTTTATCTATCTCACTCATGCATGTTATTACCAGAGTGGACCTACTCTGGATCACATCCTGACTATCTTCCAAAAAAATTCTGTCAAATTAATTTCATTAGTAACCAGATGGTCCACCTCCTGGGCGGATTGTACTTTCCTTCAAAGGAGAGATATTTTATTTCATGCTGTTTCTTGCGTTGTCTGTGGGAATATTGGGCAAATTTGTTTTTTTTTAGGCTATCGCGTTGTTGTTCACCCATAATAGTGCGTTCTCTTTAGAAATAGTGTGCCGTACGTAGAGAGCGGGTGCGCTCTTTTCCCAATAGGGTACACATCCACGCGCAAGTTTCCCCCTTCTTTCCACACAGTGCGCACTATTTCCAAAGATTGCTGGCAACTGCCCCTCCCCCCGCCTCCTTCCTCACCCCTCGGCGCATTCGGGCCCCCTTCCCTTTCCCCGTCAGCGTCGGCTCTCCCTTTGATGTCACTTCCTTGGCGCGGGTCCCAGAAGAGACGTCGGAGAGAGAGCGCCGACGCTGACGTGGGCAGCAACCTCGCGCCGGGGAAGTTAAAAAGCTACCGGGGAAGGCAAGGAGAGGAGGGAGGCGAAGGGGATGAAGGGTGCCACTCCCTTAGGAAGACTGTGTCCGGGGCGGACCGTCCCCCTGCACCCCCTTATTATGCCTCTGCACACATGCACAAGTTTCCCCCTTCTTTCCACATAGTGCGCACTATTTCCAAAGAAAGCGCACTATCACACCTTTATTTTCTGTGTGGTTTACACAAGGCAATGAAGGGATAAGCGACTTGCCCAGAGTCACAAGGAGCGTCAGTGGGAGTTGAGCTCACAACCTCAGGGTGTTGAGCAGTGGTCTCAAACTCAAACCCTTTGCAGGGCCACATTTTGGATTTGTAGGTACTTGGAGGGCCGCAGAAAAAAATAGTTAATGCCTTATTAAAGAAATGACAATTTTGCATGAGGTAAAAATCTTTCCTTTTGGCTAAGTCTTAATAATAATATTGTAATTTATAGTTAAAGAGGCATATGATCAAAAAACTGTTTTATTTTACTTTTGTGATTATGATACATATACCAAGGGCCTCAAAATAGTACCTGGCGGGCCGCATGTGGCCCCCGGGCCGCGTGTTTGAGACCACTGGTGTTGAGGCATCTGCTCTGACCACTAGGCCACTCCTCCACGCCATCTCATAACACCTGTAAAAAGTAGGGCCGCATTTCGATTAAGATTCTAATCGTGATCAATCACACAATTAAAAAGGTATGTTATTTATTCCCACCCCCCCATTGCAGCTCCTTATGAATCTGGGCATTGGAGGGGGATAAGCGACTTGCCCAGAGTCACAAGGAGCGGCAGTGGGAAAATAAAAAATAACATACTTTTTTAACTCTGCGAGTGACTGCGATTACAAATTTCTAATTAAAATGCAGTCCTAAAAAATTAAAGGATAGAAAGTAAAGAAAAGATAAGAAATGTAAAATATTCCCCCCACCCCTTTTATGAAGCCGTGTTACTGGTTTTTTTTTAATCACCAGCCATGGCGGTAAAGGTTCAGACGCTCATAGGAATTCTATGAGCATCGGAGGTTTTACCGCCGCGGCCAGCGATAAAAAACGCTAACACGGCTTCATAAAAAGGGGGAATAAATGGAAAAATTTGAAATGAAAGAATCCAAAACCAGCGCACAGAATAGCTATGAATATCCTTACGGTTTTCGCAGCGTACTTCAGAAAAGCAAGCCTAGTAAGTAAACCCCGCGCTGCTCCTTGTGACCCTGGGCAAGTCACTTAATCCTTCATAACCCCAGGTACGCTAGATAGATTGTGAGCCCACCGGGACAGATAGGGAAAATGCTTGAGTACCTGATTGTAAAAACCGCTTAGATAACCTTGATAGGCGGTATATAAAATCCTAATAAACTTGAACTTGAAACTTGATCTCAAGGTTACAGGTGGTGACAAGACAGTTATAAGCAACTTGCGTGCAGGCATTTTCAGGGGCAGAGTTTGGTGAATCACATTTTCTCCCATATTTTAAGTGACAGCATTTTCACTTTTTTTTTTTTTTTTTATTCCTAGTATTTTATAAAAACACAGAGGCAGCTGTGCTTTTATAAAATAGGCTAAAAATACATTTACCTGGTAAGTAGGCTGCAAATAACAGCTGTTGCAAGAAGAAATGTTGGTTACAGTCTGCAGCCTAGCAGCTGGGAATCGTATTTGTAACTCGTGGGAGGAGGAACTCTAGAGTCTGCTGGAGAAGGTCCCAGCAGCTGAGAAAATGGCTTTGCAAGTCCAGCTATAGCCTGGGAGGGGACAGTGTGAGTCAGGCTGCAGCGTGCAGGATAGAACATAAAAACTGGGAGACCGTGGGATGTCATGCCGGATCAGCTAATGCTTTTGGCAGTCAAAGAGGTAGGCAATTCCGGTCCTCGAGAGCCGGGGCCAGGTCAGGTTTTCAGGCTATCCACAATAAATATGCATGAGATAGATTTGCATCTCAAGGAGGCAGTGCATGAAAATCCATCTCATACATATTCATTGTGGAAATCCTGAAAACCTGGCCTGGCTCTCGCTCTCGAGGACCGTAATTGCCTACCCCTGCTATAGCCTCTTATAGAATTTTCCCCACAGGTCCTCTGTTTTTACTTTTGCAAGGCCTAAACTCTGAAATGCATTACCGCCCTCCATGGGGAAGGGGTAAAATGCGGACCTCACGGATCTTAACTGCACGACCTTAAAAAAATCTGAGGTCCGTGCCACTTTTAGTCTCAGCATAGGTCAGGGGTAGGCAAGTCCAGTCCTCGAGAGCCAGAGCCAGGTCAGGTTTTCAGGATATCTACAATGAATATGTATGAGATGGATTTGCATGCACTGCCTCCTTGAGATGCAAATCTATCTCATGCATATTTATTGTGTATATCCTGAAAACCTGACCTGGCTTTGGCTCTGGCGGACCGGAATTGCCTACCCCTGACATAGTTAAGGCTCTGACGGAACCAGCCTTTAATGCAGAACTTACCCATCTTTTTCAGGTCGTGATCTCATGGCTGCAGCATCCTTTGCACCCACTGAAACATGTGGCTATAATGCAGTGGTCTCAAACTCAAACCCTTTGCGGGGCCACATTTTGGATTTGTAGGTACTTGGAGGGCTGCAGAAAAAAATAGTTAATGTCTTATTAAAGAAATGACAATTTTGCATGAGGTTAAACTCTTTATAGTTTATAAAACTTTCCTTTAACAGTTTTACCTTATGCAAAATTGTAATTTCTTTAATAAGACATTAACTATTTTTTCTGCGGCCCTCCAAGTACTCTATTTTTTCTGCAGCACTCACATTTAAAGTTTAATATCTTTTCTTTCTCAAAACTGACACATTTCTATTACTAAATTGAAAATAAAATATTTTTCCTACCTTTGTTTGGTAATTTCATCAGTCTCTGGTTGCACTTTATTCTTCTGACTGTGCATCCAATATTTCTTCTCTTCTTTCAACCTCCTGTATGCTTCCTCTCCTCCAGACTAGAGAGCTACACGGGAACGGGGACGACGGGAATCCCGCGGGTTCCCCCTTCGGATCACGGGGATCCCAAGGGGACGCCCCCTAGGGTCGCGGGAATCCCATGGGGATGCCCTCTAGGGTCGCGGGGATCCCGTGGGGATGCCTCTGAGGGTCGCGGGGTTCCTGCGGGGCTGGATGTACTAAGTCGCGCGGCTTTTCTCCCTACCTGCTCTGCTTGCAGCACAGAGCCGAATGGAAGTCTTCCTGATGTCAGCGCTGACGTCGGAGGGGAGGGAGGGCTTAAACAAAGCCCTCCCTCCCTCTGACGTCAGCGCTGACGTCGAGAAGACTTCCGTTCGGCTCTGTGCTGCAGGCAGGGTAGGTAAGGAGGAGTAGCCTCGCGGCTCGAGTGGCTACCAAGGGAGGGGGCGGTTCGCCCCGCCCCGGGTGCAGCACAGCCGGCCAGGTCCCCTTACTTTTGTGGCGCTTCCCCGACCGACCGACAACAGCCCTGGTCCGACAAACCTCCCTGCCCTTAACCGCAAATCTAAATTACCTTCTTACAGCAGCTGTAAGAAGGAAATTTAGATTCGCGGTTAACGGCAGGGAGGTTTGTCAGACCGGGTCTGTTGTCGGTCGGTCGGTCGGGGAAGCGCCACAGAAGTAAGGGGACCTGGGCGGCTGGGCTGCACCCGGGGCGGGAGAGAAGGAGGGGGGAGAAGGACGCTGAAAGGCCATGGGGAAGACGGGGGGTGGGGGGGAAGGACACTGAAAGCATTTGTGGAAGACAGAAGGGGGAGAAGGACGCTGACAGGACATGGGGAAGACGGGGGGGGGGGGGGAAGGACACCGAAAGCATTTGTGGAAGACAGAAGGGGGAGAAGGAAGCTGACAGGCCATGGGGAAGACGGGGGGGGGGGAGAAGGATGCTGAAAGCACATGGGGAAGACAAAGGGGTGGAGAGGACGCTGAAAGGACATGGGGAAGACGGGGGTGGAGAAGGACGCTGAAAGGCCTTGGGGAAGACAGAGAGGGAGAAGGACGCTGAAAGGACATGGGGAAGATAGAGGGGGGTGAAGGACACTGAAAGGATATGGGGAAGACAGAGGGGGGAGAAGGACGCTGACAGGACATGGGGAAGATGGGGGGGAGAAGAACGCTGAAAGGAAATGGGGAAGAGAGAGTGGAGAGAAGACGCTGGCAGGGAAGAAGACAGAGATGCCAGACTATGGGGGGAGCGGAGGGAAGAAGATGGGTGCCAGACCAATTTGGAAGGGGAGAGAAAGGGAGAGGCACAGTAACAGAGCAAATGGAAGACGCAGAAGGAAGAGAGACAGTGGATGGAAGGAACTGAATGAGAACATGAGGAAAGCAGAAACCAGGCAACAAAGGTAGGAAAAAAATTCTATTTCTTTTTTTGCTTCAGGATAAAGTAGTATAATAGTTGTGTTGATAAAAATTTATAAACAAAAGAGGCTCTGGTAGAAACCCGTTTACAAAGTATGTATTCTTCCCAATTAATATTTCCAAATTAATAAAGTCTTTTTGCATATTTGTAAATGGGTTTCTATCAGAGCCTTTAATTCAGTAGCATAATTGAATGAAATAACTATTTCTGAAGTTTATAGGGACGGGCGGGGATGGAGGGGATTCCTCACGGGGACGGGCAGGGACGGAGGGGATTCCTCACGGGGACGGGTGGGGACGGAGGGATTCCTCACGGGGACGGGTGGGATTTCTCACGGGGATGGGTGGGGACGGGTGAGACTTTGGAGGGGACGGGTGGGGAAGGGTGGGATTTCTGTCCCCGTGCAACTCTCTACTCCAGACCTCATTCCCTCCCCCAACTTTTTCTTTCTTTTTCTATGTCTGTCTTTCTCTGATTCCTTGTCCCATTTTTTGCTTTGTTTCTGGCTCCTTGTCCCCCCCCCCTTCTTTCTTTTTTCCTTCTGGCTTTCTGCCCCCCTCTTCTTTCTTTCTTCCTTCCTGCCCTCCCCCGTGCCACCGCCGCTGGGGAATAGGCTGCTGCTGCTACTGCCGCCATTGGGAACAGGCCGAGATCTCCACGGGACCGACCAACTCTCACCGCCCGATGTCAATTCTAATGTCGGAAAGGATGTTCCGGGCAGCCAGGCAGCGATTGGCTAGCCAGAACGTCCTCTCGACGTCAGAATTGAGGTCGGGCGGCGAGAGAAGCAGGGAGATCAAAGAGCATGGTGCCGGCCTGTTTCCCGATGGCAGCGGTGAGAAGGGAAGGGAAGCAGTTGGGCACCCCTGCTCTAGACGAGCCGCGAGCCGCACTCTAGGAAGAACAGTGGAGGGTGACCAGCTGTGCGGACCGCCCCCCCCCTTGGTACTCCACTGGAGCAGCAGCGTGTCTGGCCGGCTCATTCCATTCAAAGCCGCGGGTGGTGGCTCCTTGCGAGATCCGCGCCTGTGTCTGAAGCCTCTCTGATGTTGTGATGTCAGAGAGGCTTCCGATGCAGGAGTGAATAGCGCAAGGAGCCGCCAACCCGCGGCTTTGAACGGAACAAACCGGCCAGACCCGCTGCTGCTCCAAAAGGAAGGGAATGATCCAGTCCAGACCGCGGGCCACAAATAAAACTTGGAGAGCCACTTGTGGTCCGCGGGCTGCGTGTTTGAGACCGCTGCTATAATGTGTTCATGTACCTCCAGAATGAGTCACATTTTGGAAAGCCCTGTATTGAATTAATTTGCAGCTACCTAGGGTTTCCCCTCTTTTTTAAATAACTCTCTCCCCCTCCCACCTAACCAGCCATTCTAGTGGCAAATGCAAAGTGATCCACATTGGGAAGAATACCCCAAATCATAGTTATTAGATGTTAGGGTCCAACTTGGGGGTCAGCGCCCAAGAAAAAGATGTGGGTGTCATTGTAGACAATACACTGAAACCTTCCACCCAAAGTGTAGTGGCAGCCCAAAAAACAAGATCCGAGGAATTATTAGAAAAGGGATGGTAAACAAGACTAAGAATGATATAATGCCTCTGCATCACTCCATGGTGTATCCTCATTAGGAATATTCTTATGGGACCCCTGAGGAAGGCATCTTCATATGCCAAAACACAGACCATGTAGGGTCACCACCATCTTGACATCTCACAAGCATTTGGTTTACTGTGATTATTATTTATTGTTTATTATTTGTTTTTAATGGTTACAATGTATTATATATACATATATATAAAAAGTATATATTTTTTTCTTGAAATAATCCTGATCACATCCATAAGAATAGCCTTACTTGGTCAGATCAATGGTCCATCAAGCCCAGTACCCCGTTCTCACGGAGGCCAATCCAGGTCCCTAGTACCTGGCCAAAACCCAAGGAGTAGCAATATTCCACCCAGAATCCTAAAGAATAGCAAGATTCCGGAACCCCAAAGAGTAGCAACATTCCATGCTACCAATCCAGGCAAGAAGAGGCCCTGCTGGAAAGGGTGCAGAGGCGAGCCACGAAACTAGTAAAAGGTATGGAAAATTTGAGCTACAAAGAACGACTAGGAAGACTGGGACTGTTCACCCTCGAGAGGAGGAGACTGCGAGGGGATATGATACAGACTTTTAAAATACTGAAAGGATTCGACAAAATAGAGCAAGAATCATCGTTGTTCACATTGTCAAATGTGAAACGGACAAGAGGTCATGGACTAAAGCTGAGGGGCAGCAGGCTCAGGACAAATGTCAGGAAGTTCTGTTTCACACAGCGGGTGGTGGACGCTTGGAATGCTCTCCCGGAGGAGGTGGTGACGGAGACTACCATTCTGGGTTTCAAGCGTAAGTTGGATGTATACCTCCTTGCAAAACACATCGATGGATACGGGTGACCAGGGTCTCCATCTGGGAGCACCTGGCTTGGCCTCCGTGTGTGCGGGTCGCCGGAATAGATGGACCTAGGGTCTGATCCGGCGAAGGTGTTTCTTATGTTCATATGTTCCCCCATGTCTTAAAAACAGACTATGGACTTTTCCTCCAGGAAGTTGTCCAAACCTTTCTTAAAACCTTTGTCCAAACCTCTTAAAATCAGCTCCTCTATCTGCTTTTACCACAACCTCTGGCAACGCGTTCCAGAGCTTAACTATTCTCTGAGTGAACAAATATTTCTTCCTAATGGGTTAAAAAAGTATTTCCCTGCAGTTTCATCGTGTGTCCGTTCACTCCACTCTTTTTTTCCTGCATTTGTATACCCAGGACATTGTGCTTTGTGTTCCCCCTTTTGGAGTGGAGCATTGAGGTTTTTCCGGGTGTTTTGCCCTTATAATGTAACATCTAGGGAGCTGATGTGCATAAGTGCCAATTAACCCTCTATTTTCACAGACAAAATTATACAAATTCTCTGTAATATTGCAGTAGGGTAGACAAAATGTTATGTTAATCAGATTTTCTATTCCACCGCTACCTATTCAGTTCAAAGTTAGATTACATTACACTTCTCCCTCTGGATTTGCGGGGGATAGGGACAGAGCCGGTCCGCGAATGGTGAAATACCGCGAATATCTTCTGGTCTGGCTCTGACCCACCCCCGCCTTCCCCCCGGCATCCCGGCCTTACCTAGTGGTCTAGCAGGCTTTCGGGGCAGGAGTGATCTTCCTACGCTCCTGCCCCGTGCAGATCGCCAATAGGAAATGGCTGCCGTGAGTTCCCGTAGTCTCTTGGGACTACGACGGGAGCTCACGGCAGCCATTTCCTATTGGCGATCTGCACGGGGCAGGAGCGTAGGAAGATCGCTCTTGCCCCGAAAGCCTGCTAGACCACCAGGTGAGCCCGGGATGCCGGGGGGAAGGCTAAACTATGGGATTTTTTTCCCCCTCCCAAAAAATCACGATCTATTTCCTCTTGATCTATTTCCTCTACATTGCGGGTCACACAATCGATATGATTCTAACTTCTACCTCTTCATTTAACGAATTTCAAATTCAATTTCACTCTTCTCAACCACTACCATGGTCAGATCACTTTTTAATAACAGCCACTTTCGAAGTCACACTGTCTAAACTAAAAGAAACTTCTCAAGTTAAGAAATTTAAAGATTTAAGTAAGCTATCATCAGAGTTAATTCTATTAAACTTTAGTCTTGACTTCGGAAATCTTGATTCATTTTCAATAGATGATCTCATATGTAAATGGCACGACTCTACCCAGGTTTTAATGGACAAACTAGCTCCAACTCAAATAAAAAATATTTCACCAAGAAAGAAAACCAATCCATGGTTTAATGTTGAATTAGATTTAATTAAAAAACAACTTCGCTCGTTGGAACGAACTTGGAGGAAAGATAAAAATCAACTCACCTTATCAAAATTTAAAGAACAGGCAATATACTATAAGGAAAAAATAGTTCAAGCAAAATCAACATACTATTCTAGACAAATTATACAGGCCAAAAATACATCCATGCTATATAGTATTCTAAAATCTATTAACCAGCAATCCAAAAACTCGCCTTACATTTCTAAGCCCCTCCCAACAGCTCAAGACTTAGCAGATGGCTTTGTTGATAAAGTTAATCATATCAGGAAAAATTTCATACAAAATCAACAATCTATATTAACACTTGATCCTGATAGTTCTTCTTCATTAACTTCAAAATGTTCTCACTTCAATCTTCCTAGCCTTAAAGACTTAGAATTAATCATTAAATCTGTTAATCTTAAAGGATCCTTTACGGAATCCATTCCTCCCATTACTATCAAAAAATATTTTTCTATTTTTGGTCCCTATATTCACACTTTAATTAACATTTGTCTACAACAAAGTATAGTTCCAATAGCTTGGAAAAAATCGATCATTCGCCCAGTTCTAAAGGATCAAAAAATCAGTCCCGAAATAAAATCTAACTATAGGCCAATCGCCAATATTCCATATTTGGCAAAAATAACAGAAAAAATTGTATATAATCAATTATCAGAATACATAGAAAAAACTAATGTATTGCACCCAAATCAAACTGGGTTCAGACAAAATCATTCTACAGAGCACTCTTTGATTGGGATGACTACAACGATACTTTATCATTTTGATCACCATTCTTCGGTTGTATTGATCTCTCTTGATCTATCCTCAGCATTTGATACCATTGACCATACTCTTTTAATACATAGGCTTCAGTCCGTTGGTGTGATTGACCAAGTCCTGTGTTGGTTCAAATCTTACTTTGAAAACTGTTTCTCTATTGTCTCCTTTAATAATACAAACTCCAACAGTTTCTCATTACCTTATGGCATCCCTCAAGGCTCAATACTTTCACCAATTTTATTTAATATCTTTCTCGCTCCACTCATGACTTTATGTCAATCCATTGGTTTCTCGGTATTCGCCTATGCCGATGATATACAATTATTACATCCAATCGATCCCAATAATACACAGGAAATAGCAGCAATAAATAACAAACTGGATCAAATTCATCAATGGTTGGATGCTAACAAACTATCTTTAAATATTCAAAAAACCAACCTGATGCTCTTTCCATGGAAAGACTGCTGTACATTGCCTACTCCAATTTCTATTAAAGGCGCCCCACTACAGATACATCGAAACATTAGGATCTTAGGTATAACATTTGACAATAGATTATCATATCATGACCACATAAGCAATGTGGTCAAATCTACTTTTTTCAGACTACGCCAAATTCGCTCTGTTGCCAAATTCTTGTGCGCAAAATCTCTCAATATTTTAATACATTCTTTAGTCATTTCCAAACTTGATTACTGCAATGCCTTATTCAAAGGCTTGTCACAAAAAGAAATCCGACGTCTTCAAATAGTTCAGAATGCTGCTATTAAAATTATTCACAAAGCAAAAAAATTTGACCACGTCACACCTTTACTCAAGGAATCACACTGGCTCCCTATTGCACACCGCATTTTATATAAAATTTGCTTACTAACTTTTAAAACTCTAATATTTCAAACTCCCGCTGTTATTTTTAGAGTTTTAATTCCATACACTGCTTCAAGAAAACTGAGATCTCAGGACCAACATTTATTGGCCATTCCCTCATTAAGAGTCATCAATACGAGACGCCTTACAATTTTCTCAGTGACTGCTCCCCAGTCTTGGAATGATCCCCCACTTTACTTAAGAGAAGAAAAAAACTTAGTCAAATTCAAGACTCAACTTAAAAGTTTCCTTTTTATCGATGCTTTTAGCGAATAAATGATCCCTTTTACTTTTTATTGCCTTATTTTTAATTCCCTTTCATACCTAATGTTTTTACCTCTGTATTTTGAATTTGATATAGATTGTACCCTTTAAAGAACTCTCCTAGTGTTCCCATATCGTACTTAGAGATCCATATTTTATTTAGTTGTGGTTTGTTTTAGAAATATTGTTTGTATATGTAATTTTCTTTGTTTTTAAACATTTGTGTGATTTTGTACATCGCCTAGAATATAGATTAGGCGATTAATCAAACTATTTAATAAACTTGGAAACTTGGAATATGTGACATCGTGATTGCTGAAACCGCGAATGGGGAGGGGGAAGTGTACAAGAGGTTGGGTCACTTACCCAGGAAGTTACAATGGATAGATTGTTGTGGACATTCAATAGAGTTTCTAGTACAGGTAGATCAGTACAACTATTCATACAGAGGACGTTATAAGGCAGAGTACAGTACTGGGATTTAAGAAAGGATTGGACAATTTCCTGCTGGAAAAGGGAATAGAAGGGTATAAATAAAGGATTACTGCTCAGGTCCTGGACCTGTTGGGCCGCCGTGTGAGCGGACTGCTGGGCAAGATGGACCTCAGGCCTGACCGAGCAGAGGCATTGCTTATGTTCTTATGTTCTTAGGTCATAGTTTCAAATATATAGTTACAAGTACTGGGTAGACTTCTAAGGTCTATGGCCCAGAAATAACAAAGAAAAAAAGACATTTACTATGTTACTATGTTTATTAATGATGGATTTCAAGGCAGGTCACTTTTAGATTTATATTCTGGTATTTGCCATTCTTTGCTCATTTCTGACCTAAATAACAAGGTATTGCTTTCAAAAGCGAGTCAAAATATATTAGTTAATCCAATTAAAAAAGGTATTTTATTTATAGGAGTCAACTTTTCAAAATTAGAGAATGGCACGGGGACAAATTTGTCCCTGTCTAAGAAAGGAACTCAATTTACCCATCCCGTCCCCGTGAGTTTTGTCCTTGTCCCTGCCCCATTCCTGTAAGCTTAGCCTTAATCACACAAGCCTCTCACACTTATGATTTTAAAGGGTTTGAGGCGTGTGCAGATGAGGACGGAGCTCAGGCATTGGTGGAATGAGGCATTATGACATCACAATCTGAGCTCTAGAATGTTGCTACTTAGGATTTTAAAGGGTTTGAGGCTTGTGCAGATGAGGACGGAGCTCAGGCATTGGTGGAATGAGGCATTATGACATCACAATCTGAGCTCTAGAATGTTGCTACTTAGGATTTTAAAGGGTTTGAGGCGTGTGCAGATGAGGACGGAGCTCAGGCATTGGTGGAATGAGGCATTATGACATCACAATCTGAGCTCTAGAATGTTGCTACTTAGGATTTTAAAGGGTTTGAGGCTTGTGCAGATGAGGACGGAGCTCAGGCATTGGTGGAATGAGGCATTATGACATCACAATCTGAGCTCTAGAATGTTGCTACTTAGGATTTTAAAGGGTTTGAGGCGTGTGCAGATGAGGACGGAGCTCAGGCATTGGTGGAATGAGGCATTATGACATCACAATCTGAGCTCTAGAATGTTGCTACTTATGATTTTAAAGGGTTTGAGGCTTGTGCAGATGAGGACGGAGCTTGAAGGAACAGGGTAGGGAAAGGAAAAGAACTCGTGGGAATAGGATGGGAAAATGAGTTCCCGTGGGGACGGGGAAAAATTTGTCAAAGCGTTTCCTCAATATTTGTGATGCTCAAGCACACACAGAGCTGGCACCTATGATCTTCTTTTTTTTGGTTTATTTCTAAAGATGAAAGAGAAAAGCACAGAAGGTCTTTAGCAATATGTAAGCAAAAGGGACGGAATCAGAGACTCAGTAGAGTCTGTGGTACCACAGCAGGAAGGCAAAGTGGATTCCCTTATACTCAGCATTGGCTGTTTCATGCTTTTTGCAGTTTAAGCCTTAGAACTTGACCGGCCTGGAAATCAGTGCCATGCAATAGCTCAAGTGGTCACTAGATGTCCTCGGTTATCTTTGCTGACATTTTTACAAGTCTTAAGATGAAGGAGCAAAGCTAGGTAGTAAAAACCTTCCCTTACCCCACCCCCCACCTCCGGAAAAACAAAATCACAGCCATACTATATTCTTCTTTGGTGATGTATAATAAAGTAAGGAACTGAGGAAAGTTCTTCAGCTCACCATTCAGCAGGAGGCATTCAACCAATCAGAATGTAGGATTGGTTGACTCGCTCCCCAAACATACTATAAGGGAAATGTGATATATAAATTTCCTCATGTAAAGGAGGTTTACCTATGGAAAAGGGCTATTTTAACACTATATTGCTGAATGTGTTCTGACAAGATGGTACGGGCTTTAAAGTCCATTATTCCAGATGTTTCTAGGAACTGATTTGGATGGAACAGGGGTGGAAATGCAATATGCACGTGTATGTTACAATATATGTGAGTAGGTGTAAATGTGTGTGTTGGCATTTAGATCTATAGAAACATAAAAACATGATGGCAGGTAAAGGCCAAATGGCCCATCCAGTCTGCCCATTGGCAGGATCCACTATCTCCTCGTCTCCCTAAGAGATCCCACATACCTGTTCCACGCTTTCTCGAATTCAGACACAGCATTTGTTTCCACCACATCTACCGGGAGACTATTCCATGCATCTACCACCCTTTCTGTAAAAAAGAATTTCCTTAGATTACTCCTGAGCCTATCACCTCTTAACTTCATCCTACGCCCTCTCACTCTGGAGCTTCCTTTCAATTGAAAGAGACTGGCCTCGTGCTTATTTATGCCACATAGGCATTTAAATATCCCTATCATATCTCCCCTCTCCCGCCTTCCCTCCAAAGTATATGTATTAAACCTGGCTATTCTCAAAACTGTAACACTTCCCCCCCTCTTAAGGGTGTCAGGTCAAAAGCGCACCGGGACAAAGGTGCAAGCAGACAACTGAGCGCAGCGCGGAGGCGCGCACCGAAGAAAAAGACTGTTTTTAGGGGCTATGACGGGGGGCGTGGGGGGGAACCCCCCACTTTACTTAATACAGATTGCGCCGCGTGGTGGGGGCGTTGTGGGGGGTTTGGGGGGTTGTAACCCCCCACATTTTACTGAAAACTTAACTTTTTCCCTGTTTTTAGGGAAAAAGTTACATTTTCACTAAAATGTGGGGGGTTACAACCCCCCAAACCCCCCCCCCAACGCCGCCGCGATATGTATTAAGTAAAGTGGGGGGCTCCTCAACAAAACCCCCCGTCGCAGCCCCTAAAAACAGTCTTTTTCTTCGGCGCGTGCCTCCGTCTTGCGCTCAGTTGTCGGCGCGCGCCTTTGTCTTCCGCGTTACTGTCTATGAACCCCTCTTAAGCCTCTCCCACCCATCTTATACCTAATCCTTTTAAACCCTCCACTGGAGTTCCTTTCTCATCCTAATTCCTGTAAACCGTGCCGAGCTCTGCATCTACGGAGATGGTGAGGTATATAAACCTAAGGTTTAGTTTAGTTTAGTTTAGTTTAGTTTGAGTTTTTCCCTGTGTGCCATACTGCGTAGACCAGTGACCATTTTAATAGCCTTACACTGGACCGACTCCATCCTTTTTATATCTTTTTGATGGTGCGGCCTCCAGAATTGTACACAAAATTCTAAATGAGGTCTCACCAGAGTCTTATACAGGGGCATCAATACCTCCTTTTTCCTACTGGTCATTCCTCTATTCACCCAAGCAACGTTCTAGATTTTGCTACCACCTTTTCAACCTATTTGGTCACCTTAGGATCCTCACATACTATCACATCCAAGTCCTGTTCCTCTCTCATGTACAAAAGTTCTTCATTCCCTAAACCAGGGGTGTCAAAGTCCCTCCTGGAGGGCCGCAATCCAGTCGGGTTTTCAGGATTTCCCCAATGAATATGCATGAGATCTATTTGCATGTGCTGCTTTCATTGTATGCTAATAGACCTCATGCATATTCATTGGGGAAATCCTGAAAACCCGACTGGATTGCGGCCCTTGAGGAGGGACTTTGACACCTGTGCCCTAAACTGTAATGTTCCCTCAGGTTCTTGCAGCCCCATTTCTTAGCATTCAAGTTGATTTAAAATAGTTGATTTGATCGCCAAATCCAATGCGATTTACATTTAATTTAAAATTAAGTTAAAATAAAAACTAAAAACAAGACAATTAGTACTATTTTAATAAAATAATACTTTGAAAAAGGGAGGAAAAAAAGGATTAAATACAATTCATAAACAAATGAAACAAGAGGTTGGGGAAGGTAACCCACTTAATTTTCACTTGGCAGTACTCCTAGTCCACTGTAAAATAATACAATTTAAACGAATCAGTTAAAAGCGTCCTTAAAAAGCCAACTTTTTAGGAGACTTTTAAACTTACTAAGTAATTTTTCTTCTCTTATGATGGTCTAATTTTTTATCGTCATGTTGATATGAATTAATTTGCAATAGCTATGGAACTTAGACGTGAAGGGCCTGATTCTCTAAAGCAGTGTTCTTCAACCTTTTTACACCTATGGACCGGCGGAAATAAAATAATTATTTCATGGACCGGCAAACTAATAAGACTGAAATTTTTAAAAACCCCATTGCCGCCCTGTCCCCGCGAGCTCGGTCCCGTTAACCATCTGATCCCATCCGCACAAACCTCAAATAGTTATGATTATATATTGAACTGCGGCATTCTGTTAGCATGATATTTGTGTAGCATTCTGTAATAATTTGGCTTATTCAGTTTTCTTGATAGTAGAGGGGATATATGTGAAGGGGAGGGGAGACGGGGGCTTTGTTGATCCTTGCCCTGTATTATTTATATTTATAAAATGACAATTGTACAAAATATTGTTTCTTTTTATACTTTAATAAAATATGTTCAATATAAAATCATAACTATTTGAGGTTTGTGCGGATGGGATCAGATGGTTAACGGGACCGAGCTCGCGGGGACAGGGCGGCAATGGGGTTTTTAAAAATTTCAGTCTTATTAGTTTGCCGGTCCATGAAATAATTATTTTATTTCCGCCGGTCCATAGGTGTAAAAAGGTTGAAGAACACTGCTTTAAAGGATGCTGATCGTGTGGTAATCACCTACAGAGACGCCTAGGGATGCTTAGCTGACAAACTTCAGACCATTCCTCAGGCTTCACTGGGATCCTCCTCATGTTTGATCCACCATCAGGATTTGCGTGTTTTTGGATCTAGGAACCTTTTTATAAAGCCACACATAGACAGATTGGTTTAAAAAAAATAGGTTAAAACTAACAAATTTCCTTATAAACCCCCCTCCCCGTTTTTATCAAGCTAAAAATTCTATGAGCGTTGGAGCATTTACCACGCCGGCTTGCGCTAAAAACCTCTAATTCAGCTTCATAAAAGGGGTCGTAAGTAATTGCATAGTTAGGACTAGAGAATGACAGGGGGATAAATTTGTCCCGATCCCCGCAGGAACTCAATTTCCCTGTCCCTGAGAGCTTTGTCGCTGTCCCTGCCTCATTCCTGTAAGCTCTACCTTAACGTCATCACGTCAATGTCCGCACGAAGGCCCTCCAGATGGGCCCTGAGACGCCAGTGGGGGGTGCCAGCAGGGAAGAGAGCCAGAGAGAAGGAGAAGGGCTGGCACTGGCTGATTGCCTACAGGACGCGCCTCTCACCGCAAGTGGCACGTCCTGTAGGCAGTCAGCCAGGCGCCTCTCCTCCTCCCCAGTGTGTCATAGCACACCTGTAATCTCAGGAGACACAAAGTTTGCGATACACTGCCTTAGACTGTAAGTCCCCTAGTGTGCCTGAATTTAACTTATCTTGAACAAAATCCAGAAAAATCAAATATATTAGGTAAAAAGAAAGGAGACTTAGGTATAAGACCAAAAAATAAGTTACTAAATGATTCCAGGAGTTACCTGAAGGGAATAGACTTGGCAGATAAAGAGAGATTGTTCACCCTCTCCAAGGTAGGGAGAACGAGAGGGCACTCTCTAAAGTTGAAAGGGGATAGATTCCATACAAACGTAAGGAAGTTCTTCACCTAGAGAGTGGTAGAAAACTGGAACACTCTTCCGGAGGCTGTTATAGGGGAAACACCCTCCAGGGACTCAAGACAAAGTAGATAAAGACAAACTGTTCACACTCTCCAAGGTAGGGAGAATGAGAGGGCACTCTCTAAAGTTGAAAGGGGATAGATTTTGTACAAACGTAAGGAAGTTCTTCTTCACCCAGAGAGTGGTAGAAAACTGGAACGCTCTTCCGGAGTCTGTTATAGGGGAAAACACCCTCCAGGGATTCAAGACAAAGTTGGACAAGTTCCTGCTGAACCGGAACGTACGCAGGTGAGGCTGGACTCATTTAGAGCACTGGTCTTTGACCTGGGGGCCGCCGCGTGAGCGGACTGCTGGGCGCGATGGACCATTGGTCTGACCCAGCAGCAGCCATTCTTATGTTCTTATCCATTAGTTTCTATGGACCTCCATGTAAAAATTAGAATTACAAGTCCACAGAAGCCATAGAGCAAAGCCAGGCCTGGCTTAATCTGCCCTATTGACCTGGAGTCACCAGCTAACATCAAATCATGGAAGTAGTAAAATCCAGGAATGGGAAGTTGCTATTTTTTTTGTTGGGGGGGGGGGTTTAGTATTTAATACTGCCGCTTTCAGCGGCTTCAAAGCAAAACACTGACTTGCTTCCCCAAAAGTATTAGTCCTGAAATTTGCTTCCACTGTCCCTTGGTTTCTTATTCCTATCATGTTTACCTTGGAGCAACAGAAGAGAGGAAAGGAATGAAATCTTTCATCCTAACTTTACATTGGGATGTATAAAAAAAATCGGCCTTCAAATGAAAATGTGCTAAGTTTCCACACGGTTAGCAGCATGTCACATAGCGAGAAAATTTTCATAATTAATGAACCGGTTCAATTTGCTCTGCTGCTTGACTTTGATGAATAGGTTTTTGAGCGTTCCCACCGGGACTCTGTCCAGTGTGTTTAGCAAGCTCTTATGTCTATATCCAGTCCACGTATGCGGATCACGGCGCTGTCGCTGAGCACCTGCCATGCACCGGGCACTGCTTAGTCTCCCGAACTCCAAGAGGGAATAGGTACTAATAGCTTCTAGGTTTGGGGGGGGGGGGGGGCTGCCCCAGGCAGCCTGGAGAAAGCACACGAAATGCATCTCGTGTGGAACTAGAGAAAGGAAAACTGGATCAGCACATGACATGACATAACATAATATCAACTTATAGCCCGCATAACCGTGAGGATCATTTTTTAAAAATTATTATTCTTTATTGATTTTCAAATTATAACAGTGCAATACACAGGAATGTCAACATATAACAAACAAATCAAGAAAAGCACATTCAACTTACAAAAATACATGAACAATCATTTTTTTAATCCCCTCATCCCCTCTAAAAATTAATCAATGAAATCACTATTACATATATTCTATCTGAAACCTTCTCCTTTATCGAATAATCTTACAAACCTAACCGTGAGGATCTATGCGGTGTACAAAAGATTAGATTATAATAACAATTAAACTCATAGGGATATTAGTTACCTAAGAATCTAGAAAACAAATAGGTCTTTAGATGCCTTCTGAAATCCAAGTGAGAACTAGATGCAGAAAGTAATTGCTTGAAATTTTTATCCCAAACAGCAGCTTGGTACGAAAGCATACGTTCATGGTGTCTTTCAAACTTACATCCCTTAACCGACGGGTAGGTAAAAAAAAGGGTGAACTTTACGAGAATGTTTTTGATTAGAAACCATGAATATATCCAAGAGAGAGGACGGAGCCTGTCATGATATAATTCTACAATAGATACAACCAAACTTAAAAATAATACGGGCCTCCATAGGATAGAAGGGGGTTATGTGATCACTTTTTTTCAGGGCATAGATTAGTCTCGCTGCTGTATTTCGTATGAGTCTTAGTCTAGAAATATTCTTCTTTACCCCTTTATAGATTGCCAGAAGTTAGGTTCTGGAATGATGTGCAGCAAGCGTGAATTTTCTAACAACAATTGTGTGTGCGAATGCTAGGGTAAGCCCTCAATTATGCACCTTATTTTTGGCACAAGCGCCTATGCCAGCTCATTGGCTGATGCAAATGCTCGTGCCTATATGCAAGCAGTTAGATGCATAAATGCTTGTACTTTATAACCTGTGTGCATAACTGCTAGGCACACCCCTGATCCGCCTACGCCCTTCTCAGGTCCATGCCTCCTTTCATGCCCCTCCCAGGTCCATGCCTCCTTGTATGCTCCTGACTTCCCATGCCCCTCCCAAGTCTATACCTACTTGCACACCCCTGTCTCGCCTATGCCCCTGCCAGGTCCATGCCCACTTCTATGCCCTTGACCCATCTGCGACTAAATGGAAGTAAAACCCTTGATGTCTCAATTTGTCCTCTTTTTTCTGGAGTCACATGGTAACCCTAGTCCTTGGGGCACACGTAGTCCCATCGGGTTTGCAATAAATATGCATGACATACATTTGCATGCACTTTCTCAATTGCATGCAAATCTAACTCATCAATATTCATTGAGGATATCCTGAAAACTCAGTGGGACTAGGTGTGCCCCAAGGGCTGGGTTGAGAATGGTGGGAGAGAAACGTCAACCAGTGACCAGCTTTCCATGATAAGGTTTTTCGACCATTCTTCTTCACATCTCATTCTTATGAACATTTTAGAAAACAACTGAAGACTTATCTTTTTTCTTTTTTCAAAATAGTTGGTCGATTAAATCTCTAATGCTTTCTTCCTTTGTTGTTATGTATAACGCATTGAACTTTAGATTATGAGGTATAGAAATATGATATTATGTTATGTTATGACCTTTCTCATGGAAAGATTTTTTTTTTGGGGGGGGGGCTGGGGTTGGAGATTTTTCCAATCTGGAGTCTTCCAGGTTTAGGAAACCCAAGATGAAGAAAAAAAAGGAGGGTTAGAGAAGAAATCATTTGCAGGGATACAGAGGAGTGCTTACAGAATTGTTACTGTATTGAAGAGGAGTTTACTGAGTCCAAGGAGGAGGAAGAAAGGGCTCCAGAAAGAGAAGACCAAGGGAGAAGCAACCCACCATCCTCTGAATTGATTCTGTGCTTTGTCTTCTCATATGAAACCTAACAGAGCCGACCTATCCAGTGAATTAGCAGGTTGAAAGCACGTGGACCTTTTTTTTCATACATACTTTACAGTAGTGAAATTTCCAAGAAAAACTCTCTGGGTTGTAGCTGCATACACACCCCCCCTCCATATCCGTGGGTTCAGAACTCGTGACTTCGGTTATTCACGGCTTTTGTCTGGGTGACCCACCCCCGCCTTTGGGACCACTCCGTTTACTTACTTTTTAAAACCTGGCGGTCTAGCGGTGAAGCGGGGCAGGAGTCATTTTCCTATGCTCCTGCCCTATGCAGAACTGGGAACCAAAATGGCTTCCGTGAGTTTCTGTGGTCTCGCGGGAACTCACGGCAGCCATTTTTGTTCCCGGCTCTGCACCAGCCTTTAAAAAATAAGTACAGTGGACAGATTTGGGAGGCAGGGGTAGGTTAGAGTCAGTCTTGAAGTTTTTCGTGATTTTTTGGTATTCGCAGGCCAGCTTTGCCCCTAACCCCCGCAAATATGGAGGGGGATTTGTACTTTGAAATGATGCATACTCTTTGAAAAGGGTAATAAGAACATAAGAATTACTATACTGGGACAGAGCCTAGTATCCTGTTTCCAACAGTGGCCAACCCAGATCCCACGTATCTAACTAGATCTCAAGTAGTAAAACAGATTTTATGCTGCTTATCCTAGGAATAAGCAGTGGATTTCCCCAAAGTCATCTCAATAACGGCCTATGGACTTCTCTTTTAGGAAACTATCCAAACCTTTTTTTTTTAAACCCTGCTAAGCTAACTGATTTCACCACGTTCTCCGGCAACGAATTCCAGATTTTAATGACACGTTGCGTGAAAAAATATTTTTCCCGGTTTGTTTTAAATCTACTACTTCATCGCATGCCCCTTAGTCCTAGTATTTTTGGAAAGAGCGAACACGTGATTCACATCTACCCTTTCCACTCCACTCATGATTTTATTTCTTTAGTCTTGTAGTCCATTTCATGTTATGCACTGCTGGAACTTTGCCAGTGCACTTTTAATTTGGTTAATGGTTACGCTCATGTTTAGCTTGTGGGAGGAAATGGGAAAAACCCAATTCCTTTACCAGCATTACTCATCTCCTTCTAGTTCCTTGCCCTCACACAGTCTGCCAGGGTCCTTTCGGAAATGGGTTTTCTGTGGAGCATTATTTATAGCCGGATCTGTTGCAGGGAAGTAATATTACATCTTGAGGCCAACCTCCCCTGTTATTGCAAACGTTGCAAATTAATGCTCTAGTGCAGTGGTTCCCAAATCCGGTAGTCCATGTAGTGAAGGCAGTGCATGCAAATCTCGCTCATGAATATTCATTGTGGATGTCCTGTAAACCTGACTGGCTGTGGTGCTTCCAGGATCAGGTTTGGGAACCAATGACCTGGTATAATCTAGAGATTCAAGCAGAGGATCGAGAATCAAGGAAGCAAGACTCAGTTTACACTCCTTAGGGGCATTTCTATAACTGGGTTACCTCTTTTAGATGCTGCGATGCCACATGGTGAGAATCTATAACTTGGCATCAGTGGCAGATAACTTGGCATCGGTGCACCTAACATTTATGAGCCCATAGCTACAGCAGCCAAAGCCACTTAAATATGTGTACGTTGTGGGGACAAATTGCTCTAAAAGAAGAATACTGTCCAAAACCAGAATCCCTCAATAGAACTCCTAAATGTCCAAAAGTAACTCAAATATGTGCACAAGTTCCTGGAGGAAAAGTTCATAGTCTGCTATTGAGATAGAAATGGGGGAAGCCATTGCTTGCCCTGGGATCAGTAGCGTGGAATGTTGCTACTCCTTGGGGATTCTGGAATCTTTTGTTCCTCTTTGGGATTCCGGAATCTTGCTATCCTTTGGGATTCTGAAAGGAATGTTGCTACTATTGGGGTATCTGACAGGTACTTGGGACCTGGATTGGCCACTGTTGGAAACAGGATATTGAGCTAGATTCAGTAGCGTAGCTAGGGAGGTTGGCTCCAGATATCGCCATGCTCTGCACGCCCTCTGTTCTTTCCTGTCACTCGAGCACTCCCACCCCCCATGTACCTCTTGAAATGTTCCCCGGCATGAGCAACATGTTCCACTTGCTGCTTGCACCGGCCACTGCTCCCTTCTGACTTCGTGTCCAGTTCCCACGACCAGAAAGTGATGTCATAAGGGAGCCGAGGCTGGCATGAGCAGCAGGTGGAAGGTGTATACCCTAGAGGAAAGGAGAGACAGGGGAGATATGATTCAGACGTTCAAATACTTAAAGGGTATTAACGTAGAACAAAATCTTTTCCAGAGAAAGGAAAATGGTAAAACCAGAGGACATAATTTGAGGTTGAGGGGTGGTAGATTCAGGGGCAATGTTAGGAAATTCTACTTTATGGAGAGGGTGGTGGATACCTGGAATGCGCTCCCGAGAGAGGTGGTGGAGAGTAAAACTGTGACTGAGTTCAAAGAAGCGTGGGATGAACACAGAAGATTTAGAATCAGAAAATAATATTAAAGATTGAACTAGGCCAGTTACTGGGCAGACTTGTACGGTCTGTGTCTGTGTATGGCCGTTTGGTGGAGGATGGGCAGGGGAGGGCTTCAATGGCTGGGAGGGTGTAGATGGGCTGGAGTAAGTCTTAACAGAGATTTCGGCAGTTGGAACCCAAGCACAGTACAGGGTAAAGCTTTGGATTCCTGCCCAGAAATAGCTAAGAAGAAAAAATAAAAAAAAAATAAAAAATTTAAATTGAATCAGGTTGGGCAGACTGGATGGACCATCCGGGTCTTTATCTGCCGTCATCTACTATGTTACTATGTTACTATGTTTGTGCCAGTGAACATTTAAATTGGTATGCGGGGGGGGGAGGGGCAGAGAGGAAGAGAGGCGCTGGCACCAGCACTGGCGCTCCTGCAAAGACAGCGCCTGGGGCGGTCTGCCTCCTTACTATGCCACTGGATAGATTAGGGGTCTCAAAGTCCCTCCTTGAGGGCTGCAATCCAGTCGGGTTTTCAGGATTTCCCCAATGAATATGCATGAGATCTATGTGCATGCACTGCTTTCAGTGCATATTCATTGGGGAAATCCTGAAAACCCAACTGGATTACGGTCCTCAAGGAGGGATTTTGAGATCCCTGCCGATACATGTCATTGGTCTGACCCATTATGACTATTCTTATGTTCTTGTCACTATTCTACCTACTTGTATCAACGTAGTGAGCTTAGACCCTCAGTTTTACTTCTCATGGGCATGAGCCCTATCGGAGTCATACAACCAAGCAGCCAATTAAAACACTGCTACTCCTTAGATCAGTGGTTGTCATCCCTGTCCTGGGGGAACCCCAGCCAGCCGGGTTTTCAAGCTATCCCTAATGAATATGCATGAGGGAGATTTGCATACCTGCCACTTCCATTATATGCATATCTCTCTCATGCATATTCATTAGGGATAGCTTGAAAACCCGTCTGGCTGGAAGTGGTTGGGAACCACTGCCTTAGATTAACATCAACAGGTCTTGCCGCTCAAAATTGTATATGTATGTTTGTAATAACAGCACATCAATACTATGTCACATATTTATCAAAAACTGGAGTCTCAATAGCCTCTACCTCAGGGGTGTCAAAGTCCCTCCTCGAGGGCCGCAATCCAGTTGGGTTTTCAGGATTTCCCGAATGAATATGCACTGAGAGCAGTGCATGCACATAGATCTCAGGCATATTCATTGGGGAAATCCCGACTGGATTGTGGTCCTCGAGGAGGGACTTTGACACTCCTGCTCTACCTTGTAAATAATGATCCAGCAAACTTTCTTTAAAAATAAATAAATAATAATCTTTATTGATTTTTAATCTTAAAGAGTGTCATACAAATGAAAGAAATAGTATGTATTACATACATTACACTAATATCTATACAGGTAACATATATATCAGTGGTTACCAAACCTGTCCTGGAGGACCCCCAGGCCAATCGGGTTTTCAGGCTAGCCCTAATGAATATGCATGGAGCAGAATTGCATGCCTGTCACTTCCATTATATGCAAATCTCTCTCATGCATATTCATTAGGGCTATCCTGAAAACCCAACTGGCCTGGGGGGTCCTCCAGGACAGGTTTGGGAGCCACTGATATATATCATTCAAAATTGTTAGGTTCTTACATATAATAATAACATATTAAAACATAATATATAATATAAATGAAAGAGTTATCCAAATATCACTATCAATATTTACATCCCTCCCTCTGACCCCCCACCCCCCATGGATGTGTAAAGATAAATTAACCAAAGGAAGATAAGATAAATATACATTATAACATTTTTACAAATTTAGTCAATGGGCTCCAAACTTTATTAAATACATCACTAAATCACTTACACTCTGCATTAATTCGTTCATATCTGTACGTAGTGCACACATTCACCCACCAAACAGTATAACTTATTCTATCATGGCTCTTCCAGTTACTCGTGATCAGTTGAATGGCTAGTCCTGTCAGAATCATAAATAAACGACTTATTTATTTTAATTCTTTATTTTTGTCAACTTTCATCCAGGGTGAGGGATTTCATTTAGGGGAACATAGTGGGTAGGGGATGGAATTAAGGGGGGTATAGATAAGATTGAATTAATTCATATGGAAATTAAATTTGAAAGAATGATTTAAATTTGTATGAAATATTATTGTAATTCTTATTGTATTGAATGTATTTTTGTATTATCCTATTGTACTGATTATTTGATTCTTTCAATAAAAATTGTTAAACATTAAAAAAAAAAAAAAAAAATACACACTCTGTGCTAAAGCCAATGGAGAAAAAAATGTGACATCTGAGAACGCTGAGAGCTCTACATCCCAAACTGGGCGCAGTTCAACGTAGCTCCGCAGGTAAATTTCCATTCGTGTCCTCAGATAACTGATCGTGCGGGGCAGCTTGATTGTGAATGGTGTGTGGTGTTTCTGTGCGTATGTCTGAGTTGCTTTTGAAAATTTCGGAGGGATTCCATGTTTGGATACAAAGAGTTTTCAGATTTCTCTTCTAGAATAGCGTAAGTGTGCATTTAGAGGCGCGAGCAATTGGTAGTCCTCTTTACTTCCGTTGCGTTCAGTGGAAGCAAAACCCGGATGTCTCAATCCGTCCTCCTTTTTCTGGAGCCCTATAGTAACCCTAAGGGCTCTTTTTACAAAGGTACCCTAGTGTTTTTAGCGCATGTACTGGATTAGCGCACGCTAGCTGAAAAACTACCGCCTGCTCAAGAGGAAGCAGTAGTGGCTAGACCGCGTGGCATTTTAGCATGCGCCATTCCGCACGTTAAGGCCCTAACGCACCTTTGTAAAAGGAGCCCTAAGTATCACTCAGAGCGCTTCAAGTGGCTCAGAATACCACTGCTAGGGTAATAGCTAGATTGCCCCGCTATTCCCATGCCACACCTGTACTGGCCGAACTTCATTGGTTGCCGATTATATGGAGAATACAATTCAAGCTTTTAACTTTGGTATTCAAATCTGTAAGTGACCTATTGCCTAAGGCAGTGATTCCCAACCCTGTCCTGGAGGAACACCAGGCCAATCGGGTTTTCAGGCTAGCCCTAATGAATATGCATGAAGCAAATTTGCATGCCTATCACTTCCATCATATGCAAATCTCTCTCATGCATATTCATTAGGGCTAGCCTGAAAACCTGATTGGCCTGGTGTTCCTCCAGGACAGGGTTGGGAATCACTGGCCTAAGGCAGGGGTAGGCAATTCCGGTCCTCGAAAGCCACAGGCAGGTCAGGTTTTCAGGCTATCCACGATGAATATGCATGAGATAGATTTGCATCTCAAGGAGGCAGTGCATGCAGATCCATCTCATACATATTCATTGTGGATTAACTGAAAACCTGATCTGGCTGTGGCTCTCGCGGACCGGAATTGCCTACCCCTGATAAGGTGATTGCTTCTCTTCTGCAGATATATTCGTACACCCTCTCGTTCTTTGAGATCACAGGACAGAGATTTTTGGTTGTTCCCACGATTCGTTCTGTCACTCAAGTCGTAAATCGATCGTGTATGTTCCAAGTAGCTGGACCTTTACTGTGGAACTTGGTTCCGGATTCCATCCGTTTGATTTCTGATTTTCTGGCATTTCGAAAAAGTCTGAAAGCCTACTTCTCTCGACTTGCCTTTTCAAATTAGGCCATTTTGTAATTGCTTGGCTTTAATTATTTTAAGGTATAGGATTAAGGTCAGGGGTGTCCAACCTATTGGCTTCCCTGGGCCGCATTAGCTGAAAAAAATGTTTCTGGGGCTGCACAAACGTGCAAACGCTGCAGCAAGATAGAGGAGGGAGCCGGCAAGATGGTAAACATTAGGGGGCAGCAGAGGAAAACACTGCATCGCCCTTGATTGGGGTCGCACAAAATACTTCACAGGGCCGCATGTGGCCCTCGGGCCACAGGTTGGACACCCCTGATTAAGGTTCTTTACTGTATGCTGCTGTCTTAGAATGATCTGCCATGTTCTGTTTGTTGATGTATGTCGTGTTTTGTTTTAATTATGTTTGTATTGTTGTTATCCGCATAGATGTCTGATATGAGAGCTATGAGCATAATAATAAATAAATGGTTCCATAACTAAAGCGTGCCGGACATTGGCGCGGTGACAAAGACACACTGACAATTGCGCACAGGGCATATGTGCGCCTCCGGTCGCGCCCTTTAGTGATAACGTTACCGCTGTGAAGGGGGGGGGGTATGGGGGAAGCCCCCCAGTACATATAGAAGTCCTCACGCTTCCTTTGAGGGGTGGTATGGAGGGGTGAACTCCCCCAAGTAGACTTAAAACTTCTGTTTTCCGTTACATTTTCGGAGTTTGGGAGTTTTACAGTGTAGTGGGGGGTTCCCCCCCAATGGGAGCGCAAGGACTCGTACATGTAGTGGGGGGTTCCCTCCCCACCCCCTCACAGCTCTAATGCAATAGGTTTAAAGCGGCGGGGCCGTCCTGCGTGCGATTGTCAGCACGTCTTTGTCGGAGCGCTTTTGTCCTGCGCTCAATTGACGGGTCACCTAATAAATACACTGTTCCACCTTTCATCTCCCCCACGGTGTTTATCCATTTGAAATCAAGCCAAGTTTTGTGGCGATTTGGTTAGAATTTTTCCTGATGTCTCTAGAGCCACTGAATTTAGAAGGAAAGAGTTTTTGAGGTTAAAAGTTAGAGTTTTGGCTCTAGAGGCATCTTTCTATTTGAAATTTCCATGTAAATGCCTAGTCAAATTAAAAGATGTTGAATATGTTTTCTGGGATCCTTTCCAATTACAACAATTTTTAGTTGCTCGAGAATAGAAATAAGTTTAATTTTCATTTAGTTTCATCACTAAGAAACGTGAGGAGAAATTTATCCCTATTATAGTAAGGAATGATTTCAAGGTTTGCGTAGGCGAACTGAGAATTTATTCTTTTATCTTTTCGTATACTTTTCTGTTGTAAATGTACCATGTCTCCCCTTTTAGTGGACTTAAAAAGGGTGATGGGACTAAATCGCGCGAGACAACGGCGCGCCGACAACTGAGCGCAGACAACTGAGCGCAAGGTTGACGGCGCGCTGAAGAAAAGCACTATTTTAAAGGGCTCCGACAGGGGGTGGGGGGGAACCCCCCCACTTTACTTAACAGACATTGCGCTGCCATTGTGGGGGGTTGGGGGGTTGGATTCTCGCCCAGAAATAGCTAAGAAGAAAAAAAAAAAAAAAAATTTAAATTGAAACAGGTTGGGCAGACTGGATGGATCATTCGGGTCTTTATCTGCCGTCATCTACTATGTTACTATGTAACCCCCCACATTATACTTAAAACTGAACTTTTTCCCTAAAAAACAGGCAAAAAGTTTGGTTTCAAGTATAATGAGGGGGGTTACAACCCCGCAAACCCCCCATAACGCCAGCGCGATGTCTGTTAAGTAAAGTAGGGGGGTTCCCCACCAACACCCCCCCGTCGGAACCCTTTAAAATAGTGCTTTTCTTTGGCGCGCCGTCAACCTTGCGCTCAGTTGTCGGCGCGCCGTTGTCTTGCGCGATTTTGTCTATGAACCCTTAAAAAGGAATTATGTATGATTGATTATGTATTTTGTTTAGAGATCTGTTTTTTATCTTTATACTATTGGATAATGCATTATTCAAATTATAATCAAAATTTACTGAACATAAAAAAAAAAGAAAGAAATCAAGCCATGAACTGACTCCGCAGCTCCAGCAGAGGCCTTGTGAAATCAATGAATTTCAAGAGAAGAGGCATTTTATCCTTGCGATTTCTGCAGGTTTAAAAAAAAATCTTTTAATGCTTCCAGTTACATTCATTCTACTAAAGCAGCATTGGATTGCCTCAGACAGCTGATCCCCATCTCATCCTTCAGCAGCGGCAGACATCAGTATATACTGAAACTTCTACCCGCTGTAGAGGGTCTCTGGCCGTCACTGTGACTTCTTAATTTTCACAGTGAAACGCGTTCAGGCTGTTGCATTTAAGGAAAGAGACCCAAAAATACTGGTTAGAAGATGTACGACCTTCCAGCCTTCGGGAATCCAGATTTATTTGGCTAAGCCAAGTCTTTCTATTAAGCAGGTCGCTGTCTTTTTCTCTCCCCTCCCCCTCAAGCGTGGGTGACACCGTGGGCAGGTATCTCAGTGCCAGCTTCGGGGGAAATACCTGGTGATTTTTGAAAGAAGAAACGTCAGATGCGGCTGGCTTCGAGCACTGAATCCTGGCCAGGAAGTGGTGATGCTGCCAAGATATAAAAAGTGCATTCAGGATGAGCTATGTGGGAACCAGACGTGCGTTTACACCCCTGGAGAAAATGAGAGGGAGAAACAGCACCAGTGCCTTGCAGTGAGAATAGATGACTCTTCCCTGTAAAATGAGGAATTGTTACTCTGCCACGAGACAGGGCTGAATTTCACCTAGACTAGGCAGCAATTTGTCCAGGTTTTGAAAAGTGTTGAGCTTGGGGTCCGCGCCTGGAGGGTCACCGCGCATGCGACACGATGACATCACATGCATGTCGTGCATGCGTGTGATGCCATTGTGCCACCTGCATGCGTGATCCTCCAGGCGTGGCCCCCGAGCTCAACGCTTTTCAAAACCTGGGCAAACCGTCGGGCTTTGAAAACCTGTCCGGATGCCTGGAGAGTCTTCTTAAAAGAGGACATGTCCGAGTATATCCGGACATCTGATATTCCTAGTAGTTAGGGCAAGAGTGATGCCCCGGATGCAGCAGTGTAGAGCAGCAATCTTCTAGATTGCTGCTCTACACTCTAGAAGAACGCAGGGAGAGGGGGGACATGATTGAGACATTTAAATACATCACAGGACGTGTCGAGGTGGAAGAGGACATCCTTTGTCTCAGGGGACCCTCAGCCACAAGAGGGCATCCGCTTAAACTTAGAGGGGGAAAATTTAGTAGTGACACCAGGAAGTATTTCTTCACGGAAAGAGTGGTAGATCACTGGAACAAGCTTCCGGTGCAGGTGGTCGGGGCCACCAGCGTGCTCGACTTCAAGAATAAATGGGACATCTACATGGGATCCCTACAAAGGTCGAGTTAAGGAACTGGGTCATTAGCATTTAGACTTATTGGGGGTTGGTCAGTAGACTGGGCAGACTTGATGGGCTATAGCCCTTTTTTGCCGTCATCTTTCTATGTTTCTAACTGGGGATCATTCCTGCCCCAACTCCACCAGACCATCGAGCCCATGGGGATCTATGGGTGGAAGGGAGGCACTTGGAAGGGTCCGAGAGAAGGGCCCAACTCCTGATCAGATAGGAGGAAGGAGGGAAGAAGGGAGACAAAGCAGGACAAAGCACAACGTTTTGGCTTCCACCACAAACACATGGCCATGGTCGTTTGGGGCTGAAACTGAAAACACGTGTGCCGTTGCAAAATAACCCTTAGGCACCCTGCTGGAGACCTGCCAAACCTCCTGCATTCAGCGGGAAGCTCCTACATCGGCGGCTGCGGGACCAATCTTGCGATAAGAACTGCTTGTCTCATGAGACCGGTCCCTCATCAGCAGAAGATGATGCTTTATTAAGGCATCTCCTGCTTTGTGGTGAGGGGTGGGGGGTGGGGGGTTTGGTGCTGTGACTGGTTTAAATGCTCATACCTAACGGCATGTAAATGTATTTGTTTATTTAAACATTTATAACCCGCATACCCTACAATTCTAGGTGGGTAACAGCATAACATACATGATAAAATGACTTACAAACATATAACATAAGCAAATTAGTACATGATGGTATTCTGTAACTTGTGTGCATAACTGCCTGATATGTCCTTGATCCACCTATGCTCCTGCCACCGTCCACACATTCCTTGAACTTGAGCACAATGGATTTTGCACACACACCTTATAGCAGTGGTTCCCAAACCTGTCCTGGGGGACCCCCAGCCAGTCAGGTTTTCAAGATATCCCTAATGAATATGCATGAGAAAGATTTGCATACCTGTCACTTCCATTATATGCAAATCTCTCTCATGCATATTCATTAGGGATATCTTGAAAACCTGACTGGCTGGGGGTCCCCCAGGACAGGTTTGGGAACCACTGCCTTATAGAATAGTGATTAAAGGCAGATATGCATGTAACTGCTAATTGGTGCCAATAATTGTCAGTTAATAGCAATTAATATCAACTTATGTGTTCAACTAGAAAAGGAATTAACGGAGTTAAGATCTTCAGTCAATTTCTGGCTTTTAAATTTTCTCAACTACGGAATGAACTCCCCGTAATTCTGAGGATCCCCAGTTCTTTCCAATCTTTCTGCAAACTTCTAAAAACTTTTCTTTTTGCCAAACATTTTGAAAACTAATCTCTTTGAAACTTTTGCTATTACTTTCTTTAGTTTTTATTTGATCATTGTAAACTTTGATTAGTTTCTATCTAATTGTCGTAAACCGAGTCGAGCTTCCTTAGGTTGACCACCCGGTATATAAGTTAAGCTTTAATTTAGTTTAGTTTAACTAACCTTATTCTATAACTTGCATATGCAAATGTGTGCACTGGTTGGAAATTTCAGCGTGCGAGCTAATAGAATTAGGGGGTAGGCACCTGCCTGGCTTTCACTCTGGCGCAGTAAACCAAGATTCTCCAGAGTCAAAAGTGAGCTTCTAGAGGACCTTCCTTGTTCTACTGTGCATGACGATTGCTCATTTGACTCTGGAGAATCTTGTTTTTCTGTGCATCCCAGTTTCCTGCCTTCTCTCTTCTCAGAGAAAACTGTTGGGCCAATACAAAAAAAAAAGCAGACGAAAGCAACTGATGCCGATTGCTCACTTGAAAAGAAAGGTCTCTCTGACAGATGGAAACAGGCCTGTCATGAGTATTCAGAGTTATTTGCAGGGTGAACAGCAGCTAGGAAAGTCCCAAAGTTCTGAGTCACTCGGCTATTTGAATAGATGTTTTGTGAGGCTAGGTGTGGGCCTTGATAAATACAGCATTGAGGAACTCAACACTCAGCTTGTAGGACGTGAGAACATTTTATAAAAAGCAGCTCTCTCTCTGCATCATGATATCACTTTTTGTCCTGTTAGCATGTACATAAGAACATAAGAATAGCCTTACTGGGTCAGACCAATGGTCCATCAAGCCCGGTAGCCCGTTCTCACGTTGGCCAATCCAGGTCCCTACTAGTACCTGGCCAAAATCCAAGGAGTAGCATCATTCCAGAATCCCAAAGAGTAACAAAAGATTCGAGAACCCCAAAGAGTATCAAGATTCCATTCAGAATCCTAAAGAATAGCAAGATTCTAGAACCTCAAGGAGTAGCAACATTCCAGAATGCCAAAGAGTAACAAAAAGATTCTAGAACACCCCTCCCCCCAGAGTATCAAGATTCCGTGCAGAATCTTAAAGAATAGCAAGATTCCGGAACCCCAAAGAGTAGCAACATTCCATGCTACCGATCCAGGGCAAGCAGTGGCTTCCCCCATGTCTTTCTCAATAAGAGACTATGGACTTTTCCTCCAGTGGTAAGAACTTGCCTGTAATAGAAGAGGTGCTCCTCATGTTTGAAGATGGGGAAGGGTGCATTTAGCTTCTTGTGCGCTGTGGGAGTGTTTGAGAGTACTTGCAGGCTGCTTGATCTCCAGGAGCACATGTGTCAGAGTAGTAAATGGCAAACCTCTGAGAGGCTCTTCAGATCTGTAACAGCAGTGATAAAAAAGAAACAGATCCCAGATGCAGTGGCATAGTAAGAGGGGGAGGGCTGTCCGCACTGGGAGCTCCTTCTGCCACTCGTTCATGGCGCAAGCAGTAGCCTCCAACCTGATGTCGCGCCTATGTCGGCTGTTCTTCTGACCTCACTTCCTGGATCCGTGCCGAGGAAGCGATGTCAGAGGGAGAGCCAACGCAGGCGCAGCAGCAGGTTGGGGGCTGCTGGTGCCATGAATGTTACAGAGGTACGGGGGAAGGGAAGCAGCGCACGCGCACGGCAGAGGGGGCGGGGTTGGAACATGTAGGGGTGGGGGGGCAAAGGGGGCGGGGGAGGGGCACCACCACCATCCTGGGCGCCTCTCACGCTCGCTACGCCACTGCCCAGATGGACTGCTCCAAAGCCAGATGTCTTAAAACAATCCCCAGATGTGATCCACGTTTCGCCCACTCTTGGGCTGCTTCAGGAGTGTCGTACTAAAAGTGAGAAGGGAAGGGAATGGGAACTTATGTACCCTTTTTGCAGCTTTGGCATTTAAAGCGGTGGGCACTGAGGGATGAAGTGACTTGCTCAAGGTCACAAGGCTAAAGGATTGTCGATCCCATGTCAAATGTACAGAAATGCACAGCAACATTCAATGCTCACACGGCGTGGACATGGACTGTTCTCAGCACAAACAGCAAACGCTGGGAGACTGTGTTCACCATAATGGGCGGGAGGGGGGGGGGGGGAGAGGGGATCAAGCAGTAAAAAATAGTGAGAGAAAATTAAAGAGGCATTTAGTTATACAAATAGGCTTAATGGGAGATTGTTTTTTTTTTTTTTTCAGTTCAATCAGTTTTATTAGCATTTTGTGATAGAATATACAACACAGACCTCATGTTCATAATATGTCAGTACAAAGTGTAAATACAGGCGGTCCATGACATAGCAACAAAAACAGTATACAAAAAAAAATGGTAATAACATAACCCAACTAACAAGCTATCAGTCGTGTGTATCAAGGCTGAGATAAGCGTACAAGTATAAGAGGACATAATAACATAGAAACATAGAAGATGACGGCAGAAAAGGACTACAGCCCATCAAGTCTGCCCACTCTGCTTACCCACCCCCTGTCTATGCCCTAATGACCCAATTTCCTTATCTTGACCCTCGTAGGGATCCCACATGGGTATCCCATTTATTCTTAAAGTCTGGCACGCTATCTGCCTCGATCACCTGCACTGGAAGCTTGTTCCAATGATCAACCACTCTCTCTGTGAAGAAATACTTTCTGGTGTCGCCAGAAAGTATTTTCCGCCCCTGAGTTTGAGCGGGTGCCCTCTTGTGGCCGAGGGTCCCTTGAGAAAGAAAATATCATCTTCCACTTCGACACGTCCCGCGAGGTACTTAAATGTTTCGATCATGTCTCCCCTCTCCCTACGTTCCTCGAGAGTGTAGAGCTGCAATTTGTTCAGTCTCTCTTCGTACGAGAGACCCTTGAGCCCCGAGATCATCCTGGTGGCCGTCCGCTGAACCGATTCAATTCTGCGCACATCTTTACTGTAATGTGGCCTCCAGAATTGCACACAGTTCTCCAGATGAGGTCTCACCATGGCCCTGTACAACGGCATTATGACTTCAAGGGTGGCTCATACATTCATATAGATCAGTGGTTCCAAAACCTGTCCTGGGGGACCCCCAGCCAGTCAGGTTTTCAAGATATCCCTAATGAATATGCATGAGAGAGATTTGCATATAATGGAAGTGACAGGTATGCAAATCTCTCTCATGCATATTCATTAGGGATATCTTGAAAACCTGATTGGCTGGGGGTCCCCCAGGATAGGTTTGGGAACCACTGATATAGATCAATAAGATGATACAGTAAAGTAAGCCTTATAGTCATGATTATCTTGATTGTCTTGATTCCGGCTCAACAAGAAGGTCATAGGGCAACTCAAACACCACTTCACTGGACAGCGGGGCCCACATTTTTGTGAACTTCCGGAGCGAATTATTCCGTTCCGCAATGGGAGATTGTTTTAATAGAGAGATGTTGTTTTGGAGCAGTCCATCCGGGACCTCTTTTGCATCACTGTGTTTGAGTAGTTGCATGGTTGACCCGTCAAATGCGCGCCGACAATTGGATACAATTTTGTCTTTTTGAGGGTTACAAAAACACTACACTTAAAAGGTTCACTTCCTATCTAGTGTTAGGGTAAGGTTTACATGATGATTATGGGAACCCTTTACATAAGTGGATATCTGGAAGGCCCTCATTTGCTCAGACTCCTCAGGCCCCGAAGACATTAGAGCAGAAGCAGTGAGTGTGCCGCAGTGGTTAAAGTTACAGCCTCAGCACCCTGAGGTTGTGGGTTCAAACCCATGCTGCTCCTTGTGACCTTGGGCAAGTCACTTAATCCCCCCATTGCCCCAGGTGCATTAGAGAGATTGTGAGCCTGCCGGGGCCGACAGGGAAAAATGCTTGAGTACCTCAATAAATTCATGTAAACCATTCTAAGATCCTCTGGGAGAGCAGTATAAGTTTCAAGTTTATTATTATTTGATGAATCGCCTATGCAAAACATTCTAAGCGATGAACAATTTTAAAAAACAACTTTTTAGAAAACAAGCAATTTAAAAACAACATTTTAGAGGACATACACTATTAAGACACAAGTAAAAAGTTAATATACTTATAACGCATTATAAATTTCTTTATACATGTGGCTTAGTGACGAACATGATATAGACGGAAAGGAGGATAAAGTTACAATTTTCTCAGGCAGAAAAACACAAAAAAGGAAAGAACACGGGGAAGGGGGGGGAAAAATGAGAGTCTGCATTCGCTTAATAGTTTAATTAATAAAAGCATCATTAAATAAAAAAAGTTTTTAAAAGTTTTTTAAAAGAGATAAGATCTTTTTCTTTTCTGATGTAAAGTGGCAAAGCATTCCAGGTTTGTGGAGCTATAACAGAAAACATTTCATTTCTCCTTGTACCCACAATTTTTAAGGAAAGAAAACTGAATGAATAAATACATAGTGTGAAAAGTTTCAGCCTCTGATAGCCAGAGCTGGTATTGTGACATCATAATGCCTCATTCCACCAATGCCTGAGAGCCAACCTCATCAGTGATGTCACAATGGCTTGATTGTCCTGTACTTAGCTCACTTTAGCTACATTTTGATTTCTAGAGTGGCGCAGTGGTTAAAGCTACAGCCTCAGCACCCTGAGGTTGTGGGTTCAGACCCATGCGGATCCTTGTGACCCTGGGCAAGTCACTTAATTCCCCCATTGCCCCAGGCACGTTAGATAGATTATGAGTCTGCCGGAACAGACAGGGAAAACTGCTTGAGTACCTGAATAAATTCATGTAAACCGTTCTGAGCTCCCCTGGGAGAATGGTATAGAAAATTGAATAAATAAAAATAAATAAAATAAAAGGAGCAGGAAATTTGTTAATAATAAATTAATAAAACCAATATGAGTATATAAGTAAACTGAAATCTTATCCTCATTTAAAATCATAATATCATGGATACGATTCCATTATACACTTATATTTGATTTGCTTTGCCCCTGAAGCATCCTTTGTAGCCGTGTTGGGCAAACCTTTTAATTTATTTATTAATAAAGTCTCTTATTCGTTTTATCACCGTGTGTATGCCATCTTCTTTCCTTTTGGAAATTCCAGAATGTTTGGCAGTCCATTTGCTGGAACCTTTCCTAAATGCTATTATTTACACAAGTAAGAGGGAAGTTATTGACATGGGCTACATATTTAATACTATGCTAGTATATATAATCCTACGGTTGCCATGCTATGTTGTATAGAAACATAGAAAGATGATGGCAGATAAAGGTCAAATGGCCCATCTAGTCTGCCCATCTTTAGTAATCGTTATCGCTTTCTGTCTCCGAGAGATCCCACGTGCCTATCCCAGGCCTCCTTGAATTTAGACACAGTCTCTGTCTCCACCACCTCTTCCGGGAGACTGTTCCACACATCTACCACCCTTTCTGTAAAAAAAAGATTACTCCGGAGCCTATCACCTCTTAACCTCATCCTATGCCTTCTGATTGCAGAGTTTCCTTTCAAATGAAAGAGACTCGACTCATGCGCATTTCCGCCACGTAGGTATTTAAACGTCTCTATCATATCTCCTCTCTCCCGCCTTTCCTCCAAAATATACAGATTGAGATCTTTAAGTCTGTCCACATACGCCTTATGATGAAGACCACGCACCATTTTAGTAGCCTTCCTCTAGACCGACTCCATCCTTTTTATATATTTTTGAAGGTTCGACCTCCAGAATTGTACACAATATTCTAAATGAGGTCTCACCGGAGTCTTATACAGAGGTATGTTTACCTGTAACCCATTCCAAGCTTAAATATATAAATAAATAATGGCAAAGGGGGTGTGTATGTTGGTGGGGTACCAATCTTATAGAATACTGTAAGTTGCGCTCCTAGGTGCCAAATGTAGGTACTAATATTCACACTTACATGATGTAAGTGTTGACACCCAAATGCCAACTTAGGCTTTATTCCAAAACAGAATCTGAGTACCCAGATGCCATTATAGAATACCACCTTAGTGCACAGATTTGGGGCATCTCATGTTTAGCACTCTTTAACGAATTGCCCCTATGTACCTTCATACTTTGCTGTTGTAAAAATAGGCTTGTGAAATTTGTTTAAATGCCCCCCAAAAAAGAGGTGTTTAAAAGTATGTATAAAAGGAAGCAACCGGTCAGAAAGGAGCTGCAGTTTCATGCACCAGTCAGAGAGCTGCTTGCATAAGAGCTCTTTTTCAATTGGTCTGTATTCAAACCCAGATCTGTCTAATGGCTGAGGGGCGTTCCTGAAAGGCCAGAGGCTCACATGTGGGCCTGAGATGTGGCCCCTGCTCCTTAGGCAGGCAGCAGCTGGGATTGCCATCCTTAAAATAAAACCAACAAGACAGAAAAAAGGATCTTTCTAAAACAGTGCTGCTTCTTTACCACACATATGAGGGTGGTCTGAAAAGTATGGTAAGAAAGCAAGTTAAACAACATTATACAGCAAGTTTCCAGGCTTTTTTGTAAGCTATTTTTTCTTTGATACAAAAAAACCTATATTGGGACTTTAGATCATCTGTTATTTTTTTGTCCGCTGATATTTAAGTTCTGGAAGTCAATTTGGGGACAAATTAATATAGTTTTGGAATCAGATATTCCATTAACATATGAAGTAATAATTTGTGGCACTATGTTACAAGTTAAACCTCTCCTTGATCAATTTAAAAGCCGTCTTCTCTTGATTTTGACTGGAATTGCGGTTCAATTGATCACAAAGAATTGGAAAAGCCATGACAGATTAAATTATACATTTTGGTGGACAACTGTATGTACTACGTATCAATATGAAAGAATGAAAGTGGAATGTTTAGGATTTAATGCTCTATTTAAAAAATATGGAGTCCATTGGCTTTATTTGTTGATTCACAGTAAATGAGAATATTTTGCCTTCTGAGTTTTGTTTTTTTTTTTCATTACACATCCGGGGCGGGAGAAGGGTAGGGGAGGGAAAAATACTGGAAAAATGGAAATGAAATATTATTATAGTAATAAAGTAGTTTAGTATTATCACTTATTGTTAGAAGGGGGGATATAGTTATATTTCTATATACTATTTACATGAAATGGTGTATTTTCTGTAAGAACTTGATACTTTTAACCAAATGTATTACACTGTTGTAATTTAATAAAATAATAAAATATTTAAAAAAAACAAAAAAAACCCAACAATCTGGAAACTCGCTGGACTAAAGCCCCCATTTATGAAGCCGCATTAGGCCTTTTATTGCCAGCCATGGCGGTTTTAGTTCCGATGCTCATAGGAATTCTTTGAGCATCAGAACTTTTGCCGCTGCGGCTGGTAATAAAAAAAAAAAAAAAAAAAGCCTAATGCGGCTTCATAAAAGGGGCTGGAAATGAATAGCCCTCAATGGAGACTGTTGTTTAACTTGCTTTTTTACCAAACTTTTCAAACCACCCTCGTAGCTCAGCCCAGCGAGTAGCGTGGCTAGCCTGAGTGAGTCAGGCTTCTGAGACAATTGTATACATTTTAATATGGGAGAGAGCTAAAACTCTCCCCTTAAAGACAAAAAACATTATGCAAAATACCAGGGAGATGAAATAAAGCCTAGAAAAATACATGCTGAGAAATGAGGTCGGCATTCTTGGACTGCTTTGTTGGCGTTGATATGCTTCCAAAGAGTACAGCCCGAAGGCATTTGGCCCCTGCACCGGTGTAGTTAATCTCTAAACACTTGAATGTTTCTTGTCTGCCATGAGATTGCAAAATCTTAACCCTTACACTACTGCATGCCATTGTGCCAGCTCAGCTCCCACTGATGCCATGCCAGTTCACCTGAGGGGTGCGATGGGAATTTCAGAGCCAGACATTGGCAGCTCTAAAGGGAGTGGCTGCCAGCATGGCATGTGTAATGTCGAAAGTGAAGACCCGTGAATCCGGAGACTCTTCAACACTCAAAGAATGTCTTGGATTAGGTCACTTAATGATTTGACCTGTGCACAAACTCAGGGCTCAATTTACTAATGTGAATTAATATGTTAAAATTCATTACTGCTAATTGCAGTCATAGGGGGGTTATTCTGTAAGTGGGTGCTTTTATTAGGCCAGTGTCCCACAAACTTTTCCAGCCGGCGGCATGCTAAATGCAGTGCCCCGGCCAGAAGGCCCCCGGAAGTTGACACAGTGGCGTAGTAAGGGGGAGCGGACCACCTCGGGTTCCGTCTTGGTAGGGGCACCAGCACCTCTCTGCCCCCCCACCCCATGCCACACTCACGCCCTCCCTTCCTCGTCCCTTGTATCTCTTTAAAATATTTGCCAGAATGAGCAACCACTCTGGCCTGCTGCTCACACCGGCCTGGCTTCTTCTAAAATCACTTCCAGGTCGTGAGGCCAGGAAGTGATGTCAGAGGGAAAGCCAGCACAAGCAGCAGGCGAAGATTTTAAGAGGTATGGGGGTGGGAAGGGAGGGCGCTAGGGTGGCACAGAAGGAGTGGGGTGGGGTGGAGCAGAGAGGAGGGTGGGGTGGGGTGGGTGACACCCCCGGGTGCCTCCTACCCTTGCTACGCCATTGGGTGTCCAAACTTACGGCAGCCATAGAACTTATGTAAGAGAAGGTACCAGAATGTGGCATAGAAGCACGCAACTTGCAGTATTCTTTAATAAAGAGGTGCTGTACTATAATGTAATAATAATAATAACTTTATTCTTGTATACCGCCGCACCACACAGTTCTAGACAGTGCACATCAAAGAAGACTGAACAATCAGTGAAAATACAAATATTAGGGAAATGCAAAGAGTGAAAATGAATTATCAAGTTACGAATTACACGTCAATGTTGTTTAGCATGCAACTGTGAAGGGGTGTATACATGAGCAAAAAAAATGGGGAAACCAGGGGTGTGTTGTCAAGTGACATGCACACTTTATATAATACTACCAGTATCAGTTACACGCATTGTCTCCCTAATTCCCCTACCCTGTATCCAGTATCTCCCACCTCCCTTCCCCTGCCATGTTCAGCATCTCCGCACTTCCTCTCCCCTCATGTCCCACTTCTCCCTTCCACCTCCCACAGCACCCAGCATCTCCTCTGCTTTCCATGTCCCCCCCCTTGTGTTAAATATCTCTCCGGGCCCCATTATATCCAGCATCTCTCTTCCGTATCCTATGCTCCCCTGAAGCCAATACCTTCTTTCTATCTTCCTATGTCTCTTCTTCTACAATATGTCCCCTTCAATCTCCCTATACCCCCCATTATCCAATTTCTTCCCTCTGTCTCCACAGCACGCACCACTGTGTCCAGTACCTCCCATCCATCTTCCCAGGTCCACTGTCCCCCCCTGGCCAGCAGTCTCCTTCCATCCTTCCATTGAACAATTCCTTCCATCCTTCCATCCTTCATATTGAACAATTCTCCTCTGTCTCTGTAGTTTTCCCCTACCCCCATGCCTTCATCTCCTGTCTCTCTTCCCTTCCTGTGCCTCATAGTCCCTGCATTGCTCCTCCGTGCTCTCATCTCCTGTTCCTGTATTTGCCTTACCAACCCATCCATCCCGCTCTGTGCTGCTGCCAACACTGCCACTGTGGTAGTATCTCCACAGGCCAGTGGTCACAATGGCAATAAAAAAAACTACAGTAAACATGGGTCCCTGAAACTCAGGTGAATGCCCTACTGTCCTGCCCCCTCTGATATGAAAAGTATGCATCAGAGGAGGTGGGAGCAGCAGGACTTTTGACTTTGAGGAGCACTTGAGTTGCAGAGATCATGCATTTGTTATATATATATATATATTTTATCACCATAAGCTTGTAGAGATGCTGCGGTGAAAGCAACAGCATCAGCAAAAGAGGAGTGGGGAGAACGAAGGCTGAATGCTGAAGCCAAAACATGCCTCTTGTTGCTTCTCAAAAATCAGGTTGCCATCTGAGGCATCAGGCTGTCAGTGCTACCCTTGAAGAAAAAAAAAAATACTGTTGGCATCATGGCAGTGCTGGGGATTCACTGATTCCCTTGAAGGCCCTCATGAAACACCACTGGTTTGGACTATGAGGAAAAAAAGTCCCTAAGGGAGAAGAGGGACACACGAATGCAAAAGAAAGGGAGAAGGGAGGTAATCAGGGTCTCATCCAGGTCCTAAACACTTGATTCCAGATAGACAGACTGATGAAAATTAGAGCTAGGCCTTTGTTGACCTCTATCAACTTAAAAGCACTTCAGAAGAGCAGAGAGACTATTCAAGTGAAATGCTATTCAGAAGAAAAATGCAAGAGGGCAGGAATGAGAACCCAAGACCAAGAAAACCAAGTGAAACCAGGAGATGTGAAGTAATAATAGCACCTAGCCTGTGCGCTCCAAAGTCTGGGATGGTTCTACCTCTTTTATGGGTTTCTTAACAACAGGAAGCCTGTACAAGGGTAAGTTATCAAATTGTTATCAAATTATACATACAGTCTGAGGTAATATATCATAAATAGCAGCTGACCAATTAGACTGGATGTATGTATTATTTGTCGGAGTCTCTTTGAACTCCTGGTGGGGATTTCATAAAAAGTCATGTTTTCAGATTTTTGTGAAACAGTGCGTATACTGTGGTTGTGCAAATTTTGATGGGAAGTGAGTTGCACATTTTTGCTATATGGTATTTGAATGATTTGTTGTGAGATATCTTATATTTTATATCTTTCAGACTTGGGAAGGATAGGGTCAGGTTGTTAGAGTTACGTTGGTCCGCAGATTTACATAATAGTTCAATAAATCTGGGAAAGCTATATAGCTTTTTAAATGCTACGAAGCATAGTTTGAATTTTGTTCTATTTTCTATCGGTAACCAGTGTAGTTCTACAAGCAGTGATGTGACATGGTCAAATCTTGATTTGTAGCATTTGAGTTTTGCTGCAGTGTTTTCTATCAGTTGGAGGTTTTTTCTATTAATTTCCCTGAGATACTTGAGCATAAAGCATTGCAGTAGTCTAGTAGTGACTATATCGTTGACTGCACAAGTATCCTGTAGTGCTGTTGGAAGGAATAGGATCTTACCCTTCTTAGTTTGTTTAGTGTAAGAAAGGATTTTTGGATTAAGTTGTTAACATGTTCTTCATCACTTAATGAACTATTTAATGTGACTCCCAGAACTTTGGAGGTTTTCTCAATGCTGAAGCTAGTTCCAGTTGTCAGAGTAATAGTAGATGGGCTTAGGTGTGTGTGTGTCGACCAAACCATAATAGTTTGGGCTTTTTCAGTGTTTAGATTGAGATAGTTTCTCCCTATCCATTCTTGCACTTTAATTAGCATTCTGGACAATATTGTAGTCATGCTTGCTTAGTTTAGACTTGCAGGGATTAGTAGAAAGACATCATCTGTGCATGGGAAGAGCCACTCTCCTGATCTGAGGTTTATCGAATTCAATGTGGGTCATGAAGATGTTACATGATAGTGGTGAGATGGGAGATACTTGTGGCACTCCACATAGTGGAGACCAGTAGTCAGAGAAGGCTCCATCTTTTAACACTCTATCGTCTTTTCATTGGGAAGCCTTGGACCCATTGTAATACCATTCCTGAGATTCCTATTTCAGCTAGTCTCTTTAGCAGTAAAGTGTGGTTGACCGTGTCAAATGCTGCTGAGACATCGAACTGTAGTAGTAACATTTGTTTACCTGTGCTTAATACTGATCTAACTCTCAATGTCAGATCAATCAAGCATGTTTTTGTACTGTGTTCATTTCTGAGCCCATGTTTGGAGGGCAATAGTAAATTCCATTTTGAAATATAGTAACATAGTAAATGACGGCAGATAAAGACCTGAACGGTCCATCTAGTCTGCCCATTAGTGATACTCATTTAAGAAATGCTTGATTTGATTAACTTGTCTCTTCTTTGATACTTCTGGGCCGTATACTGTAAAGTCTGGTGTTGTCTTAGGTTCCATATACAGAAGTTGCCGTCCAAGTTCACTCCAGCCCATCCAACCATCCCGTTGTTTGCAGGATATCTACCGTAAAGTCTGGCCAGTAACATCCTCAGGTTCCATATTAGTGTTCACATTGAGGCCCACCCCAGCACCTCCTATACCGAATCACCATATATGGGACACTGACTGTGCAGGTCTGTCCAACACCAGCCTTAGCTTTTTAATTTGCATCCTTTGTTTTCTAGTTAGAGATCCTCTATTTTTTCTCCTTCTTTCGGTTGGGTGGTGACTACAAACTCTATCAACTTTGTCATGAACGGTATGCTCGCTGCTTGGATAGGCCTACATCTCCTACTTTAGGGATAGGTGTAAGTAGAATTTCCTTGAATTCCTCTGAGAACCATCCTTGCTGAGGTGATGGCTATGGAATAATCAATTCCGAAGCATGACCACCTTCTGATGGTCTATAAAAGATTACAGGCTAAATTCTATAAATGGCGCCCACAAAATCAGCACAGAAAAAAAAATGCTGTTCTGTAAGCCAAGCTTAAAGTTAGGCATAGTTGAAAGAATGGCACTTAGCCCGGGAACAGCAAACTAAATTTAGGTCTGGCCTTTTGCACATAGTGCAAATGCCTGCACCTAAATTTAGGCAAGGATGCCCTTATTCTATAATTATGCACATAACTTAAAGTAACGCCCCGAATCCGCCCATTTCTGCACCCCCTTTTTGGGCTCACGCATAAAATTTAGGCACAGATCCTGTTCCTAAATTTACAAGTATAACTTGTAATTTATTCTAATTAGCACTAATTGCATGTTGAAATGCCAATTATTGGCGCTAATTAGCTTGTTATTCAATTAAATTGCATGTGGAAATTGCAACCAAATTACGACCAAAATTGTACGAACAATTTTTAGCACCTTTTATAGAATTATGGAGTGTATTTGGGTGTTATTGACTTGACTCTCTTTCCACAAAACTTGTTTGGATGCTCCATATTGATATTCACGCAGCAGAGAGGAGGCATCTTTAAGGGAAGGCTCCGAGAGGTGCAAGGTGATGATCTGTGTCTTACCCCCTCTTTTACAAAGGTGCGCTAAGCTTTTTAGCACATGCTAAACATGCGCTACATAGTAACATAGTAGATGACGGCAGATAAAGACCCGAATGGTCCATCCAGTCTGCCCAACCTGATTCAATTTTTTTATTTTTTCTTCTTAGCTATTTCTGGGCAAGAATCCAAAGCTCTTCCCGGTACTGTGCTTGGGTTCCAACTGCCTAAATCTCTTTTAAAACCTACTCCATCCTATCTAAACCCTCCCAGCCGTTGAAGCCCTCTCCAGCCCATCCTCCCCCAAACGGCATATACAGACACAGATCGTGCAAGTCTGCCCAGAACTGGCCTTAGTTCAATATTTAATATTATTTTCTGATTCTAAATCTTCTGTGTTCATCCCAAGCTTCTTTGAACTCCGTCACTGTTTTCCTCTCCACCACCTCTCTCGGGAGCGCATTCCAGGCATCCAGCACCCTCTCCGTAAAGTAGAATTTCCTAACATTGCCCCTGAATCTACCACCCCTCAACCTCAAATTATGTCCTCTGGTTTTACCATTTTCCTTTCTCTGGAAAAGATTTTGTTCTACGTTAATACCCTTCAAGTATTTGAACATCTGAATCATATCTCCTCTGTCCCTCCTTTCCTCTAGGGTATACATATTCAGGGCTTCCAGTCTCTCCTCTTACGCTAATTGCTAATGTGTGCATGTTATCCTATAGATGTGTTAGCGGTTAGCGCATGTGTTGATTTAGCACGCTCTAAATCCACGCTAAAACGCTTAGTGCGCCTTTGTAAAAGAGGGCCTTAGGGTTGCCAGATTTCCTCTAGGAAAAAAAGAGGACACCAGGTCCTGCCCCCAAGCCTACCCAGTTCTGCCCCCAGGCCCACCCAGTCCTGCCCCCAGGCCCACCCATGTCCAGGTTTTCCCAGACGTCTGGTAACCCTACTGTGGCTGCCGATTCAGAAGATCTTGTAGTCTTTTAAAAGTATGTCATCTACCTTCCATTTCTTGACCCACAACTCTTCCTTCTCCCTGCCCCCACCCTGAGCAAAAGCCACAACAAAAAACTGCTGGAGGAAAGGTCACAGACTCTGAAAGTGCTATTTGTTTTCACTGAAACTTCATCCTCCCACTTACCACCAGCCTAACCAGCAGCGGAATCAATTACTACTTGTCAGGCCGAAACCTGACCCAAGACATGAAGGAAGGACGTGACCTCCAGCGGGGGGAAAAAAAAACAAACTGGCCACAAGGCTTCCTCCTCTGATGAAGGGTTAATAGGGCTCAGCCAATCTTCCCCTTTCCTAACCCTGATCAATACCGTGGGCTCTGTAATTTGCTTTTTCATCAGGCAATGGCCAGTGGGATGGTGAGATTAGAGAGATTGAGTTCCTTAAATGGCTCCGTTTAATAACTGAAAGGAGGGATGGGGGAGGGTAAAAAATATTCATACCACTTAGGAAAACTTTCAAATTAGTGAGAACTGCGCTGGTGTGGGTCAACTGCAAGCGCTGGTAGGCACTTACCCTTCAGCTGGATGCCAAATTGTCAGGCAGAGGGTAGAGGACTGAGAGCAACTCTCACACTTTTCTTGTCTGAAATGAGCTCTTTGGCAGGTAAAGAGCACACCTTAAATATAGGCATATTTTCAGCCACTTAGGCTAGTGTCCTATAGACATCTACTTTTCTTTATAAACACCCAGTCTTTATTTGCATACCTCAGTGGTCTCCAACGCTTGGCCCCAGGGCTGCACGCAGGCCCCAAAGTCCTCCATTGTGGCCCTCTACGACAGGAAGAGGCGGTCGGAGCAGGCCGCAAGTGATTTTCTTTACCTGCCGGCACTCCAGCTGCCCTCTCATGCCTTTTGACAGGCAGAAAACCACATTTGCGGTTTTTTTGAAATTTGCAAGGGTTCCTGGAATGGAACCCCTTGAATTTCAGGGGAGTACTGTACATGTTTTATAACTCTCCATGTTACAAGCCGCGGCTTATCTAAGAGTTTTAAAACCACATGGGGGCGGCCTTTACATCTCTCCCCTCCATATGCATCCCTCCCCCCCGGTAAATACCCTACCTCCAACAGCTGCCTCCTGCAATGTCGCGGCTGCGGTGCAGGGCGGGAGCGATCTTTTCAGCGTCAGTTCTCGCGGGACTTATGAGTTTCGCGAGTCACATGAGAAATGACGCAGGCATCGAGGAAGCAACGCGGGGGCCGGCTGGATGCTGAAAAGATCGCTCTTGCCCTGCACCGTGGCCGCGACATTGCAGGAGGCAGGAGGCCAGCGACGGAGCTACATTATTAAAAAAGGTACGGCGGGGGATCTACTAACGGGTCGGCTTATCTACAATGTCGTTACATAGGCCGCCCCATATAAGGAAGCCGCACCCACTGTTTGGACTGTAAAACCCATGTATAGGCCGCGACCTATATCTGGGGAAATACGGTACACAGTACTTAAAAGAGTACAAAAGAGGGACAAATCATCAAAAATTAAGTTCACAGTTAATCCTCAATCAAGACAAGTCAGACCCTATAAAAAAGCATTAACATACAATTACCTTCCTGTTAAATCCCAAACTCTTCAAAAAGAAAAAGTTGAGGAACCTCAGGATCATCCATTGGATATTTCCGCTATATTAGAACAATCGGACAGAGAAGTGGCTACGTCAGCCACTTTTTTGCTGACTGTGGCTTTGGCTCCAGATAAAGACTGGATCCTAAATCTTTACTTCAAGAATAGATCCAAGGATTTCCTGGGTCTCCATATTCAAATTTTTCCAGATGTCTCAAGAGAGACTCAAAAAAGAAGAAGAGAATTCCTGAACCTGAAACCTGGAGTGATTCAAATTGGGGTTTTTTTCTTCTTAAGATACCCATGTAAATGTGTCGTTAGATATCGTTTGTTGAAATATGTATTTGTAGATCCATCTCATTTGATAAGATTTATCTCAATGAAACGCCTTGAGAATGAAGTAACAACAGCTCCTATTGAAAATTAGTTCTCTGTGTAGTAGTAGTTAATGTGCTTCTTTATATTTGTTTGCATTTAATCAAGATACTCTTTAAATCTTGGATCTAATCTAATTTAGAGAACTGGTGTGTGATCAAGGGACGTTCAATTTTTTTTTATTCCTATAATAATTTGAGTGAATTACTTTTCAGAATTGAAAATTAATTTTAATAGAAGTGTCTTGATCATACTTTTCTGTACAAGATGTTTATGCTTGGAAAAATTTTATAAAATTGTATAAATAAATAAATAAAAGAAACAAAGCGGAATTTTCAGAGCGCAACAATATTTTGGGCCGATAAGTGGTCATCTTACTCTTGAAAGACTCTGGAATTGTACCATACAAAAATCGATGACAAACCATCGCACTCTTATATTGAACTCTAAAAGGTCATTAAGATCAAATATCAAAGATCAAATGGCTAAAAATATAAAAAAAAGGTCATTAAGATCAAATATCAAAGATCAAATGGCTAAAAATGTAAAAAAGGGAGATAAAAATTTTTTCAGATATATTAGTGAAAGGAGGAAGATAAAAAATGGAATTGCTAGGCTAAAAGATGCTGGGAACAAATATGTGGAGAGTGATGAGGAGAAAGCAAATGTGCTAAACAAATACTTCTGTTCTGTGTTCACAGAAGAAAATCCTGGAGAAGGACCGAGATTGTCTGGCAAAGTTACACGAGAAAATGGAGTAGATTCTGCGCCGTTCACGGAGGAGGGTGTTTATGAGCAACTTGAAAAACTGAAGGTGGACAAAGCGATGGGACCAGACGGGATCCATCCCAGGATACTAAGGGAACTCAGAGAGGTTCTGGCGAGTCCTATTAAAGACTTGTTCAACAAATCTCTGGTTGAGGGGTGGTAGATTCAGGGGCAATGTTAGGAAATTCTACTTTACGGAGAGGGTGGTGGATGCCTGGAATGCGCTCCCGAGAGAGGTGGTGGAGAGTAAAACTGTGACTGAGTTCAAAGTAGCGTGGGATGAACACAGAAGATTTAGAATCAGAAAATAATATTAAATATTGAACTAGGCCAGTTACTGGGCAGACTTGTACGGTCTGTGTCTGTGTATGGCCGTTTGGTGGAGGATGGGCAGGGGAGGGCTTCAATGGCTGGGAGGGTGTAGATGGGCTGGAGTAAGTCTTAACAGAGATTTCGGCAGTTGGAACCCAAGCATAGTAACGGGTAAAGCTTTGGATTCTTGCCCAGAAATAGCTAAGAAGAAAAAAAAAAAATTTAAATTGAATCAGGTTGGGCAGACTGGATGGACCATTCGGGCCTTTATCTGCCGTCATCTACTATGTTACTATGTTACTATATTGCTAAGTATTGGTTCCAGATAGTAGCATAGCCAGGCAGCTGATTTAGGGCCCGAGAGCAAAGTGGACAGGACCAAAATCTCATCTCTGCCCCCGCAACTAAAGCAAACCCATATTTAATTTCTGCTCCTTCCCCTGCGCTCCCCCAAGGTAAATAGGATACCTATCAGCCAAAGACCTCCTTGCCAAAGAGTTTACAGGTTGGGCGGCCACCAGCCACCAGCCTCTATGCGCGTATGCTACGGTTCACACAAGCGTGAAAACTGAGCATGCACGAGGGAGGGAGTGGCCTGCAGCTGGGAGAAGTGGCGGCTTCGGGACAGCGCCAGCAGCTGACCAACATGTAAATTCTTTTGGCAGGGAGAAGGAACTCGGGCTTCGGAAGTTAGGAATCCCTGCCAGCCACACTAAAGGAGAATACATTTTAGGCAGGTCTGAGCCCAAACTGGATGGGTCCCAGCCCACCCGGGCCCTCCTGTAGCTATACCACTGGCTCCAAATGTGAGAAAGGGTCATTATACTGCTACAGGCAAGAATGCTTTCTCCATTGCAGCATCGTTATTGTGAAGCACTCTATCTTGGTTGCTTGCATTCTTGTTTGCTTTTTTGGAGTTTAAAAAGGCCTGGAAAACACAACTTTTTTTTGCAGGCTTCTGTGAATATGTAAGACTAGTATTTTAGCCCGTTACATTAACGGGTGCTAGAATATATGTCTGTGTGTCTTTATTTCTGTCTCTCCCTCCCGCTGTCTGTCTCTCTCCCTGGCCCCCTTTGTCTGTCTGTCTTTCTGTGTCTCTCCCTGCCCCTGTGTCTTTCTTCTTTTCTTTCTATCTGTCTCTCTCCCTGCCTCCTATGCAGCAGCGTTTCTTTCCCACCACTTCCCTGTGCAGCAGCCACAGCAGGATTCCCTCCCCCTCCATTTCCCTCCCCCCACACCACTTCCCTGTGCAGCAGCAGCGTTTCCCCTACCCCCCCTTTCCCTTCCCACGGTCTGGCCGGCTCCCTTAGTCCCTTACCGGGGCCCCTTCCCTTCCCACGGTCCCGACTAACCTTCCGATTCCAGCAGCTTCTGCAGAACTCTACACACTGTGGCTTTGGGGCCTTCAGTAGAAGGCCCCGAAGCAGCGTGTGTAGAGTGCTGCAGATGCTGCTTGAATCGGAAGGTTTCAGGACCCGCAGCCCTTGCCGGACCCGAAGCGAGCTCTTTTTTTTTTTTTTTTTTAACACGGGCCCAGCCGGAGCAGGAGGAGAAGCCTGGGAGGCAGCAATTAAAGTCCGTTCCGCCCCCCGCTGACGTCGCCCTGGCCAATTCACATCCTTCAGACTGCAAGAGCCGCCGCGTCCGACAGGCTCCGCGCTGCCGTGCGCATGCGCACTCCTACCTGCGGGTCCCTACAGCTCACGGAAAACGGGAGCACGCAGGTGGGAGTGCGCATGCGCGCTTAGGGCTTTATTATATTAGATTAGGTACTGAGAGTGGGTCGATGAGTTCGATGGGATTAGGCGACACATTAACTGCATGGGTTAAGGACTGGCTTAGAGGTAGACTTTAAAGGGTGGTAGTAAACGGCACCCCCTCAGAAACAACGGAGGTGATCAGCGGAGTGCCGCAGGGCTCGGTTTTGGGCCCGATCCTATTCAACATCTTCGTAAGTGACTTGGCTAAGGGTCTTCGAGGTAAAATTACGTTATTCGCCGATGACGCCAAACTATGCAACATAGTGGGCGAGAGCACAACAGACAAAAGCACAGTGCCTGACAAAGGCTCAATATCCGACAGTATGACACATGATCTGCTCCTACTGTAGCATCGGTCAAGGTCCTGGCAACTAAGTTTCAATGCCAAAAAATGCAAGGTCATGCACCTTGGCAGCAAAAATCCATGCACGCCTTACACCCTGAATGGTGAGACCCTAGCAAGGACTGTAGCAGAACGAGACTTGGGGGTGATCATTAGTGAAGACATGAAGTCTGCCAATCAAGTGGAGAAAGCTTCATCCAAAGCTAGACAAATCATGGGTTGTATCCGTAGGAGCTTCGTCAGCCGTAAACCCGAGGTCATAATGCCTTTGTACAGATCCATGGTGAGACCCCATCTGGAACACTGTGTACAATTCTGGAGGCCACATTACCACAAAGATGTGCGAAGAGTTGAGTCGGTTCAGAGAATGGCCACCCGGATGGTCTCAGGACTCAAGGATCTCCTATATGGGGAACGGCTGGATAAGTTGCATCTTTATTCACTCGAGGAACGCAGAGAGAGGGGGGAAATGATCGAGACGTTCAAATATGTCACGGGCCGTATCCAGATGGAGGAAGATATCTTTTTTCTAAAAGGTCCCATGGCAACTAGAGGGCATCCGTTGAAACTCAGGGGTGGGAAATTTCATGGTGACACCAGAAAATATTTCTTCACCGAAAGAGTGGTTGATCGTTGGAATAGTCTTCCACTGGAGGTGATTGAGGCCAGCAGCGTGTCAGATTTTAAGAAAAAATGGGATTGGCACGTGGGATCTCTTCAGGGAGGGAGTTAGGGGGTAGGACATTGGTATGGGCAGACTAGATGGGCCTTGGCCCTTTTCTGCAGTCAGTTTCTATGTTTCTAAGTTCCTTTTCCTACAGATTTGTATGTTTATGCAGTCTTTTTTGTGTGGTATTTTTTATGAGTGTGATGTTATGTTTGGTCCTAATTGTGTAATTTTTACATTTTGATTGTGTATGCTTTTTATGTAAGCCACTTAGGGGTCCTTTTATTAAGGTGCGCTAACTTATTTAGTGCACGCTAAATGTTAAGACGCCTATAGGATATAATGGATGCCTTAGCATTTAGCGCGTGCTAAATCAGTTAATGCACCTTACTAAAAGGCTCCTAGTTTTTTAGACGCATTATAAGTTATTAAAAAATAAATAAATAAAATTAATTTTGCTACCTCCAGGTGATCTGCCCTCCCAGGCAACTTTTCTGGTTATTCTAGCCATGTAGGCTAGCCACAGGAAGCTTGATGAAGGCAGACCTGTATCGCTCTATGGTGTGACCTCACCTGGAGTATTGAGTTCATTTCTGGTCTCCTTATCTCAAGAAAGATATAGTGGCCAGTGTTCTCCCCAGAAATTTTTTCCAGCCGGGTGGCATGAAAAAGTAGCCAGGTGGGGCGGGATGGGGGAAATTTGGTGGTAGGGAAAATTAACCCCCTCTTTTACTAAGGTGCGCTAACATTTTTAGCATGTGCAAACTCCCGCGCTGTGCAGGAAAACTAACGCCAGCTCAATGCTGGCATTAGTGTCTAGCATGCGTGGTAATTCTGCACACGCTAAGCACACACTAAAACCATTTTCGCAACTTAGTAAAAGGAGCCCTAAATGTGTACTATTTTTATTAGTTAATTATTATTATTTTCCAATGCTCAATATGACTTCCTTTTTTAAGGTTTGACACTTGTGTCAGAATATTTTTACTAAATTTAAGAAGCATCCAATGCTAGAAGGGAACCTCTTTCAAATGGTATAGAGGTTTAAAAAAGGGAAAGGTGTTAATGAAGTCATTTATTTCTGCATGAATTTAAACAACTAAAAAAAAAAAAAGATAAATATAGCTCATCCAGTCATACAAGAATGGCTCTATAGCAGGAGTTCCCACATTTTTGGGCTTGCGAGCTACTTTTAAAATGACCAAGTCAAAATAATTTACCAACAATAAAATTTTAAAAAACACAAAGCACACTGTACACAGAGAAAATGTTAATTATCATTTATATTCCACTCAGCTGGTAAGCCCCTCCTTTCTGCGCCCTTCTCTGCTGCTGCTAACTCCAGACTCCGTTCCTTCTGCCATGTGTTGCGCCATATGCTTGGAAGAAGATGCCTGAATCCCTGCGGTAGGCTCAGTCTCTGGAAGTGTTCAAGACCTAATTAAAAGCCCACCTCTTTGCGTCCATTACATGCAAATATATCTCATCCACATTAATTGTGGACATCATGAAAAACAGGCTGGGTTGTAGACCTTGAGGACTGGATTTGAGGACCCCTGCTGTATGCTAAGTGTCAATTCTATAATGGCATCTGGGTATCAATATTCCATATATAATACTAATATAAACCCAAATTGACATGCCTAAATGAACTATGCAAAGTGCATAACCTATAGCATTCTATAAATTATGTGCATAGTTTAAAGTAGTGATACGTAGTAACTAGTTACTGTAATAAGTTATAATTTTAGTGCCTTATTTTGTCATAAACATTCATCTACGTGCGTATCCCTAGTTGATGTGTACAGTTCGATCCCTACTTCTTTGTTAATTGTAATTTCTTCATGAAGCATCTTTCCTTTTTTTTTTTTTTTTCACTGTGCAATTATGGGGAGAATTTGGCGCAGTGGTTAAAGCCACAACCTCAGCACCCTGAGGTTGTGGGTTCAAACCCATGCTGCTCCTTGTGACCCTGGGCAAGTCACTTAATCTCCCCATTGCCCCAGGTACATTAGATAGATTGTGATCCCACCGGGACAGAGAGGAAAACATACTTGAGTACCTGAATAAATTCATGTAAACAATTCTGAGCTCCCCTGGGAGAACAGTATAGAAAATTGAATAAATAAATAAATTTTGGATAATGCTAAAGCACATTAGAGTGTAAAATCTAAATGAAGGGAAAAAGTTTCATGTAATATGATTAAGATGTTAGAGTACAAAGAAGAGAGAAAACCAAGGTAATCCCCCATGTCACACATAGAATAACGACAACAATAACATAGAATAACGACAACAATTCTTACTGATTGCACTATTCAATAGATATCTAGAATACAATTATGCACCTATATTTAGTATACAGTTTGTTAATGAAGAAAAGCGAAATTGAATAATCTATATTTAAAGGAACCCCAATGGATTAAATCAAGAAACAGAATGGATGGCACTTTTGCAAAGACCTGAATTGCCTATACTGTATATATCATTGAGGAAATGATCGGACGGTTTAGAGTTACCATATTTTTCGCTCCATAAGGCGCACCTGACCATATGAAGCACTCTAGATTTAGAGGAGGAAAAACACGAAAAAACCCATTTTGAACCAAATTCTCCCTGCCAGGCTCTGCACCCAATTCCAACTCCTTGCCAGGCTCTGTACCCTGTCCCCCTTCCCTGCAAAGCTTTCAAAGAGGTCAAGGCAGATGACTTTATGCAATGTCACCTCAGGAACAACTATACAAAAATAGACAAATATACCCCCTCCCTTTTTACTAAACCACAATAGCGGTTTTTAGCGCAGGGAGATGCGCTGAATGCCCTGCGCTGCTCTCGATGCTCATAGGCTCCCTGCGCTATAAACCGCTATTGCGGTTTAGTAAAAGAGGGCCATAGTGCAAAATATAGAAACATAGATAAAAACATAGAAAATGACGGCAGAAAAGGGCCAAGGCCCATCCAATCTGCCCACACTAAAAGCACACAGCAGTTTCTCAAAACGGACACATTTTGATCACTAAATTGAAAATAAAATCATTTTTCTACCTTTTTGTCTGGTGATTTCATGAGTCTCTGGTTGCACTTCTTTCTTCTGACTGTAAATCCAATATTTCTTTCTTTCTGCCACTTCCCTTTTCTTTCTGTCTCTCTTTCTTTCTCTCTCCCCCTTACTGCCTGTTTCTGTCTCCCCCTACCCCTTTTTTATTTCTGCCTTTCTTTCTCCCCCCTGCCTGTCTTTCTTTCTCTCTTCCCCTACCCCCCCAAGCCATCGTGCTGATTTCTCCACTTCCCCGATTCTTTCCCTACCCCCTAAGCCACCACACCGATTTCTCCCTGCTGCTTCCCTGAGCTAGGCCAGGCACGTACAAGCGCCGGACTCACAAGACTTCACCTCTGACGTCAATACTAACATTGGGGAGGAAGTTCCAGGCCAGCCAGGCAGCGATTGGCTGGCCCAGAACTACCTCTCCGACATCAGAATTGACATTGGAGGTGAAGTCTTGTGAGTCTGGCACTTGTATGCGCCTGACCTGGCTCGGGGAGGCAGGAAGAAAAAGATTGCAAAGGCAACGCAATCGACTCACATTGCCTTTGCGATCTACTGGTCGATCGCGATCGACCATTTGGGCACCCCTGCTGTTATGATATCCTGACCTGAGGAAAGGGGTTTAGTCCCAAAAAAACTGCCTTATTTCAATTTCCTATTTATAAACTTTAATTAATACAGTTACAATACTACTTGATTCTACATAAAGCAACAAAAAAATTTTTTTCTACCTTTTGTCGTTTCTGCTTTAATCATCTTCTCTTCGCTCTCTTCTTTCTATTCAGCGTTTGTTCTCACTCCCTCCATGCAACGTCTGTCCTCTCTTTGCCCCTTCCACCCAGCCTCTGCCCTTTCTCTCTCTGCCCCTTGCATCCACTGTTCACCCTCTCTCTGCCCCTTGCATCCACTGTCCACCCGCTCTCTGCCCCTTGCATCCATGTCCGCCCTTTCTCTGTTCCATATGGCATCTTCCCTCTTTCTATGTCCCTTCAATAAACTGTATATCCTGTGCCCTTTCTCTCCTTTGTACATAATTTATTTCAGCTTCACCCCCCTCCCCTATGCTCTGGCATCTCTCTCTTCTCCTTTCCTTCCTTCCTTCCTTCCCACTCCACCCCATGGTCTGGCATCTCTATCTCCTTCCCTTCTCTCCTCCCATGCCCTGGCATCTCCCTCCTCCCCCTCCCCCCATATGCGCTGACATCTCTCCCACCCCTCCATGGTCTGGTAGCTCCTTTCCTTTCCCTCCCTCCTATAGTCTTGGTATCTCTTGCCTCTCCTCTCCCTTCCCTCGTCTTCCTTCTCCCCTGTCTCTCCCCAATTGGGTGTTGCTGCAGCAGCACTTCTCATCCCCCTCCCCAATTGGGTGCTGCTGCAGCACTTTTCTTCCCCTCCCCCTCCCCAATTGGGTACAGCAGCAGCAGCATTTCTCTTCCCCTCCCCCTCCCCAATTGGGTGCAACAGCAGCTTTTCTCTTCCCCTCTCCCATTGGGTGCACCAGATTTCTCTTCCCCCTCCCCCCCAAAAAAATTGATGCAGCAGCAACATTTCTCTTCCTTTCCCCCCAAAATGGGTGCAGCAGCAGAATATTCCTCTTCCCCCTCCCCTCCCCTATTCGGTACAGCAGCAGCATTTCTCTTCCCATCCTTCCCAGCTCACAAACCCGTCAGTAGAGTCGCTAGGCAAGTTGTAAGCTTCCCTCCATCGCTGACCTATCTTTCATAGGTCAGCGACAGAAGGAAGCTTACAACTTGCTGCTTTCACTTGCTTCGGGCCTTCCTCGTTGCCAGGTCCTGCCTACTTTCTGTTTCCGCGAAGGCAGGACCTGGCAGCGAGGAAGGCCCGAAGCAAGTAAAAGCAGTAAGTTGTAAGCTTCCCTCCGGGGCTCTATTGTGTGCGTGACGGCTTCCCTTCTCTTCAAAACCGGAAGTTGCGTCCCGTGGGGGGAGGGAAGAGAAGGGAAGCCGGCATGCACACGATAGAGCCCCGGAGGGAAGCTTACAACTTACTGCTTTTACTTGCTTTGGGCCTTCTTCGCTGCCGGGTCCTGCCTTCGCAGAAACAGAAAGTAGGCAGGACCTGGCAATGAGGAAGGCCCAAAGCAAGTAAAAGCATGCTGGCAAAAAATTTTAAAAAGGCAGGTGTCAAACAAAATTTTCAGTGGAGTCAGCCCGGAAAGGAGCATCGGTGGCAGCAGAAGGATTCATCTAAATTAGCAGTCATCTAAATTAGCTGGGTGGTGCGCCTGGCTAAAAGGCCCTGGGGAGAACACTGGTGGCGCTAGAAAAGGTTCAAAGAAGAGCGACCAAGATGGTAAAGGGGATGAACTCCTCTCGTATGAGGAAAGACTAAAAGGGTTAGGGCTGTTCAGCTTGGAAAAGAGACGGCTGAAGGGAGATATGATTGAAGTCTACAAGTCCTGAGTGGAGTAGAACGGGTACAAGTGGATCGATTTTTCACTCCATCAAAAATTACAAAGACTAGGTTACAGGGAAATACTTTTAAAACCAATTGGAGGACATTTTTTTTCAGTCAGAGAATAGTTAAGCTCTGCAACGCATTGCCAGAGGATGTGGTAAGAGCAGAAAGCATAGCTGGTTTTAAGAAAGGCTTGGACAAGTTCCTGGAGGAAAAGTCCATAGTCTGTTATTGAGAAAGGCACGAGGGAAACCACTGCTTGCCCTCTATCGGTAGCATGGAATATTGTTACACGTAGGGTTTTGGCCCAGGTACTAGTGACCTGGATTGGCCACCGTGAGAACGGGCTACTGGGCTTGAAGGACCATTGGTCTGACCCAATAAGGCTATTCTTATGTTCTTTCACTGAACCATCCCTGAAGTGTAACAGACAGTGCGATGGAGAGATGTAGCACAATGCACCGGCTCTGGCTTACACTGAAATTGGCAAGCAATAGAAGGATCATAGGCCAGCAGTAATCTGTGATGGATCACTGATACATCTCATGGACAAGCGCCAGCTGAGCAGGAGTTAGCACTTCCTTACAATTTAATGAAAGCTTCTCACCCAGCTGCTGCTCAATGAATAATGATGGTTAACAAAGCATTGATGACTAGTTTACTGAGCATCAAAATGCCTGGGAATGATTTGAAATTACTTAAGATCCAATGGTATCCCTGTGTTTACTTGAGTTTACAGGCTCTGAGAGAGCACGCGTCTCGAGTCTCGGGAGAGCTTAGCAAAGCTCATTGGGGAAGCCTTAAGTATATGTTGTTGATATATTAATGATAAGTGCAGTGTATAGATCAGCTTTTAAGTTCCATAAACGCGAAGGTAGAACGTTCAAAGCAGTATGGTGCCGATTGCCTTGAAATCATGGAATCTTCTTACAAGTGATCGGATTTATATCACCTTTTTTTTTCATAAGAATTCACTGTTCTGCCTAATTTTTCACGCCTGTTCACAATAATTTTCGTTTTCTCCATTTCCCTCAGAAGTTATATTAACTGAACTTTGCAAAAGATTTTGTGTTAAATCCTAAAGTAAAAGTTTTTTTATTGAAAGTTATTCCAGTATTTTCCTATTTCTATAATTTATTTATTCGAATAGTAATCCGCAGATTTCTGGCAGGCAGCAGCATAATTCCCCCCCCCTATAACGCAGCCTTATCAGAGGCGCCAGACTTTAGCTCCTATCAGGACACTGTGCGTATCAGTAGTAAAGCAATGATCACTTGGACCTGGTGCAAATTTTAATTTTGTCCCTCTTCTCAGTGCAGCACTCAGCACGATTCTATAAAAGATAGGCAGCACTCTATAGAATCACGTTTATAGCCACCTTAGACGTTGCTAGTCATGCTAACTTTAGGCCTACGAGGGGCCACTGAAAAGTTCTCAGCCCGACCAAGAAGAGAACGATGTGGAGCCCTGAAACTTAAAAATTATTCCACACTTTTCTTGACACTTTTCATTTCAATGAGGCGAATGCATCTAGTAAATGGACTCAAGTATAGGGAAACCAAGCCATTGTGACATCACCGATGAGGGTGGCTCATAGGCATTGGTGGAATGAGGCATTATGACATCACAATAGGAGGGGCTGCTGAAAAGTTCTCAGCCCAGCCAAGAAGAGAGTGAGGTGGAGCCGTGAAACTTACAAGTTATGCCACATTTTTCTTGACACTTTTTCTTTCATTTCCTATCATTGAAACAAAGTGTTTTTAAATATTTGCGGGATGGTTCTGCCCCTAACCCCCATGGATACGGAGGGAGAAGTATTCTGTTTCTGTCCCTATGATATCTTGCTTGGTTTGCTGATTTGGTGGGTGGGGAAGGGTTTGGTCTGCAAAATTCTATGCAATGTTTATACCTGATTTGGATGTTCTTTAGCACTTGTTCCAGTGGTGGGAGGTTTGGGGGAGAAAAGCAAAACTGAGAGGCATATGTTTGTTTTTTTGTTGTTCTATTGGCTGGTTTACTGCTGTTCATGTATTGTCTTCAATAAAAAAAGCTTTTGAAATTTTTTAATGAAAAAAAAATCCAAATCAGTAAGCCAACTGTGATTTACTGTACAAATGATTCAAATTAAAAAAAGGCAGCGCAAGGTACTACTTTTAAATATAAATTATAGACTAATCTGTCAATATTGTTTGCGTGGAAGATTTAATATATACAGTTTACTGATTTTGGTAGCATGGAGTGGCATAATAAAAAAAAAAACACGTCTAAGTCCCCTTTCGGCCTAAGGCCCTATACGCTGAAAGTAGCAGGAGGGAAAATGTCTTTGGACCTGTCCACTTCTTTGCCTTTGTGTTTTGTGATTGTGGATTTGACTCTTCTGTGCTATACTACCTACCTCTACGTTCAGCAGTTTAATCGCCCAGACCACCACTACATTATCAACCAAAAAATTGCCCAAGTCCCAACGCCCAAAACAAGACCTTTTAGGCGAAGGAGGGGCCAGTCCTTCACCTATAAGCTGGGTTCTGTAACGATTGCAACAGGAGAGATGCCTCATCTCCCCTGCAATTCGGGGGAATCGCGATCGCGGCAGGAGAGATGACCAATCTCTCCTGCTGCGATCGCGATCCACCTCCCCCACACAATACCGGCAGAAGGGCGCCCAACCTCTCCTGGCGAGACGCACCCCCGACCCCCCCAACACAATACCGGCAGGAAGGAGCCCAACCCCTCCTGCCAAGATGCACCCGTGACCCCCCCCTAAAATACAGGCAGGAGGAATCCCAGGCTCTCCTGCCCATGGCACACACCCTCCCCCGTGAACACCCCCCGAAACCCCGATTTGCTCCCAACCCCCAATCGCCCCCCACAAACCCCGTGACTCCCGCCCACCCCTGACACCTCCCCCTTCACTTACAGTAAGTTGGCCGGATGGACAAGTCCCAAGCCCGTCCGCCTGGCAGGCCCACCATCCTCCGAATGGCGGGCCTTAGGGCCTGATTGGGTCAGGTGCCTAAAGCCCTGCCCATAGGAGGGGCCTGAGGCATCTGGGCCAACCGGAATTGGCCCAGTTGCCTTAGGCACATGGGCTGGGTTGGCGATCGAGGGTTGGGGAGCCGATCAGGGGTTCGAGGGGGCGTTCACGGGGGGGGGGGGGGTGTGCCGTGGGAAGGAGGGCCTGGGATCCCTCCTGCCTATATTTTAGGGGGGAGTGGGGGGATCGTGGGTGCATCTCGGCAGGAGGGATTGGGCTCCCTCCTACCGGTATTGTGTGTGGAAGGTGGATTGCGATCGTGGCAGGAGAGATTGCTATCTCTCCTGCCGTAATTGTAGTGGTGGGGGGTGGGCAGGTTGCCGGGGCTGCTGAGCTGATCGCGGCAGCCGCAATCAGCTCAGCGGCCCCTTTTCGGAACTTAGACCTGTTTTGACTTGGTCTAATTCAAAACGTATACGTTCCAACTAGGCAACCTGTTAAAGGTTTTGCTTATACTTGCTGTACGACAAAGTCTAGGTTGACCCACCTCCCGCCCTTTCCCTTTCTCTAAAAACGCCTCTTTTCGCTCTAGGCGTTTAGAGGCAGGGGAAAGGCCTAAGCTAGTTTTAGATACGTCTAAAACCAGCTTCGATTATCGGTACTTGGACGATCTGGCTTTTTGATCATCCAAATACCGATTTAGGTCACTTTTTGGACTTTTTTTTTTGTTTATTATGAGCCCCTTAGTCTCAAGTTTATACCTCGCCGGTTTTATTGACCATCACAATAATAAATCCATGAATCCTAATATTAAATCAATATCCAGTAGCAAATGATTTTTGAGTTGATAACTGAAAAATATACAAAATCACTTAAACACATGATCTAAGAGCAAAATCAGGGCGACAGAGCGATTTCAAATAAAAAAATTTTTAAAAATCATACAAAATGATTTCAGTTCGTCATTTCAATTTACTTGATTTATAATCATCCCCAACACTGCCTTGCCTTCAAGACAGAGGTCATGCTGTCTTCCCTAGTAAAACGAGCAATAAGAATATGAATAACCTCCTTTACTACCATGGGTTTACACTTTCCTTAATAGCACATTATTCCTTTGGTGCTGAGAAAAGCTCCCCTTAGCAGTGACCTCAGGGTCACTCCAGAGCTTTAAACAGCCCCATTAAGAAGGAAAGGAGGTAATTGTTTTTAATGACCAATAACAGCTTTTGAGGTTTGTAATGGAAGCGAAAACCTACAACTTTGCAGGGATTTCTTTAACACTTCCTTAAGAGTTAACACCATATTGCCCAAGCAGGAAGTGACATCAATTTTGTATGACCTAGGAGAAAAGCTTTAATTAGGCCTGTTGTTTAGTGCATTATCTTGTCAAAGACTCTGGGCCTAAGGTAGGGAGATTTTTCTTTCAGGAAATTGAGACAGACAGAACAACTGCCTGGTTTCTATTATCAGACACTAATGGGAGCCACGTCGATAAGGTGGTAACTGGATAGCACTGGATATAGTGTGTTTTAGTAGTAGCTGTTGCATTCTTTGTGTGATCCACCATTATTGCACTTGGAATGGATTCTTCATCTTCCCTTCTGACACCCTATCTGTAAATTTTTAATCAGGTCAAAAAATGTTCACGGAGGGTATTTTCTCTGTTTATCTTATTTCTTTTCTGTGTTGTCCTTGATGTCGAGGACGTTTAGAATGAGAAGTTAGGCCAGTGTGTTGCCAGTGCTGAGTGGCTCCGATATTCATTACAGCTGGTCTCTAGAATGAAAATGTTTCCTAGCCTCCCAGCTGTGACGAAGGCATGCAGGCTCATTTTAAAGGGTTTCTTAACCTACGTACCTGCTGTTTTTGTTCAATAACTGATTTTTCATTGCTGGTGTTGAAGCATCATTACCAAATAGTTCTAGACTATCAATGGCAGTCCAAACTAGAGGTGCATAGGACGCAGGGGCGGCTCTATAATGAGGCCAACTGAGGCATCGGCCTCAGGTGGCACTCTTGAAGGAGCGGCATTTTACCGTTGGCCAGACTGCCTGGTTGAAAGCTTTCATTCCTCCCTTTCTGCAGAACTTCAGCCGCTGCACTCCTCCCCGGGCATCTCCCGTTCCCTCCTGGACTGTCATCGCTCCTTCCTCTCCCCTCCCAAGTCTACCTCAATTTGCCTTGGAAAAACTGCTGCCGGTTGACCACCCTACTTCCAATGCTGTCTTCTCTCTGCTACTGAGGCCCACCTTCTCTGACATAACTTCCTATTTCCTCCTTGGCAGGCCACAGTAGCAGAGAGAAGATGGCATTGGAAGCAGGGCGGTCCATGTGAGTCGCCCCCACCGGCAGCAGTTTTCACAAGGTGAATTAAGGTAGACTTGGGAGGGGAGAGGAAGGAGCGATGACGGTCCGGGAGGGAACGGGAGATGCCCAGGAAGAAGCGTGAAGTTCTACAGAAAGGGTTAGAGGAACTCTGAAATCTGAAGCTGAAGGAGTTTGTGGAAGAAAGGGGTGATGTCAGATCATTGTGTGGTCAGGTCAGGTAGGGAGTGAAACTGTGAGTGAATGATGGTGGACAACCAGAGGCAGAAGGGTGAGATGTTGAACTCAGGGGAAGGGGTAGAAGGAGGGTGCGAGAGATGTAGACTTCAGGATAGGGTAATATAAGGAAGGGAGATGGTGGTAAAGGGAGAGATGGCTGGGGAGGAGGAGGAGGAGAGGGAGAGATGAACTCAGAGGAGGGTGGAGGGGTGGATGAGGAAAAGATGAATACAGAGGAGTGTGAATGAGGGAGAGATGAACGCGGAGGAGGGCAGAGAGAAACAATAGGAGGGAAAAAAGATGTACTTGGGAGGGTGGAGGGGGCTGAAGATGGACAGGATGAAATGGACTCAGAGAAGGGCATAGGAGGTGGAAGGGAGACAGGAAGAGATAGGGAAGGGCAGAGGAAGGAGAGGTGGATTTGGGAGGGCGGAAGGGAGCAGAAGAGGGAAAGAAAGATATACCCGTGGGAGTGAAAAGGGGACTTAAGGGGAGAAGGGAGACATTGGCTTGAGGGTGTAGAAGAGGGGATGGAGAAATGTAAGACAGGGGAGGGGGTAGAAGGGGTAGATTCCTGGTTACAAGGGTAGAGTGAGGGAAAAGGAGAGAAGATGCTAGGAATGGTGGATCCATATGGAAGTGTTGTCAAGGAGAAGTGTGAAGAAGATAATGAGTACATAGAAGTGATAATGGGGAGCAGATGAAAGATAAAAAGGAATAGCAGGTTGGGAATTGAGTGAGATGGAAATATGAGAGCTAAGGGCTGAGAGATGTCGATAAGTAGTTGAAAAGTAAGACAGAAAAGAAATAAATGGAGGAGAGAGCATTAAGAGAAAGATCAATGTATCAGAGACAGATATAGTGAAGGAATAAGGCAGGACAAAGGTGAAATAAATGGACAACTGCTGCTGGAAACAAAATTAGCAGAAGACAGGAAAGCAGAAAAGAGGAACTGAGACCAACGTGATGGAAAACTAAAATGCCCAGACACATAAAGGTAGAAAAAAAGTGTTTTATTTTGAATTTATTAACTGGAATATGTTAGCTTTGGGATATGTGTGTTGCAGAAGTCTATATACTGTGTTCAATACAAAAGGAAATGCATTTGTTGTTTCTTCTAAGAAGATCCGTAGGATCCTTTTTTTCTTACCACCTTCAGAAAACGAAGGTATACCGGGGGAGGAGGTGGTCCCGTCTTATCCTTCACCTCAGGCAGCAGATGGTCTTGGGCTGCTCCTGACAGGATGGCAACAACAGGAAACCCACAGGAATCTGCAGTATTGGTGAGAAAATAGTCATTAATACTGTGGGAATGGGAGGGTATGGATAAGAAGTGAATGAGGATGGGAGGGAATTGGGACCAGATTTTGTTCCTATGCTCATCTCAGTTCAAAAACTTTAAACACCAACACTTCAGCTAAAAAAATAGAAAAATTCATAAATCTGCATACTTAAGAAAGTATGTTTAGAAACATAGAAACATAGAAACATAGAAAATGGCGTCAGAAAAGGGCTATAGCCCACCAAGTCTGCCCATACCAAGTATCCGCCCCCCTGAATTCACTCCCTTAAAGATCCCACGTGAGTATCCCATTTTCTCTTAAAATCCGTCACGCTGCTGGCCTCAATCACCTGTGGTGGGAGTCTGTTCCAGTGATCCACCACTCTTTCGGTGAAGAAGTTCTTTCTGGAGTCGCTATGAAACTTTCCTCCCCTGTTTATGTTAAATTCAGTGACGTACGGTGACATTTATAACAAGGGATTCAGTACATGAGCTAAATCTAATCTAATCTAAATCTTGGATTTATATACCGTGTAATCTCCCCAAAAGGAGCTCGACTCAGTTCACATAAAAATGGATAACCAAATTGTAAGTAGTTAAATTAGAGAGAAAATAACTTATTAATGAAGACCCTCATTCGACATCCTAGAGAGAAGATAACTAATTTTCCTTAGAACAATTTTCTAAGAACTGTTGAAATAACAGTGTTTTCATAGATTTACGGAAAATCTGGAAGGAAAGAAGAGTTCTAACACAAGAGGGAGAGATCGCGTAATATTGCCAATAGATTTTATTCCTTTTAAAGATGGAAAGGACAGTTTAAATTTCTGAGAGTTTCTTGAATCAGAAGATCTCTGATTATTCAAAGATAGAGGAATCAAAGACGTAAATAGCCCAAGCATGATTTTAAAACCCATAGAAGCGCATTTAAACTGTACAATAAGATAGACAGGGAGCCAGTGAAGATTTCTCAAAAGAGGAGACGCATGATCAAATTTTCTCTTACCAAATATTAGCTTTTTTGCTATTTTGGATTAGTTGTAACCGTTTTAGATTCCCCTTACTCAGACCTATATAGATTGAATTGCAGTAATCTAATTGTGCTAGGATAATAGCTTGCACCAGTACTGCAGAATGTTGCCGGTGAAACAGATGTCTAACTTTCTTTAACATTCATAAATTAAAAAACATTTCTTTGAAAGGTGATTAACCTGACATGGAAATGATAAAGAAGAGTCCAATATTTTTCCCAGAACTCTACACGAAAATTCAATTTTCATAGATTCTCCAGAATTCAAAGTTACAGAGAGCTAAACCAAGGGTGACCAGCTTTGATCCTCGCCAATCAGGCTTTCAGGATTTCCACAATGAATACACTTGAGATCTATTCGCATACAATGGAGGCAGCGCGTATCTCATGCATATTTATTGGACAAACTGTGAAAACCCAACTAGATTGAGACTCTAGAGGACCAAGGTTGGACACCTCTGTGCTAAACATTAGTGCAATACGTACCATTAACCAAGGTTAACATTCTCATTATTTATGTTGGTTAATAACAATAATGGCAGTTTGAGGTTTCTGCTTGCGCCGTGAACGTTAAAAAGGTATGGGGAAAGGAAGAGTCGTGTGTGCACAGTTGCGGGGGGTGGCGGGGAAGGAGGGGGCAGAGAGGAGGACGGGTGGTGGCGCCCCCATCAAGAGGGCGTCCGGGGCGGACCGCCCTTCCCCCCTTACTATGCCACTGATTACCTTTCAACTTCATCATACGCCATCTTGCTCCAGAGAAGCCGTCCAGTTGCAAGAAACCCACACCCTGTGCAGTTATGCCACGGAGATATTTAAAGCCTCTTCTTTCAAACTGCGCTAGCAGTTTTTAGCGCAGAGAGCCGCGCTGAATGGCCTACGCTGCTCCCGACGCTCATAGAGTTCCTGTGAGCGTCGGGAGCAGCGCGGGCCATTCGGCGCGGCTCTCTGATCTAAAAACTGCTAGCGCAGTTTGATAGAAGAGGCCCATAATGTCTCCATCATATCCCCTCTCTCTCATCTTTCTTCCAAAGTATACGTATTGAGGTCTATAAGTCTGTCTCTATACGCTTTATGATAAGGACCACTGGCCATTTTAGTAGCCTCCCTCTGGACCAACTCTATCCTGGTACGTGGGTACGTGTGTTATAGAATAGGGGAGCATCTGCCATCATTTTTTTCTGTTCTTACTGTTGTAGAATAACACTTGGCACTATTGTTGTTTTTTAAAAAATTTTTAATTTATTATCAATTAATTACAAACAAAGAATTAACTTTGAAAAGAAAATTTATAAAAATACCATCAAAACCATCAATACCATTGGAACACAAAAAAATGAAATTTTCCAACTTAATATATAGTCCACAACTGGGAGAACAAAGTAAGTAAATAATCCCTTCCAGGAAAAAGGGGGTAGATACAAATATATTATAAAGAATAAAGCAGTTAACCTCGGCTAAATATTAACAGACATGTTAATAGTGACTTGGCAGAAGGGCTTCGAGGTAAAATAACATTATTCGCCGATGACGCCAAACTGAGTAATGTAGTGGGCAAATGCACAACAGACGAAGATTCAGTGCCCGACAACATGATGCACGACCTACTCCTACTGGAGCGATGGTCTAGGACATGGCAACTCAACTTCAATGCCAAAAAATGCAAAGTTATGCACCTGGGCAGCCAGAATCCATGCAAGTCTTATACCCTTAATGGCAAGATCCTAGCAAAAACGGTAGCAGAACGAGACTTGGGGGTAATCGTCAGTGAGGACATGAAGTCTGCCAATCAAGTGGAGCAGGCTTCGTCCAAGGCAAGACAAATCATGGGCTGCATACGAAGGGGTTTCATCAGTCGTAAGGCGGAAGTCATTATGCCATTGTATAGATCCATGGTGAGGCCCCACCTGGAATACTGTGTGCAATTCTGGAGGCCGCATTATCGCAAGGATGTGCTGAGACTGGAGTCGGTGCAAAGAATGGCCACCCGGATGGTCTCGGGACTCAAGGATCTACCATACGAAAAACGGCTTGACAAATTACAGCTATACTCGCTCGAGGAGCGCAGAGAGAGGGGGGACATGATCGAGACGTTCAAGTATCTTACGGGCCGCATCGAGGCGGAGGAAGATATCTTCTTTTTCAAGGGTCCCACGACAACAAGAGGGCATCCGTTGAAAATCAGGGGCGGGAAACTACGAGGTGACACCAGGAAATTCTTTTTCACTGAAAGAGTGGTTGATCGCTGGAATAGTCTTCCACTACAGGTGATTGAGGCCAGCAGCGTGCCTGATTTTAAGGCCAAATGGGATAGGCACATGGGATCTATTCACAGGGCAAAGGTAGGGGAGGGACATTAAGGTGGGCAGACTAGATGGGCCGTGGGCCCTTATCTGCCGTCTATTTCTATGTTTCTATGAGTGATCCTGTACTTCCTAAGGAGCATCGAAAATCCCTTTCCCTTCTAGGAAAAAGCGCAGTTACACTTGGCACTATTGTTTCCAGCACTAATTTACCCACACTTTTACTAAACCGCGATAGCGGGTTATTAGCGCAGGGAGCCATGCTGAATGCTCCGTGCGGCTCCCGACGCTCATAGAGTTCCTGTGAGCGTCAGGAGCCGCGCGGAGCATTCAGCGCGGCTCCCTGCGCTAATAAGCGCTATCGCAGTTTAGAAAAAGGGGGAGGGGGGCATTTATTTATTTGGATTTATATCCCATCCTCCCAGAAGAGCTCAGAATGGTTTATACATAATAAAGTAGAACATGATGGGCAGACTGGATTTCTTGGTACCAAGATTGGCACGCCATATAGAATTGCCAGTACAGTATTTTTATCCTAAAAATTGCCTTTGCAGTAAACACAGATTAGAATTTTTTTTCCAGCTTGGGTTCAGACATTTGCTGTAGATTTGCTTTGTAGGAGCGACATGATTTTTTTTTTTTTTTTTTGCATTGTATATCAAAATCTGTGTTTCCAATGTGCTTTTCATGTGTTATAGGGCAGACTCATTTTCCATCGGGCTAGACTTTTAAGACATTTCCCCAGGTCTTTCTGCAACCTAGAGTGACTCTTTTTATCCTCTGCCAGCATTGTAATACCCTCGACAATTCATATTTGATTTTAATACAGTTATCTATCATGAGTAATTATGTGGGCTTTTCACTACATTCCATTCTCTGTTATGTGGTTTCATCTGAAGACTGTGGTTTCTCTGTCTAACTGCTGGGAATTATTACAGCACCTTGCCACCGACTCTCTCCTGCGACAGTGTATCTAAGGCTTCTGTCAGTACATAATGTGTGCGTGTCACAGGCCACGGCCAACCTGTGGCTGAACAATCTTGTGCCAAGACTGGGAACCCTTGCTGTGAAGCAGTGAATGAATTCTTGCATGCTGGTCCTAGAGCCAAAATCCAGGTCTTTTTGATGTCGTTACGATGAAGGGTGGCTCTTTTGTGTACAGCTTTTTAAGGGGGTCTTTTGCTAAAAATGAGAGCATGTTATCTGTCACAAGACCCATTGTATTGCTGTGGGTCCCTGCTGCAGATAACACATGTTAATCGTTAAATAAAAGATTCTTTAAATACGAGGTCTAAAATTATTTATTTTATATCCTTACTAGTGTTTAAGCCTATTACATTAACGGGTGCTAGAATATATGTCTGTCTTTCATTCTTTCTGCCTCTCTCCTTGCATCCTGTCTCTTTCTTCCTTTCTTTCTGTCTCTCTCCCTCCTGCTGTCTGTCTTTCTTTCTGTTTCTTTCCCTGCCCGTTCTCTGTCTTTCTTTCTGTCTCTCTCCCTGCCCGCTGTCTGTCTTTCTTTCTGTCTGTCTCTCTCCCTGCCCGCTGTCTGTCTCTCTCTCTGCCTGCGATCTGTCTTTCTGTCTGTCTGCCTCTCTTCCTGGCCCCATGCCTGTCAGTCTTTCTTTCTTTCTGTCTCTTTCCCTGGCCCCCTTTCTGTCTGTCTGTCTCACTCCCAGGCCACCTGTCTGTCTGTCTTTCTTTCTGTCTCTCTTCCTGGCCCCCTTTGTCTGTCTGTCTTTCTTTCTGTCTGTCTCTCTCCCTAGTTCCCTGTCTGTCTTTCTTTCTGTCTGTCTCTCTCTCTGGCCCCCTGTCTGTCTTTCTTTCTTTCTGTCTGTCTCTCTCCCTGCCCACTGTCTTTCTGTGTGTCTGTCTTTCATTCTCGTGCGTTGACGCTTCAGCTCCAGCCCCCCTGTCCCACCTACCCTTAAATCACTCCTTTCGCCTCCTCCTCAGCCTGAACAATCACCAACCCCAGTCAGGATGCTGAGCGTCGGTATGCCTGCTTCCGTTATTTTTGTGCTCTCCTTGGTCCTGTTAGATGGAGTGAGGGTGGGAGGGGGGAGTCGCCACCTTCTTGTGTCTGTGCTTATGGTGCCTCTGCATGCGCAGTAGAAGGAGCCAGCGTCGCCGAGGGAGGGCGATGGGGAAACCACCGCTGGCTCCTTCTACTGCGCATTTGTGGCACGTAAGCACGGATCATGGATGCAGGGATCGTGAAGATTGAAGTGCGCATGCAGTGCTAAGGGTTTTATTATAGCAGATGCATAAACTTATAAATGGCAATCTTCATACTAATAGCAAAGTTTGTCCACAGCAGTGCCAAAAAAAATTTAAAATTAATTAATAAACCCCCTCCCCTTTTACAAAACTATAGCGCAGTTTTTAGCGCTGGCTGTGGCGGTAACAGCTCCAACGCTCATAAGAATTCTATGAACGGGGGAGCTGTTACTGCCGCGGCGGGTGCTAAAAGCCGCGCAATGGGGGGAATATATAAAAATAAGAAAATGCAAATCTAATTTTAAAACAGGACAATTAGGATATAAGTTTTGAACGAGAAGCTTCCTCTGTTTTATTAAGTAGGAGGGGAAAAGCAGCACTCCGACTTTTACTATGGCGGCCAGCAGGGGGAAGACGTGAGAGTCAGCGGACATGCCGAGGGCTTCCGTGCAAAACTGAATCTGACAGCTAAAAGCTGTTCATGGAGATTTCTGGCCCCTCCTCATACACAGTTCTAATAAATTATGCCAAAGGGGCTCATATGCTTAAATCTCATTGTATTATACCCCACAAACAGCCATAAAACTCTGCCTGCTTCCTCGCGGGCTAAAGGCGATTGAAATATAAGCTTGGTAGATGCAGATAAGCAGTTTACACGCCGGCATATGGGGACATATATGTGCAGAGGCAAATTATCACAGATGCAAGACCCTTGAATCCCTGAAGATCAAAAGCCGAACGTGCTGTTCTTCCCATCGTTTTCACTATATACAGTAATCAGGGACTTCCAGATCCAGATGTGTTCTCCAGTTGAGCTGACTTCTGGTGACCACACAGTGAGGGGAGCCCCCTCCCTTGTAGTTTTTTTTGGCATGATAAGAACATAAGAATAGCCTTACTGGATAAGCCCAGTGGTCCATCCAGCCCAGTATCCCGTCTTCATGGAGGCCAATCCAAGTCACAAGTGCCTGGCAAAAACCCAAATAGTAGCAGCATTCCAGAGCTGAGATTGTGATGTCATAATGCCTCATTTTACCAGCCGACATCATCAGTAATGTCACAATGGCTCAGGTAAGAACATAAGAATAGCCTTACAGGGTCAGACCTATGGTCCATCTAGCCCAGTATCCCATCTTCACAGAGGCCAATTCAAGTCACAAGTTCCTTTCAAAAATCCAAATAGTAGCAGCATTCCAGAGCAGAGATTGTGATGTCATAATGCCTCATTCCACCAATGCCTAAGAGCCAACATCATCAGTGATGTCACAATGGCTTGATTGTCCTATATTTGGCTCACATAAGAACATAAGAATAGCCTTACTGGAGCAGACCAATGGTACATCTAGCCCAGTATCCCGTCTTTACAGAGGCCAATCTAAGTCACAAGTAGCTGGCAAAAACCCAAATAGTAGCAGCATTCCAAGCCACCGATCCAGGGCAAACAGTGGCTTCTCCCATGTCTGTCTCAACAGTAGTTTATGGACTTTTCCTCCAGGAACTTGTCCAAACCTTTTTTTTTTTACAAATAAAGTAATTTATATTTGATGGAAATTCTGTCATTTGATTTGATGGAGTGTTGTCGTTGGCTTCTTATAAATACACTCCTCAATATTTGGTGCCATTTAACTGGTCAGAAACGGACAGAGAAGTGATTTGTCATTACCTTCTTCTGAGGCACCTCTATGTCACTGATGCCCAACATAGGGGGGAGGGGAACCATGATGCAGACTGGCATTGCTGCCAGGATCTGCCCAACCTCAGGCCCAAGGTGACAGAAGGTTAAGTGACTTGCCCAAGAGCATACGATGGATTTGAACCTGAGCTTTCCGGTTTCCAGACAACTGCTCAAAACCATTATGCTACTCCTCTGCTACAAAGAGGGTGTTATAACAAGCTTAATTCTTGGAAGTCATAAACAGTGTCTCTAGATTAGGAAGGGGTGAAAGAGTTCAGATTTTATCTGGAACACTACTGAACGGTTCATAGACAACGGCGCGAAAGACAAAAGTGCACGCCGACAATTGAGCGCAGTGCGCGCCGCACTAAATTACAGTTTTTAGGGGCTCCGTCGGGGGGTTTTGTTGGGGAACCCCCCCCAATTTACTTGATAGACATCGTGCCGGCGTTATGGGGGGTTTGGGGGGTTGTAACCCTCCACATTTTACAGTAAACTGAACTTTTTCCCTAAAAACAGGGAAAAAGTTTAGTTTTCAGTAAAATGGGGGGGGGGTTACAACCCCCCACACCCCCCACAACGCCCCCATAATGCGGCGCGATGTCTATTAAGTAAAGTGGGGGGGTTCCCCCCCCACGCCCCCCTGTCGGAGCGCTAAAAACAGTAATTTAGAGTGGTGCGGTGGCGCGCTCTGCGCTCAATTGTCTGGGCGCGCCTTTGTCCCGGCGCGCTTTTGACCTGACATCCTATTGAACCAGGCAGAACTGCTACTACTACTATTAATTATTTCTAAAGTGCTACCAGACATCCACAGGGCTGTACAGAGTCACAAAGGAGACAGTCCCTGCTCGAAGGAGCTTACAATCTAAACACACAAGACAGAGAAACGGGATGCCATGGATACAGTTAAGGGGAATGGTTAATTGGGGATTATACACGCAAAATATCAGCCCAATTAAAAAAAAAAAAATTAAAAAGCCCCCGCACCCCTTCCTGACAAGTGCCCCTTCCCCTCCTCCCTTCCCAAACTCCCCCAAAATAAGCCCCCGCCGCTGATGCCTGCCACCACCACAGCCGCTTTCAAATTATGGCAGAAGGGATTCCCACTCCTTCCTGCCATTGGGCCAACTCTCCCCACACAAAAAAAAAACAAACGGCAGGATGCCAACTCCCTTCTGCCACTGGATGCCGACTCCCCATTCCCCTCCCCGTACCTGTAATGGAGCAGGGTGCTCAGTCCCTCCTGCTCCAATGACTCCAGCATCTGAGGCCTTAAGCCCAACCCCGGTGCATCATGTGATGCATGGGGAGGGGCCTAAGGCCCTGATTGGCTGAGGTGCCTCTGGATCCTCCCTTGGGAGGGGCCTGAGGCACCTGATCCAATCAGGGACTTCCTTAGGCTGGTTTTGCGATTGTCGGGACAGGACCTTTGGGACAGGATCGGAGGGTTTAGTGAATCTAGCCCTTTGTAATCCATTGGTCTTGGGCAGGGGCGTTAGGTGAAGAGGCATGTTTTTATTGCTTTCCATTGGTTATGGGCAGCCAGTGAGCCAATGACAGAGCCTGGGAGACAGGGTCACGGGCACAAAGGTTTTTTAGAAGTCCGATTGCAGCATTTTGTACACACTAGAGATGTTGCACTCTTTTCGCCGTATGACCATTGAATAGCGCATTGAAATAATCCTTGCAGGAGAGTTGGTAGCATACCCTACCACTATACTCTGTTTAGTCAAGAACGAGATGCACTAGTGTCCTGATTTTTAATCTGATCATACTTGGAAAAAAAAATAGACTGGATTTCATACAGAACATACAAGAACAGATTTAAGACTTTAGCAAGGAGAATGCTGATGAACTGGTGTATCATCATGCTATTTTCCTGTGCCCAATGCATTCTCCCTGTCACCTCTTTTTCCCTCTCTCCTTCCTTTATAGGGTTCTCTTCTTTATTTCCACCCTGTTCTTCCCTTCTGTTTCTCTGTCTTCCTTCACTTTCATCTTTGCATCCCTCTTCACTCTCTCCAGCACCCCTTCATTTCCCATCCCTCTTAAATTTATCTTCATTTCATCCATAAACTCCTTTTCATCTGATTCTCTCTTTCATATTGTTCTTCTCCATCTCCTTTGCACGTACCCACGCATTCCTTGCTATCTTCTCTTTCCATACCAAGATTTTTTCACTTGCCTGACCTTTAGATTCCTTTCTCTTTCCCTTTGGTTCTACAGCATTATTTGCAATAACCACTCCCAAAGTGTAATAGTGACCGAGGATCACACCTGTCTTGCTCGGAGAAATCAATACGATAAAAAATTGTTTTGGACTACTTGCTCTTCCAAATCAGAGCTCAGATCAATTTACTTATAGGCATAATTGTTATTTCCTTGCCAAGAGACTCGCTAATATTCAAAAGTTTTTATCTGGATAACAACATAAGAACATAAGAATAGCCATACTGAGTCAGTCCAATGGACCATCTAGCCCAGTATTCTGCTTCTAAAAATGGCCAGACTAGGTCACAGTATTTGACAGAATCTCAAAGAGTAACAAGATTCTAGAATCTCACAGACTAGAAATATTCCAGAATTCTAAAGAATAACAAGATTCTGGAATCCCAAAGCGATACAAGAATCTAGAATCCTACAGAGTAGAAAGATTCTGGAATCCCAAAGAGTAACAAGTTTCTAGAATCCCACAGAGTAGAAAGATACCAGAATCCTAAACAGGATAACAAGATTCTGGAATCCCATAGGGTAAGAACATTCTAGAATCCCACAGAGTAGAAAGATTCCAGAATCCTAAAGAATAACAGGATTCTGGAATCCCAAAGGGTAACAAGATTCTAGAATCCCACGGAGTAGAAAGATTCCAGAATCCTAAAGAATAACAGGATTCTGGAATCCCAATAGAGTAACAAGATTCTATTTTACCAATCCTAGGATAAACAGTAACTTCCCCCATGTCTATCTCAATAACAGGCTATGGACTTTTCCAGGGGTAATGCGTACCGTATCTGAGAAGCTGTGTCTGGAAAAATAGATTGCCTGGTAGCGTGAAATCAGATTTTTCTGAGAAAGGGAATCATTATCAGATTTTGCTGTAGCGAGCATAAAGAACATGCAGAAGGGTGGAAGTATTCCTGGCCTAGGTAATCTTGAATGGGCCAATATAAGAATTTTGAAGACTATTCTAAGCTTAATAAGCAGCCAATACTTTTCGTTAAAGAGGAATGTGATGTGGTCATACCACTGAGCACCCAAAATCAGTTTTATTGCTATATTTTGTGTTACTTGTAGTCTCTGGATAGTAGATGAGATAAGAACTTGTAGAAAAAGCATCACAATAATACATGTATTAATTTTGATTTAGCTCCCACCATTTTCAGTAGCCGCTTAAGGTTAAATCCAGGAATATTAGAGATAGAACCTAAATTTGTACTTGAGGCCATGGAGAGTTAATTGACTTGCCTTTGGTCACAAGGAGCAGTAAAGGGATTTGAACTAGCTTCTGTGGTCACTGCATGGATCAGTGAACGAGTAACAGAAGCATCTGGAAGCAGAGAACTGGGGGAGGCCATTTTGCCAGCTTTGGCTTGATGTTTTCAGCAGCTTGAGGAGCTGCCATGTCAAGTGTGAGCAAAATGAACCGGAGGAGGGGTGGAGAGATTGCTTGGCTTTTTCAAGGGTTCGTACAAGCTGCTGCATAATTTCAGGCTGTACCGCATGTGGTTTCTACTGAATGTCGATTATCGGCGCAGAAACCACGAGCGGTACAGCCTAAAATTATGCAGCAGCTTGTACGAACCCTTGATAAAGCCAAATAATTTTGGCGAAACGGGTTCCGTTGGGCGTGGGCTGCCTGCAACATTGAAGATAAGTAGTTCATAGAGAATAGCTTATATATGCACTTTTTCTTTTTAAAAAGAACATAATCAAAAAGAGTTGTTTTAAGAATAAAAAGATAAAATATTTGAAGAACAAAAATTCGAAAATAGGGAGGGGGAGGTTTTTCAGGATCAATGAATGCAACATGGAACCTTGTCAGACTTGGCTGAGGTTTTTTCCCTGTCACCAAGCAGGGTCCATCAAGCCCAGTAGCCTGTTCTCACGGTGGCCAATCCGGGACATTAGTACCTGGACAAAACCCACGGAGTAGCAATATTCTATGCTACTGATCCAGGGCAAGCAGTGGCTTCCCCCATGTCTTTCTCAGTAACAGACTATGGACTTTCCCTCCAGGAACTTGTCCAAACCTTTCTTAAAACCATCTACTCTATCCGCTCTTACCTTTTCCTCCCCAATCCACACCTTATGCTTTGAATAGTGGGATCTTTTTGTGGTTTTGGAGGATTTCCATTTGGTCTGACTTTCCATCTTTGGTGTACATCGATGGAGAGATTACCTCTATATTCTCCCATCCACTCGCAAATACTTAAGAGTACCTGATGGCTATTCAGTGTATTGTATACTGCTTTGGGTGAATCCTCTTCATGAAAAAGACAGTTAATAAATCCCAATAAATGAAGAAATACATGAAGAAATAATAAATCAAGTTTCAAGTTTATTATATATTTCTAAGCGATGCACATCTCTTTAAAAATATATACAATTAAAAGGGCATCAACACAGACAGATTAAACAGACTGTATATGCATAACATGATAAGGACTAACAGTACGAATATGTTGAGACGAAAGGAAAGGATGGGTAAGAACTACATATTGCTGATAGAAAAGAGAACAATAATGGTAAAAAACAATAGGGAGGGAATAAACAATGAACCTTAAAGAGGTTATAAAAATTAAACGGAACTCCCAATTAGACTGTTTTAGGTATCAAAGGCGTCCCTGAAAAGAAAACTTTTTAATTTGCTCTTAAATTTATCTAGATTGTTTTCTTCTCTTAAGTAAATGGGGAGGGAGTTCCATGTTTGCGGAGCCGTAACAGAGAAAATAAAATGCTGCCGTGTATTAATAATTTTGAGTGAAGGAATAACTAATAAATGTTGATCAATAGATCTGAGTAATCTGGTTGGAGTATAGGGGATCAAAGATTTGTAAATGAGAGCCGGGGTTTTATATAACAGGGACTTAAAGGTAAGCAAGCTTAGTTTATATTGTACTAGTTTTATAGCCCGTTACATTAACGGGTGCTAGAATATATTTGTGTGTGTCTGTCTTTATTTCTTTCTCTCTCTCTCCTTAGCCGCTTTCTTTCTTTCTGTCTTTCTTTTTCCTTGGCTGTCCATCACCACCCATTGCCTACTCCCCCTGTCCATTCTCCCTTCCTTTTACCTCCACTGTGTCCACCACTGCTCTCCTTATGCAGCAGCAGCCCTTCTCCCTTTGTTTTACTTCCCCCCTGTCCAGCAGCACCTCTTTCCTTCTCCCCCTGTCCAACATTAGGCCTCCGTTCCTTTTTCTTCACCCCCCCTGTCCATCAGCACCTCTTTCCTTCTCCCCCTGCCCAGCAGTAGGCGTCCCTTCCTTTTTCTCCCCCCCTCCTTCTTATCCCTATGATACACTTACCTTGCTCTGCCCCTGATCAGAGGTTCCCGACAGCCGCCCAGTTGTACCCATTAGAAAAGTTCCCTCTGCCGCATCCCGCACCCCTCCTGATGCGACTCCCGCTCTTTCTTTCTGTTTGTCTCTGTCCCTGGCCCCCTTTGTCTTTCTGTCTTTCTGTGTATCTCCCTGCCCCTGTGTCTTTCATCTTTTCTTTCTGTCTCCCTTCCTCCCTCTGTCTATCTGTCCAAAGCAGCATTCCCTCCCCCTCCATTTTCCTCCCCCCACACCAGTTCCCTGCAGCAGCATTAGCTTTTCCTCTACTCCCCTTTCCCTTCCCGCGGTACAGACTACAAACCTGGCGATTCCAGCGTGTGCAGCAGTCTTCACACGCTGCTTCGGGTCCTTCTACTGGCCTGATTTACTCTGGCACGTCACTGATGACATCATCAGAGATGCGGCAGAGCAAATCAGGGCAGTAGATGGACCCGAAGCAGCGTGTGAAGACTGCTGCACATGCTGCTTGAATCGGATCCGCGGGAAGGGAAGGGGGGGGGGGGCGGCAAAGGACTTGGGTCCCGATCCGGGGCGGATAGTTGCTGGGCTCCTCGGTGGGGGCACTGAGCAGCCGCGATCCCTCTCCTCCGAGACACCCCCCCGTCCGGCCGCTGGCCCGCTGGCCCGCTGGAGGAATGGAGATCGGCGGCTGGCTGCGGTCCCGGCTTGTGGAGGCATTGGCGGCTGGTGACGTAAGCGCGCATGCGCACTCCTACCTAAGGTGCCCTACATCTTACGGAAAACGGACGCACGCAGATGGGAGTGCGCATGCGCGGTCTAGCATTTTATTATATTAGATACGATGTGCGACTGGGAGCCAGTGTGCTTTCTTAAGAAGGGGAGTGACATGATCAAATTTCGTAGCTTTCATTATCAGTTTTATCGAAGCATCTAATATAATAAAATGCTAGGCCGCGCATGCGCACTCTAAAGTCGTGTTCCCTGATCCATCGCGGACATGAGTGTGCATTCGTGCTTAGTATGTCACCACAGCCTCCCTGCTCTCCACCTCGCGCCGCTGCAGTAACGGCCCCACACTCGCTACTCGCCTTTGTTCAGGAGCCGCCAAAGAAGAGCGGCGGCCTTCCTTTCCTGCCTCTCCCACGGTGCGGCTCAGCGCTCGCGCAACCCCGGCTTCCCCACCATCCCGCGAGCCCCGGCCTTGGCACTGAGTGCGCGTGCGCGCTAAGGCAAAGGCGGTGCGGAGCGGAGCCATGAAACGATAGCCACCATCGGGGGATCATAACCAGTGGCATAGTAAGGGGGTGGACCGCCCCAGGAAACATGTAAGGAAGGGTCCGCTACTCCAGTGCAAAAATCTAAACTTTTTTTTACTGCCACATCATGGCCCTGCCTCGCCCCAGGAGAGGGACCGGTCTCGCTCGCTACGGCATAAGCGAAACCGCCGAGGCTGAGCATTTTTAGTGGACTGGATGGGGGGAGGGAGGGGAGAGAGTGCGCAGCGGCTTTAAACTTTAAAATAAACTGTGGCCGGTAGTGCTGTTTTTCCGTGATGGAGGTCTGCGCAAGTTCTCCCAGAGCCTGGCCCGCACCAAGATGCGCTCTTACGGCACTACGGCTAACAGGCGAAAAGAAAACAAAAGAAAATAAAGAAAACGTTGGCCCCCGCCGAAGTAGTGGAAGGTGTATAGCCGAAGAGGAAGTGCAGCAGGAGCAAGGAGGTGGGGAGAGTGGATTTCCCCTACTTGGATGTCAGGCATCAAGAGGATTGGAGGGAGAGAGAGAAAGGGGGCTGCTTTATGAGGAGGGGTGTGCTAAAAAAAAAAAAGGCCAAGGAGAGAAAGAAATACGGACACACACATCTATTCTAGCACCGTTAATGTAACGGGCTTAAATACTAGTTTTGAATAATCTGTAGACGTCTAATTTCATTTTGGGCTATTCCCTTGAATAGGGCATTACAATAATCGATTTTTGAGATAACCAATGAATGAATAAGTATGTTAAGAGATTTCGGACATAGAAATTTAGATACTGATCGGATTTGACGAAGTCTAAAAAAAGTGGATTTAACAATATTGCTGATGTGATTATGATAGGTTAGTTTATCATCGAAGATAACCTCCAAGATTCTGATGTTACTTATCGTCTGTAAAGTGGTACCCTTAATAGAAATTGGGAAGATAAGTTTAGAACTATCTTTCAAGGGAAAGAACATAACATTTGTTTTGTTTACATTAAGTTAACACAGAGAGAGAGAGAGATCTATGGCATGGAGGTGATGACCTGGAAAAGATCAGAGGTCAGGTGAGGCGGAGGACAGTTTGAACCGCGGCTGCTATCATGTGGTTACCAAAAGCCCAGGAAGCACAGCAAAGTGGTTTTGCTGCAAAAATGCATAATGCAAAAACAAAGATCATTAAAAAGACAATCATTTTTAGTGATTAAAAATAACCTGCAGCAGCAAAAAAAAAAAAAAAAAAAATCCAACATATTCTCCCATAACTTTCTGCGTTCTCATTTATCATCGTTTTCCCACATGAAGCCTCGGTAATTTCATTTTTCCTGACTTCTATTAAAAAGATCAATAGCTACGATTCCAAGGAGTCTCAGCTCATGAAAAGATGGAGCTGCTCTGTAATCACAGATGAGAGTATTGGCTGTCGTTAGCACAAAGACTGATCTGGAAAGACAGCAGGCACATGGTGAAGGAACTTAAACATTTCCATTGGGTCCACTGCTGCTTGGCTCTACCCAGGAACCCTTTACCTTTTGGCTAATCAAATATGGATAACAGATTGCCATATTAGAGGAAAGGTTTGGATGGGAGATAGTTCAATCTGTCTAGGGTGCATTAAAGCAGGAGAAAAAATGTTGTAAGGATTTTGCTTTCTCCTTAAAGCATGATGGGCTATGATGGCATTTAGCCATTTCGCAATATGCATTTAAATCAGTGCTGTTAAGTTATTCATAAAAGTTATTTAATAATTGTTTGTTGGAGGCTTCTATACCACTACTAATGACTGGGGAGTCAATTCAGAGAGGTCTACATGAGCTTCTATAATGGTGTTAGATTGTAAGCTCTTTCAAACAGGGACTCTTTTCTTCTTCTTTGTGACTCTGTATACCGCTGAGTCCGTCTGGTAGGGCTATAGAAATAATTCATAGTAGTAGTAGTAGTGTGAAGAGTTTCAGTCTTTGGGAAGCAGAGCTGAGATTGTGATGTCATAATGCCTCATTCCACCAATAAGAGCCAACCTCATCAGTGATGTCACAATGGCTTGATAGTCCTGTACAGTAATGCAAGGAGCCTAAGGAACAAAATGGGGGAATTAGAAGTCATGGCCAAAATTGAGAACCTAGACATCATTGGGGTCTCCGAAACATGGTGGAATGAAGAAAACAAATGGGATATAGCACTGCCGGGATACAAACTCTATTGCGAGGACAGGACAGGTCAGAAAGGAGGAGGAATAGCCCTATACATAAAAGAAAGCATACACTCGACCAGAGTGGACACAGCTGCGACGACCAACAAATTGGAATCGCTATGGGTTAAAATACCAAGAAGGAAAGGGCCCGAGATAAAGATGTACCTGTACTATCGTCCACCTGGGCAAACCGAAGCTACTGATGAGGAAATGGAAGCCGAGATGAAACGAGAATGCAAAAGCGGTAACACGATTATTATGGGAGACTTCAACTATCCCGGGATAGACTGGAGTCTTGGAAATTCAAAATGTGCCAGGGAGACCGGATTCCTGGAGGCTATACAGGACCGCTTCATGGATCAGCTTGTCAGAGAACCGACGAGAGGGAATGCCACTCTGGATCTAATCCTTAATGGGCTAAGAGGACCTGCAAAGGAAGTGGAAGTAGTGGGACCGTTGGGAAACAGCGATCACAATATGATCAAGTTCAAAGTTGAAGTAGGAATACCGAAGGGAAAGAGAACCACAGCGACAACCTTTAACTTCAAGAAAGGAAATTACGAAGCGATGAGGGTAATGGTAAGGAAGAAACTTAGGAACAGCTCAAAGAAATGGCAGAATGTAGAGCAGGGGTGCCCAACGCGTCGATCGCGATCGACCAGTAGCTCAGGAAGGCAACTTGAGTCGATCGCACTCGTGTTGCCGTCCTGGTCTACGGGCCGATCAGCCTTCCTCTCCAGTGTTCTCCCTAGGGCCTTTTAGCTGGGCGGTCCGCCCAGCTGTCATCTGCCGCTGCTGAACATTAAAAAAAAAACCCCCCAAAAAACGGCTTGGAGATTTCAGACCCTAGCGAACTTATGCTCCGGGCTCTAACGTGTACGTGCAGGCTTCTCTTCTCTTCCCTCCGAAACCGGAAGTTATGTCCGGGGAGGGGGGGGGGAGAAGGGAAGCCTGCATGCACATGTTGAGAGCCCTGAAGCAAGCGTTCGCTACGGGCTAATGCGGGAGACAGGTTAGTGAAGCATTTGTTCTTGTTCCTGTCGGGTCCTGCCTACTTTCTGTTTCCGCGAAGGCAGGACCCGGCAGCATTTCCCCCAATAGGTTGATCACGATCTTGGGCTGATCAGCCTTCCTCTTCCCGACGGCAGAATTGACGTCGGGGAGAGGAATGCTGGTTGGCCGAAGCAGGGAGAGCTTGGGGCCTGTTATTGGTGGCGTTTGGGTCCTGGTCCCCGACGGTAATGGCAGTGGCAGTGGCTTGGGGGAGGGCAGGGAGAAAGAAAGAAAAAGGGCAGGCAGGGAGACAGAAGGAAAGAAGATAAACAGAAAAAAATGAAAAGGAGGCAGAGAGAAAGAAAGGGCAGGGAAGAGGAAGGAAAAGTTGGGGGGAAGGAATGAGGTCTGGAGGAGAAGAAGCATACAGGCTAAAAGAAGGGAAGAAAGATTGTATGCACAGTCAGAAGAAAGTGCAACCAGAGACTCATGAAATCACCAGACAAGGTAGGGAAAATGATTTTATTTTAAATTTAGTGATCAAAATGTGTCTGAATTTATATCTGCTGTCTATATTTTACACTAAGGTCCCCTTTTACTAAACCGCAATAGAGGTTTTTAGCGCAGGGAGCCTATGAGTGTCGAGAGCAGCGCTGGGCATTCAGCGCAGCTCCCTGCGCTTAAAAACTGCTATCGTGGTTTAGTAAAAAGGGAGGGGGTATATTTGTCTATTTTTGTATGGTTGTTACTGAGGTGATAGTGCTTAGAGTCATCTGCTTTGACCTCTTTGAAAAACCCTGGAATAGGAATGATGATTAACATTTTCTATGCATACAGTGTGCTTTGTGTTTTTTTTAATTTTATTGTTGGTAGATCATTTTGACTTGGTCATTTAAAAAGTAGCTCGCAAGCCCAAAAAGTGTGGGCACCCCTGATGTAGAGCAAGCCTGGTCTTTATTCAAGGGCACGGTGAGCGAGGCACAAAATCTGTATATCCCCAGATTCAGAAAAGGGTGCAAAAAGAGCCGAATAAAAGACTCGGCATGGATAACTAAAGAAGTGAGGAAAGCGATAGGTGATAAGAAGAATTCATTCAAGAAATGGAAAAATGGAAAGAACACAGGAAGTATCAAAAAGAATATCACCTTGTGGTTAGAAAAGCAAAAAGAGAATATGAAGAGAGGCTAGCCAGGGAAGCACGAAATTTCAAACCGTTCTTCAGATATGTTAGGGGGAAGCAGCCAGCTAGGGAGGAGGTGGGACCGCTGGATGACAGAGATAGGAAGGGAGTGGTGAAGGAGGAGAAAGAAGTGGCGGAAAGACTAAATATGTTCTTATCGTCAGTATTTACAAAAGAGGACACATCCAACATACCGGAACCTGAACAAATCTTCAAGGGAGACCAAGCAGAAAAATTAACATCCATGGAAGTAAGCCTTGAAGACGTACGCAGGCAGATAGAAAAATTAAAAACTGACAAATCACCAGGCCCGGATGGAATCCACCCTAGGGTGCTGAAAGAACTAAAGGAGGAAATAGCGGAACTACTACAGCAAGCCTGTAATCTATCCCTGAAAACAGGCATGATCCCGTAGGATTGGAAGATAGCCAATGTATTGCTTATCTTTAAAAAGGGATCAAAAGGTGACCCGGGGAACTAAAGACTGGTAAGTCTGACCTCGGTTCCGGGGAAAATGGCGGAAGCACTGATAAAAGATAGCATTGAGAAGCATCTAGAAAGGAATAAACTTATGAAAACAAGCCAACATGGCTTCTGCAAGGGAAACTCGTGCCTAACGAACTTATTGCACTTCTTCGAAGGAATTAACAAATGGATGGACAAAGGAGACCCCATAGATATCGTAAACTTAGACTTCCAAAAAGCCTTTGACAAGGTACCCCATGAATGCCTACTTCGGAAACTGAAGAACCATGGGGTGGAAGGAGACGTACACAGATGGATCAGGAACTGGTTGGCAGGTAGGAAACAGAGGGTAGGAGTGAAGGGCCACTACTCGGACTGGAGGAGGGTCACGAGTGGTGTTCCGCAGGGGTCAGTGCTTGGACCGCTGCTATTCAATTAATTTATAAATGATCTAGAAACAGGGACGAAGTGCGAAGTAATAAAATTCGCAGACGACACCAAACTATTTAATGGGGCTAAGACTAAAGAGGACTGCGAAGATTTACAAAGGGACCTGAACAAACTAGGGGAGTGGGCGACGAGATGGCAGATGAAGTTCAATGTAGAGAAATGTAAAGTCTTGCACGCAGAAAACAGAAACCTGAGGTACAACTACACGATGGGAGAGCTGGAGTAATGGGTGAAAGTAGCCTAGAAAAGGACTTAGGGGTACTGGTAGACAAGACAATGAAACCGTCGGCCCAGTGCGCAGCGGCCTCTAAGAAGGCGAACAGAATGCTAGGTATCATCAAGAAAGGTATTACAACCAGAACGAAGGAAGTTATCTTGCTGTTGTATCGGGCGATGGTGCGCCCGCATCTGGAGTACTGCGTCCAATACTGGTTGCTGTACCTTAAGAAGGACATGGCGATACTCGAGAGGGTCCAGAAAAGAGCGACGAGATTGATAAAAGGTATGGAAAACCTTTCCTATGCTGAAAGATTGGAGAAACTGGGGCTCTTTTCCCTGGAACAGCGGAGGCTTAGAGGGGACATGATAGAGATTTACAAGATCATGAAGGGCATAGAGAAAGTGGAGAGGGACAGATTCTTCAAACCTTCGAAGACTACAAGAACGAGAGGGCATTCAGATAAATTAAAAGGGGTCAGATTCAGAACCAATGCTAGGAAATTCTTCTTCACCCAAAGTGTGGTGGACACCTGGAATGTGCTTCCGGAGGGTGTGATAGGACAGAGTACGGTACTGCAGTTCAAGAAGGGATTAGATGATTTCCTGAAGGAAAAGGGGATAGAAGGGTATAGATAGAGGATTAATATGCAGGTCCTGGACCTGATGGGCCGCCGCGTGAGCGGGCTGCTGGGCATGATACAGCTATACACTCTTGAGGAGCATAGAGAAAGGGGAGACATGATTGAGACATTTAAGTACATCACAGGTCGTGTCGAGGCGGAAAGCGATATATTCTTCCCCAGGGGACCCTCGGTCACAAGGGGGCACCCGCTCAAACTCAGAGGAGGGAAATTTAATGGTGACACCAGGAAGTATTTCTTCACAGAAAGGGTTGTAGATCACTGGAACAAACTTCCGGTGCAAGTGGTCAAGGCCACCAGCATGCTCGACTTTAAGAATAAATGGGACATCCACGTGGGATCCCTATGGGGGTCGAACTAAGGATCTGGGTCATTAGCACTCAGACTTGATGGGGTGGGTCAGAAGAGTGGGCAGACTTGATGGGCTGTAGCCCTTTTCTGCTGTCATCTTTCTATGTTTCTATGATGGACCTCTGGTCTGACCCAGCAGAGGCACTGCTTATGTTCTTATGTTCTGTACTCCCCTCTGTCCTCCAACTCAGCCAGCTGATTAACCGTTCCCCTTAACTGTATCCATGACATCCTGTTTGTCTGTCTTGGCTGTTTAAATTGTAAGCTCTTTAGAGCAGGGACTGTCTTCTTTGTGACTCTGTATAGCGCTGCGTGAGTCTGGTAGCGCTATAGAAATAATTCGTAGTAGTGGTAATTATACTTTTCTCAGCCCCAAATTTTCAAATCCAGAAACTTAAATGGCTAATACCCAATGTTAGCTACATAAATCCATTTGAATATTGACTCCAAAATGTATAACCGATATTGTACCTCCTGTACTTGAATGTAACACAACTTGAGCAATTAGAAATAAAAAAATAAAAAATAACAGATGAGAGGTAAATCCAAATGTACATTAAACACAGAACCAAATATCTTTGCCGTGTCTACTTCTGAAACATAGGGGTGTGTGCGCATGTTTCTTGTAAAGAACAAAGTTGAGGATTATATATGAGAAAAGCTTGTGTTAACCAATGCAATTTTGTTGGTTCAGCTTAACACAAAGGAAAATAAAACCTAATTTGGGCTGATCCCATTTAAAATGGAGATGAAATAATTGCCTTTTACGGTAACTCCTTTTGTCTGAGCTCCGCTCTCCACGCAGTGTCCAGGCAGTGGATGGATTGCGAAGCTGCATTGGGAAATGTTATTTCAAAGCAAACTCAAGGAACATTTATTTAATAAAATGGAAAATCAATAGAATTTTAATTTTAAAAAGTAAGAGCCAATGCCAAGCTGTCTCTTAAGGACGCATGATAAGAATTCATATCCTTCCGTGTCTCTGCTACATGAAAAACATGCATTGTTTAGTAGAGCTGATTTAATGATCTTAATTCTGGTTTGTATAGGGCTTTGATCTCCCTTCAACAGTTTGTGTCATCTCTCTTTTATTCCTTCTGCTAGGCTGTAGTTTTCCAGATGCTGACTAATCTTTATTGTTCTTAGGTTACTGTTTCATTGACTTTCACTTTGAGCAGCCTGAGCCCTCACTCAGCTCTTTTTTTGTTTGGGTCTACCAGTAATTAAGCTGATTTTATTGACTGGCTCCCTTTCTGCTGGTGAAATTGGTCTCATCCTAGTTTTCGTGTATTCATTCATATTTCTTATTTTGTTATATACTCCCCTGACCTTTATTTAAAAAAAATAAAAAATGGCCCAAAGTGGTGTATAATATCATTAAAGAAGATAACAGCATTATTAAAAACAAATACAACCCCCCCCAAACAGTTTTTTAATGTGAGACTTTCCTGTGCACTAACGCCTTTATGCAATGTGGCAGTAAATTAGGGCTTTTTCTAAAAAAAAAAAAAAAGGTTTTGTGGGTCCTCTGCTAATTTATCTATTTACATGCAAGACCTGCAGTTACTGCTTCCTATTTATCAGAAGCTACGGGGGCATAAGATGAAGTTAAGTTTCAAGTTTATTAGGTTTTTATATACCGCCTATCAAGGTTATCTAAGCGGTTTTACAATCAGGTACTCAAGCATTTTCCCCTATCTGTCCCAGTGGGCTCACAATCTATCTAATGTACATGGGGCTATAGAGGATTGAGTGACTTGCTCAAGGTCACATGGAGCAGCACAGGGTTTGAACCCATAACCCCAGGGTGCTGAGGCCACACACTCCTCCTCCAAAGTTAAGAGGTGATAGGCTCTGGAGTAATCTAAGGAAATAGTTTTGTATAGAAAGGGTGGTTGATCTGTGGAACAGTCTCCCAGAAGAGGTGGTAGAGACAGAGAATGCGTCTGAATTCAAGAGGGCCTGGGATAGGCACGAGGGATCTCTAGGGAGAGAAAGATAATGGTTACTGTGCATGGACAGACTAGATGGGCCATTTGGCCTTTATCTGCCATCATGTTACAATGTTTCTATAACCATAAACTTCTATGACATCACAAAGCAGCTGTAAAGAGCCTTAGCCTATAGGAAGAGGAGATGCAAATGTTAAGAGCCTTAGTCAATAGGGAGAGGAGGAGATAATGGTTACTGCAGATGGGCAGACTAGATGTGCCATTTGGCCTTTATCTGCCATCATGTTACAATGTTTCTATAACCATAAAGTTCTATGACATCACAATGCAGGTGTAAAGAGCCTTAGCCTATAGGAAGAGGAGATGCAAATGTTAAGATCCTTAGCCAATAGGGAGAGGAGGAGATAATGGTTACTGCAGATGGGCAGACTAGATGGGCCATTTGGCCTTTATCTGCCATCATGTTACAATGTTTCTATAACCATAAACTTCTATGACATCACAAAGCAGCTGTAAAGAGCCTTAGCCTATAGGAAGAGGAGATGCAAATGTTAAAAGCCTTAGCCAATAGGAAGAGGAGGAGATAATGGTTACTGCAGATGGGAAGACTAGATGGGCCATTTGGCCTTTATCTGCCGTCAGATGGGCGCTCTGTGTGATTCTATAATCCATGCCCACCTCTGGAGGTAGCAGAGAAGCACTTGAACAATAACCTCCTGATTCAATATAGTGCACCCAAATCTGTACGTATTGCAGATTTGCATGTGCAGCTTAATTGTATAACAAACCAACTAGCACCAATTACCAATTAACAAGTAAATATTGGCACTAATTAGAATCTACGTGCACAATTTCTAGACTTATTCTATAGCATGGTGCACGAACATTCTATTGCATGGATCTTAAAAAGGGTCTTGGGCAGGGCAGGTCATGGACATTCCTATAAGTTAGGTGCACTGTTATAGAACACGCCCAATCCACACACAACTTAGGCGCAGGCATTTAGGCCTAGCTTTCACTGGCATAAAGGCCTGCGCCTAAATGTCGGTTACGCAGGGCGCTATGTGTGATTCGATAATCCACGTCTAGCTCTGGAGGCAGTTTATATAATAGTGCTAAGTGCTGATTTTTTTCAGCGCCAAATTTTAGGCAACATATTTATTTATTATGATTTCTATCCCGTTGTCCCCAAAGAGCACCTACCCCCCACTCAAAGGCACCCAGCGTAAGAAGATGTTTGACAGTGTAGTAGCGACGCAAGCAGCGAAATTGGACCATGCCATCTCCAACCTGCTGATGACAACAAGCGATTTCAAATCTTTTCGCAAAGAAATCAAAACCCATCTATTCAAAAAATTTATACAGATGTCATAACTCCAACCTGGATTCCACTCAGTGTGGCTCCCTCATCCTCCCTCCATCACCAGTTACCCTCCCCCTCAAAGCCCAAGCTTGTCATCTGCTTCCCTAATTGCATATATACTGAAACTGCACTATATCCTATCTGTACAGCATCCCGAATTGTATATCCACTGGAATAGCCCAGTCCTCCTTGCCGTATCCCATTCCTTAAACTATACTACACCATTCTTCTTGTAACTCCTCTGGAAATGTTCTTCTTCTTGTAACTCTTCTGGAAAAAGTCCAGAAGTCTCTTTGTAATCATCCTGGAAATGTCCAGATGTCTCTTGTAATCAGCCCAGAACTGCAAGGTTGAGGCGGAATAGAAATCAGTAATGTAATGTAATGTAATTAAAGGTTTAACATACCGTATATACTCGAATATAAACCGGGATATTTGGGCCAGAAAATTGGCCCAAAAATGTGGGTTCCGGTTTATATTCAAGCCAACTATTTTTCCTCTTTTTATGGGTGAAGGGGGGGTCTCGACTTATATTCGGATCGACATATATTCGAGTAAATATAGTATTTAATTAACAGGTTACAATTTACACTAGATTAGCCATAATTTCACTACATGTTTCTGAGAGATCTAATACTAATACAGTAAAACTTTGGTTTGCGAGCATAACTCGTTCCAGAAGCATGCTTGTAATCCAAAGCACTCGTATATCAAAGCAAATTTCCCCATAGGAAATAATGGAAACATGCTACCATTTACAGACCAATATCTATCTTCCATCAAAAAACCTTCACCATACAAGTTTATAAAATGTATTTAAATTCAAGGTTCAGTGAAAACAATGTGAATGTCATGTGGAATGAAGTAATATTCGGCACTGAATGTTACTCGGGAGTATCCAAGATGGCTGCCATATGTAAAAGCCTGGTTGTGTAAAGGTTCTCAAGCTCTTTTGATTTAGTTTGATTTGGCAGCAGCATTTGATGTCATCGATCATGAGGTCTTATTATATTTCTTAGAAGAAATTGCAATCATGGGACCAGTTTTGAACTGGTTTAGGGGGTTTTCTTAACCTTAGAACATACAGAGTAAAAATGAATAATTTGTTTTCTCTGTCATGGATTTCTAAATGTTATGTTATGTGCAATCTTATATCCTGCCGAATACTCGTGAATCAGAGTTCTAGATGGATTACAAGCAGCATATCATTATATACATAGAATCATACATGCTGCATAGAATTATGCATGTTACATATAATTAAAACAATGCACTAATTTTAGATATTTATCAAGGTGCCAATAGATACAAGTCAATATTATAGCCAGAATATACACTTTCTTAAGGCTATGAAAACACCTTGTTCAAATTTTCCCCGACCCTCAGTGGCACCACTCAGGACTCAAACTTCTCATCGTCTTAAGCTTTATGTGTCAGTTCGTCATCGGGTCTATTACTTTTTAGTAGAGCTTAATCATATTTATATTATTATTTGATAAATTCTTATAAAGGTGAATTTTTAGCTTAAAATATGGCTAAGTCTTCTTGGTTAGAGATGTCAGCACTATTTTGGGATATCAAAGCCGACACATAAACTGACACATAAAGCTTAAGACGATGAGAAGTTTGAGTCCTGAGTGGTGCCACTGAGGGTCGGGGAAAATTTGAACAAGGTGATGGTAGATGCAACACTGAAGGCATCGGCGCAATGCGCCACGGCCTCAAGGAAAGCAAACAGAATGTTGGGTATCATTAAGAAGGGTATTACAACCAGGACGAAAGAAGTCATCATGCCGCTGTATCGTGCAATGGTGCGGCCGCATCTGGAGTACTGCGTCCAGTACTGGTCACCGTACCTCAAGAAAGACATGGCGGTACTTGAGGGAGTACAAAGAAGAGCAACTAGACTGATAAAGGGAATGGAAAATCTCCCATATACCGAAAGATTGAAGCAGTTGGGACTTTTCTCCCTGGAGAAACGAAGACTTAGAGGAGACATGATAGAAACCTTCAAGATCCTGAAGGGCATAGAAAAAGTAGACAGGGGCAGATTTTTCAAACTAAGGGGCGCCACAAGTACAAGGGGGCACTCGGAGAAATTGAAAGGGGACAAGTTTAGAACAAATGCTAGGAAGTTCTTTTTCACTCAGAGGGTGGTGGATACATGGAACGCGCTTCCAGAGGCTGTTGTAGACAAGAAAACATTAAATGGTTTCAAAGAAGGTTTGGATAGATTCCTAGAAGAAAAAGGGATTGAGGGGTATAGATAGGTATAGACCATTGCTCAGGCAATGGGCCTTATGGGCCACCGCGGGAGCGGACCGCTGAGCATGATGGACCTGGGGTCTGCCTCAGCGGAGGCAACTTCTTATGTTCTTATGTTCTTATGTAGGTGTTTTCATAGCCTTAAGAAAGTGTATATTCTGGCTATAATATTGACTTGTTACATATAATTATGCATGAAATGAAAGATGAAGGCAGGTAGAACAGTGCATATACTGTACAGTGGTTGCACCAGTTTTGATTGGAAGAGAGTTCCGTATATTTGCAATTTGGTAGTTAAATGATGTGCTATGAGGCGTCTTGTATTATGTCTTTCAGAGTTGGGATCAGGCGGTCAGAGTCATGATGATTAGCAAATCTACCTAATAGTTCAGTAAATCTGGAGAAGTTATTAGGATCATCACCATAAAGGATTTTGAATGCTAAGCAGCATAGTTTGAATTCTATTCGCTTTTATATCTGTAGCCAGTGTAGCTTATGAGCAGCGGTGTGACGTGGGCAAATCTTGAATTGTAGTATATGAGCTTTGCTGCTGTGTTTTGTATCAACTGGAGATTATTCATTTGTTTCATGAAAATTCCTAGTGCATTGCAGTAGTCCAGTAGAGACAGTACAGTTGACCATAGTAGTATCCTGTAGTGTTGTTGGAAGAAGTGGTCTCTGACCCTCCTTAACTTCTGTAGAGTAAGAAAGGATTTCCAGACTAAATTGTTAACATGGTCTTCAGAACTCAGCAAACTGTGGGGAACCCTAGGGATCCCTTTTGTCACCCATTTTATTCAATATTGTGATGTCATCTTTGGGGAAAGAGCTGGAAAAATATGCAGTAAAAAATTGCATTTATGCAGATGCCATTACACTGATGGTACAACGGAGGAGTCATGAGGATAAGATGTCAATAATTCAGCCATGGGTATACAGTTCAAAGAACTGGTAGTAGCACTGCAAAGACTCAAAGACTCGACACTGACAGTGTTTCGGAACCAATCCCTTTGTCAAGAGTCTCGAAGGATGATTTCTCTATCGCATGAAAAATGCATTAAGCGCAGGTAAATGTTTGAAACGAGCAGAGCCAAAAACTGGTGTCCAAAGCAATGCTTTGACTCGGGACCATTAGCTTTGCTTTGGACACCAGTTTTGGGCTCTGCTCGTTTCAAGCACTTACCTGCGCTTAATGCATTATTCATGCGATGGAGAAATCATCCTTCGAGACTCTTGACAAAGGGATTGATTCCGAAACACTGTCAGTGTCGAGTCTTCGCAGTGCTATTACCAATAAACTGTTCTTCAAGTTTTCAGGTTTTTATTAAAAATTTGATACATTCGCTTATCAAAAACTGTATACCTGTGGCTGAATTATTGACATCTTATCCTCATGACTACCTCCGTTGTGCTGTGCTTCTGTCGTCGTTGAGGCCTTTTGGGGCTTTCTCTTCCGTGATTACACTGATGGTACCAGTAGAAGATATGCATATTAATATTAGTTTCAAGGCTGAATACTGCGTTAATATAGTGGAAAAGTGGATAGCTACACATAGATATAATAGAATTTAGATAAAATAATTTTTTTGTCATTTAATTCCAAACAGAGAGCATTATGTCAGACTTTGATAATTAATGGATCTAGCTTTCCGGTGGAGACAGATGTAAAAAGTTTGGGAGTAGTGTTAGATAATAATCTTTCTTTTGAAAAATATGTTGCTCTGCTGACAAAGAAAGTTTTTTTTTTCCTGTATTTAAGATGATTAAGGAGAATTAGGCACTATTTTGAGCTTGTTCAATCTAAACTGATTTTGCAAACCTTAATGCAAGGGTTCTTTTTACAAAGCCGCAGTAGCGATTTCCAGTGTGGCAAATGCGACGAAGCCCATAGGAATTGAACAGGCTTCATCGCATTTGCCATGCGGGAAAGGCGTCCTAATCAATTGGCCTACTGTGATTTGTTATTTGTGGGATGTAGTGACACACTTTTAAAGAAGCTGCAAACATTGCAAAATGCGGCGGCTAGGGTTGGTTCACTCTGCTGGCAAATTTGATAGGGTAACACCACTGCTAATTAATAATAATAATAATATTAATAACTTTATTTTTCTATACCGCCATAATCAGGCAACTTCTAGGTGGTTTACATTGAAAGAAGGCTGGACAGTCAGCGAATAACAATAAGTCTAAATAGAAAGCTTACATACTACTTGGGGTTCCGTGGGTAAAGAATACATGACAGGAGCTTCTTGAGAGAAAGAAAAGGCGTTTACAGTGGGGGAAATCCTAGTGAGAGGACTGAATTAGTCAATGAATTTGTCGAATAGGGCGGTTTTAATTGATTTTCGGAATGCATTGTAAGTCAGATTGGGTTCATTTATGCGGTTTCTCAGCCAGACTTGATGTCTGTTCGCTTGGAACTTAAAGGTTCTATCCAGGAAGGATTTGTATCCACATCCCGTGATCTTTGGGTATGCAAAGATGTTTTTGTTTCTGGTTGTTCGTGTGGGGTTGTGTAGAGTGAAGTGAGTTTGCAGGTAGGAAGGTGCTGGTCCCCAGACTTGTTTGAAACAGATGCAAGCAAATTTGAATAGTATTCGTGCTTCTATTGGTAGCCAGTGCAGTTTTTTGTAGTAGGGGCTAATGTGGTCATTTTTTCTCAGACCGAAGATTAGGTGAACAGTTGTGTTTTGTAATAATCTCAGGTTTTTTTACTGTTTTTTTGTGGGATACCCAGATAGATGATGTTGCAGTAGTCAAGGATGGATAGGATCAGCGATTGCACCAGTAACCTGAAGGATGTTGGGTTGAAGTATTTTTTAATGGTCCTTAGTTTCCACAGCGTGAAAAAACATTTTTTCACCAGTAAGTTTGTGTGGTCAGTCATGGTTAGGTGAGTATCTAGAGTGATACCGAGTATTTTTATGGTTTTGGATATTGGGTATTCGTGATTGTTTATTTTTATTGATGTTCTCGCAATTTTGTCATTAGGGCTTGCCAAAAAGACTTTTGTTTTCTCTGCGTTCAGTTTCAGTTTGAAATTGGTGGTCCATTTTTCGATTTCTGTCATAATGTTTGAGAGATTGTCAACGATTTCATTTGTGATGTCGTTTAAGGGGATTAGAATGGATATGTCGTCTGCGTATATGTAGTGCTTTAAGTTTAGTTTTTGTAGGAGGTGACCTAAGGAGGCGATATAGATATTGAATAGAGTGGGCGATAGGGGGGAGCCTTGGGACACGCCCGACGGGTTTTTCCACAGGTTGGAGTAATTTCTATTGCTGGTTACTCGGTAGAATCTGTTTGTTAGGAATTCTTGGAACCATTTCTTTACCATTCCCGAGATTCCCATTACATCAAGGCACAGTAGCATGATTTCATGATCTACCAGGTCAAACACACTGCTGAGGTCTAGTTGTAGGATCAGTGCGCTATTGCCTTTGCTAAAGAGATCATAAAGGTGGTTTAGTATGGAGGCTAAGACAGTTTCTGTGTTGTATCCTTTCCTGAATCCTGATTGGTGTTCACTAAGGATGTTAAATTTGTCTAGGTAGTTTACTAGTTGAAGATTGACCAATCCTTCCTGTATTTTTGTGAAAAGGGGAATGCTTGCTATGGGCCTGAAATTGGGTGTCAGTGCTGTAGAGGTTTTCTGATCTTTGGGGATAGGAGTGATCAGTACGTGTCCCATTTCCTTGTTTAATGTTCTGCTTGTAAGGGTAGTTGTTAGCCATGCAAATAGCTCCCTTTTGAAGTCTGGTGGGGCAACTGTCATGATTTTGGAGGGACATACGTCAAGTAGACAGTTAGATTTGGTGTAGTTGTTGAATAAATTTAGGAACTGATGCCAGTTTGGGAATTCGAAGTGGTCCCAGATCATGTCTGCGCTGGAGTCTTGGTCATGGGGTTCGAGGTAGTGAAGTGTATTTGTTGTGGGTGTGGGTAGAGTTGCTCTTAGATCAGCAATTTTATTTTTAAAAAAGTTGGCTAGGATTTGTGCTGATGGAGTGCGCTCATTGTCCTTTTTCAGGATTTGTGTTGTATCTGTTAGTGTTTTTAATAGTTTGAACAATTTTTTACTGTTTATTTTTGTAATACCAATTTTTTGTGCATAGTACTTAGTGCGTTTTTATTTGATCAGGTTTTTGTATATTTTCATTTTTTGTTTCCAGCTTGTCTTGTCTGTCTCCTGAAGGGCATAGAAAAAGTAGACAGGGACAGATTCTTCACAATGTGGGGAACCACAAGTACAAGGGGGCACTCGGAGAAATTAAAAGGGGGCAGGTTTAGAACAAACGCTAGGAGGTTCTTTTTTACCCAGAGGGTGGTGGATACATGGAATGCGCTTCCGGAGGCCGTGATAGGCCAGAGCACGTTACAGGGCTTCAAAAAAGGTTTAGATAGGTTCCTAGAGGATAAAGGGATTGAGGGATACAATTAGGAGTTGAGCTAGGTTATAGAAATAGTCAGGGACCACTGCACAGGTGATAGGCCTGAGGGGCCGCCGTGGGAGTGGACCGCTAGGCGGGATCTGCGGCCAACAAGAAAGAGATCAGCCAGACACCCTAAAATACGTGCAAAATCTCATGTAGTAAGTCAGTTAACAACCTGGTTTGGTCATTTTGCTGCTGTTTCCTCAATTAATGACATGGCCGCCGAGAGGGGAGCAAAGTCTGCCCAATCCAGCTTCCAAGGAGGGGGCCCAGAGCGGGCAATAGAAGAGTTTGATGAATGCAAATTCTGAAAAGTAAAATACCATCTACAAGCGGTAGGTTTATCACTCTGAAAGGAGGAGGTCAACAGGCCTGGAGCAAGCCCCCAACTCTCAGTCCCGAAGGTAGGCCATAAGAAAGAAGCCTGAAGTGTGTGTGTGTGTATGTGTGTGTTGGGGGGGGGGTGTAGATGAAAATGTGTAGGTTAAACATAAAGGAATCCTGTATGGAAGGCATGGAATCAATTAAGCTTAATGGTGATTAGATAGCAATGTTCGTAATTGAGAAGCAAACCCAGTGCTGGGCAGACTTCTACATTTTGTGCTCTGATCATGGCTGAACAGATAGGCCAATGTCAAGCAGACTGTTACAGTCTGTGCCCTTAAAATGGCAAGGACAAATCAAGTACATATATGTAGTATCATATTACATAGTGCAACAAAAAAGGAAGGAGGGGTCCAACCTTGTCTGCAGAAAAAAACAACCAGGAACAAACGCTTTACAGGAGTTGGCGATTCTCGGCGTATTGGACCTTTTGGTTTATGATTTTTTATTCTATATTTTTTGTGGCATATTTTTCAAACCTTTTTGCATATTGGACCCTTGACGAAGGTTTGTCCGAAACACGGACCGTGTCGGGTCCCTTGTTTGGTAAAAAGGTTTTTATAAATTTATATTTGTCACAATAAATTCTGCCTGCATCTTGTACACATCTGTATCATATTACATAGTAACATAGTAAATGCCGGCAGATAAAGACCTCAATGGTCCATCCAGTCGGCCCAAACGTACACTCTATAATTTAAAGATTTAATTTAAATTGTTTTTTTTCTTAGATATTTCTGGGCCAGAAACCCAGAGCTCTGCCCGGTATTGTGCATCTACTGGAATCTCCGTCGAAGCTCACTCCAGCTCATCTAAATCATCCCAGCCCATCCTCAACTGAATGGCCATATATGTGACATAGACAGTGCAAGTCTGCCCAATACTGGCCTTAGTTCTTCAGTATATACCAGGGGTGTCAAATGTCGGTCCTCGAGGGCCGCAAACTAGTCGGGCTTTCAGGATTTTCACAATGAATATGCATGAGACCTATTTGCATCCACTGCTTTCATTGTATTTTTAAAGATGCGTTTAATGTGTGAGCTTAATTAAGGATTATTATTAAATTTTTTCTCTTTTACCTTTTTATTTCCCCATTATTTCCCCTACCTGTTGTATTTTTACCATTTATGTTTTCTTTAATATATACGATTGTAGTTCTACCCTTTCTTTCCTCATGTGTCTTAGTTTGTATGACTTTATTTATTATTCTGTATGATAATGTATTAAATTTTATGTATCCTTTTATAATTAATCTGATGTATCTATTTTTTATCTGTAAATCGCTTAGCAAATTAAATTAAGCGATTCAATAAGTCAACAATAAACTTGGAACTTGAACTTAAACTTATGCTAATAGATCTCATGCATATTCATTGGGGAAATCCTGAAAACTCAACTGGATTGTGGCCCTCATGGAGGGACTGACACCCCTGTCATAGATGGAATTTCATTCCAAGCCTCCGTTAATTTAAACATGTAAGAATTCACCAGTTTTCTTTTAGGTCTAATTCCCTTAAAAACTAGATCTTTGAGCATTCGAGATTAACAGAACCAGAGGTGTAAAGATACCAAACAGGAGTTTGAAAACAATACAGGCACATTTAAATTGAATCCTGAAACAGACAGGAAGCCAGTGAAGTTTTTCCAGCAAAGAAGGCCCATGTTCAAGAAAACATATGCTCATTTCTCAAGATGTCCTTATTGGCCTTATTCAAGTATATGTACCATTCAAAGATTCAACGAGCTGAGATTTTATCTTATTTCATAATCTCGTTCCAGTTCAAGCTACTGGCACTTGGATTTTGCTTTTTCTTCCTCAAACAGGAATTCGCTACATCTGCTGTTAATCACCAGCTGTGGCTCCAAAGATGTATTTAACCATTGGAACATTTTGGCAAAGAAGTCATATAGCTCCTTTTCCTCTTGTATAAACTCTTTACTTCCTCTTACATTAAAGCCGTGGCCGAATCTAGGGGCTTACATTAATCAGGCATTTTCCTGGGGATCCTGGCCAAATCCTGACTGAAATGAGGAGGAGGAAAAATCGCTACGGCACTGCCTTCCAGACAGATCTCTTCTCAAAAGCCCTGCTCTCAAAGAAATATTTCCCCCCTATGCACCGATCATGACAGCTTTACAGGAAACAATAATGGTTTAATCTCTTGAAAAATGGAGTTCCTGTGTTGTGGTACCCCTTTAAGGTAATGAAAATAAACCTACAAAAAATTAGCAGCGGCCGCCACTGCCAAAAACCGAATCCTTATTGGAGTCAACTGGTTTCAGCTCCATCCTTCCCTGTAACAGCTGAATGAGAAATGATGTTTTTTTCTGTGGCCGCCTGCCTTGTGCTGGGCCAGATGTATTCCCATTCTGAAGACCAGTTTTCAAAGGGATATAGGTGTCTATACATGGAATTGGTGCATGGATCCCTGGGTCTGAAACTGACCAGTGCAGGGCGTGGCAAAGCTACATTTAGCCACTTTTCAGGTAGGTTGGGGTTAGGATCAGGGATCAGGGCCTACTCTCTGCGTTCTTTCACTCCTTGTAACTTTGGGGAAATCACTTAAGCCTTCATTGCCACAGGCAGAAAAGAAGTATCTATACAGTATATCATATTTAAACAGTGGTGTGGTAAGGGGAGGGGCGCGGACCGCCCCGGGTGCCACCTTGATGGCGCTGGCAGCTCTCCACCCCACCCTGCCACACCATGCTATGCTCGCACCATACCTCCCCTCCACCCCGTATCTCTGTAGATCTTTGCCAGCGCGAGCAACTTCTCCTGCCTGTTGCTCATGCTGATCTGGTTCCCCTCTGAATTACTTCCGGGTCAGGGGGCAAGGAAATGACATCAGAGGGAACTTGGTCGCAACGTTGGTGCGAGCGGTATGCTGGAGAAGCCACTCGCGCTGATGAAGATTTACAGAGGTACATGGGGAGGGAAGGGTGAGTATGCAGTGGGGGGTGGGAAGGATCGGGGATGGGCACGGAAGGAATGGTGGGGGGAGAGTAGGGCGTGAGGGGGCGCCACTGCCCTGGGCATCTCCTACCCTTGCTACGCCACTTTGATTGCAGTCATGGAAAGGCAGAATCTCAAATCCCATCCCCTTTCCTTTCAATCTTTTCTCTCAGAGATCCTCCATGCTTATCCCCTGTTTTCTTAAATTTCAGATACATCCACTGCATCCTGAGTAGAGTAGAATGGGTTCAAATGGATCGATTTTTCACTCCGTCAAAAATGACAAAGACTAGGGGACACTCGATGAAGTTACAGGGAAATACTTATAAAACCAATAGGAGGAAATTTTTTTCACTCAGAGAATAGTTAAGCTCTGGAACACGTTGCCAGAGGATGTGGTAAGAGTGGATAGCTTAGCTGGTTTTAAGAAAGGTTTGGACAAGTTCCTGGAGGAAAAGTCCATAGTCTGTTATTGAGAAAGACTTGGGGGAAGCCACTGCTTGCCCTGTATCGGTAGCATGGAATATTGCTACTCCTTGGGTTTTGGCCAGGTACTAGTGATCTGGATTGGCCACCGTGAAAACAGGCTACTGGGCTTTATGGACCATTGGTCAGACCCAGTAAGGCTATTCTTATGTTCTTATGTGAGCCAAGTATAGGACAGTCAAGCCATTGTGACATCACTGATGCGTTGGCTCTTTGGAATTGGTGGAATAAGGCATTATGACATCACAATCTAAATTCTGGAATGTTGCTACAATTGGGTTTCTGCCAGATACTGTGACCTGAATGGGCCACCATGAGAATGGGCTACTGGGCTTGATGGACCATTGGTCTGACCCAGTAAGGCTATTCTTATGTTCTTATCCATCGCATCCACTACCCTTCCGTAAAGAAATTTGTCCCTGGATTACTCTTGAGTCTGGCCCATTTCACCTTCTTCCTATATCCTCTTTTTTCCAGAGCTTCCTATTGGGTGGATTATTTTTAGCCAAAAGCGACTGGGAAAATCCTGAAACGTATTTTCTGTGTTGTTAACAGCGCACACTCTTTATGAATAGTGTACAGGTTCAATGACATTAAATGACAACATATACAACAAAAAAAGTCCAAAACACGACACTGGAAAGAAAACGGAACAAGAAGTTGGCACAGTTCTATTAATATAATAAATTGTTCCAGCGCTTCAATATTTCAAACTGTCAAATTCATAGCATAGTATTTATTCTAGTGAGGGGTTTATCAATTCCATATGTTGTTTTAGCCAATATTTTCACTTATAAAACCTCAGCTGGTGACTCATTTCATAAGAACATAAGAATAGCTATACTGGGTCAGACCAATGGTCGATCTAGTCCTGTATCCTGTTTCCAACAATGGACCAATCCAGGTCATAAGTACTTGGCAGAAACCCAAATAGTAGCAACATTCCGTTCTACTGATCCCAGGGCAAGGAGTGGCTTCTTCCATGGTCTGTCTCAGTAGCAAACTATGGACTTTTCCTCCAGGAACTCATCTAACCCTTTTTTTTTTCAAACCGAGATAAGCTATCCGCTGTTACCGCATTCTGTGGCAACAAGTTCCAGAGCTTAACTATCCTTTGAGTGAAAAAATATTTTCTCCTACCTGTTTTAAAAAGTATTTCCATTGAGTGTCCCCTGGTCTTTGTACTTTTTGAGAGGGAAAAGAAAGAAAAGGGATTGGGACTTGTATACAATCATACTCAAAGTTTCAAGTTTCAAGTTTAAGTTTCAAGTTTATTAGGAGACTTGATAAATCGCTTAATCGAATATTCTAAGCGATGTACATTTTAAAATTTACAATTTAAAAAACGAAAAACAATAACAATGTAATACATTACAGTACATACAATATTTAAATAATGGTTAAAATACTCTTAATTTAACATTGATAAACATAAGGAAAGGAGGGATGAAATGCAATGAAAGCAGTGAAAGCAGTTTACGTACGGGTACTTCAAGCATTTTCCCTATTTGTCCTGGTGGGATCACAATCTATCTAAAAGCACCTGGGGCAGTGGAGGATTGAGTGACTTGCCCAGGGTCACAAGGAGCAGTGTGGGGTTTTGAACCCACAACCTCAGGGTGCGAAGGCTATGGTTCTAACCGCTACACCACACTCTCTAACCAGTGGAAAAGTGATTCACCTTTACCTGTTCTACACAACTCAGGATTTTGTAGACCTTAATCATATCCCCCCTCGGCCGTCTCTTTTCCAAGTTGAAGAGCCCTTTAGCTTTTCCTAATATGATAAGCATTTCTTTTTTTAAAAAAAATTATTTATTCATTTTTACAACTTACAACAAGTGTAATCAGAAATAACATTTAAACTTACAAACATCACTTGAATTTCTATTACAATCATCTTAAATTAATGAAATTTATCCCCCCCTCCTACTCTTACCATATCATATGTAATCAGGTATATCATATAATATACTATGATAAGCATTTCTTCCTCTTTATTATTCTGGTTGCTCTTCTTTGAACTTTTTCTAATTCCGCAATATCTTTTTTTTAGATACGGTGACCAGAACTGAACACTCAAGGAGAGATCATACCATGGAGTGATACAGAGGCATTATAATATTCTTGGTCTTATTTACCATTCTTTTCCATCTTGTTTGCTTTTTTGGCCACCACTGCACACTGGACAGAAGATTTCAACTTAGGGGCAAATTCTATAACTGGCGTCCCGATTTTAGGCAGCAGTAGGCGTCCTACCGCTGTCTAACCAGCCAATCGGGACGCATGTTTTTAGAAAAAAATTAACCTTTGTTTTCAAGCAGATTTTCAAGGACACCAAGCCGCAAAATGGTATAAGAATATAAACAAATTTTTAAACAAAAAAAAGAGATCAGGACTTAGGGATATTTGGAGTATTGAGATAGGACAGATAATTTCTCCATCTCAATGGCAAAAAATTTTGGTCCTGGAGAATACATACTACAAGATCAGCATCTATGAGTCAAACATGGTTGTTTATATTACATAGAGTTTTATGGACCCCTACGAGATTACAAAAATTAGATAGTAGTAGATCTAATAGATGCTGGCATTGTAGGATAGAAGTGGGGACATTGGACCATTTACTATTCTTTTGTCCCTGCATTAATTCCTTTTGGAAATTAATTTGGCCCCAAATTAATAATTTATTAGAAAATCATGTTGGACTATCATATGATACAATATTATTTGGAACAGCAATGAGAACACAAAGTCCGATTTCAGCTAGCAATAATAAACTTTTATTAATTTTAACAGGGGTCGCCATACAGAAAATTACTCAGAACTGGAAGGATTACACTAAATTGAATTACACTTTTTGGTGGAATTCAATTTGTCATATATATAAAATGGAAAAAGTATTGGCATTACAACGAGGTTATATTAAAAAATTTAATAAAATATGGGGACCATTGACAAATTATTCTACTGATCAGATATAATAACACATGTATAGAACATATAGAAGGGGTAGGGAGGGAAAACTATTGTAATATTAATATGATATAAAATTCTGATAAAGGGTTTATTTCATTCACATTGTAAGAACATTTAATAATAATTTCAAGTGTTTTTTCATAATTGAATGTATTACATGTATTTCACTTGATGTAAGAATTTAAAAAAAGAATAAAAAAAAAAACAAAAAGAAAAAAATTAACCAAGGTAGGCGGCCTACACTGTAGGCGTTGTCACGGGTCTAGGGTGATGCCTCGGAATACCTAAGCTTGCCCAAGACTGGGTGTGGGTGTAGTTTCACCCGGATGTGGCCTTGGGTGAGATTAAGCGGCCCTAGGCATTTCCCTAGAGCCATGACAGACATCTGAAATGTAGGCCATTAAAATACTGGCCTACATTTCAAATAGACGTGGCCACCGAGCTGATGGCAGCAAGGAAATCTTCCTGGTGTGATCAGCTGAGTGGCCGTGGCAGGGAACCCCAAAAACCCACTGCAAGTCGACTGGCAGGAGGGATGCCCATTCCCTTCTGTCGCCACCCTTAAACCCCCTGACACTGTCTGCGGCAGGAGGGATGCCCAATCCCTCCTCCCACCCCCCTAAACCCCCACCCAACATTGTCCACAGCAGGAAGGATGTCCAGCACAGCACAGCAGGAGGATTTGCAACGAGAGGCACATCCTGTAGGCAGGCAGCCGGCATGGGCGACTCTCTTCCTCGCCAGTGTGTTGCAACACACCAGAAATCTTAGGAGGCACACTGTTCTAGCTGATGGTATAAATAACCTATTGTCTTGTATAGATCTAAGGGCACGTGAAGGTGAATATGGAATTGTTAGTGTTTTGATGTATTCTCGCTGCATATTGTGCAGTTTATCTTGATGTAAACCGCTGTGAATTGTAAGGTAAGGTATTGCGGGATATAATAATAATAATAATAATAATAGTTTATTTTTATATAGCGCCAAACCATCTGTTCTTGACGATTTACACAATAGTAATTACAACAAGTAATTAAAATACAGATCCAAATAACAGTGTCTTATAAAAGAAAATAACACAATTCAATAAAGATACTGACTAACAAAATGCGACCCTAACTTATTCAAAGTAAAATATGCATAATGCAAATTATTTATACCAGGGGTGTCCAACCTCGCGGCCCCGTGAAGTATTTTGTGTGGCCCCGGTCGAGGGCGATGCAGTGTTTCCTCTGCTTCCCCCAGGTGTTTACCGTCTTGCTGGCTCCCTCCTCTGTCTTGCTGCAGCGTTTACACGTTTGTGCGTCCCCAGAAACATTTTTTTCTCCCAATGCGGCCCAGGGAACCCAAAAGGTTGGACCCCCCCTGATTTATATTAAAATAGGTTAAAAAAACCTGCACATATTATTCCATAAAATAATTTAAAAAATCCACTTATCATGATAATTTTAAAATCGATTAAATTTTGTATTGCTTAAATAGATAAGTTTTAAGATCTTTCCAAAATTGATAATAAGTAAGGGCTGGAGATATAAGAGCATTCAAACATGAATTCATTAGTCCTATCTAAGAATTTCTTAAAGCCGCAGGCTTTCGCTGAGGGGAAATAAAACCAACCAGATTTACGTATATTTTTTTTCATGTACAAAATCTAAAATGAGCAACAAGATAAGATGGTGCTAACCCAAATAGAACTTTATAACAAATGCATCCAAATTGAAACAACACTCTAGCCTCGATCGGCAACCAGTGATTAATTGAGGAAGGGGCTTTTTTCTGTTGAGCTAGCTCAGGAGATCATTTAAGATAAACTATTATCTAGCAGAGCGTGTGAGGGATCGTTCTTATTATCTTGAAAAAAAAAGGTGAGTGGGAGTACGGAAGTGAGAGCGGAAGGAAAGGCAAACCTTTAGAGTGAACTAAATTTAAAAAGGACAAAAAAATATTATTCTTGAGTCATCAATCCCGTTACCCTACGAAGCCATAATCTGTGGTACAATATTGCATATTAAGCCTTCTTTAGATAGATATAAAAGCCGGCTCTTCTTGATTATGACCGGAATAGCCATCCAGATGATTACGCTTAACTGGAAGAGTTACGACAGACTGAATTACACATTTTGGTGGGCAAATATTTGTTCCACGTATAAATATGAGAGAATGAATGCGGAGTGTTTGGGGTCTAGTATGACATTCTATAAGGTGTGGAGCCCATTGACTGCATATATTGAATTGCAATGAAGGTTAGGTATCTCCCTTTTTACAGATTCCTTACACATCCGGGGGTGTGGGGTATGGGGAGGGGAAGGTATTTGGGTTTGCTAAAGGTATTTATCTATAATATTGCAATAATATATGCATGTGCAGTGTAATAGTTATATGCAGAAGGGAGGGAGAAAAGGATTGGTAATGTATTAATTTTGTGTATTTTAAGTGCGTTATATATAATGCTCATATTTAATATATTTGTATTGCACTGTCAAAATTTGAAAATCCTCTCTAATAAAACCCTAAGTGCACATGCACACTTAGGAGGCTGTATTCCCTGCTACCGTGGTGTCTGCTTCTGTGGCCGTATTCAATTTGTGGCACTGGGGCAGCTTGCGACGGCTTGCGGTACATGGACAGATTTGAGCGGCGGTGGCGGTTTGACTCCTGCGCTGCCGGGATGCCTCTTCTCACCCCCGAACCAGCAAACATAGCAGCTGCAGGGCATTTGTTAGGCTGGCCCACTTCAATAATGCAAGGTGGGCCGGCCTAGCAAAAGCCCTGAGGCTGCCCGGGCTACCGGATGCTGGACAGGGGGAGCAGGGAAAGGAGAAGGCCTACTGCTGGACAGGGGGGATCAGATAAAAGGTGCTACTGGACAGGGGGGAGGTAAAAGGAAGAGAGAAGGGCTGCTGCTGGACAGGGGGAGCAGGCAAGGGGTGGTGGTGGACAGCCGAGGAAAGAGAGAGACAGAAAGAAAGACAGACAGACAGACAGAAAGCGGCCGAGAGAGAGAAAGACAGACAGACAGAAAGCGGCCAAGGAGAGAGACAGAAAGAAAGAAAGAAAGACACACACACACACATCTATTCTAGCATTCGTTAATGTAATGGGCTTAAAGACTAGTCAATAAAGAATTTTTTTTAAAAAAGGCCATCGCTGTCTTTGCACCCTGCAAAGCATATCTGGAGCTCTCCCACCCTTCCCCTCACCCACCTCTTTCTCTGCTTTCCTCGCATCGGTTGCTTTTGGCCAAAGATTTAAGTTTTGCTAGTTTACTGGGCTTCCTCCTCAGAACAGTTTCCAGCCTTTAAGAAGAAGAATGACTTTCAGATGAATTATAAAGAGAGTTTGAGGAGTAACTGTGGCAAGGACTGATACCTATTAGACTTGAATATAAATCACCTTGAGCTACAACTGTGCACTCCCTACACAGTACAGTACTTATTTATTTTTAAAATTTCTTTTCCGCTTATAGCCTAAGCGGATTACAGTAAAACGAATACAAAATGTTTCACATAATCTTCATAACAAGACAAATTACATCAAATCACTCCCTTTTACAAATAGAAATCTCACAAAGACATTTCAGTCTAAAATAAATGTTTCAATAACATTTCACTCCCCCCCCCAAAAAATGCTTGTTTAGTTTAGGGATTGAAGAACTTATGTGCACGACGGAAGAGCGGGATTTTGGTGTGATTGTATGTGATGATCTTAAGATGGCCAAACAGGTTGAAAAGGTGACGGCGAAATCTAGAAGGATGCTAGGTTGCATAGGGAGAGGTATGGCCAATAGGAAAAAGGAGGTATTGATGCCTCTGTATAAGACTCCGGTGAGACCTCATGTAGAATATTGTGTACAATTCTGGAGGCCGCACCTTCAAAAAGATATAAAAAGGATGGAGTCGGTCCAGAGGAAGGCTACTAAAATGGTCTGTGGTCTTCGTGATAAGGCGTATGGTTTCAGACTTAAAGATCTCAATCTGTATACTTTGGAGGAAAGGTGGGAGAGGGGAGATATGATAGAGAAATTTAAATATCTACGTAATGTAAATGTGCATGAGTTGAGTCTCTTTAATTTGAAAGGAAACTCTGCAATGAGAGGGCATAGGATGAAGTTAAGAGGTGATAGGATCCGGAGTAATCTAAGGAAATACTTTTTTAAAGGAAGGGTGGTAGATGCATGGAAGAGGTAGGATCTCAGGGAGTGTCCTAATAAATCAGTTCCAGCCTATCTCTGCTACATGTCCACCTATTTCTCCTCAGAGAAGTTAACATTACAAAATTGCTATATTAGAAAAGCACTGGGATCATGACCCTAATTATGGAGACTGTAGAAGTTATGATAACCTAGCATATCCCCATTCTGACCAACAAAAAGCTGAATGCAAGGAAACCGGACATAGTGGTAGAAGAGAAAAACATTAGAACAGTATCGATGATAGAAGTGTCTACAAAATTCATTGTGGCGTAGAACGGGGTAAATGTGAGTTGATTTATTTCTTTCAAAAAGTACTAAGTCTAGGGCGCACTCAATAAAGTTATACGGTAATATTTTAAAAACAAATAGGTAGAAACATTTTTTTTCCACTCAATGAATAGTTAAACTTTGGAACTCTTCGCCAGAGGATGTGGTAACAGTGGTTAGTGTATCTGGGTTTAAAAAAAGGTTTGGACAAGTCCCTGGAGGGAAAAATCCATAGTCTGTTATTAAGATAGAAATGGGGAAAGCCACTGTTGTCCCCAGGATTGGTAGTAAGGAATCTCGCCACTATCGTGTTTCCCCGAAAATAAGACATTAGGGCTTATTTTGGGGGATGTCTTAATTTTTTTCATGTACAACAAACATCTCTCCCTTCCTCTCCTCCACCCCAATTCTTCCTCTTTCCTTTCTCCCCCCCTGCCGTGTGCAGCATATTTCCTCCCCTCTCACCCATCCCTTTGTGCAGCATATATCTATCCCTCCCTCCCGCCCATCTCCCTGTGCAGCAGAACCCCACCACAGCGGGTGGTGGACACCTGGAACGTTCTCCCAGTGGAAATTGCTGCGGAACCCACCATTCTAGGACTTAAGGGCAAGTTAGATGCACATCTCCTCGGAAGGCAAATAGAGGGATACCGGTGACTAAGTTTTCGCCAGGTCGCACCTGGCTGGGCCTCCGCGTGAGTGGATCATCGGACTTGATGGATCCAGGGTCTGATCCGGTGATGGCAGTTCTTATGTTCTTATATTCTTATGACCCTCCCACCGTGAGACTGACATACCTCCGCTCCGAGGCCTCCTAGAGCAGCATGTGTGGGGGTTGTTGAATCGACGAGTCCGATTTTTTCAGCAAATCAGAATGGAGTCAGGAAATGTCGGGGACATTCGGGGGTCAATATTAACTAGGGCTTATTTTGGGAGTAGGGCTTATATTAGGAGCATCTTTAAAAATCATGCTAGGGCTTATTTTTGGGACAGGTCTTATTTTCGGGGAAACAGGGTATATGGATTCTGCCAGCTACTTGTCACCTGGATTGGCCACTGCTGGGAAGCAGGATGTTGGGCTAGATGCCCCAGTATGGCTATTCTTATGTTCGTCCCAAGTGATTACTATGTGAACTGTGTGGTTAGAGTGAAAATTCTCAAGTACCAGGAGTCGCAGTCTGAGACCATGAAAATTTCCCATTGATTTGGGTGCCCCGGGCTTGATTAAAAAAGAATTTCCAAGTACACTTGGATAAATTGCCTAGACACGTGACATCTTATGAATTCCAGAAGGAAGCTCTCTTTGGCATAATGAATGAGCTGTAAATTTGAGAAACCGACATCATACTCGACATCCTCTGGCTTAAGATTGAGGTTCAACACTATCATCAGGTTTCAGGTTTATTAAAAATTTGATATACCACCTTATCAAATATCAAAGCGGTTTTACAGGGTTTTAAAAAAACACAACACATTTAAAAACAAAAATCACTGAGCTCTGGAACAACCTTACCTCCCCTCTTCGGAACTTGAGCTCTCTCCAAGTTTTCCGCAAACATCTGAAAACCTGGCTTTTCTCAAAAAATGTAAGTCTCCCTCCAATTTAGGAATCAAGGAAACTCTTGTATCTTGGCATCCCAAGTCCTCTAAATTTTCTTCACACTTCTACCTCTAACCCTCTGTTGTAGTTCCTTCCTATTTCTCCTACTGTAAACCGCGTCGAGCTCTACGAACGTGGAGATGATGCAGTATACAAACCTAAGGATTAGATTAGATTAGATCAATACAGCAACAGAAATACCAACTGAGAAACAATGACTTACTGGTACAAGAGGAAGCTGGGAAGAGGAGGGTGAAGCAGGTACATCGGCCGAAAGGGCATGGCTTGAGAAAGCATAAAATCTACAATAATACATCCTTAAAAGGACGATCATAGATCATATGCGTCTTTAAAAATACAGTGGTACCTTGGATTATGAGCATAATCCGTTCCAGGAGCATGCTCGTAATCCAAAATGCTCGTTTATCAAAGCGAGTTTCCCCATAGGAAATAATGGAAACTCGCTTTGATGCGTTTCCCCTCCCCCCCCTCGAGAAACGGCATTGCTCCCCTCAAAGGCTCCCCCCTGCGATCCAGCACCCTCCCTGCCTCGAACCGACACGATTGGGCACCCCCGCCACGATCCGACACCCCCCCGACACGATTGGGCACCCCTCTGACACGATCCGATATCCCCCCGACACAATTGGGCACCCCCCCGCCGCTTCTTACCCTCATCTGGGCACTCTTGAAGATCGGCCTACTCGTCTGCTGGGCCTTGAGCATCTGAGCATGCTCAAGGCCTGCGAGTTCACGTTCTGAACGTGAGCGTGAACTCGCAGGCTTTGAGCATGCTCAGATGCTCAAGGCCCAGCAGACGAGTAGGCCGATCTTTAAGAGTGCCCAGATGAGGGTAAGAAGAGGTGGGGGGGTGCCCAATTGTGTCGGGGGGGGGTGCACAATTGTGTCGGGGGTGTGTGCACAATCGTGTCGGAGGGGTCGGATCGCAGAGGGGGGGTGCCGGATTGCGGGGGGGGGGGGGGGGGTGCTCGTAAATCGAGGCACCGATTTTGCAAATGTTTTGCTCGTCTTGCAAAACACTCGCAAACCGGTGCACTCGTAAACCGAGGTACCACTGTATATGCTTTTAAACTAGCTTTGAATTTATCATGACATGCCCCAAACTAACCCATTTGGAGACACGGCCCCTGAATGAAATCAATATCAGAATGAACACTGGAAATCTTCAATGATTATCTGTTTTGACTGCCAGACGAGTAATTATAAAATCATTCATCAGCAGCACTCTTTCAGACGACATGTAGATCGGAATGTCCACCCCAGCGGCTCCCGTGCTTGTTCCTTCCATGCGCCCGGCTGTTAATTGCATGTAGTGACAAAGATTCCTCTAGTTATGGTCTGAACACAAGAGTGAATCCTTGTTACTGACTGCAAGAAACAGGGAGAGATCGGCAATCCGACCGTGTCTTCTCTTCCAGGTGATGTCCAAAGAAATCCTAAAAGTCAATTATAGGGAGAGGTCTTGTTATTTTGCGTCCATATGGCGTTAACATTATATAGCTAGGTGCTTACAAGAAAATTTTCAAAAAATTGAGAGTGATTCAGAATACTGTCGTTCGCCTCATTTTTGGTTTAAAAAAACGGGAGCATATCACTCCTTTTTATTTGAAACTCCATTGGTTGTCGATAGAGTCGAGAATTTCTGTTCAAATCATTATTCTAATTCAGCGATCTCAAACACGCGGCCCCCCCCCAGGGACTATTTTGCGGCCCGCGATCTGTCCTCTCCACTTCATAAGTTTTCTGATTGTGGAGAGGACAATTGCGTACAGACCGCGACTGCGGTTCGCCTAAAGCAAGGGTCCCCAATCTGCTTCCCTTCCCACTGCCCTCCCTCAAGCCACCGCAATCGGGGAACAGGCCAGCGCCGAGGTCTTAGCTCTCCCTGCTTATCTTCCCCAGCTCGGAGCTGACCAGTTCTCGCCATCCGACGTCAATTCTAACGTCGGGGAGGAAGTTCCAGGCAAGACAATTGCTGCCTGGCTGGCCTGGAACTTCCTCTCCGATGTTAGAATTGACGTCGGGTGGCGAGAATTGGTCGGCCCCGCGCTGGGGAAGATAAGCAGGGAGAGCTAAGATCTCGGCACTGGCGGCCTGTTCCCCAATGGTGGTGGCATGGGGGAGGGCAGGAAGAAATAAAGAAAGGGGGGGGGACAGGGAGACACAGAAAGAAAGAAGGGAGACGGGATACAGACAGAAAGGGGCATGGAGAGAGAAAGACAGAAAGAAAGGGCGGGCATGGAGAAAGAAAAAAAAGAAAGAAAGGGGATACGGAGAGAGAGAGAGAGAAAGAAGGGAGCAGGGTGAAAGAAATAAAAAGTTGGGGGAGGGAAGGACTGGAGACAGATGCCAGACCAGGGGAAAGGAAGGAAGGAAGGAGGGAGGGAGAGAAAGGAAAGAAAGAGATGTCAGACCATGGAAATAGGGATAGAAGAAGAGAGAGATAGAAGGGAAGGTAAGACATGGAAATGTAGATTTTGAAAAGAAAGCAGAAAAATTGAATATTAAGTTAATGGATACAAGGCAGAAAGTGAAGACGGAGAGGAAAACAGTCAAAGGACAAGAAGGCCCTGGAAACATAGTTAAAAGCACAGAAAAATAAAGTCACCAGCCAACAAAGGTAGGGAAAATGATTTTATTGTCCGTTTTGAGAAAGGAAAGATATTAAACTTTAAATGTGAGGGCTGCAGAAAAAATAGGGTACTTGGAGGGCCGCAGAAAAAATAGTTAATGACAATTTTGCATAAGGTAAAACTCTTTATAGTTTATAAATCTTTCCTTTAACAGTTAAAGGAAATATTTATAAACTATAAAGAGTTTTACCTCATGCAAAGTTGTCATTTCTTTAATAAGACATTAACCATTTTTTTCTGCGTCCCTCCAAGTACCTACAAAGCCAAAATGTGGCCCTACAAAGGGTTTGAGTTTGAGACCACTGTTCTAATTTGTATTTTATCTGTATCCCATGTATTAGCTCACCTTGTTGTGAACCGACTAGAATATTTTCGGTATGGCGGTATATAAGAATAAAATTATTATTATTATTATTATTAAGAAAAACTTCCGAATATGCTCTGCTTGTGAATGCTTTCTCATCGAATACCGTAAAATCATGTGTTCAACCCAATAGACCATTCTCTTGCCTTATAGCAGAGCCAATTGGGTTTTCAGCATATCTACTACAAATATGTATGAGATATATTTAAGTAAACGGAGACCCAGTATACGGCAATTTATCTAGAGTTAGAGCTGTTAAAATGCTGATCAGTGTTCCGGTATAGAGTTTGCGATTAATGCATAGCATCCTAGTGCCTATATTTTGACAACTTTTTCAGAATTACTCTCTAACCCAGGGATGCCCACACTTTTTGGTCTTGCGAGCTACTTTTAAAATGACCAAGTCAAAATGATCTACCAACAATAAAATAAAAAACCCCCCACAAAGCACACCATACGCAGAGAAAATGTTAATTATCATTCCTATTCTGGGGTTTTTTCAAAGAGGTCAAGGCAGATGACTCTATGCACTGTCACCTCAGTAACAACCATACAAAAATAAACAAATATACCCCCTTCCCTTTTTGCTAAAACACAATAGCAGTTTTTAGCGCAGGGAGCTGCGCTGAATGCCCAGCGCTGCTCTTGATGCTCAAAGGCTCCCTGCGCTAAAAACCGAAAAGGGGGCCATAGTGCAAAATATAGATAGCAGATATAAATTCAGACACATTTTGATCACTAAATTTAAAATAAAATCTTTTTTCCTACCTTTGTTGTCTGGTGATTTCATGAGTCACTGGTTGCACTTTCTTCTTCTGACTGTGCATCCAATCTTTCTTCCCTGCTTTCAGCCTGGATGCTTCCTCTCCTCCAGATCTCATTCCCTCCCCCAACTTTTTCTTCCTCTCTCCCTGCCCTTTCTTTCTCCCTGCCTCCCTTTCTTTTTTTTCTCTCTTCATGCCCCCTTTCTTTTTTTCTGTTTCCCTTCTTTCCTTCTGTCTCCCTGCCTGCCACCTTTCTTTCTTTCTTCATGCCCTCCCCCAAGCCACTGCCGCCGCCATCGGGGAACACAGGCCCCCAAGTCGCCCCCGCCATCGGGGAACAGGCCCAAAGCCGCCGCTGCCCCAAGCTCTCCCTGCGTCCGGCCGACCAGCATTCCTCTCCCCGACGTCAATTCTGCCGTCGGAGAGGAAGTTGCGGCCCTGCCAGGCAGCGATTGGCTGGCCTGAACTTCCTCTCCGACGGCAGAAATGACGTCGGGGAGAAGAAGGCTGATCGGCCTGGTAGATCGCCAAGGCAAAATGAGTCTATCACGGAGCCCGGGATGGGCTCCGCGATCAACTCACTTTGCCTTGGCGATCTACCGGTCGATCGCGATCGACCTATTGGGCACCCCTGCTCTAGCCTCTAAATTCTGAATATAGGGTCATGCGAATTGGCGCACACAGCCGTTTTGCATGCACAACTTAATTACATAACAAAACCAATCGGTGCCATACAGCGAAAGATTAGAGAAACTGGGCCTCTTCTCCCTCGAACAGAGGAGATTGAGAGGGGACCTGATCGAAACATTCAAGGTACTGAAGGGGATAGACTTAGTAGATAAGGACAGGTTGTTCACCCTCTCCAAGGTAGGGAGAACGAGAGGGCACTCTCTAAACTTGAAAGGGGTTAGGTTCCGTATGAACATAAGGAAGTTCTTCTTCACCCAGAGAGTGGTAGAAAGCTGGAACGCTCTTCCAGAGGCTGTTATAGGGGAAAACACCCTCCGAGGATTCAAGACAAAGTTAGACAAGTTTCTGCTGAACAGGAACGTGCGCTGGTGGGGCTAGTTTCAGTTAGGGTGCCGGTCTTGGACCAGAGGGCCGCCGCGTGAGCGGACTGCTGGGCATGATGGACCACTGGTCTGACTCAGCAGTGGCAATTCTTATGTTCTTATAATTGATGTACATCAGTTCTAGTATGTGAATTTGGAAAGGGGGTGTGGCCAGGGGAAGAGCTTGGACGGATGGTGGGCATTTCTAAAAAGTTATGTGCACTGCTATAGGCTACACAACTACGCATAACTTAGGCGGGCGCGAGCAGCAGGTGGAAGATGCTGCTTGTACTGGCAAACATTTCAAGAGGAACGTGGGGGCAGGCGCTCAAGCAGCGAGAGGCAGGAGAGGGGTGCTCAAGCGACGGGGAAGATCAGGGAGGGGGGGCGCATGGTGCGGCGATGCCAGGTACCACTGCCCTGAGCACCTCCTTAGCTACGCCACTGGATCCGCAACTCTCCCAATGTAACATTATTTCTGTTTTAGTGAGATTTTTTTTTTTGATTGGAGTTTATATTTTGGTTTTTATTGTATATAGTATTGGTTTGTTTGTTTTTTACCATGTATGTACAGTACTCCCCCGAAATTCACGGGGGTTCTGTTCCAGGAACACCCGTAAATTAAAAAAAAAACGTCAATGCAGTTTTGCGGCTGTCAAAAGGCAGGAGAGGGCAGCCGGGGCGCTGGCGGGGTTCAGAAAATCATTTGCGGTATGCTCCGACCGCCTCTTCCTGTTACTAAAGTATGCACCAATCAGGAGCTGCTTTGACACGCAGCTCCTGATTGGTGTAGCCTGACTTTAGTACAGGAAGAGGCGGTCGGAGCATACCGCGGATTAGTGAATCCACGATTCGTGAACTGCAAATTCGCGAGGAACAGTGTATTGATTTTTTTCCCCTTCTAGACTTTGTATTTTTGCTGCTGTATTTATTTTCTGTATATTGTAATTTACCCTAAATGTTACTTACACTAAACTAGCGAGAGACTGAAAAAATGAAATGAAAGCTCTGCAGAGACCCTTTCCTCATACCCAAAGAAACTACTTTCCCCTTCCCAAATACTGTCTCCACTGGCTTCTCCTCCACTCTTACTAGTCCTCATTTCCTTGGGGTCATGTTACTGTATTGTGATTTACTATCAAACAATCGGATCTTTGTTCAAGTTATCCAACCCACAACAATAATCATCAACAACAAAAAAAGGGGGTTTCTTTAATACAAAAATATAAAAATACATTTGATGGAGTGAATGATAGAACTTTATAAAGTAAATTAAGTTGACAACATATATTTATTAACTAATTCAAATAAAAGATAGGGATAGGTTTATGCACCTTTAGTTTATTAGTTTTTTATTCTAACTAAATTTTATTAAATAAAAAATTTTTTTAAGGTAGGAAGGAGGTTTGAAGTAAATGATTACATCACATTACATGCATTCAGGTTGAAGACTTGAAATAACATCCAAGTTATAAGAGGTCTCTTTACTGAGAACCACTCATCCTTTATGATACTTCAACCTCTTAATTTATACAGCAGGTTAATACACTGTTAGTATGGTTGGTTTGTATATAACAAAAAAAATGTTTTTTGTGATAATTAAGTATTCACAAAAAGTAGTCAGACATTGATGTGTAGTAAATGAATCTACTAAATTAGATGTTGTATAAATTATCCGTTATAACCCCCTTTTTTTGTTACTGTATTGTGATTTGTCAGGTGGGATGATCCCATTATTGGAACTGGCCTGGTGGCCAAAACAATGGGATGGAAACCAGGAGACCATAACTCAACACCTTCTGCCAGTCGCCATGGCCTTGGGCCAACCACTTTATCTCCCTGCACTTCAGAGATACTCCCTAAGGCTGTGAGCTCTCCAAGCTAAGGATTCAATGTGTTCTTATGAACTTGGCTGTAAGATGCTATTTCATGACTAAAAATAAACTTTAACCTATTGCTTGCACCCACCTGAATGCCATAAAGTTTTAGGGGCTGATATGAAACCGTGGCAGTCAGCATTAAGGCAAAATGCTGGCCGCCTTGATTAAAGTAGAAGCAGATATTCAGCGCCAACTTATCTGCCGCTAATCAAATAGCCTCCAGCTCCGTCCAAGGACTGCCCTGGCACAGTCTGGATAGTGCTGAGGTGGCCAAAGGAAATGTTCAGCAACACAGTCTAGTTTGTGTCGTGGAATATCCATCTCTCCAGCATTTATTTGCAGTGGTGTAGTGACGGAAGTTTGCACCTGGGGCAGAGGTGTCCAGCATCACCGTGCTGTGTCTCCAAACTCCCCTGGCATCGCTGCACGGTGTGCTCTCCTGATGTACCCTTCCCCATGTCCCCCCTCCCATTGCATGCTTCCTTGCAGGTCTCTCCCCGTACCTCTTCAAATTTTTGGCAGCTGCGAGCATCTCTTAGCCGCTACTCATGCCAGGCTCATCCTTCCCTCTGATGTCACTTACTAGTCCTTAAAAACAGGAAGTGACATCAGAGAGAGGAATGAGGCTTGTGGGAGTAGTGGGTAAGAGATGTACTCGCGGCTGGTGAAGATTTCAAGAGATACAGGGGGAGAAAGAGGATAGGTGCTGGCACCCCTGCCAAGGTGGTGCCCAGGGCGGTCTGCCCCTGCACCCCTTCCCCCTTTACTATGCTTATGCTGAGGGGAGATATGATTGAAGTCTACAAAATCCTGAGTGGAGTAGAACGGATACAAGTGGATCGATTTTTCACTCCGTCAAAAATGACAAAGACTAGGGGGACACTCGATGAAGTTACAGTGAAATACTTTTAAAAACGATAGGAGGACATTTTTTTCACTCAGAGAATAGTTAAGTTTCAAGTTTATTAGGATTTTATATACCGCCTATCAAAGTTATCTAAGCAGTTTTTACAATCAGGTACTCAAGCATTTTCCCTCTCTGTCCCGGTGGGCTCACAATCTATCTAATGTACCTGGAGCTATGGAGGATTAAGTGACTTGCCCAGGGTCACAAGGAGCAGCGCGGGGTTTGAACCCACAACCCCAGGGTGCTGAGGCTGTAGATCCAACCACTGCACCACACACTCCTCCTAAGCTCTGGAACGCGTTGCCAGAGGATTTGGTAAGAGCAGATAGCGTAGCTGGTTTTAAGAAAGGTTTGGACAAGTTCCTGGAGGAAAAGTCCATAGTCTGTTATTGAGAAAGACATGGGGAAAGCCACTGCTTGCCTTGTATTGGTAGCCATACTGGGACAGACCGAAGGTCCATCACGCCCAGTATTCTGCTTCCAACAGTGGCCAACCCAGGTCCCAAGTACCTAGCTAGAAACCCAAAGAGTAGCAACATTCCAGAGCTGGGATTGTGATGTCATAAAGCCTCATTCTGCCAATGCCTAAGGGCTCCTTTTACAAAGCCGCGCTAGTAGTTTAATGCTAAACCGCCAGGAGGCGGTAGTTTTTCAGCCAGCGCGGGGGTTAGTGCGTGATGAAAAGTCGTGCGCATTAAACCCGCTAGCGCAGCTTTGTAAAAGGAGTCCTAAGAGTCAAACTCATCAGTGATGGCACAACGGCTTGATTGTGCTATACTTGGCTCACATAAGACCATAAGAGTTGTCATACTGGGCCAGACTGAAGGTCCATCTAGCCCAGTATCCTGTTTCCAACAGTGGCCAACCCAGGTCCCAAATACCTAGCTAGATCCCAAGTAGCAAAACAGATTTTTTTTTTTCTATCCTATTTTATACTGGAGTTCCTTTTCAACGTTTTATTTTATTGATATTTTGTTTTTACTCCGCCTTGAAAGTCTGTCTCTAGGTGTTTAATGAAATCCAATAAAACTTGAAACTTGACCCCTTAATTTTCAAGTGTCAAACTGGTTTTTAAACAAGATGAGCAACTGTTTCCCCCTTCTTTATGGCTGGGAGGGTGTAGATGGGCTGGGGAAGGTTTTGACGGAGATTTCGGCAGTTGGAACCCAAGCACAGTACCGGGTAGAGCTTTGGATTCTTGCCCAGAAATAGCTAAGAAGAAAAAAATTTAAAAAATTTAAATTGAATCAGGTTGGGCAGACTGGATGGACCATTCGGGTCTTTATCTGCCGTCATCTACTATGTTACTATGTAAAGCTGGTATATTTTTCAGGAAAACACTGTCCTGTTGTAAAAACAATGGGGGGAGCAGAATCTTAGAAAACCATGTCTGAAATGAAAAGCAGATGGGAGATGGACTTTCACCCCTCACAAATGTCCTAGGTCAAAATGAATCAGATGAAAAATTTATTTATGTGTTTTTTTTTTATATATCCCGTTCTCCCAGGGGAGCTCAGAACGGGTTACAAGTTTACATACATAACAAAGCATGGTAAGACTGGATGGGGGTCACGAGTGGTGTTCCGCAGGGCTCAGTGCTCGGGCCGCTGCTATTTAATATATTCATAAATGATCTAGAAACAGGCACGAAGTGTGAGATAATAAAATTTGCGGACGATACAAAACTATTTAGTGGAGCTGGGACTAAAGAGGAATGCGAAGAATTGCAAAGGGACTTGAACAAATTGGGGGAATGGGCGGCGAGATGGCAGATGAAGTTCAACGTTGAGAAATGTAAAGTATTGCATGTTGGAAACAGAAACCCGAGGTACAACTATACGATGGGAGGGATATTATTGAATGAGAGCAACCAAGAAAGGGACTTGGGGGTAATGGTGGACATGACAATGAAGCCGACGGCACAGTGCGCAACAGCCGCTAAGAAAGCAAATAGAATGCTAGGCATAATCAAGAAGGGTATTACAACAAGGACAAAAGAAGTTATCCTGCCATTGTATCGGGCGATGGTGCGCCCGCATCTGGAATACTGCGTCCAATATTGGTCTCCGTACCTTAGGAAGGATATGGCGTTACTCGAGAGGGTTCAGAGGAGAGCGACACGCTTGATAAAAGGGATGGAAAACCTCTCATACGCTGAGAGATTGGAGAAACTGGGTCTCTTTTCCCTGGAGAAGAGGAGACTTAGAGGGGATATGATAGAGACTTATAAGATCATGAAGGGCATAGAGAGAGTAGAGAAGGACAGATTCTTCAAACTTTCGAAAAATAAAAGAACAAGAGGACACTTGGAAAAGTTGAAAGGGGACAGATTTAAAACGAATGCTAGGAAGTTCTTCTTTACCCAACGAGTGGTGGACACCTGGAATGCGCTTCCAGAGGGAGTAATAGGGCAGAGTACAGTACAGGGGTTTAAGAAAGGAATGGACAATTTCCTGCTGGAAAAGGGGATAGAGGGGTATAAATAGAGGATTACTGCACAGGTCCTGGACCTGTTGGGCCGCCGCGTGAGCGGACTGCTGGGCATGATGGACCTCAGGTCTGACCCAGCAGAGGCATTGCTTATGTTCTTATGTTCTTGCTTATAAGACATAGACCCTGTTTTACAAAGGCCTGTTAGCTGTTTTAGCGCACGCTAAAACGCTTATCGTGCCTTTGTAAAAAGAGCCCGTAGTGTGGCAGATAAAGAGATTATATCCTTACCTTGATAGTATCTTTTCCAGTAGATAGATGAGACATTCTAGACAAGTGAGCCACCCTCCAATGGCTGCGAGCCACCCGCAGAAGGCATCCATCCCGGATCCCCCCTCCACCGACAGCTCCACTGCCACCTGCACTTAGTATCTGAAAGGAGAGTAAAACAAAAGGAAGCTAACCCGAAGTACCCCCGGCGTTACGATTTTTAAAAAGAGCAAAACGGTGTCTGATTCCACAACGGGAACTCACGGCAGCCATTTTGATGATGGCTCTGCCCCGCTCCTGCCCTGCGTCACCGCTGGACCCCCAGGACAATAGCTTAGAACATCAGTAAGTGCCATATTCTGTACTACAGGATCAGCTCAGGCAAAAGGATTTTTAGGATTCTTTTTGATAATCCCATTCAAACCGCGTCAGCTCAGTAATATAACATTGCAGCTGAAATGGCAGACTTGAGTGTAACAGCCCATAAACTAGCCTGCATAAAGTAGTCCAGGGAGGTTCGGGCAGCCTGCAAAAAATCACGAATAATCGAATTTGCGAGTAGTGTAACTGCGAATTTGGAGGGAGATCTGTATCACTTTTTTAGTCAGCACTCCCTCCTCCCAGGCCTGCCTCTGTCGGCTTCATCCCTCCCCCTGTCTAGTACTCCCCCGATCTTTGCGGGGGTTCCGTTCCAGGAACCCCCGCGAATCTTGAAAAAACTGCGAATATGGTTTTTCATGGGGGAGACTGAAGAAGGCAGCAGGAGAGCAGCCAGAGCGCCACGAGTGTGTGGCGCAGTGGTTAAAGCTACAGCCTCAGCACCCTGGGGTTGTGGGTTCAAACCCACGCTGCTCCTTGTGACCCTGGGCAAGTCACTTAATCCCCCCATTGCCCCAGGTACATTAGATAGATTGTGAGCCCGCTGGGACAGACAGGGAAAAATGCTTGAGTACCTGAATAAACGCATGTAAACCGTTCTGAACTCCCCTGGGAGAACGGTATAGAAAAATTGAATAAATAAAAAAATAAAAAAAATAAATCACTCGCAGAATGCTCCGACCGCCTCTTCCTGCACTAAGTCAGGCCTTATCCAATCAGGAGCTGCGTGTCAAAGCAGCTCCTGATTGGATAAGGGCCGACCTAGTGCAGGAAGAGGCGGTCGGAGCATACCACGAGTGATTTCCTGCACTCGCGGCGTTCCGGCTGCTCTCTCCTGCCTTTCCCGCTGCCCTCTCCTTGTTGGCGGTCAGAAAATACTGCGAATGACCGGGACCACGAACCGCCGACGGCGAACGACCGGGGGAATACTGTAGATGATTTCTTTTTTTTTTTTTTTTAGTTCAAAGATGATTTCTGGGGAAATCATGTGGAAAAACATTGAAAATTCTGTGCACAATATTTTAAAATTCTGTCAAATTCTACACAAAGTATTTGCCATTTTTCTTTTGCAGAATCCCTCCTCCCTCAGGCATGAAATCTCTCTCCCTGCTCCCGTCCCCCCAGCAGCTGTTTCCCTCCTCAATGGGAGAAGCCACTGCTTGCTCTGGATCAATGGCATGGAATTCTGCTACTATTTGGGGTTTTACCAGGTACTTGTGACTAGGATTGGCCTCTGTGAAGATGGGATACTGGGCTAGATGGACTATTGGTCTGACCCAGTAAGTCAATTCTTATGTTCTTAAGAACTGATATTGTGACATCATAATGCCTAAGAGCCAAGGTCATCAGTGATATCACAATGGCTTGATTGTGCTATACATGGCTCACTTTTAATACATATAGCAGTGATTTTGATTTTTAGACATTTCTTTTTTCTTTTTATTAATATGTATCCTATATAATAAAACCCTAAGCGCCCATGCGCTCTTAGGGTTTTGTGTTCCCTGCCGTTGTGGTGTGTGATCCGTGGCCGTGTTCCATTTTAGAACCCGGCGGCAGGGAACACTCTGGCCACTCCCCTCCTCCCACCCTCACTCACCATTTGGAAGCGCAGGCAAGCTCTCTCCCTGCCCGCGTCCTCGGCAGGGAACACACCTCCCGCCCTCACTCACCGCTGCTGCCGCCGCGGATCCTCCTCTTCAAAGCAGCCTGCGATGGTGGCCGGCTTTAGCGAACCTCAGTAGCACGTTCCCTCTGACGCATGGGATCGCGTCATGCAGCTGAACTCTGGATGGATTAGGGGGAGCAAGGTGGCTAAGTGGAAGGCCTGAGAGTAGCGAGTTGCAGTAGTCTAAGCGTGATGAGGGCGTGGATAAGAGTTTTGGTAGTGTGCTCAGAGTGGAAGGGTCAGATTTTAGTAATATTATAGAGGAAGAAGTGGCAGGTTTTAGTGATATGTTCTATCTGGGCGGTGAAGGAGAGAGAGGAATCAAAGATGACCCCCAGATTACGAGCAGACAAAACAGGAAAGATGAGAGTGTAGTCCACAGAGGCGGAGAGGTGGGTTTAGGTGGGAAGATGAGCAGCTCTGACCTGATTGTCAATTTCGTCTCCAACGTCTGCTGTGTTTTCTGGCTATGGCAAAAACTGAAGACAGGTGATGCTGTCACGGCCGTCTTCTGAGACGACGTCTGAGCTCAAAATGCCCTGACCGCTCTAAACCTGCTTCTCTAAAATCTACCTTGTGGACTGAACCTTTGCCCACTCAGGTATTTGCTTTTCTTCTAAAAGACAGTTAAGCAATCTCTTGACTTCGCTGATACATCGATGGAAAAGGATACTTGGGAGAAAGGTGGGGGGAGACAGGGTTTCACCTCCGCAGTTAACACGTTGTGACCTTCGCTCACACATATTGGAAAAAATGTTGCTTATAGCACCAATTAACATGAATTATTAACTCTGCGATTAATAATTAATTTATTAGAGGGCTGAATGCATCATCCTCTTGCCAGATAGCGCACTATTAGGAGAAAATGAAGAAAACAGCCCAGTTCCAATTATAACAGCTTTAGAGAGGATACCTGGATTACGTGATGATAATTCTTAATACTCTTTGGATCCTCTTAGTAATAAGAAACAAGCAGTTAGGGGAGTAATTCTCTATAACTGGATAAAGTTGGGCGCCAGCAAGATGCACGTTGAATGCGCGTTCTAAACCTGCAACTTATGTGCGCCATCACTGGCATAGCAAAGGAAGTTTGCGCCCAGGGTGATGGTGTGCCTCTCCGCTCTTCCCCGCCATGCTGTGCACCCCCAATTCTTCCGCTCTGCACCGTGCGCCCCCTGCCTACCTCTTGAAATGGCTGCCGGCATGAACGAGATCTTCCACCTGCTGCTCACACTGGCCTTGGCACCCTTCTGATGTCATGTTCTGGTCCCGTGATCAGCAAGTGACGTCAGAAGGGAGCCTAGGTCAGCAAGTGGAAGATTCGGCTCGCGCCAGCAAACGTTTAAAGAGGTACATGGGGTGGGGGGCAGAGAGGAGGAGAGGTGCTGTCGCCCCTATGCGAAGACGGTCCACCCCCTTTATAAGCCACTGTGTACAATTGCTTTTGTAGAATATCAGTGTAAGTCTGCAGGAATGTGCTTACGTTTGGGCATGGACATTTATGCTAACTACATGGCTGGTGCGAATGCTTAGGCCCAACTGCTGGCAGCCAGGCAGACAACTGCAAGCATGCTATAAGATATATGTATGAGTTCCACTGAATGTGCATAGTAGTGTATTCCTTAAGTCCAGGGTGTCAAACTCAATCACATTAAGGGACCAAAATCTAAAACATTTTTCATCCTCGTCTCGCCACTGTCCCCGCATTCTTAATTTTTCTTCCCCACATCTCGCCGCTCAAAGCAGAAAGATGATTTCATGCAATTTGATTGAAGAACTAAGGCCAGTACTGTGCAGACTTGCACGGCCAGTGTCCGTATCAATATATGATGTCAGATTTAGTTTGAGCTAAGAGGAGTGCTGTTTAGCCCGTGAGATGGAAGCATGATCCCGTGTTTTCTTTTCTCATCTGATAAGGAGTCCAAACATTGGTAAAGGAAGTTATATGATCATTAAAATTAGAAATGATATAAGCAAATATTTTTTGGATGAGTATGTTTTGATTAATATTGCTCATTTTTTGTAGATAAATAGTCTTCCTCCTGATGAAGCGAATGTTGAGGAAGGACATACTCCGGAAGGACTATTTAAAAATTTTTTGTGTCGAATATTTTTGAAGTAGATTTCATCAAGATTTTTTGGGACACAGATTTGCGACCACAGTGATAAGATAATTCATAAGTACATAAGTACATAAGTACATAAGTAGTCGCCTCCGCCGGGGCAGACCAGAGGTCCATCCAGCCCAGCGGTCCGCTCACGCGGCGGCCCACCAGGCATATTGCCTGGTCAGCGGTCCCTGACTAATTTTATTGCCTTCCTCTACAGTTATCTCTAAACCTTCCACTGCTCTTATCTGTACCCCTCAATCCCTTTGTCTTCCAGGAACCTATCCAGGTCATCCTTGAAACCCTGTACTGTGCTATTTCTTATCACGGCCTCCGGAAGGGTGTTCCATGTGTCCACCACCCTCTGTGTGAAAAAGTACTTCCTTGCGTTTGTTTTAAACCTGTCCCCCTTCAATTTCATCGAGTGACCCCTTGTTCTTGTGGTTTCTTTCAAATTGAAAAATCTGTCTTTGTCAACCTTTTCGATGCCCCTCAGGATCTTGAAGGTCTCTATCATATCTCCTCTGAGTCTCCGCTTTTCCAGGGAGAACAGCCCCAGCTTCTTCAGTCTGTCAGTGTATGTAAGGTTTTCCATACCCTTAATCAGTTTAGTTGCTCTTCTCTGGACTCCCTCAAGCATTGCCATGTCCTTTTTGAGGTACGGTGACCAGTACTGTACACAGTATTCCAGATGCGGGCGCACCATAGCCCGGTACAGTGGCAGGATGACTTCCTTCGTTCTGGTCGAGATACCCTTCTTAATGATACCTAACATTTGGTTTGCTTTCCTCGAGGCTGTGGCGCATTGTGCCGACGCCTTCAATGTCGTGTCTACCATCACTCCCAAGTCTCTTTCCAGATTACTGACCCCTAGCATTGATCCCCCCATTTTGTAAGCGAACATCGGGTTCCTTCTCCCTATATGCATGACCTTGCATTTCCCTACATTGAAGCTCATTTGCCACTTTTTCGCCCATTCTTCCAATGTCGTAAGATCCCTTTGGAGATTCTCGCAGTCAACCGTGGTTTCAACCTTGCTGAATAGTTTGGTGTCATCTGCAAATTTGATGACCTCGCATTTTGTTCCCGCCTCCAGGTCGTCAATGAATATGTTAAACAGGAGCGGTCCCAGCACCGATCCTTGAGGAACCCCGCTCGTGACCCCTTGCCAGTCCGAGTAATGGCCCTTTACACCAACCCTCTGCTTCCTGTCTGCCAGCCAGTTTTTGATCCATCGGTGGACCTCCCCGTGCACCCCATGGTTCCATAGCTTCCTGAGCAACCGCTCATGTGGTACCTTATCGAAGGCTTTCTGGAAGTCTAGGTAAATTATGTCTATGGGTTCTCCTTTGTCCACCTGGTTGTTTACCCCCTCAAAGAAGTACAACAAGTTTGTGAGGCACGACCTACCCTTGCAGAACCCATGCTGGCTCGACCTTAGCTGTCCATTTTTTTCGATATGGTCACAGATGCTGTCCTTAATCAGTGCCTCCATCATCTTTCCCGGGACCGATGTGAGGCTTACCGGCCTATAGTTTCCCGGGTCGCCCCTCGAACCCTTCTTGAAGATGGGCGTGACATTAGCTATTTTCCAGTCCTCCGGGATCTCTCCAGTTTTTAGAGATAGGTTGCATATTTGCTGAAGTGCCTCTGCTATTTCATTCCTTAATTCCTTGAGCACCCTTGGGTGAATGCTATCCGGACCTGGCGACTTGTCGCTCTTTAGCTTGTCTATCTGCCTGAGGACATCCTCCTGGCTCACCTCTAATTTGACCAGCTTGTTATCTTGATCTCCATTTTCTATTTCCTCTGGTTCCGGAATGTTGGATGTGTCCTCCCTCGTGAAGACCGACGTAAAGAAGTCATTTAACTTGTCAGCTATTTCTTTTTCCTCCCTCACTACTCCCTTTCTATCCCCATCATCCAAGGGCCCCACTTCTTCCCTCGCTGGTTGCTTCCCCTTTACGTACCTGAAGAATGATTTGAAATTTTTTGCCTCTCCCGCTAGTCTCTCTTCATATTCCCTCTTTGCTCTCCTAACCACTCGGTGGCATTCCTTCTGGCTTTCCTTGTGTTCCTTTTGGTTGGCCTGCGTTTGATCCTGTTTCCATTTTTTGAACGATGCTTTCTTGTTACTGATCGCCTTTTTTACAGCTGCCGTTATCCATGCTGGGTTCTTTATTCGATTTTTCTTGCACTCTTTTCTGAACCTGGGGACGTACAGGTTCTGTGCTTCGTGCACCGTACGCTTGAGCAGGGTCCAGGCGCTTTCTACGGACTCTACCTTCCTTGTGCTGCCGTTGAGTTTCTTCCCCACCATTTTCCTCATTGCATCATAATTCCCTTTTCTGAAGTTGAGCGCTGTTGTTGTGGTTCTTTTCACCCTGGATGATCCCAGTTCTAGTCTGCACTGGATCATGTTGTGATCGCTGTTTCCCAGTGGGTCTAATACCGCTACTTCCTTTGCAGGTCCCCCCAGTCCACTGAAGATTAGATCAAGAGTAGCTTCTCCTCGTGTAGGTTCCATGACCAGCTGTTCCAGGAAGCAGTCCCTCGTGGCTTCCAGGAATTTGGTCTCTCTCTCGCAACTTGAGTGCCCGATACTCCAGTCTATCCCAGGGTAGTTGAAGTCTCCCATCACCACCACACTTCCATTCTTGCATACCTGCCGCAGTTCCGTCTCCAGGTCCCGGTCGATTTCTTCCGATTGGCCAGGCGGACGATAGTATAGACCCAATTTGATGTCTGCTCCAGATCCTCCTGGTAGCTTAACCCATATTGATTCCAAGCCTTCCGACCTTACTGCTGTTTCCATTTTGGTTGAGGGTATGGAGTCTTTTATGTATAGCGCTATTCCTCCACCCTTCTTGTGTGTCCTGTCTCTCCTGTAAAGTTTGTACCCTGGTATGACCACATCCCATTTATTATCATCAGCCCACCACGTTTCTGTGATTCCAATTATGTCCAGGGCTTTTTGACTGGCTATAATTTCCAGCTCTCCCATTTTGGCCCTGAGGCTCCTCGCATTTGTGTAGAGGCAATATAGGTCCTGATTTGTCGCCCGCCCTGCTGTTTTCTTTCCATGGCTCGGCGCTCCCACCTGGCTTGCCTTTACTCGGTCATCCACCTCCCGTGGCGTGTCCGTTTTGCCCCCATCCAGTATCTCCTTTTTTGGATGGTCCTCTTGCTCCCATTGTTCTCTTTCAACCATGCCTGTTAGGCTCGTTTGTGCACTGGGCCCCTGCATTGCATCTGTGGGCCTTTTTTCTGAAGATTTCCACTCAACCCTTTTGTTTAAAAGTTCCCTCCCAGTCCCTTTGTCCAAAAAGTCCCTCTCAGCCCCTTTGTCCAAGAGTTCCCACTCGGTCCCTTTGCCCAAAAGTGTCTCCTCAGTCCCTTTGTACAAAAAGTCCCTCTCAGCCCCTTTGTCCAAGAGTTCCCACTCGGTCCCTTTGCCCAAAAGTGTCCCCTCAGTCCCTTTATCCAAGAAGCCTCTCATAGTCCCTTTGCCCAAGAATTTTCTCTCAGTCCCTTTGTCCAAAAGATCCCACTCGGTCCCAAGCTCTCTTTTGCAATGTCCTTGTTCGGTATCATTTTTTGATACCAATGTCCGGTGTGTCGAGGCCAGATCGACTTCCGGCTTTCCCCTTCTCTTCAGTTTAAAGCTAGGTCTATGGCGTTTTGGATGTTTCTTGCCAGCTGCCTCGTCCCAGCTGTGCTCAGGTGCAGTCCATCTCTCTTGTAGAGCTTGTTCTTCCCCAAGAAGGTCGTCCAGTTTCGAACAAAGTGGAATCCCTCCTCCTCGCACCATCTCCTCAGCCATCCGTTCATTACTTGTAGTTCGCTCTGTCTTCTTGTGTCTGCTCTCGGTACTGGTAGGATCTCCGAGAAGGCTATCCTATTTGATCTCAGCTTCAGTTTCCGCCCCAGGATCCTGAACTTCTCAGTCAGTGTAGTCCGGTTGAAATTTTTCCTGCTGACGTCGTTGGTTCCAATGTGGATTACAACTGCCGTCTCCTCTGTCTCGGCTCCCTCCAGGATTCTATCAATTCTGCTGATGACGTCCGTTGTTCTTGCCCCCGGGAGACATGTCACTAGTCGGTCCTCCCTTCCTCCGGCAATGTGACTGTCCACTTCTCGCAGGATTGAGTCTCCTACTACAACAGCAGATTTCCCCTTCCTCAGATGTCTCTCTGGTCTCAGGTCCGTGTCCTCCGGGCTCTGCTGGATCTCCGCTGGTCCTTCCGCCAGGTCCTGTTGGGTACCATCATCTGCATTTTCAGACCCTACGCTAGGTCCCACTCCCATGGTGTTTGTTGGTTCCTGACCTCCAGCTGCCGGTTCCCGTCTGATACGCTGGTGGTCCTGTGCCTCTGCCATCTGCCAGGCCTCCTCTATGTACTTCTCGAGCTCTCTGACTTGTTCTGAGATGTGGCTCTCTCTGGTAGTCTCCTCCGTTTCCCCACACTGTTCCTCTATTGAGCAGAGTCCCTCCAGCTCCTGGACTCTAACCTGCAGCCTTCCGACCTCCCTCTTCAGGCTATCCAGTTCCTGGCATCGATTGCATATGTATGCCCGCCTCCCAAAGGGGAGGTAGTCATACATATGACATGCGATGCAGTACACTGGGTAGCCCTGCTGGATTCCTGCAGCCTCCATTTCTCTGTTTTCTTTCCTGTGTTCTGTAAGAGAAGAGAGAGAAAGAGAATGAGAATGAATCGCGAATAAATTTGAGAAAATGTACCTCAGGAATTTCTCTACTGGGCTGCCTGTGCTCCTGGCTCCTTCTTAAGGCTCCTCCGCAAAGGCGCTCCCGCTAAGGCGAGCGCCTTTGCCGCGCGCCGAACGGCTGCACGCCGTTGGCTCCCTGCCTTTTAAGGGGGAGCCCGGCTGAAGTCGCTGACGCGATGTGGGTGGGCGGAGCTAGCTCTCGCCCGCCTCTGGCTCACCGCGTCCCCCTCGCCTTTCTCCTCTCCTGCACGCTGCCGCTGGAATCGGCAGCGAGCCCTGTAGCTTCTGCCCTCGCCTGCCTGCCTGCCATCATCTAGAAGCGCTTCACCCGCCTGACGTGTCATCAACTACAGATCAAAGATAAGTGTGAAATTCACATAAGAACATAAGAATAGCCGCTGTTGGGTCAGACCAGTGTTCCGTCGTGCCCAGCAGTCCGCTCACGCGGCAGACCTTGTCAAAGACCAGTGCCCTAACTGCAGGGCCGCCATCAGAAATTTTTGGGCCCCTTACTGAGCAATCCTATTGGGCCCCCCACGCACCCCTTCCCCCCGACCCCCCCTTCTTCCATGGGCCGAATACACACATACTTTTCTCTGTTGCTGCACTCTTTGACCAAAATATTTGTAAGCCTGCAACCACGTCAAGGTAGACTCTTTCAGCAAGGCCCTAACCTAAACTAAACTAATCTATACCTATCTATTCTAAACTAACATATGTCTAATACTGAACTAATAACAAACTAACAAACATCTGCATAATAAATAACTTATAAATAATAGTGCTAGTAGCTATAATTCACTTTTGAATGTAAAATCTCAGTTAAGGATTTCTTTTGACCTTTGTAGGCCAGAAGTAGATCACAATTGCACAATATTTTTTGTAACAAGTATTAAATATGTTTTTATAAATACTGTAAGCTTAATAAATATATCAGAACAAACTACACATCTGAGCGCATATCTGAACATACACATCTGTATGATCCCATCCTCCTCAGCTTGCCTATAGCTGCATCATGCATGTTAAAAATGTATGATATGTTGATATGTGCACCTTACTTCCTTCCCATCCATCCTCCTCAGCCTGTCCTTACACATCCACAGCTGCATGTTAATGATGATGTATATGTTATGATGATAAATAAGTGCATATGAGACATCATTAACATGCAGCTATGGATGAATATAAAAAAGAAACAATATTCTGTACAATTGTCAATTTATAAATCAGCGTCTTCTTCCCACTCTCTCTTCCCCATTTCCCTTCAGCGTCCTCAGCCCACTCTCTCTCCACTTTCCTTCAGTGCACGCACATAAAAACATGCAAGTAATTTATATCATTTTCATTCTATTCATTCATAGAAATTAAAGTCTAAATAATGCCAGTCACATAACAAAACATGATTTTACAAAAATAATTCCCTACACAGTCAAGCCTGCAAGGATTACTAGATGTCTTTCAGCAGCTCCCCTCCCTCCCCCTTACCTTTGTGGCCAAGTCAAAATGATCTACCAACAATAAAATTTTAAAAACACAAAGCACGCTGTACGCAGAGAAAATGTTAATTATCATTTATATTCCGCGGGTTTTCAAAGAGGTCAAGGCAGATGACTTTATGCAATGTCACCTCAGTAACAACTATACAAAAATAGACAAATTTTCCCCCTCCCTTTTTACTAAAATGCGATAGCGGTTTTTAGCGCAGGGAGCTGCGCTGAATGCCCCACGCTGCTCTCAACGCTCATAGGCTCCCTGCGCTAAAAAACGCTATTGCGGTTTAGTAAAAGGGGGCCATAGTGCAAAATATAGACAGCATATATAAATTCTCAAAGCAGACACATTTTCATCACTAAATTGAAAATAAAATCATTTTTCCTACCTTTGGTAATTTCATCAGTCTCTGGTTGCACTTTATTCTTCTGACTGTACATCCAATATTTCTTCCCTTCTTTCAGCCTCCTGTATGCTTCCTCTCCTCCAGACCTCATTCCTTCCCAAAACTTTTTCTTTGTTTCACCCTGCCCCTTCTTTCTTTTTCTCTCTCTCCATACCCCTTTCTTTCTGTATGTCTGTTTTTCTCTCTCTCTCACCCTGCCCCCTTCTTTCTTTCTCTCTCCACACCCTCTTTCGTTCTGTATGTCTGTCTTTCTCTCTCTCTCCGTGCCCCATTTTTCTTTGTTTCACCCTGCCCCCTTTCTTTCTTTCTGGCTTCCTGTCCCCCCCTTTCTTTTTTTTCTCACTGCCCTCCCCTATGCCACCACCATTGGGAAAATGCTGCCACCGCCACTGGGGAATAGGCTGCCACTGCCACCATTGGGAACAGGCCGGCGCCGAGTTTGCCCTGCTTCTCTTCCCCGCGGGGCCGACCAACTCTCGCCACCCGACGTCAATTCTAACGTCGGAGAGGACGTTCTAGGCCATCCAGGCAGCGATTGGCTGGCCCAGAACGTCCTCTCCGACGTCAGAATTGACGCGAGTGGCGAGAGTTGGTCGGCCCCACAGGGAAAAGCAGGGAGAACTCGGCGCCGGCCTGTTCCCTGATGGTGGCGGTGGCACTCAAGTGGCACTCAAGTGGCTAAAGAGCCGCAGTTTGACGGCCTAGGGAGAACACTGGAGGGTGGCCAGCTGTGCACCCCCTTGGGACATAAACCCGGGGCGGGGTGGACCGCCCCCCCCACCCTCCCCCACCTTGGTATGCCACTATCTGTACCTCACTCCCTCCCTATGACCAAAAATTCTCCTTTCTTCTATTCCCCGTGTACACTACTATCGATGCCTTCTGTGCCAAAAACCCATTCCCTCCCCCATCTCAGCATCTCTTTCCCGCCCTTCCTCTCTCCCAAGTCCATCCCTTCTGTGTCCAAAAAACCATTCCCTCCCCCACCTCAGCATCTCTTTCCCTCCCTTCCTCTCTCCCAAGTCCATGCCTTCTGTGTCCAAAAACCCATTCCCTCCCCACCTCAGCATCTCTTTCCCTCCCTTCCTCTCTCCCAAGTCCATGCCTTCTGTGTCCAAAAACCCATTCCCTCCCCCACCTCAGCATCTCTTTCCCTCCCTTCCTCTCTCCCAAGTCCATGCCTTCTGTGTCCAAAACGCACTCCCTCCCCCCTTTTGTGTTCCGCGTTTGTCTCCCAGCCCATCTTTGCAACTTTCTCAGCAAAACGGAGCTCGAGCCGCGAGGCTTGTCTTCTGTTTCCTACCTGCCGTGAAAAAAATGCCGACCGGAAGTATTCTCCGACGTCAGCGCTGACGTCGGAGGGCAGGCTTTGCTTAAGCCCTCCCTCCGACGTTAAGCACTGACATCGGGGAACACTTCCGTTCGGCTATATGTGAGCGGCAAGGCAGGTAGGAACAGAAGACGAGCCTCGCGGCTCGAGATGTGTTGAACTCTGCGGGTTCACCGCCCAGCTCTCTCCTGTGCACCTGGGGCGGGCCGCCCCCTCCCTAGACTGTGGCCTAGGACCCTGGAGGAGCCCGGGCCCCCTGTCTGCTCCGGGCCCCTGAATGCAGGACTGGTAGTACTGCCCTGATAGCGGCCCTGCCTAACTGAGACTAGCCCTACCTGTGTACGTTCTGGTTCAGCAGGAACTTGTCTAACTTTGTCTTGAATCCCTGGAGGTTGTTTTCCCCTATGACAGAGGCCGGAAGAGCGTTCCAGTTTTCTACTACTCTCTGGGTGAAGAAGAACTTCCTTACGTTTGTACGGAATCTATCCCCTTTCAACTTTAGAGAGTGCCCTCTCGTTCTCCCTACCTTGGAGAGGGTGAACAACCTGTCCTTATCTACTAAGTCTATTCCCTTCAGTACCTTGAATGTTTCAATCATGTACCCACTCAATCTTCTCTGTTCGAGGGAGAAGAGGCCCAGTTTCTCTAATCTTTCACTGTACGGCAACACCTCCAGCCCCTTAACCATCTTAGTCGCTCTTCTCTGGACCCTTTTGAGTAGTACTGTGTCCTTCTTCATGTACGGCGACCAGTGCTGGACGCAGTACTCCAGGTGAGGGCGCACCATGGCCCGGTACAGTGGCATGATAACCTTCTATGATCTGTTCGTGATCCCCTTCTTTATCATTCCTAGCATTCTGTTCGCCCTTTTTGCCGCTGCCGCTGCCGCACATTGCATGGACGGCTTCATCGACTTGTCGATCATAACTCCCAAGTCTCCTTCCTGGGAGGTCTCTCCAAGTATCGCCCCAGACATCCTGTATTCGTTCATGAGAGTTTTGTTACCTATATGCATCACTTTACGCTTATCCACATTGAACCTCATCTGCCATATTGATGCCCATTCTGCAAGCCTGATTATGTCATGTTGCAGATCTTCACAATCCCCCTGTGTCTTCACTACTCTGAATAACTTTGTATCGTCCGCAAATTTAATCACCTCACTTGTCGTACCTATGTCCAGGTCGTTTATAAATATGTTGAAGAGCATGGGTCCAAGCACCAAGCTCTACAGCACCCCACTGGTGACGCTCTTCCAGTCTGAGTATTGTCCATTTACCCCCACTCTCTGTGTCCTATGCTCCAGCCAGTTTTTAATCCACGTGAGTATTTCACCCTCGATTCCATGGCTCGCAATTTTCCGAAGTAGTCGTTCATGTGGAACCTTGTCAAATGCCTTCTGAAAATCCAGATATACAATGTCGACCGGGTCACCCTTGTCTACCTGTCTGTTTACTCCCTCAAAGAAGTGCAGCAAGTTCGTCAAACACAATCTGCCTTTGCTAAAGCCGTGCTGACTGGTCCTCATCAGCCCATGTCCATCAAGGTGATCAATGATGCGGTCCTTTATCAGCAACTCTACCATCTTTCCCAGTACTGAGGTCAGACTCACCGGTCTGTAGTTTCACGGATCTCCCCTCGAACTTTTCTTGAAGATCGGCGTAACATTCACCACCTTCTAGTCTTCCGGAATCTTTCCCGATTTGATTGACAGATTGGCTATTAGTTGAAGCAGTTCAGCTATGGTCCCTTTCAGGGCAGGTGGGTGCAATGATGTTTAATATACCATCATCATTAGACACTGTTGCCGGTGTGGATATGGTTGTATAACTGAGCACTATTGTCAACTTTTGAATGCCATTTACTGGACATAAATGAAGGTTCCCACTGTGCCACTGACCTAACCTCTAAGCCCATTTCTGCTTTACTCAAAGCAAATTCACAGTTTGTCAAGGCCACATTATCTTTTGACAACTCAAAGTTCTTGGCCCCTTTGCAAGGTTTCATGTGGCCTGTGGATTTTGCATGGCTCAATTCTCTTCTGGTCAGTTGATGCTTTTCTTCTTCAGCTGCCAAGTCCGGTTCTTCTTCCTTTCGATTCCCCAACCACCTTTTCTCTGCACTTGTGCTCTATTCAGGTCGATGTGGATAGGTGAGGCTGAAATTCTCATCTTCTTACACCAAAGAACTCTATCTTCTGGACCTTCATGTCTCTCTGGTGTGACTCTTTTCTCTTGCTTTCTTTCACTAGCCCCGGCTGGGGCTATTCTGAAGCACTCTTTATGATGCCAGTTGCCTGGCTTGGGTTTACGTTCTTGTGGCTCTTGCCTGTGTTATGTGTATGAACCTCATCAGTTTGAAAGCAAATTTCAGCATGAGCAGATGGAAATGTTTTGTGTTTGCTTAGACTGTAAAATTTCATCAGATCTTAAAATGCTTTTATTACAGGAAAATTCCATATCAGATCTTAAAATGTTTTTATTTAAAGACCTATATAATATATAAGATAATTAAATAGAGAAAATATATTTTATTTAGAGAAAAGGTATTTTATTTCCCCCTTCCTTTTGTGTTCTCCCTTTTCTCCCTCTTTTTATTTAAAAAAAAATATGTATATTTCTTCCCCTCTTTCCTTATATGTTGCTACTCTTTGGGATTCCAGAACCTTGCTATTCTTTAGGATTCTGAATGGAATGTTGCTACAGCTTGGGTTTTGGCCAGGTACTAGTGACCTGGATTGGCCACCATGAGAACGGGCTACTGGGCTTGATGAACCATTGATGGTCTGACCCAGTAAGGCTATTCTTACGTTCTTATGTCTCCCGTATTTGGTTTTACCTCTCTTGTAATTATGTCTATTTTTAACATATAACCTATATTTATACAATTTGCTTTGTTGTATACCGCTTAAATTCTCCTAGATAGGCGGTTTACCAAACTTCAAACTATATGACCATCTGTATTGCTTCATGTAGAAAAATAATTGCTAAATTGTGTGTTTAAAAAAATATTTTTATAGGAATCTTTTCAAAAAAACCACTGGAATGTCTTTAACTGGGCACTTTAGCAATCTTAGGCTCTTGGAGAGAAAGACAGAGATAAAAATTAAATTAATCAACCACCACTCTTGGGAGAAACTAGCCCTAATTTCAGATTCTTCATCTCCTGGAAATCAATTATTATTATGTTTATTGATATCATATTTATCACTATTTTCTGTGCTGGCAGCCAGCATAACGAAGCTCCTAGAAAAGAAATTATATGCCAATCAAGGCTTGCGTCTTTCCTAAATTTGGAGGATATCGCTCGAGAAATATGTTTCACTTGCTTTTCTTCAATTCTGAACTGTGGGAATTTGACCAAATAGCTCCATGTCATCTGGAAAAGGGTGACCTGGTCCTGCATGTAAATGTGGTCCTGTATTTTTAGGATTTTCATTTAATTGATTGCCAGAGGGTTTTATTTTTCATTTTTATTGGCGTTTATTTTTATAAGGAGCCCGAGAGCTTGTCTCGAAGGGCGTATGGTAACACGGGGCTGGGAGGCCTCGTGTTGCCAGAAAGGCAAGGTGGGGGGGGGGGGGAATTGGACCGTTAGTTAGGGAAACTTAGTAAAAGGAATTGGGGAGGGGTTACCGCCAAAAGACAGGGCTAGGATAGGGTGAAGTGAGTTGGAGGGGTGGGGCAGAGGGAACGAGTAGACCGGGACCCTGGAGGACTCGGTTCTTTCAGGTCCTCCAGGGCGGTTTTTCTCTCACCAGCGTTCCTGCGTTTCCATGGCTGCGGACGGTCGGGTTAGCATTGGGGCGGTGGTGGATGAGGCAGAGCTGTCCTTGCTGGCTGGTGACTCGTTCTCTGAGGAGCCCTCGGAGCAGGTGGGTGTGGGACTTGTTGCGGAGCGTGCGCGGCCCACGCGGCGCTCCAAAATTCAGGCGCTGTCGGTTTTGGCACGTGTTTGTGCTAGCGGGGCTAAAACCAGTAGATCCGCTTCGGCACGTGCCGCCGGGAAGGTTAGTCAGCAGGCAGGGTTGTCGGGCAGCGGGAGGGGAGCTGTTCCGGCCGGTCGCAGTTCGTCGGGGGGCGTGGCTTCTTTACTGGAGGAGAATTTGACCAGGGTGTCGGAGGAACAGCCTGTTAGCAGGGAGATGGTTGGAGGCGCGGGCTCTTCTGTTAGTCGGGCGGTTTCGGCTACCAGGGAGATCCCCAGCGAGCTGTCTGCCTTGGGGTCTTCCTTGTCAGGGGTTGTGGGAGATGGGGCGGCTTCCTCAGAAGGCGTAACAGGGGGCGGTGGTGAGCTTGGTGGGTCTCCTGGGTTGTTTGCCATGGGGAGGGGGTCCAGCGCTCCTGGGTTTTTGCATACCCCCTATGGAGGGTCTGTTGGGACAGGGTCCGGGTTTTATCCTACAAGCTGGCCGTCCAGTTGGGGACCGGTTTCCTGGGGTTCCGGCTCTTCTGTTAGTGGTGCGGGGCCGTCTGCTTCGCACTGGGGGGGGGGGTATTCCAGGGAGCATGGCATGGGGGATGGTTCCTGGAGGTGGGTTTGGAGGGGGTTGGGGGGTCCCAGTGGGTGTGCCTGGAGCTTGCTTTCCTGGTCCTGCCTCCTTTTCTGCTTGGTCTCCGCAGGTTTCGTGCATCCTTCCTGGTGGACAGGTCGTTCAGACGGAGGGCCTGAGTGCAGCTGGAAGTTCGGGATCGATGGAGAGACCAGGATGTTCCACTTCGGAGCGTGACTTGGCACTGAGAGTTACTGTGGCTGCTGGCGGGGGCGTCACGGGTTCTACACCGAGTGCGTCTGAGAGGCCTGAAGTTGCTGTTCGTGGCGGTTCAGTGTTGGCGTCCAGTCTCCCAGCGGCGGCCGGGACTGCTGATCGAGACATCACTGGAGTGACTGGTGTTCCGGGAACTTCTACTCCGGGTAACAAGGCGCCTGCTCAGGTTGCTGGAGGGGGTAAGGCGCGGCGTAAGAAGCGTAGGCATCGCCGTAGGGGGTCTTCTTCCTCTTCGTCCGGGTCTTCTTCGTCGGAGGACTCGTCTTCCTCGTCGTCTGCCGCGGGTCCTTCGGGCGGCTTGGGGGCTTCAGGTGGGGGGGGTGGGGAGGTCACTACGGGAGAGGTTAGGGGTACTCCGGCGTTGGTGGCTCTTACGGAGTTGTGGGAAAAGGTACCGCGGGATTTGCGGCGGAAGATTCGGAGGCGGTCCTGCCTGGATATTTTTCGCCTTTTGGAAGGTAGAGTTCATAAGCGGAGTCGTAGGAAGGCAAAACGGGATAGAAAAGATTTTAAACCTTTTCCGGTAGCTCGTTCAATCATTAACTGGGTCCGCGCTTTTTTGCGGCTTGCGAGTGTCTGGGGTAGGTCTCATCCGTCGGATTACGGCCTGCTGCTGGCTTATGCGGACTCCATTTTAGACTCTTATCAACGTTTCGGAGGCTGGGCCTGGTTAAATTACGACGAGGCTTTTAGAGATAAAATGGAGGAAAATAGTTTTATGTCTTGGGGTACCCAAGATGTTAATTTATGGCTCACCCATATGGCCTCCAAATCTATATCGGGTACGACCGTTCGCCCCACAGGGGGTGTTGGCAGTGGGCGGCCCTTTCGTGGGGGGTCGGGGGGGACTTCCTCAGCAGGTGCCGACGTGTGTTGGAAATTCAATAAAACCACCTGTCCTTTTCCCGACTGTAAATTTCGTCATGCCTGCTCCAGTTGCGGTCAGCCACATGCGGCCGTTAAATGCCCCAAGCGTGCTGGGGGGGCAGCTGCTGGACCGGGAAAGTAATTTTGTGGTCTCTTTGCCTACCCCGATTCATGTTGATGCCTTGCGCCCATGGTTGAGGAGTTATGGGCGTCGAAAGGAGGCTGTCATGTTGGACGTTGGTTTTACTGGAGGGTTTGAGATTCCTTTTCTAGGTGTGTTGCAGGAGGCGCGGGTTCAAAATTCTTCCTCGGTTTCCCGACTGCGGTGCGTGGTTTGGGGCAAGTTGGCAGAGGAGATTCGTTTGGGGCGTATTGCAGGCCCCTTTCGGGAGCCTCCTTTTTCGCCGATGCAGCTTTCGCCTCTTGCTGTTATACCTAAGAAGGTTCCCGGCCAGTTTCGTTTAATTCACAATTTTTCTCGGCCCTTAGGGCAGTCGGTTAACGATGGCATTCCGCGTCACCTCTGTTCAGTTCGTTATGCGTCGTTCGATAGTGCTCTTCGGCTTATTGTTAGTGCTGGCCGGGGTGCCCAGTTGGCGAAGGTGGATATCGAATCGGCTTTCCGTTTGTTGCCTATCCATCCTCGGTCCTACCCGCTGTTGGGTTTTCGTTTTGAGGGTTCGTATTTTTACGATCGTTGTTTGCCCATGGGTTGCTCCATTTCTTGTGCGTATTTTGAGATGTTTAGTTCTTTCTTGCATTGGGTTTTGGTTCAGAAAGTTGGAGAGGATTCCATTGTGCATTACTTAGATGATTTTTTGTTTATTGGTGCGGGAGGTACTGGATTTTGTGCCCGCCTCAAATTGTTGTTCGAGAGGATGGCGGACGATTTTGGTGTTCCTTTAGCTTCTGAGAAATCTGAGGGGCCAGTTACTTCCTTGGTGTTTTTGGGGATAGAGTTGGATTCTGAGGCTATGGTTACTCGCCTTCCTGCGGTGAAGGTTCGTCAGTTGCTTAGCCTAATCGAGCAGGTGGTTTCTGCTCCCAAGTCTACGTTGCATACTGTTCAATCCTTGATGGGTTCTCTTAATTTTGCTTGTAGGGTGCTGCCTATGGGTAGAGCTTTTTCTCGCAGATTGGCGGCTTCCACAGCGGGGGTTCGAGATCGCAGACACTTTCTGCGTCTTTCAGCGGGAGTGAGGGCTGATCTTCGCATGTGGTCTGTTTTTCTCAAAGATTTTAATGGGACTGTTCCTATGTTGGCGCCGGAGGTCTCGAGCGTTGACTTGAATCTCTTTTCTGATGCGGCTGGGGGTGTGGGTTTTGGCTTGTTCTTTAATGGTGATTGGTGTGCCGAGCGTTGGCCGGCCGAATGGGTGCGGTCAGGCATCACAAAAAACATTACTTTGTTGGAATTGTTTCCGTTGTTAGTGGCGGTTGAGCTTTGGTCGGGAATTTTTCATGATCGTCGGGTGGTTTTTTGGTGTGACAATCTGGGAGTCGTAGAGGTTGTTAATCGTCAGGCTGCTCGTTGTTTGGCTGTTAATGCGCTAATGCGAGAGTTAGTTTTGCGTTGTCTGTGGCTGAATCTCTTTATTCGTGCGCGTCACGTTCCGGGTTTCCAAAATGGCATTGCTGATGCTTTGTCTCGTTTTAATTTTTTGCAGTTTCGTCGACTGGCGCCCGAAGCGCGCGCAGAAGGTTTGCCGATCCCTGTTCATTTGTGGAGCCTGGTCGGGAAGGAGTCTGGGAGATGCTCCGTTTGTCGGTAGCCCCTTCTACTTGGGCACGCTATTCGGCGGGGTTTCGGTCCGTGGCGGCTTTCTTAGCTGCTAGGGGCTGGTGCCCGGGAGATGTGGCCGAATCCTTGTTGGAGGATTTCGTGCTGTCTGCTTTTCAGGATCAAGTTTCTCGTGGGGTTGTACGTGGGCAATTGGCGGGTTTTGCCTTTTTCTGCAGGGCCCTGGGTTGGGTTTGTCCGGTTTCGGGGTTCATGGTGAGAGGTTATTGCGAGCCATGGGGCGGGTGCTACCTCGTACCCGGGATTCGCGGTTACCCATTACTCACGAATTGCTCCTTCGGTTGCTAGCTGCGTTACCGGAGGTTGCCAGTTCGCCTTTTGAAGTTTGTTTGTTTCGAGCAGCTTTCGCTATTGCTTTTTTTGGGGCCTTGCGGGTCGGTGAGTTGTTAGTAGGTCCATCTTCTCCCGTTGGGTCTCGTGGGCTTTTGGTGCAGCACGTGATTTTTCAAGACACAGTGTTACGTTTATATATTGTGAGTTCCAAGACAGATCAGTGTGGTCTTGGTCACTGGGTTGTGCTGCATGCAGTGACTGGATGTTCGTCCTGTCCGGTGGTGCGATTGCGGGAGTATATGGCCATTCGTCCAGTGGATCCCCAGATATTATTCGTTCACGCGTCCGGTGCCCCTCTGACGCGATATCAATTTCGAGCAGTTCAGAGTTTGGCTTTAGTTCGTTGTGGAGAGAATCCGGGTGCCTTCGGGACTCACTCCTTCCGGATTGGTGCCGCAACGAGTGCTAGTTTGGCGGGTATGTCAGGGGAAGGTATTCAGAGATTGGGTCGTTGGGTATCTGATGCCTTTCGCGGTTATATTCGTCGGGGGGTCTCTGGGGTAGGGCAGGGTGCGGGGAGGGGTTCTCAATAGTTGAGTTACAAATGGGGGTATATGATGCTGAGTGTTATTTTGCTTGGTTTTTCTTTCAGCTCCCCGAAGCCGATCTTCCTCCCTCTGGATTGTGGGCCATTCTTTTGTCCATTGGGCGGCTGAACGTGCGCTCGTCCGCCCTGGAGGGCGTCACCTTGGTCTTGCTCATCTTGGACTTCGGGTTTCCTGGTGGGGACAGCGAGGGATGCGGTGGAGACAACTGCTGTATTTGTTACAGGATCTGCGGTCTCGGCCTCTTCATCCCGACATTCTTTTGATTCATTTGGGGGGTAATGATGTGGATAATTGTGCAGGGAAGGATTTAGTGAATATGATTAAGGACGACTTGAGGGTGGTGCTTGATTGGTTCCCGGGGGTGTTGGTTGTGTGGTCGGATATTGTTCCGCGCCCTAGTCGTTTAGAGTCGCGGCGTTGGACAAGGGGGTTGGCTAAGCTTAATAGACAGGTTGGGAAGTGGGTGGTGAGTCACGGTGGATGTCAGATTTTGCATGACTGGGTGGATGTAACGTGCGCAGGTTTATATCACCGGGATGGTGTTCATTTGTCGGCGGTGGGCTGGGACCTTTTGCTTAACGATTTTTCATCTTGTTGTGAGCGGGTCCTTAGCGCCTGATGTTAATCGCAGCTTTTTCTTTGGGGGAGGGCCTGTATGGTTACAGGCCTGTGGCGGGTCTCCCGAGCTACTGGGTGCTGGGGCTCATCAGGCGATGAGCGGGGGGCCGGCTGGGAGCCGCGCCTTGGGGTCAGGTGACCCGGGTTAAAGGGGCATGAGGTCATGCCACCCCTCGGACGCTTGCTGTTTGTGGCGGGGTCGGGGGCAAAGGTTAATGGTTACATAGGGGTAGCTCGGGAGGAGCTTGCTGATGTGGTTTGTTAATAGAGGGTCAATATGTTTATGAGGTTATGTTAGTTATGTTATTCATGTTAATTTATTGTTATGGTGGATTTAATAAAGAGCTGCGGCTATATATTCCATAATGAAGTGTGCTGGTCTCATTTGGGGGTGGGTTATGGGAAAAAGGGAGTTGATGGGTAGCAATAGAGACTATCCAGATCCCGCTGTTATAAGGAGCCCGAGAGCTTGTCTCGAAGGGCGTATGGTAACACGGGGCTGGGAGGCCTCGTGTTGCCAGAAAGGCAAGGTGGGGGGGGGGGGAATTGGACCGTTAGTTAGGGAAACTTAGTAAAAGGAATTGGGGAGGGGTTACCGCCAAAAGACAGGGCTAGGATAGGGTGAAGTGAGTTGGAGGGGTGGGGCAGAGGGAACGAGTAGACCGGGACCCTGGAGGACTCGGTTCTTTCAGGTCCTCCAGGGCGGTTTTCTCCCTCCCACCCTCCCGCGGTGGTGGCCTTGGTAGCTCGGGTAGGCGGGTCTCCCGAGCTACTGGGTGCTGGGGCTCATCAGGCGATGAGCGGGGGGCCGGCTGGGAGCCGCGCCTTGGGGTCAGGTGACCCGGGTTAAAGGGGCATGAGGTCATGCCACCCCTCGGACGCTTGCTGTTTGTGGCGGGGTCGGGGGCAAAGGTTAATGGTTACATAGGGGTAGCTCGGGAGGAGCTTGCTGATGTGGTTTGTTAATAGAGGGTCAATATGTTTATGAGGTTATGTTAGTTATGTTATTCATGTTAATTTATTGTTATGGTGGATTTAATAAAGAGCTGCGGCTATATATTCCATAATGAAGTGTGCTGGTCTCATTTGGGGGTGGGTTATGGGAAAAAGGGAGTTGATGGGTAGCAATAGAGACTATCCAGATCCCGCTGTTATAAACATCCCAATTTATTTTTTATTTATTTATTTATTAGATTTTTAGCCCGTCCTCCCAAAGGAGCCCAGAACGGGTTACAAAGTACATCCATAATAATCCAGACAGAGCAGAGATGACAGTTTACATAAATTACAATATAGACATGACAATAAAACATATGTACTAAGTAGCATCTGGTGAGATTAAGTGACATAGTGCTTTGACTGGGTGGCATTTTAGGGTGAATGACTTTAAGGCGCTGGGTTAGTAAAGAGAAAGGTTTTCACGGCCTTCCTGAAGTTCCAGAGTCCATCTAATGATCTGACAGATGGAGGGATTGTGTGCCAAAGTTTGGGTATGAAATGTGAGTAGGAGCGTTTGCGGGAGTTTTCTTATGCTGCAAATAAAGAAATACCTAAGGGCCTCTTTTACAAAGCCATGGTAGCGATTTTACTGGGGCAAATGCACCAAAGCCCATAGGAACTGAATGGGTTTTGGTGCATTAGCCATGTGGCACGTGCGACCGCAGTTCGATAAAGGAGGCCCTAAGGGGGAAAATTTGAAAACCAGTGCCTAAACTTAGCTAGGCCCTATCGGATCCTCACGTTAATTGAAGAACACCGTTAGAAACAGCAAAAAAAACAAACAAACCCCAAAACCCAGCAAGGTTGAAACGGCAACTGGCACCTATGTAGGCGATTTTGCACTTTTGTAGTTCTTCCATTTAACCCATCATATGTATTTTAAGTTGTTTTTAGTTGTAGAGTTTAAGCTATCCTGAAGGCATTCCCCATGGTGGGGAGAAAATTTTTAATAAACTTGAAACTTTGGTTGAAAATCAGGCTATGTTTTTTAACTGAAGTGACTCCAGACTTTACACTTCTCCCTCCGTATTCACTGTGATAGGGGATTAACAGACCCGTGAATACAGAAAAACCGTGAATAACTTTTTCATATGTTTGTTTTTCTATTAAAAACCATCGTGAGAATGGTGAAACCTCGAATAACCTGGTGGGAGACCTGGCCTGTTCCTGAAGGAGAGGCAAAACATGGTGAAGAAAGCGCTGGGAATCGGCGATTTTCTCTGTAAACACTTAGAATCAACGATTTCTCAATGCAAGCTGACGTAATTTGGGGGGGGGAGGAGCCAGCAAGCTAAAAACCGCCAATAATCGAAACTGTGATTGCTGAAACTGTGAATACGGAGGGAAAAATGTACTTATTTGGTACATTGCATGTCAACCTGCCCTGCCCCCACAGACACGTCCCTGAGCTCAGGACTGCATTCGCGCCTGCGTGGACATCAATGAGATGATGCCACTGCGTTGACGTCTGTGCACGCGCACACGCCCTACAGACGCGGCCGTGAGGTTGGGGACTTCCAAAACCCGGACAAACTGCCGAGTTTTGGAAATCCCTCTGGGCACCCAGACAGTCCTCTAACAAGAGGACTTGTCCGGGTTTTCCCGGACATCTGGTAGCCCTACCTTGAGAGCATCTAATACTTTTGCATTCCCCTGAAACCCCTCAAATTAGGGGTTGTTTAGGCAGCAGTATCGGGGGGCGGGGAGTGGGGGAGGGGGAGTGGCAGAAGCAGCAAAGTCCAGCTGCAGATACAGCACAGCAATGCTATCAGCCACACTAACTCAAAGAAGCGTGGACATATACCAACAGGGAGGCTGGGCAGTTTTCAAAAAGCTCATTTACCTGGATAAATATCCTTTTATCCAGGTAAATGATTTTTGGAAATCACCTTCATTATATATGTACAGAATACAGTACTCCCCCTTGCGGGGGTTCTGTTCCAGGAACCCCCCCGCAAATTAAAAAAAACCCGCAAATGCGTTTTTTTTTTGCCTATCAAAAGGCAGGGAAGGCAGGAGTGCCGGCGGGTGAAGAAAATCACTCACGGTTTGCTCTGACCGCCTCTTCCTTTGACACGCAGCTCCTGATTGGTGCAGCCCCACTTTCCTACAGAAAGAGGCGGTCGGAGCAGACCGCAAATGAGCGAGTGCGCGAGTCGCGAAACCGCGAGGGAACACTGTATTTAAAAATATGATACTCATTTACAGTGGGGCAGTGAGGGTGAGTGGCGCCTGGGAAGCTGGCGCTCCTTCCCTGCCTTCTCCCCCACGCTCCCCCCTCTCTTTCCCCCGTGCCTTTTTAAGTTTCCAGGAACGAGCAAGCTCACGAACTTTGCTGCCCACGTCGTGTTGGCTATCCCTCCAACGTCACTTCCTAGGCGCAGGGCCCGGAAGTGGCGTCAGAGAGAGGCAACACCAACGCAGGCAGCAGGTTCGTAACGCTGTCCCACAGGGAAAATTAAAGAGGTACAAGGGAAGGGGCATGGCGGGGGGGGGGGGGTTGTAAAGAAGTAGGGGGGGGGGCCTCTACCAAGACCGTTCTTGGGGCATACCCCTCCACCCCCCTCTTCCCGTTACTACGCCACTGCTCAGTTATGCATTCTACAGGATCATTTGGGGATGGCAGATCTTAAGGTGATCAAGATTGCTGAATTTAATTATCGCATTCCTATGGGGGGACAAGGACTTAAAAGTTATAAGAACATAAGATTTGCCACTGCTGGGTCAGACCAATGGTCCATTGTGCCCAGCAGTCCGCTCACGCGTTGGCCCCCAGGTCAAAGACCAGTGCTCTAAATGAGTCCAGCCTCATCTGTGTACGTTCCAATTTAGCAGGAACTTGTCCAATTTTGTCTTGAATCCCTGGAGGGTGTTTTCCCCTATGACAGACTCCGGGAGATCGTTCCAGTTTTCTACCACTCGCTGAGTGAAGAAGAACTTCCTTACATTCGTACGGAATCTATCCCCTTTCAATTTTAGAGAGTGCCCTCTCGTTCTTCCTACCTTGGAGAGGGTAAACAATCTGTCTTTATCTAAGTCTATTCCCTTCAGTATCTTGAACGTTTCAATCATGTCCCCTCTCAGTCTCCTCTTTTCAAGGGAGAAGAGGCCCAGTTTCTCCAATCTCTCACTGTACGCTCTGGTTTATTTACTTTTCCCAATCCCCCAAATTGCCGTCATAAAAAGTTTTTTGATAGAACCTTGGCCTATCAAGCAGGTAAAGTCCAAGCTTGGTTAGATGATATGATTTGAAAGACTGCATCCTATTGCACTTTAAGGAAATTAGTAAAGAGCTATTTGTTCAAGAAATTTGTTACTTGATTGGAGATTACATAGTATTTATACTATAGTATTATAAGTTTGTATATTATACTGCTGCTTCTCATATGTTTTGTATTTCATCACTGAATTGTTCAGTTTTCTTATTTTGTGAACAGCCTAGCACTCTGTGGGTGTTGGCGGTATAGAAAAATAAAGTTATTATTATGATTTCTTTCCAGAGACCCCACTGCTTGCCATTACTCACACGTTTTGGAGGGGTTGTTTTGGGGGGTTTTCTTTTTGCCACTCTCAGCTTAGGTGAATCCCTAGTTTGCCTAACGGAAGACCTGGACCTGCTTTGATGGCAACAAAATGATGAACCTTGACTGGCTAGAAATAAGCCACCAAATTAAATAAAACTTTGATGGTGTGCCTGCCAGAAAGAGGAAACAGCAGAGCTTCAGGCATTGAAGAACTCCGTTTTAGCATTATGCTGTCATCTTAATCATTCCCTCCCCCCCCCTCTTTAGTCCCCTTAAAAACATTCCAACATTGCTATATCTTGGTTCTCTCTCTGAACACCTCCATATCTGAGCCAACCAGCAAACAGATTTCGTCAAATCTATTTCTCCAGCGAAAGGGGAGGAAGAGGTGGGATGGTTTTTTGTGCAGCTAAACTGCTGTGGCATGCTTTCTGTTTCTCGTCTTTATTGAAATGCGATCCATCATGACGAGTGAATCCATTCAGAGACGTGGAGGTGCCATTAGACGCAGATATGCGCAGCCAATACATCTTAAAGTCTTAATTTATTGCTTGTTAAACATGTCACTTCTCCTGTCAGGGTCAGTATTGCTGATGAAGAACCTTTGGGCATTTGGGAAAGTGTAAAATTCAGAAGCGGAAAACAATTTTTCTTTTTCTGAGGATAGAGTGTAAGAGGCGTAGGGTGAGAAGCACATGTATTAACAACAAGAATGGCAAACAGCTCTTTGATAAGTGGGAAAATAGTTCCATTCTATCTATGTCCTGTTGGAGATCTCCAGTTGAAACATTTTGAAACCGAGATCTTAAATTCTGAATTTTCTGCTGAAAATAGCTCTGCCAGTGGACCTAAAAGCATCAGTATCACTCGATGATTTCTGAAATACATATTGAGGTTACCATAAGAACATAAGAATTTCCGCTGCTGGGTCAGACCAGTGGTCCATTGTGCCTAGCAGTCCTCTCACGCGGCGGCCCTCTGGTCAAAGACCAGCGCCCTAACTGAGACTAGCCCTACCTGTGTACGAACTTGTCTAAGCAATCCTTTTGAGTAGTATCAAAATACTATTTAGCCCGTTTGTATCTCTTTTATATTTGCCACTGTACGCATTTAGAAGGAATTGAGGGAGAGGACACTTTGCGTGCTTGAAAATTTTAATCGCGATTAATTGCTGTGCAGACCTGATTTTTAGGCAACATATATAAAAATTTGGACCTAAATTTTTTTAAGGCATGTTAATGTTCGTTAATGAATGCACACGCCTAATGCATGAACAGCAAATCTTTCCCTTTGAAAAATCTGCCAGAGAACCCAACGCCAAGCGGTGCGCGGAGTCGTTATCTTCCTTAAAATGGCCGCGGAACATGGGAGATCCATTTGAAAATAATGCAGCGTCAATGGCTGTCCGACACCATGCCGGGGGTGAGAAATTCAAGACAAAACAAGTGGCATTTTTCTGAGCCGTTCCTCAGGGCGAGAGCCGGCTTTTCACGTTGGGTGCAAAACGTTTGGCACGTCTTAAAACATTGCTGCTCAAGAGAGCTGCTTTCAACGACTTCCAACAATAACAAGTCACTAGTAATTTACTGGATACAGGCTATGTGTTTCATCTTACTTTCTACGTTTACCTTCTGAAGGATTGCACAAGATGTTCAGACTGTTTTCCTTTGATGTGCCGTAATCCAGATTCCAGGCTTAGGTTCCTGTTGCCTAACATGAGAAAGACAATAGAAACTATTTTGAAAAGCTTTAGTCATAAATGCAGAATGCAAGAAACACTTCTGAAAATAGCCCGGTGTTAGGGTCGTGCTCATCAAGCTTTCTGTGGATTGAGTTACTTGCGCAGGGTCATGAGGAGCAATGCAGGCTTTGAACCCACAACCTCAGGGTGCTGAGGCTGTAGCTTTAACCACTAGGTCACGCCTACCTCAGGAAAAACCTTCCGTGGTCTTTTCAAATACTTTGTTCACGAATCGCGGACTCAGTTATTCGTGGCATTTTCTGACTGCCTCTTCTGGTCAGAAAATACAGGAAATGAGTCCGCGAATCAGCCTTCTGCACAGCCGATTCCTCCTCCTCTCCACCCCTGGTCAGCCAATCAGCCTTCTGCACAGCCGATTCCTCCTCCTCTCCCCCCCCCACTCCCGGTCAGCCAATCAACCTTCTGCACAGCCGATTCCTCCTCCTCTCCACCCCTGGTCAGCCAATCAGCCTTCTGCATAGCCGATTCCTCCTCCTCTCCACCCCTGGTCAGCCAATCAACCTTCTGCACAGCCGATTCCTTCTCCTCTCCTCCCCCCACCCCCGGTCAGCCAATCAACCTTCTGCACAGCCGATTCCTCCTCCTCTCCACCCCCGGTCAGCCAATTAACCTTCTGCACAGCCGATTCCTCCTCCTATCCCCCCCCACCCCCGGTCAGCCAATCAACCTTCTGCACAGCCGATTCCTCCTTCCCTCCCCCCCCCCCCGGTCAGCCAATCAGCCTTCTGCGCAGCCGATTCCTCCTCCAGCTCTCGCCCTGGTCAGCCAATCAGCCTTCTGCATAGACGATTCCTCCTCCTCTCCACCCCTAGTCAGCCAATCAACCTTCTGCACTGCTGATTCCTCCTCCTCTCCCCCCCCGGTCAGCCAATCAGCCTTCTACACAGCCGATTCCTCCTCCAGCTCTCCCCCCGGTCAGCCAATCAGCCTTCTGCAGAGCTGATTCCTCCTCCTCTCCACCGCTGGTCAGCCAATCAACCTTCTGCATGGCCGATGGCCGATTCCTCCTCCTCTTTCCCCCCCCCCCCCGGTCAGCCAATCAACCTTCTGCACAGCCGATTCCTCCTCCCCCCCCCCCCCCGGTCAGCCAATCAGCCTTCTGCACAGCTAATTCCTCCTCCTCTCCTCCCAAGAGCATACTGGGAGTACTGTAAATATGGCTTTAATTTTTTTCTTAAAACATGCTAAGGAATGTTCCTCCCGCAAACTTGCAGGAAGCCGATTCCAAGTTTCAAGTATTATTAAAATTTGATATACTGCCAAATCAGAACACAAGGCGGTTTACAAAGATAAAATAGGGGAACGTAAACTAATACATAATCAAAAGGACGAAAGATGAATAATAATAGACAATTGTAAATCACGAACAACTGAAACGGTAGGACAAAAGGCGGAACTACAATATTTAAAGAGAAAGGAAGGAGCAGGGAAGAACCCTCAATGACCACCTCAACTCCTTGGCAAAATCATGCTTTTTCAGCCTTCACATGCTGAGGAAAGCTAGATCCTACTTCAGCCAACAACACTTTTGTCCAATCCATCATCCTCTCCAAACTAGATTACTGCAACGCCATCTACTTAAATCTATCAAAAAAAAATATTCTAAGACTCCAGCTAATCCAGAATACTGCAGCCAATCTGATCTTCTCAAAACGCAAGTCTGACCATGCCTCCCCACTCCTTGCCAAACTTCACTGGCTCCCAATAATCTCCAGAATCCATTTCAAATGTTCCTGCCTGGCTTTCAAGATCATTCATGGAATCCTGCCTCCTCTTATCCCACTGTCTTTCAACTCCTCCAGTCCCGACTCCTCCAGAACTGCCCAAAGGCTTAAACTAGCCTTCCCCTCTCCATGCGGCATCCACTATTCAGGCAAACTGGGAAAATCCCTTCTCTTCAAAATCACAGGTCTTTGGAACGACCTCACCACCCCGTTGCAGAACCTGAGCTCCCTTCAGTTATTCCGCAAACAACTGAAAACCTGGCTTTTCAGCAAATTGTAGCTCTATCCTTCCCCCCTTTCTCTCCCCCCTTCTACACATAAGTTCATGTAATCCTTTTTCTTCTTCTCTACCCACTATTTTAAGTTCTTGTAAACCGTGTCGAGCTCCATTCTCATGGAGATGATGCGGTATATAAACTTAAGGTTTAGATTAGATTAGTTTAGAAAACAAAACAACTGATAATAAAGTGAGATTAAAAATGCATCTAAAAATATCCTTAAAAGGACGATTATAATCCAAAGGCTCTGGGGCCTTCCCCCCCCCCCCCCCCCACAAATAAAGATTCAGTGCCGAATCTCCTGACCATCCCTCTTTGAAAATCATCAGTACAAGAAGAGCAGAAGCACGATAAGTTAAATTCAAAAGTTTCCTTTTTAATGATGCATTTGAGAGCTGAAGTTATTGGCAAACATCAGACCCGTACAATTGAAATAATTAATATCCCCACCGTGACAACCTAGCCCAGGGGTGGGCAACTCCGGTCCTCGACGGCCGGAATCCAGTCGGGGTTTCAAGATTTCCCCAATGACTATGCATGAGATCTATGTGCATGCACTGCTTTCAATGCATATTCATTGGGGACATCCTGAAAGCCCGACTGGATTCCGGTCCTCTAGGACCGGAGTTGCCCACCCCTGGGCTAGGTTATCACGGTGGGGATATTAATTATTTCAATTGTACGGGTCTGATGTTTGCCAATAACTTCAGGCTACCATTCTACCCTCCCTTACGTGTTCACCTACTTAACGTTACTTTCCTAGCCAGACTTCCTCCCCCCTTTTCAAAGTTACCGCTTATTTTACTGACTCCTCTTTTCCTCATTTATGACACCCTGCACTCACTGTCTGTTCAATGCTCTCTTCACAATTTGTATCCAGCTATTTGCTGGCTTTTTTACAACCATTTCAATGTAAGTTGTCAAAAAAAAATAAAATAAAAATTTATATAGTAGCTTATGTATATTTTTCCTCTTGCCAATTTGCACTATGTAATCACTGACCGCCCTGTGATCTCTTCTTTAATTTGTACACTGTAATTCGCTGTAATCTCTTCTTTATCTGTACACTGTACAGCTAATCTTCTCTGTGAACCGCCTAGAAGTCGCAAGATTATGGCAGTATAGAAAAATAAAGTTATTATTATTATTATTATTACAATTGTAGTTCTACCCTCCTTCCTTTTTGTTGCTGTCAGTGACTGTCTTGTTTTGGTCTTATATTGACTGAAATATTTTTTACCCTGATTCTTAATTTATAACATTTTATTGAAGGAATCAAATAAATATACAATAATATAACACAAAAAGATATTCATTACAATTAGATTCACAATTATAATTTTCCATACAAATTACTATCATCCCCTCTATTCCCTCCCCTCCCTCGGAATGGAAGGTGACACAAATTACCAAGTGTTGGAATGCAATGAATGTTTCCAAAGCTTCAATGTAGAACATTACGAATCATACTTCGTGCCCTAGAGCAGTGGTTCCCAACCCTGTCCTGGAGGACCACTAGGCCAATCGGGTTTTCGGGATAGCCCAAAGGAATATGCATGAAGCAGTTTTACATGCCTGTCACTTCCATTATATGCAAATCTCTCTCATGCATATTCATTAGGGCTAGCCTGAAAACCCGATGGGCCTGGTGGTCCTCCAGGACAGGGTTGGGAACCACTGCTCTAGAAGAAAGATTTTGAATATAAGGGTCCCAAATTTTCATACCCTGATTCTTTTAATTGTAAATCGCTTAGAAATTTTTATAAGCGTTTTCATCAAATTTTAAATGGAAACTTGGGGACAGAGCCTGGCATTGGATATCCTGGAATAATGCCGATGGCGGGCAGCAAAACACTGACCACCACTGGCTGAATCTGTAGGATTGTTTTGGGAGAGGGATGTTTGACTGTTCATGACTGTCGCATTTACAAAGCCCTTTAAATCCATATGGGCTCTGGGGCTGTTAACGCAGCGGCCCACGCTAAACAGCTTCGTAAAAGAGGCCCTCAATTATCGAAATCAGAGGGGCCATTAATTGAGAGTAGTACAATGTCGTCGTGTACCTGGACTTCAGTAAAGCTTTTGACAGTGTCCCACACCGCAGGCTGCTAAGCAAGATGGAATCGATGGGGTTAGGAGAGACACTAACTGCATGGGTCAATGATTGGCTGAGTGGCAGACTTCAGAGGGTGGTGGTTAATGGTACCCTCTCTAAAACATCGGAGGTGACCAGTGGAGTGCTGCAGGGCTCGGTCCTGGGTCCACTCCTTTTCAACATATTCATAGGGGATCTGACTCAAGGGCTTCAAGGTAAAATAACACTATTCGCCGATGACGCCAAACTATGTAATATAGTAAGTGAATGCAGTTTACAGAATTATATGGCGCAGGACTTGCTTACATTGGAAAGTTGGTCCTCAACCTGGCAGCTAGGCTTCAATGCTAAGAAATGAAAGGTCATGCACCTCGGAAGCGGAAATCCATGTAGGACGTACTTCTTGAACGGAGAAACTTTAACTAGGACTTCAGCAGAACAAGATTTAAGAGTAATCATCAGTGCAGACATGAAAACTGCCTATTAAGTGGAGAAGGCTTCATCTAAGGCAAGGCAGATATTGGGTTGTATCAATAGAAGTTTCGTCAGCCGAAAGCCTGAAATCATAATGTCGTTGTACAGGGCCATGGTGAGACCTCATCTGGAGTACTGTGTGCAATTCTGGAGGCCACATTACAGTAAAGATGTGCGCAGAATTGAATCGGTTCAGCGGACAGCCATCAGGATGATCACGGGGCTCAAGGGTCTCTCGTACGAAGAGAGACTGAACAAATTGCAGCTCTACACTCTCGAGGAACGTAGGGAGAGGGGAGACATGATCGAAACATTTAAGTACCTCACGGGACGTGTCGAAGTGGAAGATGATATTTTCTTTCTCAAGGGACCCTCGGCCACAAGAGGGCACCCGCTCAAACTCAGGGGCGGAAAATTTCATGGCGACACCAGAAAGTATTTCTTCACAGAGAGTGGTTGATCATTGGAACAAGCTTCCAGTGCAGGTGATCGAGGCAGACAGCGTGCTAGACTTTAAGAATAAATGGGATACCCATGTGGGATCCCTACGAGGGTCAAGATAAGAAAATTGGGTCATTAGGGCATAGACAGGGGGTGGGTAAGCAGAGTGGGCAGACTTGATGGGCTGTAGCCCTTTTCTGCCGTCATCTTCTATGTTTCTATGTTTCTATGATGGGTCATTTGGCCTTTATCTGCCATCATGTTTCTATAATCAGAAAGTTCTATGACATCACAATGCAGGTGTAAAGAGCCTTAGCCTATAGGAAGAGGAGATGCAAATGTTAAGAGCCTTAGCCAATAGGGAGAGGAGGAGAGAGTGGCTGCTGCAGACACCAGAAAGTATTTCTTCACAGAGAGAGTGGTTGATCATTGGAACAAGCTTCCAGTGCAGGTGATCGAGGCAGACAGCGTGCCAGACGTTAAGAATAAATGGGATACCCATGTGGGATCCCTACGAGGGTCAAGATAAGGAAATTGGGTCATTAGGGCATAGACAGGGGGTGGGTAAGCAGAGTGGGCAGACTTGATGGGCTGTAGCCCTTTTCTGCCGTCATCTTCTATGTTTCTATGTTTCTATGTTAATGCTGAAGGTTCAGCTAAGGCACCCAACACCCCTGCACTAGCTTTGAATCTAGATGACCAGCACCATCCTTGTTACAATACTGCTGTCATTTTTAGCTGTCATCTAGCGCCAACATTTTTAATATAGGTAAGATTTCTGTAGTATTGAATCCACAGCCCATGCATAACAGCCCAGTATATCTTTATTAACAAGAAACCTTCCTATTGATTTCATTTTGAAATGTTTCATATTACACATAACAAATATGTATGGTCACCTAACTGAATTATTGCAACTCAATTTGTAATGATTGCTACATTCTGATTGTATTAGCCTTAATGTGGCTTACTCCCTGGGTGTCAAAAAGGTTTGTTTGTTTTTTTTAAATGGAATAACATGGGAAAGTTAATCAGAGTAGGTTAACCTCAGTGGAGCTGAAGGTCACAGGCCATATCCTGTGTTGGCGATAAGGGGAAGAGGAAGGTGCTTTTATTTGAAAAAGCACAAAATAAGCTGTCTAGAGGCAGAGACGGGTGTGCAAGAAGCAGAGCAGACCCATTTGGTCAGTACCAGCACTTTCGAAGTCCCTTTATTAATAATAATAATAATTTTATTCTTATATACCGCCAAAGCCATGGTAGCTCGAGGCGGTTTACAACAAAGAATAGCTGGACAATCAGTGAATATAGGTACAATATAAGATCATCAAAATACAGGAGAGCATGATGCAGAGGTGAGGCATGAGAGATCCTGGGAACAATTCGGTTAGAGATGGAGAGGTAAGGCTTAAGAGGACTTGGTTACGAATTCAGGAGGACCTGATTGGTTATGAAGTTCAGGAGGACCTGCTTTTCATCAAGGGCTAGAGTCTGTATCTGACACTGAGAAAATGAGCGCTGAGGGCCAGATTCTATAAATATCCTGATGCCTAACTCAGAGGCCTAGTGACGCCTAAGTCAACCACACTTATACTTCGCCCCCCTAGCCACGCCTACTTTTCAGGTTAGACATTAGAGGACACCTCAACCTAGGCATTGCTAGGCACCCCTCTGAAATCAACCATCACTGATACTATCATGCCCTGCTCTACATTCCATACCATATCATACCTATTATCATGCGCTGTTATGCATTATCTTGCTATGCCATGCACTATCATTGCTGTCACTTCCGCACTTTGCCCGACATTCCATGCTATACCACGCCTAACATATATTATCTTTCACAGTTATGTATTCTCCAGCCAGGTCATACACCGTCATGTTCCTGTCATGCTCTTGTATGTATTGTCTGTCATAACACGCATTGTCATGCATCATAATGCACAGTCATGCTCTGTTATGTACTGCCGTATCATGCTTCATACTGTCAAGCTTTATTAGTTACCGCAATGTCAATCCAGACTCATAACATCACCACCTCATGTTATATGACATCTTGTCCTGTCATATCCTATTAAGTATTGCCATGCTTTTTGACTCCTATCATGCTTGGGAGTTCTGATTGACAAGTCAATGAAGCTGTCTGTGTAATGTGCGGCGGCGGCGAAAAGGGTGAACAGAATGCTAAGAATGATAAAGAAGGGGATCACGAACAGATCGGAGAAGGTTATCATGCCACTGTACCGGGCCATGGTGTGCCCTCACCTGGAGTACTGCGTCCAGCACTGGTCGCCGTACATGAAGAAGGACACAGTACTACTCGAAAGGGTCCAAAGAAGAGCAACTAAGATGGCTAAGGGGCTGGAGGAGTTGCTGTACAGCGAAAGATTAAAGAAACTGGGCCTCTTCTCCCTTGAACAGAGGAGATTGAGAGGGAACATGAACGAAACATACAAGATAATGAAGGGAATAGACTTAGTAGATAAAGACAGGTTGTTCACCCTTTCCAAGGTAGAGAGAACGAGAGGGCACTCTCTAAAGTTAAAAGGGGATCGATTCCGTACAAACGTAAGGAAGTTCTTCTTCACCCAGAGAGTGGTAGAAAATTGAAACACTCTTCCGGAGTCTGTTATAGGGGAAAACACCCTCCAGGGATTCAAGACAAAGTTAGCCAAGTTCCTGATGAACCAGAACGTACGCAGGTAGGGCTAGTCTCAGTTGGGGCGCTTGTCTTTGACCAGGGGGCCACCACATTAGTGGACTGCTGGGCACGATGGACCACTGATCTGACCCAGCAGAAGCAATTCTTATGTTCCCCTATGCATTGTCCTTTCATGTCTTGACCTAAAATGTACTGTCATGTTCTACATTACTATACCCTGTTCCATAGGCGTCGGAACGGGGGAGGCCAAAGGGGCCATGGACTCCCCAAAAATTGGCGGTCGATGGTTGGTGCCCGCCCTCCTGCCGGTTCCCAATGTTGTACTTTATATCTTCGGGGCATCCGCCTAGCAGCGTCAATGAGCAGGACTGACCCGGAACCATTCATTCTACTTCCAGGGGCAGCTGCCTCGAAGATTTGAAGTACAATGTCGGGGAGGAGGTAGGAGTGGAGTCGGGAGCTGGTGATTGCCATGCCGCAGGTTTACGCTGGGGCTAGGGCGGAGCTCTTTGTGCCCCTCAAACTAAACAGTGTTCTGCTCCCTATGCCCTGTTCTACTGTATTATGTAAACCCTGCTATGCTTTACTATGAATATAAATTTGAGCTCTTCTGGGAGGATGGGCTATAAATCCAAATAAATAAATAAGTAGCTCTTAATTGGTTATTTTAACCAAAAATTTATCAATTAACTTCAGTGGCACGGTCAATTATCACAACATATAAGCTATGTAAAAGAGTCTGGTTTGCATGCGGATTTAGTTAGGCTTTGCTAGGTTACGCAATTCAGGCCTGATTCTCTATAATGCGCCTACATGGTAGGCATGCAGACAGGCAGTTGTCAATCAACCGCTAGGCGCGCGCTGTAGAATCGCGCCTAAAACTTTGCATAGGCATGTGAAATGTAGGCCAGCACTTTGCAGGCCTACATTTCAGACGCCTACCTCGCATGTTCACAGGGACATTACGATGCCTAAGCCTGCATAAGGCAACTTCCAGCGCAAACCATGCCTCTACCTGCCTTAGGCGTGCCTAGGCATCGCAATGCACTTTCGCACGTGTGAGGTAGGTGTGTTAATAGAGCGCGCCTAATTTTTTTTAAAAAATGTGCTCTACCATTGGCTACTTAGTTGGTGGAAGAGTACCTAACACCGTCTAACTTTAGCGCACGCTATAGAAAATCGGTCCCATAGCGCATAGCGCTGCCTAATTGGTGGCACCGTTTATAAAATCTGGCCCTGCAGGCTCTTCTATAAATGGTGCTCTGAGTTTGGCGCTGTTTATTGAATCATATTTGGCATTAGGATCCACACCCTCAAGGATTTATACCAACTGAAACCAGGTGTAAATCCTCACACCTAGTGCCATGGATTAGCGAATGGAAGTACCTCATCAAATATGCAATCACAATCAACTTCAATGTTTTAGTAAATCGTTTTACTTTTTTCAGGATCTTCAGAATTGAGTGCAGCAATCTATCATAGTGTTTTAAGAGAGCTGCTCAGATCGTCATCGATCCCTTAAATGATATTTTTCTTTTATATGTATATTTCTTAGTCATTCATTCAATAAAGATATACTTTTAAATATTTAAATATCATTTAAGTTATTTAAAATGCCCAAACGTCCGAAAGGGCTTTTACGTATTGTGGAAACGAAGAACCATTAGAGCATCTAATTCCTTTTGATTATTAGTGCAATCATTGGTTCTTAGTCAACTCGATTATTGCAATATCGTTTATCTTGCTGGAGCCCCCCCAAATCTTCAAAGACTGCGCATAATACAAAATGCAGCGGTTAGATTGATTTATGACTTGAAGAATTATGATCACGTTGCCAATTTATATCGTCAATTGCATTGGTTGCCGGTTGAGGTGCGGATTAAGTTTAAATTTGGCTGTATTCGTTTTAAGGCATTGACAGGTCTTATTCCAGAATATCTTATGGAATCTTTTATCATCACGAACTCCAAACATTCCAGGAAATCTCATGCGCTTTTCTCTTTTCCATCTGCAAAGGGATATAAATTTTAAAAATTCCAGGAGCGTCTGTTGTCTTTTCAAGCAGTTTTATGGGCTAAGGACCTGAATGACGTATTTATATCTTCTAACTCCTACCAACAGTTTCGACATGCTTTAAAAACGCATCTCTTCATAGAATTTTTTTGGAAGTTAGATACTTGTTGCATTCATCTTTTGTGAACTGCATAGAACTTAGCGGTATTTGTGGTATAGAAGTGAGTTTTATGCTATGTAACTTGCCTACGATCACAAGAAACCACAGTGCGACCTGAAGTAGGATTCCCTGGTTCTCAGCCTGCTGCTCTCACCATCAGGCAACTCCTCCATTCCTGTGCGTAAATTCAGTGCACAGGGCCTCGGAATCTCGGATCTCATCAGTCTGTGGCACTGCAGTGTGTAGCACAGGGATACATTATCGTGATGGCGTTAATAATACTGGTTAGTATCAATCAGGGTTAATGCAGCGTGCAAAGCAGTGGACATGATATCTCACTGTTAATGCACAGAGTATCAGCATTAATTGTTAATGCCGCGAACAAATCACACAGCCACTCGGCATGCCGATGATGACGACGATGTCGAAGTGAGACAGCTACTGGATGACACTGTCACACTGTAAAGCATTTCCACTGAGTAGGAAGGTCTGGCTGAATTTCAGTCCTAGCCTGATGTGAGTTTGCTCCAGGGACCAGGATCCTTTTCATGGATCAGCAAAACACCAGCAAGGGCTGATCATTAATATTTCACAAAAGGCAGCCATGGAAGTGACATTGTGAAGAGCGCGCAGGCCTCCCTGTTTCTGTAAGTCAAAGTTCTGAAGACACGGGCACATTTTTTTTTTCTTGTCTAATAATTCCTCCTTTCTCCTGTCTCTTCTATGCTCATCAGAACAGGTGCTGGGATTCTGGCATTGTAAGTTCTCATTCACAACTGCCTGGTGATTTTTTTCCTTTTTTTTCTCTCCTATTTTTCCAGGGCTGTCCAGAGGCTCAGAGTCCTATAGAGTCATAATCCAGGTGCCAACTGTTTGGAGTGTAGATAGCTATATGTGTGTATATATATATAACTATATATATATTTTCATTATGTTTCAATTGTCTTGCTTCAGTGGTTTTAATGTTTATGGACTCTGTTTAGCATTATAAAGTTGGACTACAAAGGAATAAATGAATATATATATTTTTTTACATCTATATATAAAAAATCAGATGTATCTGTGTGTGTGGTATGTATGTATGTTCCAGCATAAGTCTGAAATGCATGGAGAGATTTCAACCAAACTTGGTATACGTATCACTTACTATCTGGGGAAAAATACTTTGGGGGTGGGAAGGGGGTCACACACACAGATACATCCAATTTTATATCTTTAGATGGAGCTGCTTTCACCAATTGTGTGAAGCTTGGGGAATGATGTCATACAGTCATTTAACAATATATGTTCCAGCATAAGTCTGAAACGCATGGAGAGATTTCAACCAAACTTGGTATACATATGACTTACTATCTGGGGAAAAATACTGTGGGGGTGGGAAGGGGGTCACACACATAGATATATCCAATTTTATATCTTTAGATGGAGCTGCTTTCACCAATTGTGTGAAGCTTGGGGAATGATGTCATACAGTCATTTAACAATATATGTTCCAGCATAAGTCTGAAACGCATGGAGAGATTTCAACCAAACTTGGTATACATATGACTTACTATCTGGGGAAAAATACTGTGGGGGTGGGAAGGGGGTCACACACACAGATACATCCAATTTTATATCTTTAGATGGAGCTGCTTTCACCAATTGTGTGAAGCTTGGGGAATGATGTCATACAGTCATTTAACAATATATGTTCCAGCATAAGTCTGAAACACATGGAGAGATTTCAACCAAAAGTGGTATACATATGACTTACTATCTGGGGAAAAATATTGTGGGGGTGGGAAGAAGGTGACATGTAAAAATGATTAAAAATGTCAGATAATTGGGATAAATAAATATCCGTGCAACACCGGGTAATCAGCTAGTTTGAAGTATAAAAAACATCCTATGACATTTAAAAAAATGGAAAACAAAAATAAAATGTTAAACAAAACTGTTAACAAAAAAGGTTAACAAAAATAAAATATTCCACCACTTGCCACAAACAAAACCAATTCCCAATTCCTCAGTTCTCTCTTACCCTATTAATGCTTCATGAAGGGGCAAGAGTAATCTCTAGTCTTTCTGCCTTGCTGATATGGCTATCACAAACAGTAAAAAACAAAAGGAATTGACCCCAAAATATCCACAGAGAAGAAAATCCAGAGAAAACAAAAAAAACTCTGTGTTGTGACGATGTTCCTAAATGGACTTTATTTGAAAGTGTCAAAGTTCCAAAGGTACACTGAAATCATCCACATAAAATAAATTCATCCACATAAAAATAAATCATCCACATAAAAGCCTTAAAGGACCTAGTCCGCTAGGGATACAGGACCCAACACGGTCCGCGTTTCGACAAAAAGTCTTCTTCAGGGGTCCCTGGAGGTCCTATAAAGGTGAATACGTGGGAAACAATTGTGTGGTGAGCCGGAAGTGAGACCGTGTTGGGTCCTGTATCCCTAGCGGACTAGGTCCTTTAAGGCTTTTATGTGGATGATTTATTTTTATGTGGATGAATTTATTTTATGTGGATGATTTCAGTGTACCTTTGGAACTTTGACACTTTCAAATAAAGTCCATTTAGGAACATCGTCACAACACAGAGTTTTTTTTGTTTTCTATCACAAATGGTGCCAGAAGGCCAAGGCTGGCACCATTATTAATTTCTGTCAAAAGAAATGGCATCAGCTGGGTTGCACCTTGGCCAGCATCATTTTCTCGTACTGAAGAAATTAGCAACCAGGTTGATATTCAGAGTGATTTCACTAGTTAAATAACGCTGACCAGATCTAACTCAGGTTTTTCAGCAGCACGTACTTGGACAGTGCCCTGAAAATCTGGGCAGACTGCCTCAGCACTTTCCAAGCAGTGCCAGGCCGCAGTGCTGGAGTGGTCTGGGTGGAGCAGGGAGTTATCTGACCATCACAGATATACAGCAGCAGTACTCGAGAGCTACGGAGTTAACGTAGGACAGAGGAAAGCTTGCTACACACACTGTAACTTATGAGAGGCATGCAATAATTTATCTACCTCAATAGGAAAGAAAAGTTTTCAAAATTTTTGTTTTATTTTTCAATATAGTCCCTTGATCCACTTTTCCTGCAATGACTTTAAGCCCTTTGAAACCTTCAAACCAGGATGTCACAGCTTCCTTGTCGTCTTCGTCACTTTAAAACCGCTGTCCATTGAGAGATTTCTTCAAAACTCAGAACAGGAAATAATCCGAGGGAGCCAGATCAGGACTGTAGGGTGGATGGTTCAGCTGCTGAAACCCACATTCTAAGATGGCAGCCTGTGATTGTCGTGATATCGTTATGTTGTCACCGACATAGGATCATCAGACGTCTGGATTTACCCGGACATGTCCTCTTTATAGAGGACATGTCCGGGTGTCCAGACAGCTTTTCAAAACCCGGCATTTCGCGTCGAGAGGGCGCATGCGCGGATGCCCTCCCGACCGATGAGAACAGGTTGAGGGGGACAGGGCTAGGGACGTGGCTGGGGTATGGCGAGGGCTTAACGGGGCAGGGATGGGTGGAGCTGGGCGGGCCTGGGGGCAGGTCTATGTATCCGGATTTTACACAAGTAAAATCTGGCTACCCTATATCGATGCATTGTCATGCATTGGCTTCCTGTTAATTACAGAATCACTTATAAGTTATGTATAATTATCTTTAAAACTTTGATCAACAAGACCCCTGCTTTTTTATATAGGTCACTTATTCCATATTCTGCAAAAAGAATTTTACGATCTAGCGAACAAAATTTGCTAACGATTCCATCATTAAAAATTATTAATACAAGGAGACAATTTATTTTTTCTTGTACGGCACCGCAAACATGGAACGCCCTCCCTCTTACTTTACGGGAGGAGAAAGACCTTGGAAAATTTAAAACTGAGTTAAAAACTTTCCTTTTTAAAGGTGCCTTTTCTACATAATTTTATACTTCATGAATTTTATTTATTTGGTTAAACCTGTTTTAACTATATCCCTTTTGTATTTTCCCTCAATGTTTCTTCTTTACTTTAAAATTGTATTTCATCCCTCCTTTCCTCTTGTTTAACAATGTTCAAATTTTTGAGTATTTTAGCCATTATTTAAAAATTGTATGTATTGTAATGTATTGCATTGTTATTGTTTTTCGTTTTTATATTGTAAATTTTAAATGTACATCGCTTAGAATATCCGATTAAGCGATTTATCAAGTCCACTAATAAACTTGAAACTTGATGAAGAAGCAGCATGCTTGCTGTGAGTTTTTCTCTGTCTTTTCTCCTTGATTGATTCCTGCAAAGGGATCATTGTGTTCAGGATCCAGTTGGGTCCACTGGGTCACTCTTTTCTTGAGGCCCTCTGGTGGAGGAGATTGGGGTGGGGGGGAACCTCATATTCAGGGAAAGGACTCTAATTTTCAGTGCCACCACATGAAGGGGGATGCAATTTTTTTTATATAGCTTGGGAAAATAAGTATAGATTTTGAACTATAGTTATTTTTCCTATGGAAACTGGGCCACAAGGTTTTTGACACACTTGTTTTTGCTTTAATGAGCTGCTTTGCGTGATTTTGTACTGTAGCAGCTCATTAGCGCAAAATCTACATAAACGTTTGCATGAAGTCCGCTTCCTATCACATTTTACTGCTTTTGTGAAGTGACTTAACCCTTTCAGGACCAAGGGACATATTTGTCCCATAACTTTAAAATCCTATAAATTTTGATTGGGATAGTCTACAGTTCTAAATTTGATATGTACGGATTCCATATGATACTGCCTTTATGTAAACAAACTGGTTCCGACATTCATTCATTAGCGTCGTTGCCAGATTGACGAGAAGATTCACTTGCCACACTGTCCATAAGCCAGAAGTGTGATTTTTTAAATAAAAATAATGATATTTCACCAAAAAAATCAATTTTTTGGCATCTGCAAGCCCTTTTTACCATAAAAATGTCGTCAAAACCACAAAAATTGGCCTACGATCCTTATGGTCTTGAAAGGGTTAAAGAGTACAATATGCCCTTAGTTTGACATTTTTGCACGTTTCCATGTGTTTTGTACTATTTTTCACATGCCGTATTAGACTTCACACTTTAGCACACAAGGACCCCACGTTTCTACATCATCTTGGGAATATTTATTTTGGTACAGGCATTTAAGAAATCAATTACGTTAAATTAAAGTAAATTAACAAAGAGCTGTGAATTATGCCAAGAAGCATATTGCTCCAGTGTGATATGTTTATTCATATGCCTAAGTAATTCTTCTGATGATGTTTAACAAATACGTTTCAAGTCACTGCTTTTATTTATTTATTTTTTTTGTAAGTGTTCAATTTAAAGCTTTCCGGACTGCAATAACCACCTAGGAGTGGAACAGCAAACATATTATCTCACATACTGTAACTTATGCTGGTCTTCCTCATTCTTCTCTTAAATGTCTTTTATTTATTTATTTATTCAATTTTCTATACCGTTCTCCCAGGAGAGCTCAGAATGGTTTACATGAATATATTCAGGTACTCAAGCATTTTTCCCTATCTGTCCTGGCGGGCTCACAATCTATCTAATGTACCTGGGGCAATGGGGGGATTAAGTGATTAAGTGATTTGCCCAGGGTCACAAGGAGCAGCGTGGGTTTGAACCCACAACCTCAGGGTGCTGAGGATGTAGCTTTAACCACTGCACCACTCTCTTCAGCTTATATAGACTACTGCCATTAACTCCAATTTGATCATGTTACCCCTTTTCTCCGCTCGGAACACTGTCTGTCTGTCTCATACCGAATCCAATTCAAACTTTGGATATTGGTTTTCAAAGGATGTTTTCCCAATTAGAGAATGACAAGGTGTCATTCTTTAGTGTCTCTCTCAACCTCAGTCCTTCTACACCAGCATTCTTCAATGCAAGGCTTGAGGGTCAGTGACTGGGTCCATTCATACTCTGACTCTTTTTCATTTAAAAGGAAGCTCTGGATCTAAGGAATCTAAGGAAATACTTTTTTACAGAAAGGGTGGTAGATGCGTGGCACAGTCTCTTGGTGGTGGAGACAGAGACTGTGTCTGATTTCAAGAATGCCTGGGACACGCACGTGGGATCTCTTAGAGAGAGGAAGAGATAATGGTTACTGCGGATGGGCAGACTGGAGGGGCCATTTGGCCTTTATCCGCCATCATGTTTCTATGTCTCTGTGATTATTATTTGAGCCAAGTATAGGATAATGAAGCCATTGTGACATCACTGATGAGGTTGGCTTTTAGGCATTGGTGGAATGAGGCATTATGACATCACAATCTTAGCTCTGGAATGTTGCTACTCTTTGGGTTTCTGCCAGGTACTTGGGACCTGGGTTGGCCACTGCTGGAAATAGGATACTGGGCTCGATGGACTTTCAGTCTGTCCTAGTATGGCAACATTCATGGTCTTATGTTCTAACCATCTGGGGTCATCCATTAGTGTCTTTCTCAATCTGAGTCCTTCTACACCAGTATTCTTCAGTGCAAGGCTTGAGGGTCAGTGGCTGGGCCCATTCATGCTCTGATTCTTATGTGAGATAAGTACAGGATAATGAAGCCATTGTGACATCACTGATAAGGCTGACTTTTAGGCAGTGGTGGAATGAGGCATTATGACATAACAATCTCAGCTCTGGAATGTTGCTACTCTTTGGGTTTCTGCCAGATACTTGGGACCTGAATTGGCCTCAGCTGGAAACAGGTTCCTGGGCTTGCTGGACCTCAACGCTTATGATCTTATGTTCTAATCATCCCGTATCATTCTTTAGTGTCTCTCTCAACCTCAGTCCTTCTACACAAGCATTCTTCAATGCAAGGCTTGAGGGTCAGTGGCTGAGCCCATTCATACTCTGATTCTTATCTGAGCCAAGTATAGGATAATGAAGCCATTGTGACATCACTGATGAGGTTGGCTTTTAGGCATTGGTGGAATGAGGCATTATGACATCACAATCTTAGCTCTGGAATGTTGCTACTCTTTGGGTTTCTGCCAGGTACTTGGGACCTGGGTTGGCCACTGCTGGAAATAGGATACTGGGCTCGATGGACTTTCAGTCTGTCCTAGTATGGCAACATTCATGGTCTTATGTTCTAACCATCTGGGGTCATCCATTAGTGTCTTTCTCAATCTGAGTCCTTCTACACCAGTATTCTTCAGTGCAAGGCTTGAGGGTCAGTGGCTGGGCCCATTCATGCTCTGATTCTTATGTGAGATAAGTACAGGATAATGAAGCCATTGTGACATCACTGATAAGGCTGACTTTTAGGCAGTGGTGGAATGAGGCATTATGACATAACAATCTCAGCTCTGGAATGTTGCTACTCTTTGGGTTTCTGCCAGATACTTGGGACCTGAATTGGCCTCAGCTGGAAACAGGTTCCTGGGCTTGCTGGACCTCAACGCTTATGATCTTATGTTCTAATCATCCCGTATCATTCTTTAGTGTCTCTCTCAACCTCAGTCCTTCTACACAAGCATTCTTCAATGCAAGGCTTGAGGGTCAGTGGCTGAGCCCATTCATACTCTGATTCTTATCTGAGCCAAGTATAGGATAATGAAGCCATTGTGACATCACTGATGAGATTGTCCTTTAGGCAGTGGTGGAATGAGGCATTATGACATCACAATCTCAGCTCTGGAATGTTGCTACTCTTTGGGTTTCTGCCAGATACTTGGGACCTGAATTGGCCTCAGCTGGAAACAGGTTCCTGGGCTTGCTGGACCTCAACGCTTATGATCTTATGTTCTAATCATCCCGTATCATTCTTTAGTGTCTCTCTCAACCTCAGTCCTTCTACACAAGCATTCTTCAATGCAAGGCTTGAGGGTCAGTGGCTGAGCCCATTCATACTCTGATTCTTATCTGAGCCAAGTATAGGATAATGAAGCCATTGTGACATCACTGATGAGATTGTCCTTTAGGCAGTGGTGGAATGAGGCATTATGACATCACAATCTCAGCTCTGGAATGTTGCTACTCTTTGGGTTTCTGTCAGGTACTTGGGACCTGAATTGGCCTCAGCTGGAAACAGGTTCCTGGGCTTGCTGGACCTCAACGCTTATGATCTTATGTTCTAATCATCCCGTATCATTCTTTAGTGTCTCTCTCAACCTCAGTCCTTCTACACAAGCATTCTTCAATGCAAGGCTTGAGGGTCAGTGGCTGAGCCCATTCATACTCTGATTCTTATCTGAGCCAAGTATAGGATAATGAAGCCATTGTGACATCACTGATGAGATTGTCCTTTAGGCAGTGGTGGAATGAGGCATTATGACATAACAATCTCAGCTCTGGAATGTTGCTACTCTTTGGGTTTCTGCCAGATACTTGGGACCTGAATTGGCCTCAGCTGGAAACAGGTTCCTGGGCTTGCTGGACCTCAACGCTTATGATCTTATGTTCTAATCATCCCGTATCATTCTTTAGTGTCTCTCTCAACCTCAGTCCTTCTACACAAGCATTCTTCAATGCAAGGCTTGAGGGTCAGTGGCTGAGCCCATTCATACTCTGATTCTTATCTGAGCCAAGTATAGGATAATGAAGCCATTGTGACATCACTGATGAGATTGTCCTTTAGGCAGTGGTGGAATGAGGCATTATGACATCACAATCTCAGCTCTGGAATGTTGCTACTCTTTGGGTTTCTGCCAGATACTTGGGACCTGAATTGGCCTCAGCTGGAAACAGGTTCCTGGGCTTGCTGGACCTCAACGCTTATGATCTTATGTTCTAATCATCCCGTATCATTCTTTAGTGTCTCTCTCAACCTCAGTCCTTCTACACAAGCATTCTTCAATGCAAGGCTTGAGGGTCAGTGGCTGAGCCCATTCATACTCTGATTCTTATCTGAGCCAAGTATAGGATAATGAAGCCATTGTGACATCACTGATGAGATTGTCCTTTAGGCAGTGGTGGAATGAGGCATTATGACATCACAATCTCAGCTCTGGAATGTTGCTACTCTTTGGGTTTCTGCCAGATACTTGGGACCTGAATTGGCCTCAGCTGGAAACAGGTTCCTGGGCTTGCTGGACCTCAACGCTTATGATCTTATGTTCTAATCATCCCGTATCATTCTTTAGTGTCTCTCTCAACCTCAGTCCTTCTACACAAGCATTCTTCAATGCAAGGCTTGAGGGTCAGTGGCTGAGCCCATTCATACTCTGATTCTTATCTGAGCCAAGTATAGGATAATGAAGCCATTGTGACATCACTGATGAGATTGTCCTTTAGGCAGTGGTGGAATGAGGCATTATGACATCACAATCTCAGCTCTGGAATGTTGCTACTCTTTGGGTTTCTGCCAGATACTTGGGACCTGAATTGGCCTCAGCTGGAAACAGGTTCCTGGGCTTGCTGGACCTCAACGCTTATGATCTTATGTTCTAATCATCCCGTATCATTCTTTAGTGTCTCTCTCAACCTCAGTCCTTCTACACAAGCATTCTTCAATGCAAGGCTTGAGGGTCAGTGGCTGAGCCCATTCATACTCTGATTCTTATCTGAGCCAAGTATAGGATAATGAAGCCATTGTGACATCACTGATGAGATTGTCCTTTAGGCAGTGGTGGAATGAGGCATTATGACATCACAATCTCAGCTCTGGAATGTTGCTACTCTTTGGGTTTCTGTCAGGTACTTGGGACCTGAATTGGCCTCAGCTGGAAACAGGTTCCTGGGCTTGCTGGACCTCAACGCTTATGATCTTATGTTCTAATCATCCCGTATCATTCTTTAGTGTCTCTCTCAACCTCAGTCCTTCTACACAAGCATTCTTCAATGCAAGGCTTGAGGGTCAGTGGCTGAGCCCATTCATACTCTGATTCTTATCTGAGCCAAGTATAGGATAATGAAGCCATTGTGACATCACTGATGAGATTGTCCTTTAGGCAGTGGTGGAATGAGGCATTATGACATAACAATCTCAGCTCTGGAATGTTGCTACTCTTTGGGTTTCTGCCAGATACTTGGGACCTGAATTGGCCTCAGCTGGAAACAGGTTCCTGGGCTTGCTGGACCTCAACGCTTATGATCTTATGTTCTAATCATCCCGTATCATTCTTTAGTGTCTCTCTCAACCTCAGTCCTTCTACACAAGCATTCTTCAATGCAAGGCTTGAGGGTCAGTGGCTGAGCCCATTCATACTCTGATTCTTATCTGAGCCAAGTATAGGATAATGAAGCCATTGTGACATCACTGATGAGATTGTCCTTTAGGCAGTGGTGGAATGAGGCATTATGACATCACAATCTCAGCTCTGGAATGTTGCTACTCTTTGGGTTTCTGCCAGATACTTGGGACCTGAATTGGCCTCAGCTGGAAACAGGTTCCTGGGCTTGCTGGACCTCAACGCTTATGATCTTATGTTCTAATCATCCCGTATCATTCTTTAGTGTCTCTCTCAACCTCAGTCCTTCTACACAAGCATTCTTCAATGCAAGGCTTGAGGGTCAGTGGCTGAGCCCATTCATACTCTGATTCTTATCTGAGCCAAGTATAGGATAATGAAGCCATTGTGACATCACTGATGAGATTGTCCTTTAGGCAGTGGTGGAATGAGGCATTATGACATCACAATCTCAGCTCTGGAATGTTGCTACTCTTTGGGTTTCTGTCAGGTACTTGGGACCTGAATTGGCCTCAGCTGGAAACAGGTTCCTGGGCTTGCTGGACCTCAACGCTTATGATCTTATGTTCTAATCATCCCGTATCATTCTTTAGTGTCTCTCTCAACCTCAGTCCTTCTACACAAGCATTCTTCAATGCAAGGCTTGAGGGTCAGTGGCTGAGCCCATTCATACTCTGATTCTTATCTGAGCCAAGTATAGGATAATGAAGCCATTGTGACATCACTGATGAGATTGTCCTTTAGGCAGTGGTGGAATGAGGCATTATGACATAACAATCTCAGCTCTGGAATGTTGCTACTCTTTGGGTTTCTGCCAGATACTTGGGACCTGAATTGGCCTCAGCTGGAAACAGGTTCCTGGGCTTGCTGGACCTCAACGCTTATGATCTTATGTTCTAATCATCCCGTATCATTCTTTAGTGTCTCTCTCAACCTCAGTCCTTCTACACAAGCATTCTTCAATGCAAGGCTTGAGGGTCAGTGGCTGAGCCCATTCATACTCTGATTCTTATCTGAGCCAAGTATAGGATAATGAAGCCATTGTGACATCACTGATGAGATTGTCCTTTAGGCAGTGGTGGAATGAGGCATTATGACATCACAATCTCAGCTCTGGAATGTTGCTACTCTTTGGGTTTCTGCCAGATACTTGGGACCTGAATTGGCCTCAGCTGGAAACAGGTTCCTGGGCTTGCTGGACCTCAACGCTTATGATCTTATGTTCTAATCATCCCGTATCATTCTTTAGTGTCTCTCTCAACCTCAGTCCTTCTACACAAGCATTCTTCAATGCAAGGCTTGAGGGTCAGTGGCTGAGCCCATTCATACTCTGATTCTTATCTGAGCCAAGTATAGGATAATGAAGCCATTGTGACATCACTGATGAGATTGTCCTTTAGGCAGTGGTGGAATGAGGCATTATGACATCACAATCTCAGCTCTGGAATGTTGCTACTCTTTGGGTTTCTGCCAGATACTTGGGACCTGAATTGGCCTCAGCTGGAAACAGGTTCCTGGGCTTGCTGGACCTCAACGCTTATGATCTTATGTTCTAATCATCCCGTATCATTCTTTAGTGTCTCTCTCAACCTCAGTCCTTCTACACAAGCATTCTTCAATGCAAGGCTTGAGGGTCAGTGGCTGAGCCCATTCATACTCTGATTCTTATCTGAGCCAAGTATAGGATAATGAAGCCATTGTGACATCACTGATGAGATTGTCCTTTAGGCAGTGGTGGAATGAGGCATTATGACATCACAATCTCAGCTCTGGAATGTTGCTACTCTTTGGGTTTCTGCCAGATACTTGGGACCTGAATTGGCCTCAGCTGGAAACAGGTTCCTGGGCTTGCTGGACCTCAACGCTTATGATCTTATGTTCTAATCATCCCGTATCATTCTTTAGTGTCTCTCTCAACCTCAGTCCTTCTACACAAGCATTCTTCAATGCAAGGCTTGAGGGTCAGTGGCTGAGCCCATTCATACTCTGATTCTTATCTGAGCCAAGTATAGGATAATGAAGCCATTGTGACATCACTGATGAGATTGTCCTTTAGGCAGTGGTGGAATGAGGCATTATGACATCACAATCTCAGCTCTGGAATGTTGCTACTCTTTGGGTTTCTGTCAGGTACTTGGGACCTGAATTGGCCTCAGCTGGAAACAGGTTCCTGGGCTTGCTGGACCTCAACGCTTATGATCTTATGTTCTAATCATCCCGTATCATTCTTTAGTGTCTCTCTCAACCTCAGTCCTTCTACACAAGCATTCTTCAATGCAAGGCTTGAGGGTCAGTGGCTGAGCCCATTCATACTCTGATTCTTATCTGAGCCAAGTATAGGATAATGAAGCCATTGTGACATCACTGATGAGATTGTCCTTTAGGCAGTGGTGGAATGAGGCATTATGACATAACAATCTCAGCTCTGGAATGTTGCTACTCTTTGGGTTTCTGCCAGATACTTGGGACCTGAATTGGCCTCAGCTGGAAACAGGTTCCTGGGCTTGCTGGACCTCAACGCTTATGATCTTATGTTCTAATCATCCCGTATCATTCTTTAGTGTCTCTCTCAACCTCAGTCCTTCTACACAAGCATTCTTCAATGCAAGGCTTGAGGGTCAGTGGCTGAGCCCATTCATACTCTGATTCTTATCTGAGCCAAGTATAGGATAATGAAGCCATTGTGACATCACTGATGAGATTGTCCTTTAGGCAGTGGTGGAATGAGGCATTATGACATAACAATCTCAGCTCTGGAATGTTGCTACTCTTTGGGTTTCTGCCAGATACTTGGGACCTGAATTGGCCTCAGCTGGAAACAGGTTCCTGGGCTTGCTGGACCTCAACGCTTATGATCTTATGTTCTAATCATCCCGTATCATTCTTTAGTGTCTCTCTCAACCTCAGTCCTTCTACACAAGCATTCTTCAATGCAAGGCTTGAGGGTCAGTGGCTGAGCCCATTCATACTCTGATTCTTATCTGAGCCAAGTATAGGATAATGAAGCCATTGTGACATCACTGATGAGATTGTCCTTTAGGCAGTGGTGGAATGAGGCATTATGACATCACAATCTCAGCTCTGGAATGTTGCTACTCTTTGGGTTTCTGTCAGGTACTTGGGACCTGAATTGGCCTCAGCTGGAAACAGGATCCTGGGCTTGATGGATCTCAATGCTTATGGTCTTATGTTCTAACCATCCCATATCATTCTTTAGTGTCTCTCAATCTCAATCCTTCTATACCAGTATTCTTCAATGTAAGGCTTGAGGGTCAGTGGCTGGGCCCATTCATACTCTGATTCTTCCCTCTCTCCTTAAAGAATGACATGGGGATGGTTTCCCATGGTTATCCGCAGGGACAGGGACAAATTCTGTTACCATGTCATTCTCTATTGCCAATGCGCCTTTTAAGTCAATTGCCTTCTCATCCCTCCCATCAAGTTTGCTCTTCTACCTCCAACCTTCTGGCCCCACAGCTCTTCATCTTAACATTTCTAGGGACATTGCCTTTAGCTATTTAGGCTCTTACCTCTGGAATTCCCTCCCAATTTACAGGAAAAATCAACCTTCCACTGTCTTATTAAAACAAGCGCTCAAGACATCTATTCACCACAGTTCATAGTCATTTGCACGCGAGACTTCAGCGCGCCGACATTGCAGCGCCGTCAATTCGGCGCAAGACACCAGCACGCCACCTAAAAAGTGACTTTTAAAGAGCTCTGACGTGGGGTGTGAGTGGGGAACCCCCCCCAGTTTACTTCATACTCTTCGTGCTGCCGTTGGGGAGGTTGGGGGGGTTGGAACCTTCCATTATAGAGTAAACTTAACTTTTTCCCGATTTTTTAGGAAAAAGTTAAGTTTTCTCTATAATGTGGGGGATTGCATCCCCCACCCCCCCTCCCCAACGGCAGCGCAAACAGTCTGAAGTAAAGTGGGGGGGTTTACCCCCCCACCCTCCATTGGAGCTCTTTAAAAGTCTCTTTTTAGGTGGCGCGCTGGTGTCTTGTGCTAAATTGTCAACGCTGAAATGTCGGCGCGTTGAAGTCTCGCGCGCTTTTGTCCCATCACCATTCACCACAACATGTAGAGATCTACTTCATCGTAACTACCCACTGCTACCCTGTTAGTTTTCTCTCCCCTCCCTCTTCATTATTTGTTTTTATCATAGCCCACTTCCATACCATTTTGATGTAATGCGCCGGTATATCAAGCGAGAAGCAATCAGTAAATATGGCGTGTTAAACAAAGTGCTTCATTCTCCCGAGAACACTAAGATCAACAGAATGGAATCTGATTACCGTCCCCTCTCTGAAAATTACTGGCACGAGGCGGTCAGCAATTTTTTCGGTGACAGGCCCCCAGCTTTGGAACGCCCTACCGGGTACCTACGTAATGAAACAGCATTGGATCGGTTCAAAGGCTCCCTAAAGAGCTTTTTATATGGAGATGCCTTTGAGACTTAACGTCGTTAAATATGAGCACTTTTCTGCTCATATCCTTTTTTTCAGCCCTAATGATCAAGTCCCTCCTTAGTTGCTCTTCAACTTCTTTTTACTCGCCCTGTTGCACTTCCCTTATTTGTTCGTTCTTTCTTTATTATAACATTTGCAGTTCCTCCCCTCCTCCTTTTGCATCAGTTATGTCATTTATAAGGTTGTCCAAATTTCATATATGTGTATTACTACTTTCCTGTTTTTAGATTGGTAATATGCTTTGAAATAATGACAATGCGTGTACAGTATTCCCCCGGTCATTCGCAGTATTTTCCGACCGCGAACCGCTGACAAGGAGAGGACAGCTGGAGAGGCAGGAGAGAGCAGCCGGAGCGGCGGCGAGTGCAGGAAATCACTCGCTGTGTGCTCCAACTGCCTCTTCCTGCACTAAGTCGGGCCTTATCCAATTAGAAGCTGCTTAGACATGCAGCTCCTGATTGGTGAGGCCCGACTTAGTGCAGGAAGAGGCGGTCGTAGCATACAGTGAGTGATTTCCTGCACTCGCCGGCGCTCCGGCTGCTCTCTCCTGCCTCTCCCGCTGCCCTCTCCAGTCTCCCCCATGAAAAAACATATTCACGGTTTTTCAAGATTCGCAGGGGTTCCTGGAATGGAACCCCCGTGAATATCGGGGGAGTACTGTATATCAGATTTTAAATAAAACTTGATACTACAAAAGGAGAAAAAAGACCTTAGTAGTCCAAGGTTGGTCAATATATAACCACCATTTATCCTATAAATCACTTATTTACCCCCCTCCTTTATGAAGCTGTGCTATAGGTTTTTAATGTGAGCTGGCGCAGTAAATGCTCAGACGCTCATTCAATTCCTATGAGCGTTGGAGCACTTATCTCTTTAGAACATAAGCAATGCCTCCACTGGGTCAGACCCGAGGTCCATCGTGCCCAGCTTGATAAAGGGGGTGGGGTGTGCAATTTTTTTTTTCTGTTTTTTCCTTCTTTTTTTTTTCATTGATTTATCAATATAGTCAACTTTATGCCAATAAACTCATGCCCATCCTAATGGCCAAAACAGCAATGAGCGCAAAAAAAAAAAAAAAAGTAATACAGTAAACCCCAGCGAAATCGCGGTTCACGGACTCAGTAATTCGTGGTATTTTCCGACCGCCACTTCCTTATACTAAAGTCATGGTTACACCAATCAGGATCTGCTTTGATGGCGTGTCAAAGCAGCTCCTGATTGGTGTAGCCTGACTTTAGTAACAGGAAGAGGCGGTCGGAGCATACCACGAGTGATTTTCTGTACCCGCCGGCGCCCCAGCTGCCCTCTCCTGCTTCTCCTGCCTTTTGACAGGCGAAAAACCATATTTGCGGTTTTTTGAAATTTTTGGGGGGTTCCTAGAACGGAACCCCTGTGAATTTCGTGGAAGTTCTCTATACATAATTCATTGAGACTAATTCACTCATACAAGAGGACATGGACTGAAGCTAAGGGGGGACAGGTTCAGGACAGATATCAGGAAGTTCTGCTTCACGCAACGAGTGGTGGACACCTGGAATGCTTTCCCGGAGTAGATAATTGCGGAATCCACTGTTCCAGGGGTTAAAGGTAAATTAGATGTACATCTCCTTATGAGTGGCTTAAGGTAAAATAGGTAAGGTTAAGCTAGATGCGCATCTCTTATGAGTATGGGGACTAATACTATGCCAGGGTACACCTGGCGGGGCGTGTGCGGATCGCTGGACTTGATGGACCTAGGGTCTGTTCCGGAGATGGCACTTCTTATGTTCTTATGTTACATGACACTTAAGAACATAAGAAGTTGCCTCCGCTGAGGCAGACCAGAGGTCCATCCTGCTCAGCGGTCCGCTCCCGCGGTGGCCCATCAAGCCCATTGCCTGAGCAGTGGTCTATACCTATCTATATCCTTTAGGAATCTATCCAAACCTTCTTTGAAACCATTTAATGTGTTCCTGTCTACCACAGCCTCTGGAAGCGCGTTCCATGTATCCACCACCCTCTGAGTGAAGAAGAACTTCCTAGCGTTTGTTCTAAACCTGTCCCCTTTCAGTTTCTCCGAGTGCCCCCTTGTACTTGTGGTGCCCCTTAATTTTAAAAATCTGTCCCTGTCTACTTTTTCTATGCCCTTCAGGATCTTGAAGGTTTCTATCATGTCTCCTCTAAGTCTCCGCTTTTCCAGGGAGAAAAGTCCTAGCTGCTTTAATCTGTCGGTATATGGGAGATTTTCCATTCCCTTTATCAGTTTAGTCGCTCTTCTCTGTACTCCCTCTAGTACCGCCATGTCCTTCTTGAGGTGCGGCGACCAGTACTGGACACAGTACTCCAGATGCGGCCGCACCATTGCACGATACAGCGGCATGATGACTTCCCTCGTCCTGGTCGTGATACCCTTCTTAATGATACCCAACATTCTGTTAGCTTTCCTTGAGGCCGTGGCGCACTGCGCCGATGCCTTCAGTGTTGCGTCTACCATCACTCCCAGGTCTCTCTCCAGGTTACTGACCCCTAGTGGTGTTCCCCCCATTTTGTAAGTGAACATCGGGTTCTTTTTCCCCACGTGCATGGGGAATCTTTCTGAGGATTTCTGTAGTGTCATGTTTTGCTACGATGCTCCATAATAATGAAAGAAGATCTAAACCCTCCTGAAGTCATGAAATCCAACAATGCATCATTCTTGGAAGACTAACTACAAAGGACCGAGAAAAAATGTTTACGTGCAGAGATGCATCTTGAATTCAAAGATTTGACTTGTCCAAGTTATGCTATTTTCACTAATGTCATAAAGATGCAAAGAAAATCAATGCCTTTGAATAATGATGCTGGCAAAGAATACTGTATATACTGTGGACTGCCAAAAGAACAAATCAATCATTATTTATTTATTTATTTTATTTATTCCATTTTTAGTCCGTCCTCCCAAATGAGCCCAGAACGAATTAGAAGTTAACATGAATAAGTTAGCGAAATAAAGTTTGCGTAAGGACTTCTAATAGTGATAAATGAAAAGATAGTTTGAGAGAGACTTCTAATAGTGACGACAGACTGAGCTCAGACTTCTTACATTGCTAAGACAATTTCCGTACACAAACAGACAAATCTAACATATGTGATTGGGCTATTTACAGTAGCAAGACAGTTTTAACAATTACTCCCGCATCTATCATAGGTGTTGTAACATTAAGGGGACGAAATCTAAAACACAGGCTGTCATGGGACAGACCCTGCCCTTATAATATTACTAATTGTTATACCATTTTTTCCATTCATTTTTCATATATACACACACAATATAATCTTATTAACACATAATGGTAATGGTTAACCACAAAATTAAACTACACAAAAACACACTGTATACTTCTCAACATTTATTCCTACCAGAACACAGATAACCCCTATGCAAATACGGGACCACAAATTAAAACTACTCATATATACAAATGAAACCCTAAGATTCAAGATTCTGCCTGAAGTACAACCCCAGAGAAATAGAAACAAATGCATTTCTTCCTGAAAATGCAAAATATAGACAGCAGATGTAAATTCTCAAAATTGACACAATTCAGTCACTAAATTGAAAATAAAATCATTTCCTCTACCTTTGTTGTTTGGTGATTTTGTTTTTCAAACCATCTTTTCCCAGTCTCTGGCTGTACTTCCTTCTGTCTGTGCTCTTAACTGTGTATTCAGGACCATCTTATCCATTTGCTGTTTTTCTCTCCTTCACATTCTGCCATACATCCATCTTTGGTAGGGAGAACGAGAGGGCACTCTCTAAAATTGAAAGGGGATAGATTCCGTACAAATGTAAGGAAGTTCTTCTTCACCCAGAGACTGGTAGAAAACTGGAACTCTCTTCCGGAATCTGTTATAGGGGAAAACACCCTCCAGGGATTCAAGACAAAGTTGGACAAGTTCCTGCTAAACTGGAACGTACGCAGGTGAGGCTGGACTCATTTAGAGTACTGGTCTTTGACCTAAGGGCCACCGCGTGAGTGGACTGCTGGGCATGATGGACCACTGGTCTGACCCAGCAGTGGCAATTCTTATGTTCTTATGTTTGAATTAAACAGACCGGGGATTTTAAATTACAATCCACTCGAGGGGGGTAATACTTTCAAAATGGAACAAAACAACAACAAAAAAAACCCTCTCATCAATACTGGGCAAGTCTCTCAAATTGATATCATCAGATAACATTTAAAGGCTTTTTATTTAGATGTGCTCATAAGCTCTTCAGCAAGGCGCCACAACAGCGGTACAACGTCGCTGGAAAGGTGCTTGGATTTTAATCATAACACATTATATGGAGCAAGGAATCTTGTTTCTACTGGAGTGGCAAATGTTATGGCTCTATAAAAGCTGTTTAACAGTAGACCACTTATCTGAAAAGGTCAGTTCACGGCTCCAACACATCTTTGTTTCGCTAGGCTACATCAGGAAGCCGGAAGAATAAGCTTTTTATATTGATTTTCATTGCAGTGTGCAGTGCCTGAGTCCTTTGACATACACCCTTAGGGCACCTTTTACAAAGGTGCGCTAGGGCAGGGGTGTCCAATGTCGGTCCTCGAGGGCCGCAATCCAGTCGGGTTTTCAGGATTTCCCCAATGAATATGCATGAGATCTATTAGCATACAATGAAAGCAGTGCATGCAAATAGATCTCATGCATATTCATTGGGGAAATCCTGAAAACCCGACTGGATTGCGGCCCTCGAGGACTGACATTGGACACCCCTGCGCTAGGGCCTTAACGCGTGGAATAGCACGTGCCAAAATGCCGCGTACGCTAGCCGCTACCGCCTCCTTTTGAGCAGGCGGTAGATTTTTAGCTAGCGCGCGCTAATCCGGTGCGTGCGGTAAAGCCCGTAGCGCACCTTCGTAAAAGGAGCCCTTGATGTCTTTTTTCACGTGTGTATGTCAAAGGACTCAGGCACTGCACACTGCAAATAAAATCAATGCAAAAAGCTTATCCTTCCGGCTTCCTGACTGCAGATCGAAAAAAAGCCACCTGACTAAGACCGAACGTAGCTCAGTATAACTATCCATAGGTTTGCCATGAGTAGGCCTCAACTTAATGCCATGTAATAACAGCCCCCATATGCCCTTGCTCTTCAGTTTCAAATCTGAAAGGGACCTCAGTAGGTCTTGAAAGCTCCTAGACATCATTCTCTTTGGAAATTTTTACACTGGTTCGATCAGTGGCATCACTGTCTGCGGCAACATGGCTATTAGAACTCTGCAGGATGGTCTGGCAGTTTCTCTTATTGCCCTTCCGTCTGCTTTGAAGAAATGAACTCTGAATTGAGCTCACTAAACACTTATAGTGATGAGTAACGTGTAGTCTTTTCTAGGGTTCATAGACAACCCCGCTAAAGACAAAGGCGCGCGCCGACAACTGAGTACAAGACGGAGGCGCGCGCCGAAGAAAATTACAGTTTTTAGGGGCTCCGACGGGGGGTTTTGTTAGGGAGCCTCCCCAGTTTACTTAATAGAGATCGTGCCGGCGTAGTGGGGGGTTTGGGGGGTTGTAACCCTCCACATTTTACTGTAAACTTAACTTTTTCCCTAAAAACAGGGAAAAAGTGAAGTTTTCAGTAAAATGTGGGGGGTTACAACCCCCCACACCCCCCACAACGTGGTGCGATCTCTATTAAGTAAAGTGGGGGGTTCCCCCCCCACGCCCCCCTGTTGGAGCCGTAAAAACTGTAATTTTCTGTGGTGCGCGCCTCCGCGCTGCGCTCAATTGTCTGCGCGCGCCTTTGTCCCAGCGCGCTTTTGACCTGACACCCTTTTCTAGGCACTTTTCAAAGGTAATAGTGACGCTGTTCTGAATTCTGTACCTCGCAAATGCAAACTTGCAGAGCATAAGGTGCTTGCTGTGTAACAACAGAAAGAGACTGTAGAGATGATATACAAAAAAAAAAACAAGACTTCTAGTTAAATCAATAACTAATTGGTAGCCATAGAAGATGGTTCACTTTGGGTTTGAGACCTGGACCTGACACGGTCTGTGTTTCGAACAACACTTCTTCCTCAGGGGTCCTAGTAAACCGTTTACTTTCGACAGATTACCCCAGGACCCTCCAATTGATGCTTTTGTAAGAAACTACTTCAATCCAGTTGTATTTCAAATGGTTCTCAGAAATTGAGTTTTTGGCGCATTTAGGACCCACTCTCCAAAACGTCCAACTCAGGAAGGGGCATGCTAAAGGTATGTTTTTGGGTGGGTTGCGAGCCGGGTTAGACTTGGACATTTTGCAGCGAAAATCTGAGAGTAGACACCGCCACCAATTGAACATCAACCTCCGCATTTTCAGCGGCACAGTGCAGTTCAGGACCACCGAGGAGGCCTGCTCACCGTGATTTAACTGGACAGAAGCTTCTCCTTGTAACTTTGGGCAACTCGCTTAACCCTCTACTGTAGCAGGTGCAAACCTAGATTACAAACCCTCTGGGTGTATCCAAATATAACTCACCTTGAGCTTCTAGTGAAAAGGTATGAGCTAAATCCCCACCAAAAAATTATTGCGTCTATAATGACTTGCTCCTTGAAAGATTATATATTCTTTTTGTACTCTATATCTAGTCTACCAGATCGGTTTTCCAGTTGATGCCACTACATTTCATAGGAGGACTTTCTTGATGCTTTTATCACATCCTTTAGATCAGGGATTTCAAAGTCCCTCCTTGAGGGCTGCAATCCAGTCGGGTTTTCAGGATTTCCCCAATGAATATGCATTGAAAGCGGTGCATGCACATAGATCTCATGCATATTCATTGGGGAAATCCTGAAAACCCGACTGGATTGCGGCCCTCAAGGAGGGACTTTGAGACCCCTGCTTTAGATCAGTGGTTCCCAACTCTGTCCTGGAGGACCAGCAGTCCAATCGGGTTTTCAGGCTAGTCTTAATGAATATGCATAAGAGAGATTTGCATATAATGGAAGTGACAGGCAAACAAATCTGCTCCATGCATATTCATTAGGGCTATCCTGAAAACCCGAATGGCCTGGTGGTCCTCCAGGACAGGGTTGGGAACCACTGTTTTACATGATTACCATCAGAGCTTGTTTCTTCAAGGTCTTTCCCCATAGAGAAAAGCTTTTATGAAGCAGACCTTAGATTCTTCATTTTACAGAGGAATGTATCCTGTGGAAGAGCAATGCCAATCCTGACGGCATTGATTTTTCAATTCACAATTGCCGGTGAAATATTAAACTCTATTGATTTGAATTTCACGATCAGTTGCATGTTGGAAACTGCATATGTAAGGTACGGACAGGTTCATTTGTCAACCCTACCAACTGAAGAATAATTGAAAGAACTCAGCCATTCTGCATTTGGAGATGGCTGAGATAAAAATGGTCAACTATTATACCTCTGCATATTCATATTTTTCCTAAACTAGTCAATGTATTTGGAATGAGGTATTTATTCACAAATCTTACTACAAAGAAATGGCTGTCTTTCATGTTTTCATCAGTGATAAAGAGGCACCCAGAAATGCAACTATTTACTATATATGTCACCAGCAAAATAGGAGTCACTAAATCCTCATCTTTGGACAAATGTGAAGACTGATTGTTTAGGAACATAGGGCCTTGTAGTTGAAGACTCTTCCTCATCCCCATGATAGCATTGAGATTGATGTGTTATCTGTACTGTAGAGGGTCATTATAAGGGGGTGCTAGTTGTAGGCACAAAGCTAAAGATAGTCCCTGTATGCAAGAACCAAGTTGTGAATGACTTATGTGGGACACCACTTTTGTGATGGTTTCTTGACAGAGAATGTGGTGAAAGCAGTTAGCTTAGCAAAGTTTAAAAAAAAAAAAAAAAAAAGCTTGGATAATTTCCTAAAAGAGAAGGCCATAGGCCAATATTGAGATGGCTTGGGGAAATCCACTGCTTATTCCTAGGATAAGCAGCATAAAATCTGTTTTACTATTTGGGTCCTGGGTTGGAAACAGGATGCTGGACTTGATAGACCTTCAGCTGTCCCATTATGGCAGCTCTTTTGTGAGCCGAGTATAGGACAATCAAGTCATTGTGACATCACTGATGAGTTTGGCTCTTAGGCATTGGCGGGATGAGGCTTGATGATATCACAGTCTTAGCTCTGGAATGCTGCCATTCTTTGGGTTTCTGCCGGGTACTTGGGACCTGGGTTGGCCACTGTTGGAAATAAGATACTGGCCTCGACAGACCTTCGGTGTATCCCAGTATGGCAATTCTTATGTTCTTATTGGTAGGAACAACAAAAAAAAATTGTTGCATAATGATATTGGCACTTAACCACACATAAGTGCTGACCACTCACAAAATAACCAGCTTTAAGTTTGGTGGTCTGTAATGATATTCTGGTGATGCTGAAATGGGTAGTCATGGATGGATCGGGGGCATTCATTTCAGTTGCAGGCGTAATTATAGGATATGGGCATCTGCACGTTTTATTGGTGCAAATGGCAGTGCCTAAATTTAGTTGCAATTCCCAGGCGTGCTATTCTATAAACTGTACCTAACTTTAAGTGTGACTTATAGAATAGCGCTTTTATGGCACTTTTTTGGGGGGTGCCATATATAGAATTTAGCCCTTAGTGGGGCTTCAATGGCAAAACTAATGGGAAAAGCTGTAATGCATCCTGCGTTAGGCCATTTTTTCCTATGTTAAGAGTGCTTTAGCACTTAACGCGGTTTAGTGAAAGGGCTTCATAAGGCCTACAAGCTGGTTTAGGTCACAGGTCAGCCAAAGTTCTATTAATCTTTCTAAATTTAGAAAACTGCAACGCACTGCCAGCCACCGTGGGCTTGCCCTTATTGATTTCTCTTTCCTCGGAGGTTCGCGGCCATCGCCCTTTTCCTCTTAATTCCAGCTATTTGTGGCTGGGAAATGAGGAACATGTGTGCTGTGCTAGCTGATATGCCCCGTCCAAAGGCGAGTGTTCTGAGAAGCTTTAAGGCTTTGAGTCCTCAGCCGTCCAAATCCTGGAACAAAGCTTCGTGCCGCCAGCCTCCAAGACGGCAGCATGAATCTCCGCAAGTCAGAAAAATTAGAGGTTGATGGATAGACGACTGCTAATAAAATGCCATATCTTATAGATGTGGAAGGACCACAGTGCCAGTGATAAAGTGAGATTGGTCAGTTCTGACAAACATGCATCATAGCTCTGTTATTGACCGTGGGAGCTTGTATTGATCGAGCTGCCAGGCTTATCGCATTATGCAATTATGATATTAGATTTGCATTTTTAATTCCTTTAGAAGAAATTGGCCTGGGACAATTATGGGAGAAAAATATTAAGATGGATCCAGCTTCTTTGAAAAAAAAAAAAAGAAAAGACAAGGAATTCCAAGGCTTTTAGGAAGATGCTGTCGTCGTCAGACAAAGTTTTACTGATCAGAGGCCTGACAAGGAAACAAAGAAAATGCTAAAAGCAATAAGCTCTGAGGGAATTTTATCTAGACAAGAACCTCCCAGGGGAGAGTGAGACAAGGCAAGAGGACCCCGAAATGGCTAACAGAAACAGGGAACCTGATTATGTCAGAGCGCTGCACAAAACTCCTCCAAATATACAGTATAGGTGACCTGCAGATTAAGTTCCAGATGCTAGGGTCCACCTTGTGGGTAAGCGCCCAAGAAAAGGATTTGGGTGTCATTATAGACAATACGATGAAATTTTCCGCCCAATGTGTGGCGGTGGCCATAAAAGCAAACAGGATGCTAGGAATTATTTTAAAAAGGGATGGTTAACAAGACTAAGAATGTTATTATGCCCCTGTGTTGCTCCATGGTGCAACCTCACCTGGAGTATTGCGTTCGATTCTGGTCTCCTTATCTCAAGAAAGATATAGTGGCGCTAGAAAAGGTTCAAAGAAGAGCGACCAAGATGGTAAAGGGGATGGAACTCCTCTCGTATGAGGAAAGACTAAAACGGTTAGGGCTTTTCAGCTTGGAAAAGAGACGGCTGAGGGGAGATAGGATTGAAGTCTACAAAATCCTGAGTGGAGAAGAACGGGTACAAGTGGATCGATTTTTCACTCTGTCAAAAATTACAAGGACTACGGGACACTCAATGAAGTTACAGGGAAATACTCTTAAAACCAATAGGAGGAAATATTTTTTCACTCAGAGAATAGTTAAGCTCTGGAACGTGTTGCCAGAGGATATGGTAAGAGCGGATAGCGTAGCTGGTTTTAAGAAAGGTTTGGACAATTTCCTGGAGGAAAAGTCCATAGTCTGTTATTGAGAAAGACATGGGGGAAGCCACTGCTTGTCCTGGATTGGTAGCATGGAATGTTGCTACTCCTTGGGTTTTGGCCAGGTACTAGTGACCGGGATTGGGCACCGTGAGAACGGGCTACTGGGCTTGATGGACCATTGGTCTGACCCAGTAAGGCTATTCTTATGTTCTTATGTTCTTAGAACTTCAGATGTGCTCCTCCGCTTTTCTAGGTCGTGACATCAGAAGGGAGCCGAGGCCGGTGCGAGCAGCAGGTGGAAGATGGTATGCGGGGGCCGGTGCTCAAACAGTGGGGAAGAGCAGGGGGCGTACGGCGCAGGGATGGCACTACCACCCTGGGCACTAACCTCCCTAGATAATGTATAAAAAACATAAAGATATATCTCAAGAAGTAGACAATGAACCAACTGGCTTCTAATTGCATTTGAAGAAGGGGACCTCTGCGATCTTCAGGACTTATGCACTACAATCTCTTTAGTAGACCCTTTGAAAGGTGTAACTAGAAACAAAAGGAAGAAGAAAAACTGCTGAAATAATGTTCCTGATGCAGCACGTTCCCTCTTCCGCAGTCCTGTACATCAGGAGAGGCGGGACCATGGCATAGAGAACGTGCTGCGGAGGCCGAGGCAGCCTGCTAGGTTTGCTACAGGCTAGCTAGGTTTGCTACCAGTGATCCTCGACACCCCTGCTCTAGAACGATGCGTGAATGGCCAGGGTCAGCATTAACATAGTAACATAATAGATGACGGCAGATAAAGACCCAGTCTGCCTAACCTGATTCAATTTAAATTTTTTTTTTTTTTTTAAATTTTTTTCTTCTTAGCTATTTCTGGGCAAGAATCCAAAGCTTTACCCAGTACTATGCTTGGGTTCCAACTGCCGAAATCTCTGTTAAGACTTACTCCAGCCCATCTACACCCTCCCAGCCATTGAAGCCCTCCCCAGCCCATCCTCCACCAAACGGCCATACACAGACACAGACCGTGCAAGTCTGCCCAGTAACTGGCCTAGTTCAATATTTAATATTATTTTCTGATTCTAAATCTTCTGTGTTCATCCCACGCTTCTTTGAACTCAGTCACCGTTTTACTCTCCGCCACCTCTCTCGGGAGCGCATTCCAGGCATCCACTACCCTCTCCGTAAAGTAGAATTTCCTAACATTGCCCCTGAATCTACCACCCCTCAACCTCAAATTATGTCCTCTGGTTTTACCATTTTCCTTTCTCTGGAAAAGATTTTGTTCTACGTTAATACCCTTCAAATATTTGAACGTCTGAATCATATCTCCCCTGTCTTTTCCTCATTGACCCTCGTGCTTGTCCGTCACCACTGCAACAGACGCCCGATTGGTGGGAGTGAGCTTGCTCTATTTTCCTCCCTCCAGCGTCCTGGACTGACTGAATGTGATATGTCGGGTGGAAGGAGTTGGTGATGGTAGCTACCACACTTTCTGGTGAACATGTCAGAGGCTGCCTGGGTGCACCTGGGGAGGTGGTTGGGGGAAAACATGCAGGCCTTAGGGGGGGGCCTGGTATAGAAGTACATGGAGGAAAAGAAGGAAGGAGGGGTCCAAACAGACGTTTATATGCCGGACTGAGGGTGGGGGGAAAGGAATAAATAATGGGTCTAAAACAGAGGAGAGGGAGAGAGATGGTGGATAATGGGATGGAGGGAGGGAACAGAAAGGGAGAGAAGTTGGACACAAGGGATGGTGTGGAGGAGAGGAGATAGAGATACTGTATAGGAGGGTAGTTGGGAAGAGAAAGGGAGAGATGGTGGACCCTGGAGTGCTGGTGAAGGAGGGAGAGATGCTGGATGAAAGGGTAGTTGAGAAAAGGAGAGATGGATCTGGGGATGGTGGGGGTCCATCGCTGCAGCTACAGGAATAGAGATGAAAAAAAGGAAAGATGCCAGACCTCCGGGGGATGGAAGGGGAGGACAGAGATGGAAGATGGATGGTTGCCATGGAGAAAGAAGAAAACGACAAATGGGCAAGAGACTCTGGCAAGCCTGGGGCCAATATGATTTGAATAATGACCAGACAACAAAAGGTAGAAAAAATCATTTTATTTTCTGTTTTGTGATGCAGCCTGCCAGAGCTGGTGTTAGACAGAAAGCATGAACTAAGACCTAAACGAGAGAGAAAAAGTCTTTTTTATTTATTTTGTTTACATCACAGAGCCGGCGTGGGGTTGGAAAGGTTATAACCCTATACTTCTACTAAGGGGACCTTTTATTAAGATGTGCATTTAGCGCGCGATAAATCATTTAGCGTACCTTAATAAAAGGACCCCTAAGTATCATAATAAAAAATTTGGCCCGCAACTTAGCCTATGTTATAGATTTCGGCTCCTTATGTGATTGAGTTTGACACCCTTTATCTAGATCCTACACGATAACTAATGGGCAACATTTGAAAACCATTAAGATGTGGGTTTGATGGAAGGGAAGGGAGAGGCGTTTAATCTCCTGCTGAAATGTTTGGAGTAGCACAATATTTAGGAGAATGAAAGTGGAAAAGTGCCCATAGTTTTGGCCAAGCTGAAGGAAATCTTCAGTCTCAAAAATGAATATTGGCAACTTCTGGGCCATTAGCTGATAGCTAATCATTTTCTTCTTCTGGCTTTTGTTGTGACTGGCCCAGCTTTCTAGTCTGTCATTTTGAAGAGTTCACCCTGAGTAACTAGAACAGTACACAATTTGTCTTCTTAATAACTCGAAAACATCTCTTTTTAAAAAAGACGTGTCTCCTACAAAGGATATTTTAAAACAGACAAATTGAAGACTGAAAAAAAAAATGCAGAAAATTAAACTGAAGACATCTGAAACAACAATGCTATTTCTAAGCGTAACCTCCTTTCTAGACACATCTTTTAGACAAGTGACTTGCATGATTCTCTCCCCCATAGGAACACAAGAGTTGCCCTACTGGAACAGACCAAAGGTCCATCAAGTCCAATATCCTGTTTCCAAGTGGCCAACCCACATCACAAGTACTTGGCAAGATCCCAAAGAGTAAAACAAATTTTATGCTGCTTATTCTAGGAACATGCAGTGGATTTCCCCATGTCCATCTTAATAATGGCTTATGAACTTTTGTTTTAATAAACTATCCAAACCTTTTTTAAACCCTGCTAAGCTAACTGCTTTCACCATATTCTCCGGTAACAAATTCTAGTGTTTAATTCTGCTCCTTTTGGCTTCATGTTCAAATGGATTTGCCCCAGCTGGACCTCTGGCACCATGAACCTTCATTTACATCTAAATACATTCCCTTCTCTCCCTAGTTTTTATCTTCTCAATCCTTCCCTTCCACAGCTCAGACATCTCAGCTAGAGAATGACACGGTGACAAAATTCATCACTGTTCCCGTCCCCGCGGATAACCGCGGGAAACCATCTTCATGTCATTCTTTAAGGAGAGAGGGAAGAATCAGAGTATAATTGGGCACAACCACTGACCCTCAAGCTTTGCTTTGAAGAATGCTGGTGTAGAAGGACCGAGGTTGAAACAGACACTATAGAATGACAGTCTCTGGTATCCAGAGCAGATATTGTGATGTCATAATGCCTCATTCCACCAGTGCCTAAGAGCCAATCACATCAGTGATGTCACAATGGCTTTATTATCCTTGGCTCACTTAAGAATCAGAGTATGAATGGCCACAACCACTGACCCGCAAGCTTTGCTTTGAAGAATGCTGGTGTAGAACGACTGAGGTTGAAATAGACACTAGAAAATGACATGGGATTATTTCCCTCGGTTATCCGCGGGGACGGGAACGGTGATGAATTTTGTCACCGTGTCATTCTCTAATCCCAGCCACGGTCACTTCATGGTTCTGTGACCAGGAAATAATGTCAGAAGGAGAGCTGAGGCTGGCACGAGCAGCAGGTAGGAGATACTGCTGGCTGCCAGTGAAGATTTGAAAAGGTGGGTGGACAGAGAGGAGGAGAGGTGTTGGCGCTTCCACCATGATGGCGCACAGAGTGGTTCAACCCCCCCCCCCCTTCGCTCTGCCACTAACTTCAAGGAATTTTTCCTCAGGATATAACACAAATATGCAAAATGCAAGTTATAGAAATGCACTAAGAGGACAATTCTCAGAACTCCCACAATAGAGGCAACAGTGCACATCCCATACCTCAGAAAAGTATCTCTTCAATGATCAAAGGAAATGATATTCAAATTATATTTGGGCTGTAAGCGTGAAAGTAAGGGGAAGGAATGTACTTTGCACATGCACAGAAGATTTTTGCAGTAAGCGCAGTTCTTGTGTGCATGCGCCAGTCAAAACTGATCACGCAGCACACATCGGTTCCACTTTTCTGCATCCTTAAATATAAGGTTTTCAGTTGTTTTTTTTTTTAATTTGGCAGGCTTATATTTAAGCACAGAAAACAGGTGCCAATGTATGCTTTCACTTTCAGATTGCCTGGACGCACGCACATATCTTTCTCTGTACTGGCACCTAGAGGCTTGCATGAGCTTCTTTCTGTTGCCAAGAAAAAAAAACAAAAACCAACCTGGCAGATTTTAAACTATAAATCAAAAGAAATCCTTTCTTCAAACCTTCCATCGCACGCTCCGAGCTGGCATTATTTTTCCAGTGTTATGAGCAGGGTTTCGATTGTGTGCTGTTCTCTGAGCACTGGGAAGACATAGCTTAAGAACATAAGAATTGCCATACTGGGACAGTCCATCAAACCCGGTATCCTGTTTGCAACAGTGGCCAACCCAGGTCCCAAGTACCTAGCTAAAAAACCCAAAGAGTAGCAACATTCCAGAGCTGAGATTATGATGTCATAATGCCTCATCCACCAATGCCTAAGGGTCAAACTCATCAGTGATGAGTCATCAGTGATGTCACAATGGCTTGATTGTCTATACATGGCTCACATAAGAACATAAGAATTGCCATACTGGGACAGACCGAAGGTCCATCAAGCCCAGTATCCTGTTTCCAACAGTGGCCAACCCAGGCCCCAAGTACCTGGCAGAAACCCAAAGAGTAGCAAAATTCCAGAGCTGAGATTGTGATGTCATAATGCCTCATTCCACCAATGCCTAAGAGTTAAAGTCATCAGTGATGTCACAATGGCTTAACTGTCCTATTCTTGGCTCACATACAAATATAAGAATTGCCATACTGGGAAAGACCGAAGGTCCATCAAGCCCAGTATCCTGTTTGCAACAGTGGCCAACCCAGGTCCCAAGTACCTAGCTAAAAAACCCAAAGAGTAGCAACATTCCAGAGCTGAGATTATGATGTCATAATGCCTCATCCACCAATGCCTAAGGGTCAAACTCATCAGTGATGAGTCATCAGTGATGTCACAATGGCTTGATTGTCTATACATGGCTCACATAAGAACATAAGAATTGCCATACTGGGACAGACCGAAGGTCCATCAAGCCCAGTATCCTGTTTCCAACAGTGGCCAACCCAGGCCCCAAGTACCTGGCAGAAACCCAAAGAGTAGCAAAATTCCAGAGCTGAGATTGTGATGTCATAATGCCTCATTCCACCAATGCCTAAGAGTTAAAGTCATCAGTGATGTCACAATGGCTTAACTGTCCTATTCTTGGCTCACATACAAATATAAGAATTGCCATACTGGGAAAGACCGAAGGTCCATCAAGCCCAGTATCCTGTTTGCAACAGTGGCCAACCCAGGTCCCAAGTACCTAGCTAAAAAAACCCAAAGAGTAGCAACATTCCAGAGCTGAGATTATGATGTCATAATGCCTCATCCACCAATGCCTAAGGGTCAAACTCATCAGTGATGAGTCATCAGTGATGTCACAATGGCTTGATTGTCTATACATGGCTCACATAAGAACATAAGAATTGCCATACTGGGACAGACCGAAGGTCCATCAAGCCCAGTATCCTGTTTCCAACAGTGGCCAACCCAGGCCCCAAGTACCTGGCAGAAACCCAAAGAGTAGCAAAATTCCAGAGCTGAGATTGTGATGTCATAATGCCTCATTCCACCAATGCCTAAGAGTCAAAGTCATCAGTGATGTCACAATGGCTTAACTGTCCTATTCTTGGCTCACATACAAATATAAGAATTGCCATACTGGGAAAGACCGAAGGTCGATCAAGCCCAGTATCCTGTTTCCAACAGTGGCCAACCCAGGTCCCAAGTACCTAGCTAGATCTCAAGTGGCAAAACAGATTTTATGCTGCTTATCCTACCAAGCAATGTCATTAGCAGACATTTGACTACATTTAAATACAATTTGAGGTCATCTCTGCTGTGCACATTGTTTCCCGTGCTAAAACCCTCAACATTCCATTCAGATTTATATGTGCGTTATTTCCACGCTAACTGGCGGTAGTTTTTGGAAAATCAGCTTGTTAGAATAGACTACAGTGCAAATGCTCTACGGGGATGCCACTTTTTTTTGTAGACAACATTCTTTCTCAAGTTCCACCAAGAACAGAAAAAGTCATACAGCAGAAGTGACTATGCAACATGCTTTACGGCGGGTACATCGGCTGTCCTGCTGCTTTCCGAGCTCCTGCTCCAGAGGGATCTTGATAGATGCGCAAGGGCTCCTAATGAATGACAAAAGACACTTCGGAAGGAAACACTATAATACTAAGAGAAGACAGATTTCCTTCTTAATCTTCATTGGATGTTAATTTACTAGCAATTACAGTGCCTTTAACGGACAATTAGAATCTCATTCATTTACACTTCAGGAAGAGGCTGGACTTTTTTATGAGATTTGATTTAAATTATTGATGCCACCAACCAGGGGCAGTTCATTTCCTGCTTTTCGCACGGGTGATAATTGACTAGAATCTGAGTCGGGCTGCGTGAGATAGCCTTCTGGCTGTAGCACGGAGGCGAGCGACTGCACTATAAGTCAGTCTTGGGCTCAGGCTGTTCTGATTAAAGAATGACAAGGGGACAAAGGCGTCCCTCATCCCCCGCAAGATCTACCTCCATCCCCGTCCCATACAGTCCCCTGCATGATATCTTCCATGCAATTTCTTTGTAATATCTATGTTTCTGTAGCAATTCTAATATTATGTAAGCCGCAACGATTCCTAGCTGACATTTGCGGGATACAAGAGTTGATATGGTATGGTATGGTCCCATCCCTGCAAGCTGCATCCCTGCGCAAGCCTCAAACGCTTAAGAGCTTTCAGGGAAGGGGCAGAGACAGGGACCGAACTCGTGGGGATGGGACGGGGATGGAGATAGAGTCATTCTCTAGTTCTGATCTCGGGTGCTGATGAAGTTCTTGAAAAATACGATCCAAAACACAGCCTAGACTGACACTGGGATTTTCATCAAGTGAGTAGTTGTAGCAGTATTGGTTGTAATTTGATGCCTTTTATAATTATAATTTATTAAAATTTCTTATAGTACCAATACTACTACTATTTATCATTTCTATAGCGCTGAAAGGTATAAGCAGCACTGTACATTTAACATATAACAGACAGTCCCTGCTCCGAAGAGCTTACAATCTATTTTGGACAGACAGGACATATAGGAGTTAGAGAGTTTCCTGCAGGGAGAATAGTAGGATGGACATAGGTATCTTATGATGACTGGGAATTAGAGGTATGCACGGGAACGGGGATCGCGGGAATCCCCCCTAACCCATGGGACTCCCACGGGGACCCTCCTCTGTCCCATGGGACTCCCACGGGGACCCCCCTCTAGCCAATGGGACTCCCATGGGGATGGAAGGCTTTGGAAGCAGGGTTCGTCCATATAATATAATGGACACGTCAGCCATAGTAAAAGAGGGGGTTTATAAGTTAATTACCTGAAAAGAAAACAAAAAGGTTCCACCAAAGAGATTCCACAGGGAAAACAGCAGCGCAAACACAAAAGAAACTGTGGAATTGATGATCCTGTCAGAAGTAATTGCTTCTTTTTATGGGGACGGGCGGGGATGGAGATAATTCCTTGCGGGGATGGGTGGGGACGGAGAGGATCCTGACGGGGACGGATGGGGATGGACAGGATCCTTGCGGGGACGGGTGGGGATGGAGAGGATCCTGGCGGGGATGGGTGGGATTTCTGTCCCTGCACAACTCTCTAGTGGGAATTTGGAGCTGAAAACAGTCCTGAGAAAGTGGGCTTTTAGCTTGGATTTAATTGATAGCCACAAACTTTTCCGATACTAAAGCAGACCACCTGCAAACCTGAAACAGGTTTACAGGCTTATTTCATCTTGATATACCTCTTCATTACTATAGCAATCTAAGGGGGTCTTTTACTAAGGCACGCTAGCCAATTTAGAGCACGCTAAATACTTACACGTCCATTATAATCTATGGATGTGTTAGCATTTAGCTTGCTTTAAATCGGCTAGCACACCTTAGTAAAAGACCCCTAAGTGGTTTACAATACTACTAGTATGCATTCAGTCGTGTCTGACCCTTGGATCCTCTGGAGGCCAGCCCTCGCCAGGCTTCCCTGTTTTCCACGGCTTCTTTCAATTGCTTGATGTTCATTCCCATGTCAGTCTTGATGGTATCCAGCCAACGTTGGGGCCTTTCGTCTCCCCCGCTTCCTTTTCCCACTGACCATTCCAAGTAGCACCTACTAGTAGGAAGCTACTCGGACTGGTCAGTGGTTTGCAATAATAAAAAAATAAAAATACATAAGACAATTAAGAAAGAAACTCCATAACCCCCCCCCCCCAAACAGGTCGGCCCCACAAAGATAAAGCCAGCCCCAATAAAATCAAAATTTAAGACAGCTAAAACTTACTTTTTTACTTTCTCATTTTTATATACTGTCTCTTGCATCCTCGTTTTTTTAATATTAATTGTTATTTAATATTCTTGTTTACATCCTTAGGACCCCTGAGGAAGATGTTTTAATTGAAACACGGACCGTGTTGGGTCCCCTTTTGTAAAGTTTATATGGATTTTAATGTTGACTGAATCACGTACATCTCTTCCACAGCTTCCTTTTGTGCTTGGTTTCACCATATTTACCGCGGAACAGCTGTGTTTCCTTTTGGCTTGTTTACTTCCTAGACAACCGTCAGGGGAGTTTTCTGGAGTAAAAAACGGTCACTGATGGACTGATCCCCAAGGCTGGCTGAACCATTACACCCGGCAAGAGCAAAGTGGAAATGTCCAATCAGAATGGTGCACAAAAAAGTGTCTTTCAACTCATCTGATAAATCCAATGGTCTTTATTCATCCAAAATAACTCATACATCCAAAGAAACTCAATGACTCGACATGATCATGTTTCGGCCATCCGTCCTGCATCAGGAGTCTACAAATTATATATATAAACAATAATAAGTGAATAGACATAATTATACATAAAAACATAAACAGCAAATATTAAAATTAATAAAATATAAAAATATATTAAAAAATGTTAAAAAACAGCAAAGACTAAAACCAAAAAAACATATTGAAAGTACAACATTGTTTAAAACAAAGATCTACTATGTCTGCACAAATTATAAAAAATTATTATAAAAATACATAAAAAAGCTTTTTACCAAAACAAAAATTGAAATTGACCAAAAATCTAAAAAGCTCTACATAAATGAAACATTAAAAAATGGCTAATGATAAATACATGTATAGCAAGAAGAGATACAGTAAAACTAATAACCATAAATTATTCAATGCTAATCAACCAATACAAGAATGTATACTGAAAATATTATAAATGACCTATGAGTCCAATAGAATAAAAAGTACTGGTCATAAAGCAACTATGAAAATATTAAAAATATGAGCCAAAATATAAAACTCAGTGAACCATTACACCCACCAGGTGGTTGCCTAGGTTGACAGCTTCTAGGGGAGTGAAGTATAACACAGGAGAGTCAAATCCACAAACACAAGATCTCAAGCCAAGTGGTTGAAATGTCCAAAACAGACTGGTGGACTCAGATGTATTTCACAAAGATCCTTTAATTCATCAAAAAAGTAACTCAGCGACTCAGCATGTACCCAGAGGCCTGCCTCATGAATCTTGCAAATCATGTAGTTGATACAAATAGATTGGCCCACGTAAAGGCATCCACTCAAGTCATGGGTACAAAACTATGGATGATTGGAAGCTCTGTACTGGATGCTGGAGCATAGTTGATTCCATGTGGTTGTCTAGGGTGGCAACTTCTAGGGGAGTACAGGGGTGGCCAAGAGTTAAAGCAAAGCAGTTGGTCCTGACAGCCACACAAACTCAAAGAAGCTTTAGCATGTACTTTTACCCTTGGGGAGTGGGGGTGGAGGGCAATTTTCAAATAGCTTGTGGAAATTCACATCACTGGGCAGTGGAGTAATAAGAGGGGTACAGACCCCTCTGGGCGCCAAGTCGGTGGGGGCGCTGACCTGCTCTGCCACTCCACGCTCCACTCCCCGTACCTCTGTATTATCTTCGCTAGCGTGAGCAACTTCTGCCTGTTGCTCGCACCAGCCTGGTTCCCCTCTGAATCGCTTCTGGGTCACGGAGCCAGGAAGTGACATCAGAGTGAAATCCATGCTGGCGCGAGGAGCATGCTGCAGAAGCCACTCGCGCTGGCAAAGATTAAGAGGTGTGGGGGGAGGGGGAGAGCGCAAGTGTGGGAGGGGTGCAGAAGGCGTGGGGGTGCAGAGAGGAGGGCACGGGAATGCGCCACTGCCCCTAGTGCATCCTACTCTTACTATGCCACTGTCAATGGGGGGTCATTTTTATAAGAAACTTGAGTGAGAAGAAGAGGATTTGATGTGCTCAAACGACTCCTTAAAACATTGTCCAGGGTTTTATGCAGAAAACAATGTCTACTGTTATGTGATATTCATGTGGGTGTTCCCAGTTGACGGATAATGGGCAGAGCAGGGGGCCGGATTAGCACTTAATTTGCATACTTTATAAAATACACACACACACGAGTTGATTCTTTCAGGCACATATGTGGACCAACTTACACGTGAAACAAAAGGAATTGACCCCAAAATATCCACAAAGAAGAAAATCCAGAGAAAACAACAAAAAAAAAACTGTGGAGTGACGATGTTCCTAAATGGACTTTATTTGAAAGTGTCAAAGCTCTCTTTCCATTGCAAATGCAAGCAGTGTCTCACCTACGGCTCACCACACAATTGTTTCCCACGTACTCACCTTTGTAGGACCCCCAGGGACCCCTGAAGAAGACTTTTTGTCGAAACGCGGACGGTGTTGGGTCCCGTATCCCTAGCGGACTAGGTCCTTTAAGGCTCTTATGTGGATGATTTATTTTTATGTGGATGGAATTATTTTATGTGGATGATTTATTTTTATGTGGATGAATTTATTTTATGTGGATGATTTCAATGTACCTTTGGAACTTTGACACTTTCAAATAAAGTCCATTTAGGAACATCGTCACTCCACAGAGTTTTTTTGTTTGTTTGTTTCCAACTTACACGTGCCCTTCTCTTCAATTGCCATCTCCAAACTCCGTCCCTTCTGCCACGCTGCGCTCTATGCTTGGAACAAGCTGTCCGAATCCCTGCAGTGTCCAAGTCCAAGTTAAAAGCCTACTTCTTCAAGAGTGTTTTTGACTCCTAACTCCTCTCATCCCCCCAACCCTATATGTCGCGTCTGTCTGTCCAAGTTAGATTGTGAGCTCTTCCGAGCAGGGGCTGTCAAAATGTACAGCGCTGCATACCCTTTCAGCGCTATATATGTGATAAGCAAATGTAGGAGTAACTTTGTTCGATCTATTTTAAAAAGCCATAAGGGCACATGTGTTGTCTTTATGAAAAAAAAAGGTGAGGCACTTTTGTTTAGATACCTCTTTTGCCTATACACTATAATGGTTATTCTATAAGTGCCATCCCGCCCTTTGGGATTAGCAGCATACCTGCTGCCCAGACTAAGGTCCGTCAAAGGGTCCCTGGTGTTTGGGAAAAGAGCAGTAGAAAATCACGTATTTCTACACGATAACTGGTTCCAATAGGAACTGCTATGCACACCTTTCTCGAACGCTTGAATACGGTCTCTGTTGTCTAATTTTCTATAATGGGCTGGTCCTGAGAACAAATCCCGTTCCTCATCTCACTGCTCCCAAGGGAAGAAGATAAACGAATGATTTCATCTTCTTGGCAGTGGATCTGAAGCAAACGGCCGATGAACAAACATTGAATCTTCAGATAATAGGAGCTCAACCAAAGTTTCTCATTGTTATCAGTTTCTCATTGTGGTTAGGGAAGAGGGAGGGAAAGGGAAGACGGAAGAAAAATTGATTTCTGTCTTGCCACATCACCAATACCATCAGCACCACTTTAGGCTTTCTGCAAATTATTCTCCCCACCCCCCAAAAAAAAGTTTTATAAATCAGCCTAGAGAACCTGGAGAAGGGTGGGCAGCACCACTAAGAGTGCAACGACTAGAAAGAAAAAAAAACCAAAGAGCGTGTTATCTTTTATCTAGATGATGAAAGAAACTTGATTGATGCATTGAGCACAGGGCCAACTCAAAGTAATGTTGTGCCATTAGCCAACTTTTGTTTGGCCAACTTTTGGTTCAGTGCCATTCTAATTAGTGTGCATTGTTTTGCACTCTCTCAGGCTTCCCCCCCCCTTTTTCCCCAGTTCATTTTTAAATGGGGTTGTCTCCTCTTAAGCACTGGCAGGGTTTCACCTAGTGCTATCTGCACCAGGGCCTAGATTCACTAAACTCGCCGACCTGGATCGCTGTTGTGCGATTCTTGACTGAGTTTTGCCGAGCGACCGATTTACTACAGATTCTTCATGCAAATGATCTGATCGGACGCACGCCCCACAGCGATCCGCTGTAGAGCGATCGAGACGCGGGCGCCAGATGAAGTCCTCTTCCTCCAGTCCAGCGGCCAGAACGCTCTAAGTTCTGCCGATGATGGCAGCTCGGGAACACTACTGCTATCTGCAGAACTTGGAGATTTCTGGTTGCCAGACCGAAGTAGGTGGTTTTCAGCTGGCAGGGCTTCGGGATCCCCATCAGCCACAGCAAAGGAGGTGGCTAACTTGGAGTACCAAGTTTCTTGTGGTCTGAGAGAGGGTGAGGGGTTACCAGACCCAAGGATGGAGGTTTTGGCCACTGCAGAGAAGCAGGAGAGGCAGGGTTTTGGGCTTGAATTCTCCAAACTGTGCCTTGTGATGGCTGCCATAAAAGTGGCCGCCAATCGTGTAACCGGGGTTTTCCAGGCCTACATTTCCGGTGCCTATCTTCACATGAACCGCACCTATGTAGGCGCTATAGGCCACCTAATGCCACTTCCGGCATTGACCACTCCTACTTTGGTGTTCGGTGGTCTAAAGCGCCTACGTAGGTGTGATTCCGGTGCCAATTTTCTAGGTGCTGGTATGCGCCTCAAATCTCAGTTAAAAATGCTGTTTGGACGGTGTTTTTAATGGAGGTATGGGCACCTACCATAAAGAATGACACGTGAAAAATATTTGTCCCCCATCTCTGCCCCGTCCTTGCAAGCTCGCCCCTGTCACCGACCCCCATGGCCTTGGTCCCCATCACCCTGTGAGCTTGGTCCCTGTGAGCTTGGTCCCCGTCACCACCCCGTCCCCGCAAACCTAGAGGAAGAAGATTGTTCTTTAAGTAGAAGGAGTTAACCAAAGTGGATGGGTTTGGGAAAGGTAGGTGGGGTGGTAGGGAGAAAAGGCAGGGGAGATTGCTAGGGAAGAGTCAAAAGGGGATAGCAAGACAAATATTCTTAATCTAGCCTCTTTCCCAGAGTCTTCTCCCCACTCTCTCTTCCCCATTTCCCAGCATCTTCTCCCCTCTCTCTCTTCCCCAGTTCCCTTCAGGCTGCTTCAGTGTCTTCTCCTCTCCAATCCCCCAAGCACCCTTCACGCGGTCCAGCAGCTCCCTCCTGCCGGCCGTCTGTGCATCTCCCTCCCTTCCCCTTAACTTCCCTTCGTGGTGATTTCTACAGGGCTATGCGTTCTATTGCAGCTGGAGCCTTGAAGTCGCGTCGTGAGTGGCTGCTGGAAAAGTCTCCTCTGATGCAACCGGAAACAGGAAGTTGTGTCAGAGGAGACCTTTCCAGCAGCCACATGCGACGCAACTTCAAAGCTCCGACTGCAATAGAACGCATAGCCTTCTAGAAATCACCACGAAGGGAAGGGAGGGAGATGCCCGGACAAACGGTGGGAGAGAGAGGGCTGCCGGACCATGCGTCTTAACTGCGGAGACAAGTCATTCACTGCTCCATGGGGCGGTGAATGACCTTGCTCCTGTACTCACGGTGACCATTTGTTTTGTCACCGTTTCAGCTAGTTAACCACGGCTAGCCACGGGTAACAACCACCGTGTCATTCTATAGCCTACCAGTGCCTAGAGAATCGGCGCTGGTTCAAGAAGCTGGGCCTGGGTGTCTTGGAAAAAGAGGCAAACGGGGGCCTGCCATCATCCACTCCCCCCTGAGGAGCACTTATAGAGGGGCAGGAAGAGCACCATATGGCTGGAAGAGGAGACTTGCAGGAGGACATGATTAACAGTACCCTGTCGAGGAAACCAGTTCAAATGTGCTTGAATAGTTTTTAAAATGATACATGGACTCTTTGATTCCTTTGTCCTTAAATCGTTCAAGATTTTCGGCTTGTAGATCCATTCACACATAGAAATTCTACTTTCCCTCGGCTAAAGGTATCAGGTCAGTCAATACAATGGCTCATTCTTTTTCATTGAACAAACAAACCAAAACTGCAGATATGTACAACGATGTAGGCAAACTTTATTGTGACAACAAAAATGTAATTAAAAACCTTTTTACCAAACAGGGGACCCAACACGGTCCGTGTTTCGGACAACCTTCATCAGGGGTCCATGGTAGAAAAGGGAAAAAGCATATGTCACAAAAAATGCAGTGAAACATACAGTAGAAACAAACAGATAAGATGTAACGCCAAAGGTCACTAGAAATTGTACTTGAGCGATATTTTACAATTTCTAGTGACCTTTGGCGTTACATCTTATCTGTTTGTTTCTACTGTATGTTTCACTGCATTTTTTTGTGACATATGCTTTTTCCCTTTTCTACCATGGACCCCTGATGAAGGTTGTCCGAAACACGGACCCTGTTGGGTCCCCTGTTTGGTAAAAAGGTTTTTAATTACATTTTTGTTGTCACAATAAAGTTTGCCTACATCGTTGTACATATCTGCAGTTTTGGTTTGTTTGTTCCTGGTTGGTTTTTTCACTGCTGACAATGTTGGACCCCCCCCCCCCCCCTTTTTTCCTTTGGGTTTTGTTGCTTCATTCTTTTTCATTTTCATTAACTGCATTGTGGCATGATCTACCTTCTCAAATAAGATCTTGTATTTCGTTTCAGGTCTTACGAAATATCTTAAAAACCACGTTGTTTCAACGTTGTTTTTTTTTACAATAATTTTTAAGGACTGTAATGTTATCCCTCTTAGATAAATTCTCGTAAACCGAGTCGAGCCCTTTTTTTTTTTTACGGATGACTCGGCCTATAAATCTAAGATTAGATTAGATTAGATACTATTATTGTGAGCAAGTTTTTTTGCCATCCTCTTGCTTTGGGGTCATTTTACTAAGGCGGGTGAATGTATTTAATGTGCGTTAACAAATCAGAGTGCACGACGTGCCTCGCAGCAGCCAGGTGTGAATGCTGCCACCCCTGACGGGCGTGCTGAGCCAATATTCTGTAACAACGTGTACAATTTTTTTTTTTTTTTGGGAACACTCCTGACATGCTGGTGCCTCTCCTGTGCCCATGCCTCCTTTTGGGTTATGCGTAGGGTTTCTAGACGTCCGGATTTCCCCAGGCATGTCCTATTAGAGGATATATCCGGGCGGCTTTTCAAAACCCGGTACTGTGTCCGGGTTTTGATAAGCTTCCAGCTAGGAGCGACGTCGGGACGGCAGCTGCGCATGCACGGATGCAACGTGGTGGCGTCACGTGCATGTGTGCGACGTCATCGACTCACACCAGCGCATGCGCAGATGCCCTCCCGACAAGTGAACAGGTTGAGGGGGCGGGACTTGGGAGGAACTGGGCATTGATGGGCAGAACTGGGTGGGCCTGGGGGCGAGGCAATGGGTCCCGATTTTCGTTCCGGAAAATCTGGTAACCCTAGTTATGTGCCTTGGGATTTGGGCATCAAGAGTGATAGAACAGCATGCAACTAGATGCATGCACAAAATCTAAATGTAGCCAATACATGTCAATGATTGGTTGTTAGAGTTCAGTTATTGATCGCTGATAGTTCATTAGGCAATTAAGTTGAGCTTCTTGGCAGCAGGCATCAGTTATGGAATCCAGAGATGTATGCCTTATTGTTTTCATAGTTCTGCTTTTCTCTTTGCTTGGAGAGAGCCCTACTAGTCTTTTATAGTGATTTTTCCATTATCTAATATAATAAAATGCTAGGCCGCGCATGCGCACTTCCTATGCATGCGCCGGTTTTCCGTGAGTTGTAGCAACACATAGGAAGTGCGCATGCGCGGCTTACGGTCTGGCCTGCTCCCTGTTGAAAGACGCAGCGGTGGCTACTCTCACGATCCCCGCCTGTGTTCCCTCCCTTCCTGTACGTTGGCCGTCCCCGCCGCCGTCGTTCCCTTGCGCACCGTACTATTTCCGCTCTCTCTCTTCCTCCCCCCCCGAGGCGGATGTCGACTGTGGCGGCTACAGGCCGCGGCAGCCAAACCCGAAAAGCATTTTAACATGCAGTTCAGGAGGAAGGTATGGGGGGAGGAAAATACTGCACAGGGAAGTGGGGTGGGAGGGAAATGCTGCAACACACGGAAATGGAGGGGCAGAAAAGGGGTTGATGGACAGGGGAAGAGGTGCTGATGAACAGGGAGGGGGGTCAGAAAAAATGAAGACAGGCCTACTGCTGGACAGGGGGAGCAGAAAAAAGGAGGTGATGATGGACAGGGGGAGGTAAAACAAAGGGAGAAGGGCTTCTGCTGGATAAGGTGAGCAGTGATGGGGTGGTGGAGGACACAGGGGAGGTAAAAGGAAGGGAGAATGGACAGGGGGAGCAGGCAAGGGGTGGTAGTGGACAGCCAAGGAAAAAAAAAGAAAGAAAGAAAGACAGAAATACAGAAAGCGGCTAAGGAGAGAGAAAAAAAAATAAAGACAGACACATACACATATATTCTAGCACCCGTTAATGTAACGGGCTATAAGACTAGTGAATACATAAACATCGACATACTGGGTCAGACCAATGGTCCATCAAGCCCAGTATCCCGTTCTTACGGTGGCCAATCCAGGTCCCTAGTACCTGGCCAAAACCCAAGGAGTAGCAACATTCCAGCATCTCAAAGAACAGCAAGATTCCGGAACCCCAATGAGAGCAACATTCCAGAGCTGAGATTGTGATGTCATAATGGCTCAGAGCCAACCTCATCAGTGATGTTACAATGGCTTAATTGTCCTATACTTGGCTCACATAAGAACCTAATGGCCATACTGGGTCAGACCAATGGTCCATCTAGCCCAGTAGCCCGTTCTTACGGTGGCCAATCCAGGTCACTAGTACCTGGCTAAAACCCACGGAAGTATAGGTCACCTGTGCCTGCCCACAGACTCTCCAGAGAATTAACCAGTTACCAGGGACCTTTTCGTTTTCTCTGTGTGAATGGGAAAAAAAACGGTGGAGAAGATTTTAAAGTTAAAGCCACAGATACAAAAATTATTGTGTGTAACTGACCCTGGAATCATCCTCAGCCCAACTAGTTGGAGAAGCCAGCTACATGTACAATTATTATTTTTTTTTTTTGGGGGGGGGGACGACGACAAAAGGCGGTTTCATTATAATCTCGGTGTGTGCACTAATGTAAAGAATTATCCTTGTCAAGAGGAAAAGTGCTTTGCCCACCCCCAGTTCTCCCCCTCAAAAATAAAAGCAATTAATTGTTGAAAAAAACCTGAAAAATGGATACCCCTTTGACCTTTTCAGGGTTTGTCATTTGGTTGACATACCCATTACCTCAAAAATCAAATCCGTTTGTCTAAACATTATTCTGCTGCTTAGCTTGGGCAGGAAAGGGCAGACAGCTGACCAGTAGCTCAGTGGCAGCGATCAATTCAGCCTCCGCGCTTGTCACTTTTCCTCTTCATTCTGCTATCCATCTCCTGTGCTGCCAGCCACCACAACCACTATCTGCTGTTCAGGCGCTTTTAACCCCCAACAATAATCCAATTTAGAATCGATCGCAGGGAGCGTCTGGTCAGTAAACAAAACGGCCGACACTGCAGCCCAACGCTGACCACACCGCAAGCAGTTCGGGACTGGGCTAATCCAAGTCTTGAAAACACGCAAAGAGCTCTCGACTGCATCGGCCCTGCAAGAAAGCGCTGGTGGCTAGACCCTGGGTTTTGCAATGTATTTCTCTCCAAGCTAAACCTTTGTGTATAACAACCACATTCCCTCTGATGCTTTTAGATGATTTCAGTTTTAAATATCTATTTGTACTGTATGTATAATGATTGATTGATGTGAACTGCCTAGAACTCCCGGGTATGGCGGTATCTAATATAATAAAGCCCTAAGCGCGCATGCGCACTCCCACCTGCGTGCTCCCAGAGCCGAAGGTAGGAGTGCGCATGCACGCGCGGCGGCGCGGAGCCTGTCGGGACAGGGTGGCTCTTGCAGTCTGAAGGATGTGGACTGGCCAGGGCGATGTCAGCGGGGGCCGGAACGGACTTTAATTGCTGCCTCCCAGGCTTCTCCTCCTGCTCCGGCTGGGCCCGCGTTAAAAAAAAAAAAATCCAAAAACCCCCAGAGCTCGCTTTGGGTCCGGCAAGGGCTGCGGCTCCTGACACTGCTGGAATCGGAAGGTTAGTCGGGACCGCAGGAAGGGACGGGGGGGGGGGGGGGTTTAGAGGAAACGCTGCTGCTGCACAGGGAAATGATGTGAGGGGAGAAAAATGGAGGGGGAGGGAATCCTGCTGTGGCTGCTGCACAGGGAAGTGGTAGGAGAGAAATGCTGCTGCATAGGAGGCAGGGAGAGAGACAGATAGATAGAAAGAAAAGAAGAAAGACATAGGGGCAGGGAGAGAGACAGATAGCGGGAGGGAGAGGGAGAGAGAGAGACAGAAATAAAGACACACAGACATATATTCTAGCACCCGTTAATGTAACGGGCTAAAATACTAATAGAAAAATAAACTATTATTATTGTTATCTTTGGTTATTGGGTTTTATTTTCAATCAATGGATAAATGTCAGCATGCATAAATTTTGAATTTATGTACAATCTTTTTAGTATAAGATGTAAAGAACATAGGTCAATTTTCAAAGCCTGTGGTCAGTGTGGTTTGTTTTTTTAGCATCATGCTTACCTTATCTTAATGTTCTACTGTGTGCATATTAGGTATTTCATAGGTAGGGTTACAAGACGTCCGGATTTCCCCGGACATGTCCGGGTTTTGAAAAGCTTTCCTTCATAAAGGAGGGCATCCGAGCATGAGTGGATACGACGCATGTGACATCACTGCATCGCATCCACGCAAGCGCGGATGGCCTGCCTGACGAGAGAAGGCAGTGGTGGGCGCAATTGGAGGCGGGGCTTGGAGAAGGCTTGGGGGCGTGACAGGGCGGAACCGGGACGAGGCGGGGATGGGATGGGTGGGATTGGGCGGGCCTGGGGGGCGGGCCTAGAGGTCCGGATTTTCCAGATGGAAAATCTGGAAACCCTAGGTCTAGATTTACCTGGACTCTTTGTACAGGACTGTCCTGGCGTCCAGATGGGTTTTCAACACCTGACCGCTTGTCTGGGTTTTGAAAACCACTGAGCTTGGGACCACGTCTGGAGGGCAGCAGAGCATGCGTAGATGCAGCGCGATGACATCACACGCATGCATGAATCCCTTCACAAAGGCAGTCGATAAATTCCAATAAATAGATAAATAAATAAAATGCCAGCCACAGTGTTTTTAAAAAAATACATATATTCAACGCTACCAAATGGAGGCACTGAATATACATATTTGCCATTGATCATCAGTCATTTACACACCATTTACACTCAAGTGATCTATATAGAATCTGGGGATGTACTATTTACATTTTTCTTCTTATATGTTATTTAGGCCCCTCCCAGTGCATCCCAGGATGCACTGGGCAGGGGTAAGGCATCACAATTTTGAAGAGGCGGGCCCTGAGGCAGGAGGGAGTAGGTATCTCTCCTGCTGCTCTTTAGAGCAAGGTACTCGGCAGTGGGAGGGGAAGACCCACCATTTTGAAGAGGAGGGCCAGCTGGCGGGAGGGAGTAGGCATCCCTTTGGCCAGCTATCTGAAAATGAGGTAAGGAGGAGAAGGCGGTGTTGTCGGAGGCACGGAGAGGTGTTGCGTAATGGCAGAAGAGCACGGGCAACTATTCCACTGCTGAGGGGAGTTGGGAGGGTATTGTTTGGCGGTGGGAGATATTGGGCATCTCTCCCGCTGCTGAGAATTGGGGGGGGGGGGCATCTCTCCTGCTGTTGTGGGTTTTTTTTATTTTTCGTTTATTCTGCACATTTGCCTATCATTATAACCAGCGATGGGCACATGCAAATTTAGCGAATCTTCGCTACTCTTCACCAACCTCATTTGCATGAGCGTGTTTTGGAGAATGACTCGTTTTTTTACACTTTTTTTTTTTTTTTAATCTAGGCCTAACTCACAAGCTAGACTGGCTACCACCATCCTTCCTCAAACAATGTACAGTGGTACCTCGCTTTACGAGTGCACCGGTTTGCGAGTGTTTTGCAAGACGAGCAAAACATTCGCAAAATTGGTGCCTCGCAAACCGAGCTGGCCTCGATGTACGAGCGCCTCCCCCCGCGATCCGGCACCCCCCCCCCCGAGATCCGGCACCCCTCCCCATAATCCGGCACCCTCCACCCACTCGAACACTTCGCTTACCGTCCATCTGGCACCCGGCACCAGCACCAACGCACAGGACATGCTGGAGAGAGCGGGAACTCGAAGGCCTTGAGCATGCGCAGATGCTCAAGGCCCAGCAAAAAGGACTGCAGATCTTCGGGCACCGGCATGTCCTGTGCGTTGGTGCCGGTGCCGGGTGCCAGTTGGAGGGTAAGCGAAGTGTTCGGGTGGGTGGGGGGTGCCGGATCGTGGTGTAGGGGATGCTGGATCGTGGCGGGGGGGGGGGGGGGGGTTGCTGAATTGCGTGGGGGATGCTGGATCGTGGTGGAGGGGATTCCGGATCACGCAGGGGGGGGGCTTCTTGAGCGGGTCAGCAATGCCGGTTCTCGGGGGGATAGAGCAGTGCTGCTGGCCTCGGGGGGGGGGGGGGAACGAATCAAGCGAGTTTCCCTTACTTTCTATGGGGAAACTCGCTTTGATATACGAGCAATTTGGTTTACGAGCATGCTTCTGGGACGAATTATGCTCGTAAACCCAGGTTCCACTGTACTTTGAACATCTGCCTCTGGGTGTGTTCTGAGGACTAGTTTTAGAATTACTGATCTAGCAATGTTCCCGTTAGTCTTCATGGAACCTACTTATCCCTTGAGATTGTACAAATGCACCATTCATCAGCAGAAGAAGTCCCATGGAGGAAGTCCCAAGCAGTTTAAAGACAATGTTCTACAGTAGAGAATTAGATGGGGACAAATTTTCCCCATCCCGTCCCCATGAGTTTTGTTGCTGTCCCTGTCCATGCCCCATCCTGTAAGATCTGCCTTAACTACACAAGCCTCAAACATATGATTTTAAAGTGTTTGAGGCTTGTGCAGATGAGAACAGAGCAGTGGCATACCAAGGGCCCCGGGTGCACGCCCTAAGGGGATGTACAGCCGGCCGGGTTCAGCACCTCCTGGGACCTGCTCTTCAGCGCTTCTACCAGTCCACCCCCGCAGCTAAGAAAAAGGCTAAGAAGCCGGCAGGAGCGGCGAAAGCGCCCTTTAAGGAACACCCTCCCGATCTGGCTCTATCACGCCCCCTTTGTGATGCCACCGGACAGCGTTCTCAGCAATGGGTCGACCTTGCCTAGGCGCTGCGACCCCAGGAGCCAGAACGCTGATCGCTTTGGGTTGTGAAGAGAACAAAAGCGATCAGCATTCTGGCGCCTGGGACTGCAGCGCCCAGGCAAGGTCGATCAAAGGCTGAGGATGCTGTCCGTTGGCATCACGAAGGGGGTGGGATAGAGCCAGATCGGGAGGGCATTCCTTAAAGGACGCTTTTGCCGCTCCCGCCGGCTTCATAGCCTTTTTCTAGCATTGGATTTTTCGCTGTGTTTTATAGAAGCTTATATTGAAGAGAAGAACCGTAGCAGTGGTATACCAAGGGCGGGGGGGGGGGGGGGGGGGTGTCAAAAAAATGATTGGCTGGGGGGGGAGGTGACAAAAAATGATGGGCCGGGGGGAGGGAGTGTCAAAAAATGATGGGCCCCGGGTGTCACATACCCTAGGTACGCCACTGGGACAGAGTTTAGGCATTGGTGGAATGAGGCATTATGACATCACAATCTGAGCTCTAGAATGTTGCTACTTGTGATTTTAAAGTGTTTGAGGCTTGTGCAGATGAGGACGGAGCGTAGGCATTGGTGGAATGAGGCATTATGACATCACAATCTGAGCTCTAGAATGTTGCTACTTGTGATTTTAAAGTGTTTGAGGCTTGTGCAGATGAGGACGGAGCGTAGGCATTGGTGGAATGAGGCATTTTGACATCACAATCTGAGCTCTAGAATGTTGCTACTTGTGATTTTAAAGTGTTTGAGGCTTGTGCAGATGAGGACGGAGCTTAGGCATTGGTGGAATGAGGCATTATGACATCACAATCTGAGCTCAGAATGTTGCTACTTATGATTTTAAAGTGTTTGAGGCTTGTGCAGATGAGGACGGAGTGTAGGCATTGGTGGAATGAGGCATTATGACATCACAATCTGAGCTCAGAATGTTGCTACTTATGATTTTAAAGTGTTTGAGGCTTGTGCAGATGAGGATGGAGCTTAGGCATTGGTGGAATGAGGCATTATGACATCACAATCTGAGCTCCAGAATGTTGCTACTTGTGATTTTAAAGTGTTTGAGGCTTGTGCAGATGAGGACGGAGCTTGCAGGAATGGGGCAGGGGCAGGAAAAGAACTCGCGGGGATGGGACGGGAAAATGAATTCCCGCAGGGATGGAGAAAAATATGTCCCCGTGTCATTCTCTATTCTGCAGTTAATTCAGCTGTGCAGTGACAACAAATTCCTTCCCAGCTCCTAATATAGTGGATGGAACAAGACCCTGGATCACCCTACAGTCCTATGAGGTTGCCTTATTCACCAATTTATACTTCATTTAAAACGGAGTTATTTTTCTCTACAGCAAATGGCAGCACTGCAAACTTAGTTGGAACAGCTGTGGGTAATCATTCCCTCATATAACACAGTCCTTGGATCCCATAGTTTGGTGTTGAGGTGATAATACATCTCTGCTGAATAGTCGGTCTTCCGTTCAATATGTTTATTATTAAAGGCAATTAAACCATATCACCACTTTGACAGCAAATTGATGACCTTTTAATTATCCCGGAATAACTGAACACGCAAGCAGTTTTTGGTGGGGTTTTTTTTATTTTTTTTACAGACCTTGAATGACTGGAGAATGGTTTGTGAATAAATTACAAGTTAAAATAATAATAATAAAAAAAAATCTCTCTGTCCTTTGTATAGCCAGAAAAATACTCTGAGCTGGACATCCACATCGTGCCAAATTCAAAAAAAGGACATTTTAAAATAATTATTTTCAGCTTGCAATTATTCATACATTTCTAGTCGATGTGTCCAAAGCGCAAACCAACTGGTTAACGACAGGCAGTGGAGGATTTTTCTGTAGCTGGATCATTTCTCTTATGTAGAGAGGATTCAGACAGGCATTAACAACTCTAGGGCTACATTTTTTTTAAAAACACGGACTGTGGTATTTCGAAAACTAACGGCTCCTTTTACGAAGCCGCGTTAGCGGTTTAACGCGCCTAACAGCGCACGCTGTTTTGTCGGCCGCGCTAGCCGCTACCGCCTCCTCTTGAGCAGGCGGTAGTTTTTTCGGCTAGCGCGGGGGTTTGCGCGCCCTAAAAATGTGCGTGCAACAAAGCCGCCAACGCGGCCTCGTAAAAGCAGCCCTAAGGTATATTCAGTCACCACTCTTCAAATAGGTAGAAGTAAGGCCGTACAACTCGAAAAGGCCACCTTTTAGTAAACCGTGGGAGTGAGCGCCAAATTAGGGTGAACACATTTCGTTTGGCCACTAATTTTATTCCTTCATATAAAAATGAAAAACACAGAAAATTTTACTTAAAACAAAATTTAAGGGTCGCCCCACCTCACTGTTTTTTTTTTTTTTTTTTTTAAACTACTGCTAAGCTTAACAGTATATTGCAATTCTTGTGCACTCGACAAATGATCAACGGTCTATGATATAAGAGCCGCCTTTGATGCAGAAGGAAACTTCTTTCGGTGGCTGGCCACTAGCCAAAGACCAAATTGCTTCTGTTCTTCATCTTTTGTCAAAGTGTCTTTGTATTTTTCAGCAAGGCTTACCCCTCGTTCTGCTGCATCATTAACAATATGGACAATATGGAACGTATGATGGCCATACAACAGCGACACTATAGGAAATTTATGGATGTTTGGGAGCCATTGACAAAATTCTGTAAGGAGTAATTGTTGATTTTCCCCTTTGATCGTACACGTCCAGGGTGGGTGGGGAGATACTTTTAATTTGAGTGCAATTGTTGGATATATAGAAAGAGGGGGTAATATATGTCTTTGGCATAAAGTGTAATTTGATAGAATTTAAGTGCTGTTAAAGTGTAAAATGTCGGTACAATATGTTGCACTTATTTTTCTGGCTTTGAAATGAATAAAGATATTTTAAAAAACAAGCATACAAACAACAATATGGACATGTTTTACCTAGGGGTGTTTCAGGGATATTATAAATTGCAGTTATGATCACAAAATCCCGAGTGGTGTAGAACAGGTACAAGTGAATCCATTTTTTTACTCCCTCAGAATTTCCAAAGACTACGGGACACTCAATGAAGTTACAGGGAAATACTTTTAAAACCAATAGGAGGAAATCATTTTTCACTCAGGGAATAGTTAAGCTCTGGAACTTGTTGGCAGAGGATGTGGTAACAGCGGTTGATGTGGAAGGGTTTAAAAAAAAAAAAAAAAGGTTTGGACAAGTTCCTGGAAGACAGACATGGGGGGAGCCACTGCTTGCCCTGGATTAGTAGCATGGAATGTTGCTACTATTTGGGTTTCTGCCAGATACTTGTGACCTGTATTGGCCACTGTGACCCAGTATGGCTATTCTTACGTTCTTATGATCAACCAATAGGATCAGAGAGATGAGCCCGGATTGCACTTTACATACAATAAAGAATCCTCAGAAGACATGTCACAATATACCAATAATTCCGAAAAACAGTGGAGAATTCTCAGGGCTCCTTTTACTAAGATGCGCTAGCGTTTTTAAGGCACGCACGAAATTACCGTGCGCTAAACCGCGCGGTACGCTTCTAGAATAACGCCAGTTCAATGCTGGCATTAAGGTCTAGCGTGCGCGGCAATATAGCGTGCGCTATTCCGTGCATTAAGGCCCTAACGCACCTTTGTAAAAGGAGCCCTTAGTAAAACACTCCAGTGAAACTACAGACATTTTGGGTGGTGTTCTCACCTGCTTCCTGGTTTAATGTTCTTCACAAAATATCGCCGTTTGTCTTAAATAAAGCACGTGGAGTGCCTGCTAAATTTTCCAAACAGAAGGTTCCTCAGCGAGAGTAGCGAGAGCGCTGTTTCTGATAAGTAATCACTGGAGTCGTTTGTCCCTAATTTGAGGACATTTGTTGAATGGTTTATAGCATTTCATTCACGGTGTGTTGGAGTGTTTGCAATAGCTTTTTTGGGCATGTTTTTGTGGCTTGGAATAACCTCCCTGCTCCGCTGTGGAACCTAGGCTCATTCCAATTATTCCGAAAGCATCTGAAAACCTGGCTTTTCTCCAAAACGTAAAGCTATCCATTTAAAATGTAAAGCTAGCTATCCTCTTCATAACCTCTAATTTCTTATTATATCCTTCCCTCATTTATTGAATTACCTGTAAACTGTGCCGAGCTCTATCTTTATGGAGATGATGCGGTATACAAACTTAAGGTTTAGTTAGTTTCTCTTCCTCTCTTTTCTTTTCTCTCTCTCTTCCTTTTTTTTCTCTCTCTTTTTTCTTCCTCTCTCTCTCTTTGTGTCTCTTTCTCTCTCTCTCTCTCTTCTTCTTTCTCTTCCTCTCTCTTTTTTTCTCTCTCTCTTCTTCTCTTTCTCTTCCTCTCTCTTTTTTCTCTCTTTGTCTTTCTCATTCTCATTAAAAGGCGTCATGTATGCAGGTAAATTAAGGAAATCTCTTTTCTTCAAATTCACTGAGCTTTGGAATAACCTCCCTGCCCCGCTGCGGAACCTAGGCTCATTCCAATTATTCCGAAAGCATCTGTAAACCTGGCTTTTCTCCAAAACGTAAAGCTATCTATTTAAAATGTAAAGCTAGCTATTCTCTTCATAACCTCTAATTTCTTATTATGTCCTTCCCTCATTTATTGAATTACCTGTAAACCGTGCCGAGCTCTATCTTTATGGAGATGATGCGGTATACAAACTTAAGGTTTAGTTTAGTTTCTCTTCCTCTCTTTTCTTTTCTCTCTCTCTTCCTTTTTATTCTCTCTCTTTTTTCTTCCTCTCTCTCTCTTTGTGTCTCTTTCTCTCTCTCTCTCTCTTCTTCTTTCTCTTCCTCTCTCTTTTTTCTCTATCTCTTCTTCTCTTTCTCTTCCTCTCTCTTTTTTCTCTCTTTGTCTTTCTCATTCTCATTAAAAGGCGTCATGTATGCAGGTAAATTAAGGAAATCTCTTTTCTTCAAATTCACTGAGCTTTGGAATAACCTCCCTGCCCCGCTGCGGAACCTAGGCTCATTCCAATTATTCCGAAAGCATCTGTAAACCTGGCTTTTCTCCAAAACGTAAAGCTATCTATTTAAAATGTAAAGCTAGCTATTCTCTTCATAACCTCTAATTTCTTATTATGTCCTTCCCTCATTTATTGAATTACCTGTAAACCGTGCCGAGCTCTATCTTTATGGAGATGATGCGGTATACAAACTTAAGGTTTAGTTTAGTTTTTCTTCATCTCTTTTTTTTTCTCTCTTCCTTTTCTCTCTCTCTCTTTTTTCTCCCTCTCTCTCTTCCTCTCTCTCTTTTTTTTCTCTCTTCCTCTCTCTCTTTTTTTTCTCTCTCTCTTCCTCTCTCCTTTTTTCAAAATTTTCTAATTCCTATGAGCGTCCGAGCTGTTATCACCACGGCTGGCGCTAAAAACGCTAGCATTTCCCACCCTTCCCTGTGCAGAAGCAGCATTTTCCCCACACACACGCATTTCCCTGTGCAGCATCAGCATTTCCCCCCCGCACACACACACACTTCCCTGTGCAGCAGCAGCAGCAGCATTTCCCACCCTTCTCTGTGCAGTAGCAGCATTTCCCACCCTTCCCTGTGCAGAAGCAGCATTTCCCGGCCTTCCCTGTGCAGATGCAGCATTCCTCCCCCCCACACTTCTCTGTGCAGCAGCAGCAGCATTTCCCGCAGCCTCCTTCCCAGCTGCCGCATTTAAATTCACAGAAAAGCGCTGCGCCACGCTACCGCTGTCTTCCGTGTCTTCTATCCACTGCGGCCAACCCTAGCGGAAACAGGAAGTAGTCAGAGAGGGCGGGCCGCAGTGGACAGAAGACGGCGAGGCCAGCGGTAGCGCGATGTAGCACATGTCTATGAATTTAAACGCGGCGGCTGGGAAAGGGGCTGTGGGAAGGTTTTGGTGGTGAGTGAGCCGGCGAGAAGGTTTTGGCTGTGAGTGAGGGCGGGAGAGGGAGTCGCCGGCTGTGCTGTGGCGCATGCGCCTCAAGCTGCCGCCACGGATGGACACAGCACATGTCAGGTCCCCACATCCTCCTAAGTGCACTTGCGCGCTTACTAAGTGCACTTGCGCGCTTAAAGGATTATTATTATTATAGATATACAGGTACCTTTTATTGTACTTGAGTCACAAGGAACTGCAGTAGGAATTGAACCCAGTCTAATCTAATCTAATGCTTAGCTTTGTATACTGGGTCCTCAGTCTGGGAAAGCTCGACTCGGTTTACAGTGGTTAGATAAGATAATAAAAATCTAAAACAGTGATTAAATCATACAAATAACAGTATAGCAGAGATGGAAAAGAAATTAATTACCAAAGTGTTTAGTAAACAGAATGGTTTTCAAAGACTTGCAAAAGGATGAAGGAGAACTAAAACTTCATAGAGAAAGTGGAAGATCGTTCCAAAGTTGGGTGAACTTGAAGGGCAGAGATTGACCAAAACCTTTGATTCTTTTGATACCTTTACTGGATGGACAACATAGCTTAAATTGTTGATCGCCTCTTGCGAACGAGAATCTATAAAGATTCCAAGATAGAGGGACTAGCGGAGAGAAAATTCCAAAGAGAATTTTGAAAATAACACAGGCTCATAGGCCACTACATCAGGGACGCAGTCAAACCTGACATTGTGGATGGGCCCAGATTTAAACCAGGTGGGCCTTTCTCACCCCCCCCCCCTGTTGTTGTGTTTGTTAAGTACCATCGACTCACGATCGAGTCCTAGTGACTTGATGAATCACCGATCTATAAAGAAATCGGTTTTGTGCTAGTCCGGAAAAGTCCTGCAGCAGGTCTAGGGGTTCGGATTTTACTAAAGTAAAATCTGGTAACCCTACTTTTTAGAGTACTGCTTGGCTGCCCCGACAGACTTTCTAAAACCCGATGGTTTGTTTGGGTTTTGGAAAGCCCCGACCTCTCGGCTGCATCTGGAGGGCCTCTGAGCATGCTTGGATGATGTCACACGCATCTGCGCGTGCTCGGAGACCCTCTAGACGTGGCCCAGAGGTCAAAAAACAAAGATGAGGCTTTGTAGGGGGCAGTGCTAGAGGCGGACTGAGGCAGGGCTGGGGGGAGAGATGGGGCGGGGCTGGGTGAAGAATGGGGCGTGGCTAGGGGGCAGAATGGGGCGGGACCATGTGTCCAGGTTTCGCCAGACAAAAATCTGGTAACCCTAACCTATGTGAACTGTCTGGTTGGGTTCAGGGAGACAATATACACATCAAAACATAGTACTGTACATGAAATAAAATATTAGAGTCCACCCTGCCAGCTGTGTCCCTCCCTCCTATATTGCATAGTGCTTGCCTCCTACCTTTTCCCTTTCACCCGACTCAGCTGGCATCTCCTTCCCTCAGCAGCTGTTCTGCCATCCCTCCAGCCTTGAAAACCTTGAGGACATCAGTTTTTGAAAAGAATTTTGGGGGGAATGGAGGGAGGTTAAGACTGATTTTTCTTGTTGCAGGGTATAACAGTAGCAGTGGGAGAGGTTTTGGGTGTCTCTGCATTGCCAGTACTCAGGGCATGCTACCTGCATTTCCAGGCCTGGCCTGTTGGTGGCATCCTGACATTAGTAGTAGAAGTAGCAGTGTACTTTCAAGGCTGGCCATTCAGTTGCTTTTCAAACTAATTAAGACACACAACTTTCTCAAAGCTGCATATATCCCACACAAGCCATCGGGTATAGTAGTAAAGGAGAAAAACACCTCAATGGCATGAATCGTAGAGGTGTCATTCCCAAGTGATTACTCTGTGATTCGCATTGAGAGGGAGAAGATCCTAAGTATTAAGAAATGCAGTCCTAGATAATAAAAAAAAAGTGCTATTAAGATACAAGAATATTTCCCATTGTTTTAGATGCCACAAGCTTGATCCAAAATTTCCATATAGGGAAGGTACCATCATACAAAGATAAAATGCAACCATAATACAGAGTCAACCCCACCCCACTCAGATGCTCCTGAGGAAAGCTGAGATCAATTTTCCTGAAGTTTGTGAAAGGCCTGGTTAAAAAGCCAGGTTTTAATTGCAATTTTTTTTAATTTTTAAGCTGTGCTTCACTGTAGACTGTCAAAGGTAGTAAATTTCAGAGAATACACTATGGCTTAGTATTGAGGTTCGGCAGTTTACCATGGGTGGGGCGGAAGGGGCAATCTGACCCGGGTACAAGGAGATGGTGGGTATTGGAGTGATGTCAACTTCCTGTTCCAGAGTGGGGGACGGCACATCTAATGGTCTATTCCACATAGTCTCCCACTGCCTGGAAGAGGGGGGCGGGTTGCTCTGGCTGGAGGAGAGGGTGCTTTGCTCCGGGATTCTGCCCCACCACTTAGGAAGTCTGTGCATAACTCTTCATTCAAAAGTGCAATATGAACCATAGGCAAATTCTCAAGAGCACAAAAATCCCCCCCCAAATGCAAAAATGAATACAGGAAATCTTTCAATATTCAGCTTAACAGCATAAGACCAACTGCAGTCATAAGAACATATGAATATCCTTAATGGGTCAGACCAATGGTCCATCTAGCCCAGTATCCCGTCTTCACGGAGGCCAATCCAAGTCACAAGAACCTGGCAAAAGCCCAAATAATAGCAGCATTCCATGCTACCGTCCCATGTCTGTCTCAACAGAAGACTATGGACTTTCCCCACGAAATTGGTCCAAACCTTTTTTTTAAAACCAGCTCCATCCTCTGGCAACGCATTCCAAAACTTAACTAGTCCACACATCGCCACTTCAAAATAGCGCCTGACAGCATTCCCTGTTTCGCATACTGCTTTGTCAAGGGCAGCGGTAACAGCAAGCAACCTGTATATCCAAATGCTGCCCAAACAAACTGGGAAATACTTTTTCACTTCATCTCAGGATACACCATCCTCAAAAGAAATAGAATCCATGATCCCACATCTCTTTCAAACTTTCCAACACTGTAACTTCCTGGTCATCCATCTGGGCCGAGTCTAAGTTAATTCAATTTGCGGATAAGGAAAAAAATCACAATAATAAGTCCTGTTCTTAATATACTGACTTGCAAACACTCAGGGCTACTTGAATTATCTCAAATACATAACATAAATATGAATATAGCATTGTATAGTGCAAAGCAAGAGGAATCAGGAACCATGACTGCATCTCTCTTGTTCCTCTGCTACTACCACTAATGCAATAAATATATCAATGTCACTTATCTTGTTGGTGGACATAAACAATGTTTATATTCATTTGTTCTCCAGATCCAATTGTCGTGCCAGATCTTTCTTTTAAAATTATACCACAGTGATTCATTACATATAATCCACTATTTGCAGCTCCCCTTAACTCAGATCTGGGTTTCACCAAATAGGCTTTATCAGGAGAAGAAGTCATTACCCCTATATCAGATCATATAGATAGTATAAAAGTTAAAAACACTCCTTTCACATTACAAAATAATAAATACTTCTCACTCAAACTTTAACCTAACTTGTTCTCATAATTTTCACACTTACTTGTGGCAAAAGATCCCAATGAAGGCTCAATTTCAATCCATTCTCAATATACAAGCATTTTTGAACCATTAGATCATGTGTTAACCTCGAAGCGGAATGACATCATTCAGGCCGCCACAGTTTCGCAACTCATTCAAATCTCATAATTCAGCTTATCCATACTACAAATTATGCCATTCCACTTCCGTGTTTAGCCTGCGGGACACAGCTGTGTTCCAAGAATAAGTAAATCGTTGCCCTTTATATAATAAAGTCTGGGAAACATCACCCCCTAGTGGTAGGGTTGCCTGTTGCAAAACCAAATACCATAAATCTTGCAACATATGTCCTTTTTCCAACCAATGACTAGTGAGAGGGGCCAATATGTTTGTTTTCAATAGAACTTAAATGCTCCGCCATTCTATCTTTGACACTCCGTTTAGTTTGTCCAAGATAGTACAAACCACATGGGGCACACTATACAATAAAATAAATCACACTAATGATATTGCAGTTTGACTGATCTTGAAGATTATAATACCCACTAGTATTAGGAATCAATATTCTATCTGTCTGTATCACACGTGGACAATATAAACATTATCCACATTTAAAGTGGTCCCTACTCATCTGCATAGCATTGGTGGTAATACCAGTATCCAATGTTCCCTCTAAGCTGAGTGTATGAGCGATCGCTCACTATTTTCAGTGACGTCGCTCATATGTTTTCTGGTGTCGCTCAGCTCATGTCACGGGCGGAGGTGAGAGGAAGCGGCGGTGGCGGTCTGCCCTGCTCACCTTGGTGTATTTTAAGTGGAAAGATGCAGTAGCGACTCCTCTCAAGATCCCCGACTGCATCGGACTTCCGACGCAGGTGGAGATTCGTGAGAGGAGTCGCTGCCACGTCTTCAGTGACGTACCGGGGGGGGGGGCGGTGGTCCACCCCGGGTGCAGCCTTAGGGGGGGTGCACAGCCGGCCAAGTCCGGATCTGGCCGGCTGTGGCCCCCCCCTAAGGCTGCCATCGGAGAGGAAGTTCGGGCCAGCCAATCGCTGCCTGTCTGGGCGGAACTTCCTCTCTGACGGCAGAATTGACGTCGGGGGAATGCTGGTCGGCCGACGGTGGGAAGCAGAGAGAGCTTGGGGCAGCCGCGGTGGTGGCTTTGGGGCCTGTTTCCCCCGATGGTGGCAGCAGTGGCTTTGTGGAGGGTAAGGAGAAAGAAAGAAAGGGGGCAGGGAGATAGAAGGGAAACAGAAAAAAAGAAAGGGGGCATCAAGAGAGAAAAAAGAAAGAAAGGGCAGGAAAGAGGAAGAAACAGTTAGGGGAGGGAATGAGGTCTGCAGGAGAGGAAGCATACAGGCTGAAAGAAGGGAAGAAAGATTGGATGCACAGTCAGAAGATGAAAGTGCAACCAGAGACTCATGAAATCACCAGACAAGGTAGGAAAAATTATTTTATTTTAAATTTAGTGATCAAAATGTGTCTGAATTTATATATGCTGTCTATATTTTGCACTATGGCCCCCTTTTACTAAACCGCAATAGTGTTTTTTAGCGCAGGGAGCCTATGAGTGTCGAGAGCAGCGCTGGGCATTTAGCGCAGTTCCCTGCGCTAAAAACTGCTATTGTGGTTTAATAAAAAGGAAGGGGGGTATATTTGTCTATTTTTGTATGGTTGTTACTGAGGTGACAATGCATAGAGTCATCTGCCTTGACCTCTTTGAAAAAAACCCAGAATAGGAATGATAATTAACATTTTCTCAGCGTATAGTGTGCTTTGTGTTTTTTTTTTATTTTATTGTTGGTAGATCATTTTGACTTGGTCATTTTAAAATAGCTTGCAAGCCCAAAAAGTTTGGGCACCCCTGAGCTAGAGCGTTGAAGCTGTGTATTTCTATTTTATCCCCCCTTTTACAAAACTGTGGAACGTTTTTAGCGCCAGCCGGTGTGGTAGCAGCTCTGATGCTCAGAATTCTATGAGCGTCAGGGCTGTTAACCACCGTGGCTAAAATCCACAGTACAGTTTTGTAAAAGGGGGAGGGGTTAGTTTGTGATGACATATTCCATACTAGGCGAAGATGTTTTCTGTGTTCTGTGTGTTCGAAAGACATGGTTTTCTGTTAGGATTGACGGTGTAGGATTGATCTGTGCTGGTCTGGCTTGTTTAATTTTACAATGGGTGTATTGATGTACTGCTCACTGCAATATGTAAGATGCTGCCTTTTCCTAGGTATTCATGTGTGACGTGTGGCTTGTTACTAAAAATCATGTTTTTCGTACAGATGGGGGAGGGGGATGCCAAAAAATGATGGGCCCCAGGTGTTACATATGCTAGGTACGCCACTGTATGTAAAGATACCAGATAGCTGGCGAAGCAAAAACTTTAAGTAAATTGTTATTTTTCTAAGTTTTGAGTATTTAACCCTCCCACAATCTCACGGGCACTCATTTTCAAGTTTATTGAGATTTTGATTTAAATGCAATATCAAATATTTTCAATGCGTATAACAAAAATAAATTTGGGGAAATAAATAAAACCATTTGAACAATAAACATACAAACATATCCATGGATGATTAAAAATACATAAGGAGTACAAGGATAAACTACATTTGTTTAAAAATGCGTCCTCCACGCCTGCTCATAAATTTGTGGAGTATGTAACTTGTCGCTCGTGCATATTTTTTTTTGCACACACCTCATCAATCCTTAGAGGGAACATTGCCAGTATCCCCTCTAAGAGCTAGAATTTCACCTACAGTATGTTCCTGCCTCTGGTGTTTGCGAATCCACTATAATAAAATGCTAGCCGCGCATGCGCACTCCCATCTGCGTGTTCCGTTTTCTGTGCGCTGTAGGGCACCGCAGGTAGGAGTGCGCATGCGTACGAAGCTCTCTCTCCACCCCCCCCCGAGGCGGATGTCGGCCGCGGTGGCTGTCGGCGGCTGAGTCCGGATGGCATTTAAAAATAAAACAGGCAAGTTTTTAAAGTCCTGAAAAGCCGTCGGCCTTGAAGTATGCAGGCGGCATACTTCACGGCCGATGGCTTTTCAACCCCCCCACCTGCACCGCCGCCGCTGTACCTTTTAAAACCCTCCACTCCCCCCCCCAGCTTTGTGGTTAAGGCCTGGCTTCTTCAGGAAGCAGCAGCGTTTAAAATTCGCTGCTTTTGCTGGCTTTAGGCCTTCTTCTCTGGTGGGTCCTGCCTACATGTTTTCATGAAGACAGGACCCGCCAGAGAGGAAGACCTGAAGCCGGCAACAGCAATTAATTGTGAATGCTGCTGCTGCTGCTGCCCGATGAAGTTGAAGGAGGAAAGGGAGCAGAGGGGGAGAGAATGGTAGGGCATGGAGGTAAGGAGGAAGGTATGGGGGGGAGGAAAATGCTGCACAGGGAAGTGGGGTGGGAGGGAAATGCTACAGCACAGGGAAATGGAGGGGCAGAAAAAGGAAGGGAGGCGTACTGCTGGGCAGGGGGAGCAGGAAAAAGGGGTTAATGGACAAGGGAAGAGGTGCTGATGGACAGGGGGGGGGCAGAAAAATGAAGGGAGGCCTACTGCTGGACAGGGGGAGCAGGAAGGAGGTGATGATGGAAAGGGGGGAGGTAAAACAAAGGGAGAAGGGCTGCTGCTGGATAAGGTGAGCAGTGATGGGGTGGTGGAGGACACAGGGGAGGTAAAAGGAAGGGAGAATGGACAGGGGGAGCAGGTAAGGGGTGGTGGTGGACAGCCAAGGAAAAAAAAAAGAAAGAAAGACAGAAATACAGAAAGTGGCTAAGGAGAGAAAAAAAAAAAAATAAAGACAGACACACACACATACACATATATTCTAGCACCTGTTAATGTAACAGACTATAAGACTAGTTTAGGATAATCATTCAATCCAGAATGAACCTATAAAATGGGCCAAAATCTACAAATTGCATCTGTTACGAGATTGATCAAATAACCAATGTCTATCACAATATAACATCCTCATATATGCATTTGTAACTACTGTATTATGTTTGGATAACCTCTCTGTAGAAATCGATCGTCCGTTGCCTTAGCCAGTTGCTTGAAGTCATCTTTATCTGAACACAACTTACGTAACATGTGAAATTGACTCACCGGTGTACTGTTTCGCAATGATCTCGAGTGGTAGCTGGAATAATGGAGCACTGTGTTTCTGTCTGCTTTTTTTTTTTTTTTCTATGACTAGAAGTCCTAAATGAAGATTCAGGTCGATATATTTCAAGATCTACAAAAATAAATTTTTGTATCTTGTACATTATATGTAAATTGAATATTATCATCAAATTTATTAAGATCCTGCATAAATTCTGTCAATTGTTGCCTAGTACCAGCCCAGATCATGAGAACATAACATAATACTTTCGGTTCAATGCGGTTACAGAAAGCGAATACAATAAAGAAGAAAAACATTTTTTAACATTAGAAATTAATAGAGCCATTTAGATACAATACTGAGGCACAACCTAAGCTAAAGAGCCAAGGAAGTGGTGGAACATGAAATAACTCTGAACATAGCCTGCATCTAAAGGCAGAAGAACAAGCCTCAAAAACATCAAAGCAAGTCAAAGATAACACAAGAAACCATACTATCAAGAACACATACAGAGAGGAATATGGGAGAAGACAAAATGAAGTCCTTAAAGATGATCCCATCAGTCCACCAGGAATACAGCACACCATTACAAGGCTTCAAAGACTTCAAGGAAGGTTTGGATAGGTTCCTAGAGGATAAAGGAATTGAGGGGTACAGATAGGAGTAGCGGTAGGTTATAGGGATAGTCTGGGACCACTGCTCAGGCAATGGGCCTGATGGGCCGCCGCGGGAGCGGACCGCTGGGCGAGATGGACTTCTGGTCTGCCTCAGCGGAGGCAACTTCTTATGTTCTTATGTTCATTCACTCTGAGCAATATAGTGTCCAAATGACTAATTTTAAAATTGAACAAATATGATGGAACGCTTGTTGTGTATATAATGTAATTTAAATCAAGGGAAAAAAGACCTCAAAATACCCCAAGTGTGTGATCAATGAAGTCACAACTTTTTCGGGGTTGGGTATCATCACTGGTATTTTTTTGATGCTAGATCGAGCAACACTTCCACGAGCGATCAATGAGCAACATTGAAGTTTAACTGGCAAGCCAATAAGCCTTTTCATTACCCTTGAAGAAGCCCATTGGTGCGAAACGGACTGGGCCTCCGTCGGGTTATTAAGATAAGTGCTTAATAGTATTTTATAATCAAGCCAGATAAAAAATTACGTGGAATTGGAACTTTTCCGGGTGTTCCCTCTAAGCTGAGCAGGAGTCTTCCACCCACAGTCTCACCAATAGAGGGTGCTGTTTTACTGTCACATTTTTCAATTGTGAGGGACAGGCAAGTTCTGCAGGACTCCAGGGAACATACCTGTCCTTAGCGACTGAAAATATTCCACCCCCTAGTAGTAGCAATGCAGCTGGAGGACACCTGCTCAGCTTAGAGGGAACACTTGCTGGTCATTTAACGCTCATTTATAAGATATTAAAAATTAAAGATATTAAAAATTAGATATATACTATATTATTCATTTAAATATTTATCACGAAAGCAAATTTAAAATATAATTAAAAATTTAATACACGCAAGGGTTTTTGACCAGTGATGATACCCAACCCCGAAAAAGTTGTGACTTCATTGATCACACACTTGGGGTATTTTGAGGTCTTTTTTCCCTTGATTTAAATTACATTATATGCACAACAAGCGTTCCATCATATTTATTCAATGTTGCAGATCTTCGCAATCTTCCTGCGTCTTCACTACTCTGAATAGCTTAGTATTGTCCGCAAATTTAATCACCTCGCTCGTCGTACCAATTTCCAGATCGTTTATAAAGATGTTAAAGATCACAGGTCCAAGCACGAGCCCTGTGGCACTCCACTGGTGACGCTCTTCCAATCTGAGTATTGTCAGTTTATCCCCACTCTCTGTTTCCTATGCTCCAGCCAGTTTTTGATCCACGTGAGTATTTCACCTTCGATTCCATGACTCGCAATCTTCCGAAGTAGTTGATCATGTGGAACCTTGTCAAAAGCCTTCTGAAAATCCAGATATACAATGTTGACTGGATAACCTTGTCTATCTGCCTGTTTACCCCCTCGAAGAAGTGTAGCAAGTTCATCAGACAAGATCTGCCTTTGCTGAAGCCGTGCTGGCTGGTCCTCATCAGACTGTGTCCATCAATGTGATCAATGATGCGGTCCTTTATCAGCACCTCTACCATCTTTCCTGGTACCGAGGTCAGACTCACCGGTCTGTAGTTTCCTGGATCTCCCCTCGAATCCTTTTTGAAGATCGGCGTAATATTTGCCACCTTACATTCTTCTGGAATCTTCCCCGATTTGATTGACAGGTTGGCTATTAGTTGAAGCAATTCAGCTATAGTCCCTTTCAGTTCCTTGATGACCCTCGGATGGATGCCATCCGGTCCTGGGGATTTATCGCTCTTTAGCCTATCAGTCTGTATACCTCTTCTAGACTGACCGTCAGCCCTGTCAGTTTCCCGTCTTTGTTTCCAGCATAGAGCCTGATGGGTTCCGGTATGTTGCGTGTATCCTCTTCGGTAAATACAGACGCAAAAAATGTGTTCAGTTTTTCAGCGACCCTCACATCCTCCAGAGTGCGCCATTAGTGCTTTGGCTAGTCGCAATGAGGGAACATTGATTCCCCTACCATCTCCTTCCCTTGACTTAGCATACCACTAAAACACCGGCAGACAGATGAGAAAAATTGACGCGGCAAAGGTAGTTGGAAAGCCCGATGCTGTTAAAAACCGTTAGGCCGTAGAACCAACGGTAAGACAAGGTGAAGAAAATTATTGTTACAGTTGGGGGCAAAGAATTCAAATCGTGTTAGGTAAAAGTGAAAGAAAATTAAAATTAAAAGGGTAAAGAAAGTGAAAAATATTGAAGGAAAATGAAGAATAAATTCAAAATAAAGAAATAATGAAGGGAGGCACCACCACCTATGACCTAACCCGGCGCCATCTTGAAAAATACCACATCTATAAACCGTTTCTATAATTTCACATGTTGAAAATGATCCGATGGATACACATGATGCTCTTCAAACATGGTCATGTAGAGACATGCTATCGATGGACCTACTGTAGCTCCCATAGTTATTTATTTGACCTGCAGATAATATTCCTTTTCAAACAAGAAATATATGATCTGATATAGGGGTAAAGACTTAAGAACATAAGAACATAAGAAGTGCCTCTGCTGGGTCAGACCAGAGGTCCATCGTGCCCAGTTGTCCGCTCGAGCAGCGGCCCAACAGGTCCAGGACCTGTGTAGTAGTCCTCTATCTATAACCTATTTGGCGAACCCCAGATCTGAGTTGAGGGGAGCTGTGAATAGTGGATTATATATGTGTTGAATCGCTGTGGTGTAATTTTAAAAGAAAGATCTGGCACGGCAATTGGATCGGGAAAACAAGTGAATATAAACATTGTTTATGACGTCAACAAGATAAGCGACGTTGATATATTTATTGCACTGGTGGTGATGGCAGAGGAACAAGAGAGACGCAGTGATGGTTCCTGATTTCTTTTGCTCTGCTATGCAAGAGTGTTTAAGGTTCTGAGCACTCTAGAGAATGACACGGTGACAAAATTCATCACCGTTCCCGTCCCCGCGGGAAATAATCCCATTTCATTTTCTAGTGTCTATTTCAACCTCAGTCCTTCTACATCAGCATTCTTCAAAGCAAAGCTTGCGGATCAGTGATTGTGGCCATTCATAATCTGATTCTTATGTGAACCAAGGATAATGAAGCCATTGTGACATCACTGATGTGATTGGCTCTTAGCCACTGGTGGAATGAGGCATTATGACATCACAATCTCTGCTCTGGATACCAGAGACTTTCATTCTGTAGTGTCTGTTTCAACCTCGGTGCTTCTACACCAGCATTCTTCAAAGCAAAGCTTGCGGGTCAGTGGTTGTGCCCGGTCATACTCTGATTCTTCCCTCTCTCCTTAAAGAATGACATGAAGATGGTTTCCCGTGGTTATCCGCGGGGACGAGAACTGTGATGAATCTTGTCACCGTGTCATTCTCTAGAGCACTCTCTTCACTATATAACGCTATATTTATGTTATATATTTCAAATAATTCAAGCAGTCCTGAATGTTTGCAAGTCACTAAATTAATTCAATCCAGATTCTGCAGTTAGCTTGCTGTGGGATTCGCTTCGGTCTGACAGCCAGCAGCATTGTCTCTGTTTCTGGTTTCACTTCAGCTAGACAGAGAAAATGCCATAACTTGGGAAAGTTGGTTCTGTATAAGCTCGAGGAGACTGAAGTCTCCTTTTAGTGAGGCCCTCACACTGGCCTCCACCCAAATATTTTGGCCTTGGTAGGGCTACCCTATTTTACAAAGGAAAAAGCCCTGATACATAACCCTGCCCAGTTCTGCCTCCGTCCCCGCCCAGTTCTGCCCCAGCCCAAGCCTCCTCTCTTCTGCAACGAGCGCCGGTCGCGACTGGAGGGCCTGGAACATGTGCAGGTGTGTGTGACATCATCCCCGCATGCTCAGAGGCCTTCCGTATGCAGCTGGAGTTTGGCGGGGCTTTCCAAAATCCGGACAAATGCCAGGTTTTGAAAAGCCCATCCGGGCATCCGGACAGTCCTCTAAAAAGAGGACATGTCCGGGTTTCCCTGGACGTCTGAAAACCCTAGGCTTTGGTCCTTTATAAATGCACACTTTCAGAAAGATCATTGTGCTCTTGAGGAGAACTTTATCTGGCGATCATGGTTTATAACACAAAAAAATAGGGGAGAGTGTGGCATAGTTTTTTTAAAACTACAGCCTTATCACCCTGAGGTTGTGGGTTCATACCCTTGTTGCCCCTTGTGACCATTACCTCAGGTACCTTAGATTGTGAGCCAGGACAGACAGGGAAAAATGCTTGAGTACCTGAATAAATTCATGTACACCATTCTGAGATTTCCCTGGGAGAACAGTATAGAAAATTGAATAAATAAATAGTGTGAAAAGTTTCAGCTTCGGATAACCAGAGCTGGTATTGTGACATCATAATGCCTCATTCCACCAATGCCTAAGAGCCAACCTCATCAGTGATGTCACAATGGCTTGATTGTCCTAGACTTGGCTCACTTTTGCTTCATTTTGATTTCTAGAGTGGCGCAGTGGTTAAAGCTACAGCCTCAGCACCCTGAGGTTGTGGGTTCAAACCCACGCTGCTCCTTGTGAGCCTGGGCAAGTTACTTAATCCCCCCATTGCCCCAGATACATTAGACAGATTGTGAGCCCACCAGGACAGACAGGGAAAAATGCTTGAGTACCTGAATAAATTCATGTAAATCATTCTGAGCTCTCCTGGGAGAACGGTATAGAAAATTGAATAAATAAAAGTGAAAAGTTTCAGCCTCGGATAACCAGAGCTGGTATTGTGACATCATAATGCCTCATTCCACCAATGCCTAAGAGCCAACCTCATCAGTGATGTCACAATGGCTTGATTGTCCTAGACTTGGCTCACTTTTGCTTCATTTTGATTTCTAGAGTGGTGCAGTGGTTAAAGCTACAGCCTCAGCACCCTGCAGTTGTGGGTTCAAAACTATGCTACTCCTTGTGACTTTGGGCAAGTCACTTAATCCCCCATTACCTCAGGTACCTTAGATTGTGAGCCTGCTGGAACAGACAGGGAAAAATGCTCAAGTACCTGAATAAATTCATATAAACCATTCTGAGTTCCCCTGGGAGAATGGTATAGAAAATTGAAGACCCTCAAGCCAGCATTAGTAAATTGCATGTATTGAGACACTGCAAAGATCACAAGACCCAAATATTTGTCAGCAGCATTGAGGGTATAGATCCCTGCACAAGGCTATCCTCCATGCTGCTGAATAATGAAAGACAGACCGACGCAATACCACCGTGTGGAGGCTGCCTTAGAAAGGCGCATTTTCCTTTAAACAAACTTCCACAAAGAGTCTTTCAAGCCTGAGATTGCAACCAATCCTTAGCTGGCCTCAGCAATTGGAACGGCAGCTTTGCAGACCCACTGAGCCTGGCACCGGCTTCAGGTTTGGCCGGTTACGTGCCAGCCTGCTGCCCTACTACCCCTAATGATAGGGCAGACTTTTCATGCTTCCACAGAGACTCCATTGTAAGTGCAGATTGCCTGGAATCGTCAGCTGTCTGCATATCCAGTTTACTAACATTCCTTTGTAAATTATGTGGCTCTGGCTATGGATCAGTACACACCCTTTTATTCCTTTCAGTCGTCTGAGTGCAGAAGCCAGGGGCTTTTCTAAATCATTGGAATGCCCTATGTACAATTACAAATGCCTCTCCCTGCCCCTGCCACCTTCATCAGCCTCTTTACCACTGTCAGGTTTATCTGTGGCTGCTTTTTCAACCCCTAGCCACAAGAGGTTACACTTCCTCTCTTTACTGGCCACAAAACTGGGGCACGAGTTTCTAAAAACAGGAATCAGAACCTTCCGACCCTTGAACACCTTCCTGTTCAGCTAAAGCAGTGTTTCGCAAACTGTGTGCCCCTGAGGATTCCAGCCACGAGATGCTGACGAGAAGAGGCGCTGGTGCCAGCTGATTGCTTACAGGACGGTGGCTGTTACCTGCAGGTAACCCGCCCAAACGGTGGGGGTGGGGGGGGGAAACAGTGTTCACCGCGGCTACAGTGAATGACCGTGGAGTGGTGAATGGCCTTGTCTCTGCAGTTAAGGGAGGGAACGCGCGCGGTCACCGATCGCGCTCCCTCCCTCCTTACTGATAGCTGCCGCAACCCGATCGCTGCCGCCGCCCAAGCATCTACCTCCCTGCCCCTTACCTTCACGCAGGCAATTTCTCTAAATTTGCTTCCTACGAGCAGCCGGAGCGTTGAAATCGCGTGTGGCTGCCGTAAAGGTTATCTCTGATGCAACCTTCCCCCCCACCCCACCCCCCCGACTCGAGTTTCGCAACTCAATGCTTCCTCAGGAAGGGAAATTCTAAAAAAAAACAAGACCAAAACCCTGAACAATCAATATTACCCACTTCACTATCAAACAATCATTAAATGCATATATTTATATCAATTCACAAAACTATTAATAATCAGTAATCAATACCTGCTCAAGGCTTCAATACGCCAGGCGGTCCATGCCGAGCGAACTCAGCGGTTAAGGGCAAAAGGGATTTAAAAAGAGGGCAGTACGATGTCATTTCCCTCAAAAAATACCTACAGCTGGAGAACAGGGAACCAACCCACTATATAGAAAGCCAGTCTATTTCATTATTAAGACCTGTAGGACTCAGCATGCGCCAAGTATAAATAAAACGGTGTTTTTTTTCTAACAGAAATTGAGAAACATCACCTTTGTAAGAGGCGGCGTAAATCATCTGTCTCATGACCAGCCTCAATCCAATGGGAAACCAGCGGGGCGGAGACTCTGCCTATTCGGACGTTACTCAGATGTTCAGCTATTCTTATTTTAATAGGTCTTGTGGTATGGCCAATATAAAATTTCCTGCAGGGACAAACCACACAGTAAACTACCGCTGATGAAGTACAGTCAGTGTTTGTTCTCAACCTGAATTTTTTTCTTTCTAACATTCTGCACATCAGGGATAGTCAGCTCTCTCATGCCACACGTACCGGCAATACACACACCGGCCGCGTGCTTGATAGCCACTCCCTCTACTACTGGTTCCCACTGGATTTCCTTTGTGACGTAACAATTCCCCAAAGTTGCGTCCCCTATAGCAGTGTTCTTCAACCACCGGTCCATGGACCAGTGCCGGTCCACAGAAATTTCCTGCCGGTCCACAGGGCCAGTACATGCATCAGGCCCAAAACAGTGTTCTTCAACCGCCGGTCCGCGGTGCGATCGATGCGGCATTATCTTCGAGCCAGCTCCCTCTTCCTAACTGATTCAGTGCACAAAGCCACGGGCAGCGGCTCCTATGGGTGTCCTGTGCCTGAACCGGAAGCCTTCTTTCTGACGTTGCAACGTCAGAGGGAAGGCTTCCAGATGAGGCACGGGACGTGCAAGGTGCAATTAGTACTATTATGTAGGCGGAGTCTGGGGTGGAGATTGGGTAGAGATGGGCGGGGTCTGGCCCACGACTTAGCCCAGTGTTCTTCAACCGCCGGTCCACAGAATAATTCTTTTGTTTCTGCTGGTCCATAGGTGTAAAAAGGTTGAAAAACACTGCCCTATAGAACGCAAACTTGGGGATATCCGTTTTGTAGATTTGCTATAGTTGTCCTTTATCTTTATCTTTATTTTCCGTTGTTGGTATATCTTTTGTTTTGGTATTATTCCTGATGGTAATGATGGATGGGGGAGGGAATTTTTATCTTTTGTATAGATACTTGGTGCTTGGTTGATTATCATTATTTGTATATAAATTGTATTGCACTTTTTGTTGGCATTAAAAACTAAATAAAGTTAAAAAAAAATGGACACACTTGTAACATCGGCCAGTGTTTTTTAATTATTTGGCAAACTTTATAACTATCAGTGGAGTATGGTAAAAAACACACAATGGGGTTGTCCTCCCTGTTTCCCGCTGGGTAAAGCAACCATTCCCGATTGCTATTGTGAGCTCTTTTCCATGCCTTTTTAACTTCTTGATGCGGATACCATCTCTGCCTAAACTTGTGATACAGTTTTTGGGCCTCAACTTCAAATTCCTGTTCATTAGAACAAATTCTTTTAAGTCGAAGGAATTGACCAACAGGAATTCTTTGACGGAGGGGTTTCGGGTGGAAACTTTGCTACAGTAATAAGGAATTTCTATCTGATGTTTTGGTACATAGTGGTACTTAATTTATTTTATTTTTTTCATCACCAATATATCCAAAAAAGGAATTTTTTCTTTTTCAATATTATAAGTGAATTTTATATTTGAATCAAAGGAGTTCAACTCTTCCATGCAAAAATTCAATTGAGCTAAACATAGAAACATAGAAATAGACGGCAGATAAGGGCCACGGCCCATCTAGTCTGCCCACCCTAATGACCCTCCCCTACCTTTGCCTAGTGAATAGATCCCACGTGTCGATCCCATTTGGCCTTAAAATCAGGCACGAGGCTGGCCTCAATCACCTGCAGTGGAAGACTATTCCAACGATCAACCACCCTTTCAGTGAAAAAGAATTTCCTGGTGTCACCTCGTAGTTTCCCGCCTCTGATTTTCCACGGATGCCCTCTTGTTGCCGTGGGTACCTTGAAAAAGAAGATATCTTCTTCCGCTTCGATGCGGCCCGTGAGATACTTGAACGTCTCGATCATGTCCCCCCTCTCTCTGCACTCCTCGAGCGAGTATAGCTGCAGTTTGTCTAACCGTTCTTCATAAGGGAGATCTTTGAGTCCCGAGACCATCTGGGTGGCCATTCTCTGAACCGACTCCAATCTCAGCACATCTTTGCGATAATGTGGCCTCCAGAATTGCACACAGTATTCCAGGTGGGGCCTCACCATGGATCTATACAATGGCATAATGACTTACGGCTGACGAAACCCCTGCGTATGCAACCTAGGATCTGTCTTGCCTTGGATGAGGCCTGCTCTACCTGACTGGCAGCCTTCATGTCCTCACTGACGATCACCCCCAAGTCTCGTTCTGCTACCGTTCTTGTTAGGATCTCACCAATAAGGGTATAAGTCTTGTATGGATTATGGTTGCCTAGGTGCATGACTTTGCATTTTTTGGCATTGAAGCTATGTTGCCAGGTCCTAGACCAGTGCTCCAGTAGGAGTAGGTCGTGCGTCATGTTGTCGGGCATTGAATCTTCGTCCATTGTGCATTTGCCCACTACATTACTTAGTTTGGCGTCATCGGCGAATAATGCTATTTTACCTCGAAGCCCTTCTGCCAAGTCTCTTATAAAGATGTTGAATAGGGTCGGGCCCAAGACCGAGCCCTGTGGCACTCCACTGATCACCTCCGTCATTTCTGAGGGGGTGCCGTTCACCACTACCTTTGAAGCCTACCACTAAGCCAGTTCCTAACTCATTTCGTCAATGTGTCACCTAATCCTATAGAACTCATCTTGCTCAGCAACCTGCGGTGTGGTACGCTATCGAATGCTTTGCTAAAGTCCAGGTACACGATGTCCAGGGACATCCAACTTCCCAACATCCAGCTTCCCCATCACCCAGTCAAAGAAGCTGATCAGGTTGGATTGGCATGATTTCCCCTTAGTAAATCCATGTTGACGGGGGTCCCGTAGATTTTCCTCATCCAGGATCTTATCCAATTGGTGTTTGATTAAAGATCCATTCCCCCCCAAAATGACATCATCAATGTATTGTTTCCATACCGAAACCCCTCCATAATATCTAGAATTATATACATACATGTCTTCAAACCGGGTCATGTATAAACATGCTATTTAGGGGGCAGCCGCCAACCTCATGGCTACCCCCCTTCACATGTATATAAATTTGATCTTCAAAATGAAAATAATTACACCTGTATCACTAGTTACATTACATTACATTAGTGATTTCTATTCCGCTTGTACCTTGCGGTTCTAAGCGGATTACATTAGAAGATGGCTGGTCATTTCCAGGCGATGACAATACAGTACTTTACATTACTTTACAAACTTTGCATACCTTACTTTACATAACTTTACATACATTACTTTACATAGATTTACGTAGATTTACTTTGCATTACTTTACATTACATTATTTTACATAGCATAACTTTACATTACAGAAAGCTAGATTCAGTTTATAAGTAGAGGTATCGGATGTATTGAGATATTTAGTGGTTACAATGTTTCCGGGTATGTATTGAAGTATCGTCATAGAGACTTGATTAGATGTTGCCTGAAAGGGAGGAATTGCAAGAGAAGTGCGGTAGGGATAGGAAATGAGGGGAGATTAGGTTGTTGGGATGTGTTTTTTGAATAGTATGGTTTTGATATCTTTTTGGAACGCTTTATAGTCAGTAGTTGTGATCTAGTTCAGTTAAACACTTAGACCCAAATTCTGTAACCTATTTCCGAGGCGCCCAACTAGATAGGCGCCTATCTAAATTGAATAATGAGCTCAATTAAGCTTTTTAATCAGCACTGATTGAAACCTAGGCGCCTAGCAAGAAAGCGCGATTCTGTAACAAGGCGCCTCTAAAAATGTAGGCGGCCTTCAAAAAAATAGGCGCTAGGCATGGGCGTGGCTACGTGTTAGGCGCCTTCTTACAGAATCACTGCTCTTAAGCGTGCTTAAGCGCTCACATGGGCGCCTAACTTTAAGCTGTGCCTAGAGCTGACCTATTTAACGGGCGCCTCCAAAATAGGTGTCGCTCAGCTTGATTCACTAAACAGCACCCAATTTTACTCGAATCGCGCTGAACAGTGCCTATATCGGCGCCTACCTTTGGGCGCTTCTTATAGAATTTGCCCTTTAATAAACTCCCTCTTTTTATCAGGAATACCCGCTGAGCTCAGGATGTCGTACACCAAGTCAATGGCTGCCCGCTGGGGAATGTTGGTTTATAACGCAGTGCCATCTGCTGTCACCAGTATTGTCTCTTCATGTATGTCAGGGGTGTCCAACCTGTAGCCCGAGGGCCGCATGCGGCCCAGTGAAGTATTTTGTGTGGCCCCCAGTCAAGGGCGATGCAGGGTTTTCCTCTGCTGCCCCCTGGTGTTTACCGTCTTGCCGGCTCCTTCCTCTGTCTTGCTGCAGTGTTTGCATGTTTGTGCGGCCCCAGAAACATTTTTTTCGACCAATGCGGCCCAGCAAAGTCAAAAGGTTGGACACCCCTGATGTATGTCATCTATATTTTCAATAATCCGTAAAAAATGTATGATGCAGCTTCTGAGGTGTCCATCAATGTACTGGGATAAGGTTTCCATAAGAGATCCAATATCCACCACTATCGGACGTCTGGGCGGGTGTCGTGTAGATTTATGTATCTTGGGGTAAAGTAAATTAAAGGAGCAATGGGATATTCCCTACTAAGATATTTACACCCCTTCCGACTAATGATCCCCCTCATATTTAGCATTTATTAATAATTCATCCAATTTCTTTTAATTCAATCGTAGGATCATTAGGGATCTCATGATAGTACTCATTATTAGATAATTGATGCATGGCCTCCCTTTTATAATTTACATAATCTTGAAGCACTTTCTCTCCCCCGCCTTATCAGCTCTATGAATTATGGGCTCCTTTTATCAAGCTGTGCTAGCGGTTTAACGCGGAAAATTTCATGGCGACACCAGAAAGTATTTCTTCACAGAGAGAGTGGTTGATCATTGGAACAAGCTTCCAGTGCAGGTGATCGAGGCAGACAGCGTGCCAGACTTTAAGAATAAATGGGATACCCATGTGGGATCCCTACGAGGGTCAAGATAAGGAAATTGGGTCATTAGGGCATAGACAGGGGGTGGGGTAAGCAGAGTGGGAAGACTTGATGGGCTGTAGCCCTTTTCTGCCGTCATCTTCTATGTTTCTATGTGTAATACCGCACACTAAACCGCCGGCCGCGCTAGCCGCTAACACTTCCCTTGAGCAGGTGGTAGGTTTTAGGCCAACGCGGGGTTTAACGCGTGATGAAAAGTCACGCGCGTTAACCCCGCTAGCGCGGCTTGATAAAAAGGAGCCCTATAACAGAGGGGTCATTTCCTAAAGAATTAAGTAACCGAAGCTGATGACATGATAAGTTGCTTTTGGAACGAGATGCCTGTTGCTCCATTATTTGTAAATCATGCAAAATAAGACGCTCGAACGCGGCCGCCGAAACATCCAGAGATCCGGGAGGTATCCGCTTAGATCTGACTTGTAGATGAAGCGTGTCAGTTTCACTAGTTTTATAATGTCCTTTGTTATGGAAAACAAAGCCCTGACAGTTGAGCATCTCTTTCTCTAGTTCAGCAGCCAGAACTTTGATTTATAAGGAAGGAATCAGCTAAATATTGCAGTGCTGAAGCTTGTACGGATGCTGCGGGGATGTTGGTCGCAGGGATGTGGATGGGGCAGGGACAGTGGTTGCGGGGACAGGGTCGGTGGTCATGGGAACGGGGACAGATTTTTTCCCCGTGTCATTCTCTAACTGCATCCAGCACTGGTCGCCGTACATGAAGAAGGACACGGTACTACTCGAAAGGGTCCAGAGAAGAGCGATTAAAATGGTTAAGGGGCTGGAGGAGTTGCCGTACAGTGAGAGATTAGAGAAACTGGGCCTCTTCTCCCTTGAAAAGAGGAGACTGAGAGGGGACATGATCGAAACATTCAAGATAATGAAGGGAATAGACTTAGTATATAAAGACAGGTTGTTCACCCTCTCCAAGGTAGAGAGAACGAGAGGGCACTCTCTAAAGTTGAAAGGGGATAAATTCCGTACAAATGTAAGGAAGTTCTTCTTCACCCAGAGAGTGGTAGAAAACTGGAACGCTCTTCCGGAGTCTGCCATAGGGGAAAACACCCTCCAGGGACTCAAGACAAAGTAGATAAAGACGGACTGTTCACACTCTCCAAGGTAGGGAGAACGAGAGGGCACTTTCTAAAGTTGAAAGGGGATAGATTCCGTACGAACGCAAGGAAGTTCTTCTTCACCCAGAGAGTGGTGGAAAACTGGAACGCTCTTCCGGAGGCTGTTATAGGGGAAAACACCCTCCAGGGACTCAAGACAAAGTAGATAAAGACGGACTGTTCACACTCTCCAAGGTAGGGAGAACGAGAGGGCACTTTCTAAAGTTGAAAGGGGATAGATTCCGTACGAACGCAAGGAAGTTCTTCTTCACCCAGAGAGTGGTGGAAAACTGGAACGCTCTTCCGGAGGCTGTTATAGGGGAAAACACCCTCCAGGGACTCAAGACAAAGTAGATAAAGACGGACTGTTCACACTCTCCAAGGTAGGGAGAACGAGAGGGCACTTTCTAAAGTTGAAAGGGGATAGATTCCGTACGAACGCAAGGAAGTTCTTCTTCACCCAGAGAGTGGTGGAAAACTGGAACGCTCTTCCGGAGGCTATTATAGGGGAAAACACCCTCCAGGGATTCAAGACAAAGTTAGACAAGTTCCTGCTGAACCAGAACGTATGCAGATAGGGCTGGACTCAGGGCACTGGTTTTTGACCTAAGGGTCGCCGCGGGACTGCTTTGCACGATGGACCACTGGTCTGACCCAGCAGCGGCAATTCCTATGTTCTTATGTCAATAGGAAGCAGTGGGTTGTCAGCAAGTAAATAATAGCATTGCCTCTTGCGAGTATGAATGGGGATGGAAGGGATAAATGGGGATAGAATGGATCTTAGCAGGTAAAGGTAGCTATGGGTTGCATTCCATTGGGGATGGGTGAAATTTCTGTCCCCATGCAACTCTCTAGTTCAAACCAGTGCCACAAACTTGGTATCAGCTGTGTACGGTGGCATTCATGGTAGGGGATTCATTAAATGCACCAAATAAATCCGATCTCATGTATCTGATTATTTTCTTTGTCATTGTGATTCTTGTTTGTTGGTTTGTGTTTTTTGTATTATTTGATAATAAAAATTGATTCAACATAAATGCACCAAATATTAGGAGGTCATTGTGCCAATATCCTTCCAGTTCAAATATAGTGTAAACTACAAGGGTGGGCCTAGGGAGGGAGGGGTAAAAAAAAAAACATCAACAGCATAAGTGTATGGAATTTAGTTGGAGCAGAGTGAGCCCTAAGAACAAACAGGAGACAATGAGAAAAAAAAAATGTTACAGCCAAGAAATGGGTAATCAGATATCTTCCATAATCTGATATCAGGACTTTTTTGCACGCTGTGACTCGCGTCCTTGCCCTGCTGTTCCTTTCTTCATCTAATGGGTTAAGTAAGATATTACTGTATCTGCCTCAAGGGACTTGTTTGCTATCTTCTCTTAATTTGAGTGATCTTTAGATTTCTGATATCAGGGGGTCTGAAGAGTACAAAGTGCTATGAGTCGGCTTTTATCTCTAAACGCTAAATATGACTGACATGAAAACACAAGAAAAGAAATGCATTAGCCATGAGTGGTGCTGGGGGAATCTCTCTTCCCAGCACAATGCCTCTTTTCTTGTTGTCATTCTTGAGCTTTTCAAGGCCTTTCTCGCTCGCTTTTTCTGCTACTGTACTTCCTATCCCTGTTGCCTTGTCCCCTACAAAAAAACAGGCCAAACTCTTTCAAACAAGGGCACAAAACATCAAGAACTTCTGATCAGTTCTGATAGTTCACAAAGCAGCTTACAACATTTTTCACAGCATAACCTAGCCTAAAATAAACTTTGGTGAATGCAAATTTTTAGTATTCAAAGTAGAGAATGACACAGGGACAAATTTTTCCCATCCCCACGAGTTCTTTTCCTCTTTGCCACATTCTTGTAAGCTCCATCCTGAGCTACACAAGCCTCTGACACTTTAAAATCCTAAGTAGCAACATTCTAGAGTTCAGATTGTGATGTCATAATGCCTCATTCCACCAATGCCTAAGCTCCGTCCTCATCTGCACAAGCCTCAAACACTTCATAAGTAGCAACATTCTAGAGCTCAGATTGTGATGTCATAATGCCTCATTCCACCAATGCCTAAGCTCCATCCTCATCTGCACAAGCCTCAAACACTTCATAAGTAGCAACATTCTAGAGCTCAGATTGTGATGTCATAATGCCTCATTCCACCAATGCCTAAGCTCCGTCCTCATCTGCACAAGCCTCAAACACTTAAAATCATAAGTGTTCGAGGCTTGTGCAGATAATGCAGAGCTTACAGGAATGGAACAGGGACTGTGACAAAACTTGCGGGGATGGGACGGGAAAACTGAGTTCCTGCAGGGACGGGGAAAAATTTGTCCCCGTGTCATTCTCTAATTCAAAGGTCTGGGAACGATTTAAATTATTGTCCCTGCCTTCAAGAAAGTAAAAACAACTTTATCCCCTTAATCTCTTGTGTTTTTCCTTGGTTTTATTAATTTCCTCTTTCCCTTATAAATATTGTCCAGAAAGGGGTGAACCAGAATGCCCTCCTTGAGCAAGGCCGCTGCCACCACCACTATAAACTTGATGGAGGTCCACGGCGCTGTGGCAAGACCAAAAGGAAGCACACAAAACTGATAATGCACTCCCAGAATCGCAACGCGAAGGAAGAGCCCCCCACCCCCCCCTGTGTTCAGCAACACTGGATCTCCCTGATGGCTAGCAGGTGAGGAAACCCCGGCGTGGGCGACAGAGGAAGCCAAGTAATCTCCACCGCCCCCCCCCCCCCCCCCCGCTGACGAGCAAAGGGTCACCCTGCACACCAACACCCAAAGCTGCGGCCGGAACATTTCTGGCCAAAAAAAAAGTTTATAATGGATGCTGGGAAGGGAGAGTGCAAGCATAGCGCCCCCACCAAGATGGCACCCAGGACATTCCGCCTCCCTCTACCCCCCATAACTGCACCACTTGTTGTGTGACAGACAGAAGAAGCAGACATGCTAGTCGAGCGAGGAGAAGGCGAAAAGAAAGACAGATTTTCAGCAAACAGTAGAGAACAGAGAGGTTCAGGACAAACAGTGTGGATGCAGCGCTTGACATGGAGAAAGTGGTGGCGCATAGCGGGCACCAGCGGACTAGATCGCCAGGGGGTCACATCAAGGTAGAAAACAAAGAGACCCCGTAACTAAAGCTAACACAATTATTCTGATGGTCACTCCTTCGAAAACATTGAAAAAGACTCCGACGATAGCCGCTGTTTACACTGAGCCAATGAACTGAGGGCTCCTTTTATCAAGCCGCGCTAAACCGCCGGCCCGCTACCGCCTCCTCATGAGTAGGCGGTAGTTTTTGGCCAGCGCAGGGGTTAACGTGTGATGAAAAGTCAAGCGTGGCTTGATAAAAGGAGCCCTGAGTTCTGTTAAGCAATCTATGAAGTAGCAGTTCGCATGAAAGGGATACACCTCAACTTGAAACACCTCAGCCACGGGACCAACAAATCAGCATGGGTCCATTATCCTCTTCAAATGAAGAATTAGAACTTGAAGCCTACTTGGATAGAAAAGAATGTTCTAATGCAAATCAATGTCGCTTAATCACAGGAAAACAGCCAGCTGATGTCCCGTTAAAAAAATTTCAGCAAGAGGTTTTTTGGGGTTTTTTTTGAAGGATTAAAGGAAGTGGAAAAGTATGGCTGCTCATCGAAATTGACCATAGAAGAAGCCATCCTTGTTCATCCAGAGCAGTGGTCTCAAACTCACGGCCCGGGGGACACATGCAGCCCGCCAGGTCCTATTTTGAGGCCCTCGGTATGTTAATCATAATCACAAAAGTAAACTAAAACAGTTTCTTGATCATGTGTCTCTTTAGCTATAAATGACAATATTATTATTAAAACTTAGCCAAAAGGAAAGATTTATAAACTATAAAGAGTTTTACCTCATGCAAAATTGTAATTGCTTTAATAAGACATGAACTATTGTTTTTTTCTGAGGCCCTCCAAGTCCCTACAAATCCAAAATGTGGCCCTGCAAAGGGTTTGAGTTGGAGACCACTGGCTTAACTGTAACCATGACATCCTGTTTGTCTTTGGGAAGCAGAGCTGAGATTGTGATGTCATAATGCTTCATTCCACCAATAAGAGCCAGCCTCATCAGTGATGTCACAATGGCTTGATTGTCCTGTTCTCCCCTCTGCTCTCCAACCCAGCAGCAGATTAACTGTTCCCCTTAACTCAGTGGTCTCAAACTCACGGCCTAGGGGCCACATGCAGCCCGCCAGGTCCTATTTTGAGGCCCTCGGTATGTTTATCATAATCACAAAAGTAAACTAAAACAGTTTCTTGATCATATGTCTCTTTAGCTATAAATGACAATATTATTATTAAGACTTAGCCAAAAGGAAAGATTTATAAACTATAAAGAGTTTTACCTCATGCAAAATTGTCTTTAATAAGACATTAACGATTTTTTCTGAGGCCCTCCAAGTCCCTCCAAATCCAAAACGTGGCCCTGCAAAGGGTTTGAGTTGGAGACCATTGATCCTGAGGCTATTAGCGATGTAGCTAGAACTGTATCATCAATGACACCCACCCACGTCAGCGCAGAGAGACTGTTTTCAGTACCGAAAACAGTCGAATCAGATTTAAGGGCTTCTATGAGAGAGGATTTGGCAGAAGCAGTTCTGCTCCTTAGAGCAATGTGCAGGGCAGGATTAACCAAAAGGCCAAGTAGGCACGTGCCTAGGGCCCGAAATGGTCAGGGGGGCCCGATGAAGGAGGGCATCAACATATGTTTTTTCCAAACGGCGATGGGCCCCTCCAGCATTGATCGGCAACGCGGGGCCCCCCCCCCTGATTGGCAACACGCCCCCCCCCCTCGACGGAAAGTAAGACAAGCAAGCAACGCGGGTAAGAAAGGCAAAGGAACTGTAATTGTGCAAGCGGTGCTGCTTGCCCAAAGCTTCCCTCTGACGCAGCTTCCTGTTTCCGCCTGGGTGCATGGTGGGGTGGGGCGGGGCAGGGGGCCCAGTGTACTTGTGTGCCTAGGGGCCCTCATCCTGCCCTGGCAATGTGTTAATCTCTTGAAGGAGGCAATTCTGTTTCTTAGAACAATATATTTTATTTTTGATTTAAATATTCAAACCATGCTCTTTAAGTTGTTAGGTTGTATGTTTTTGAATTACTAACAAAAGATGATGCAGATTTTCTTTTATATCCTATTATTTTACATTTTATAATCTTTTTGAGTGCCTGTAATTTCATTAATAAATAACATTTTTTTAAAAAGCCACATTGACATAGTGTGGAGGGGCACGCTCAAACTATACATCTAAGTCCGATTGGACATATGGCACTAGACGTCCAAAGTCGGCTGTAAGAAAATGCCTATTTTCGAAAGGCAAACCACCATATGTCTAGAAATATATACTGTATATATATATATATACAGTGGTGCCTCGCATAACGAACGCCTCGCACAGCGAACGCTGCGCACAACGAACTTCATGTCTTGCTTCCTACAACGAACTTCGTTTCACACAACGAAGTCGCCCGAGCTGCATCCTTCCGCGCAGGCACTGCGCTTAACTGCCCTCTCTCCGCCTGGCTCCCTGTGTAGTGGCGGACCGTCGGCTCGCAGGGGCCCGGCGCCTACTGCTGATGCGTTGGGGGGGGGGCGGAGCTACTCTCGCCGCTTCCCCGATGCTAGAAAAAAAAATAAAAAATGAACAGTTAAGTCCCAGTTTTTGCCGCTGAGACTCTGCCCTCTCTCACTGTAAAATTAGACTCTACTTAGTCTGTCTTTAAATTTAAAAAATGTGTGTTGTTTTAAAAAACAATTATGTTTTTAGATGTATCTAAATAAAAATAATAACAAATTTATCTTTTTTTATGTCATCTTAGCATATTTTATGCTACAGAACGAATTATTTTTTTTAACATGTATTGTTATGGGAAAACGCGTTTCACATAACGAACTTTTCGCATAACAAACTTGCTCCTGGAACCAATTAAGTTCGTTGTGTGAGGCACCACTGTATATATATTTGAAAATCCTCTATCTGGACATCCAGGCCATTAGAACGTCAAGACCACCAGGACATCTATCTTTATACCACATTTTGACCAACATTTCGTCTAAGTTCCAAACCAAGATCATTTAGACATGGGAGGGGCCAGTCCTGTAATGGCAACAGAGCAGTGGGGCACCTTAGAGAGCATTGCTGTGAACTTCACATAAAGGGTGACAGAGAAACATCTCACCAGAGCTCCCTTATAGGTTATGGTGGGCCCACCCAAAACCTACTATACCCATCAATCTACAACCCCAATAACCCTTATGGCTGTAGGTGGCACCTATATGGTAGTAGAATAGGGTTTTGGTGGGCTCCCATTTTCCACCAAAAATGTTGTGTTTAGAGTCGCTTATGGGCTTCAATCCTCCTCTCTGTGCTTCACTAGCCCCTCCCCCAGGCTATTTAAGACATCTGTGTGCAGGTCTCTACTAGGCTTTCCTAAACTAGGTGCTGATGTTCTGGAGACAGATGTGTACATTTGTAATCTGATCCTTATGGATGTGAGGGGGTTCGTGAGCACTGGGGGAGTGTGAGGGTGTATTACCTGGACCTTTGTGGCACTTAGACCCCTATAAAACAGGTCTAGTTCCAAACGTATAAGTTCCATCCGGGATGTCTTGCAAAATATTTGATTATTACTGCAAGACGTCGATGTCTAACCCACTCTTGAGACCGCCTATAATATGCCTCCACCATCTTGGGCTCTGAATGCACAGAGGCTGGAACACCTTGCTAGACGTACAGAAAGACGGTTTTATCAGCAATTAGGATGACCAAATACCAGTTTAAGATGCGTTTTGGACGTCTGTGTTTTTTGATTATATGAGCCTGATAGCCTTTAGATCCCAGTTTTAAGAGGATAGGGTTCTAAAAAGTAGCCTGATGACTCACGATGGCGGTGGTGAAGTGCCTTTTATGTCGTATAATTGCAGTCGATACAGAATACAGTAAAACCTCGGATTGCAAGTAACTTGGTTTGCAAGACAAGCAAAACATTTGATTAAATTTTAACGTGTGATTAACGTTAACGTGTGATTAAATTTTAACAAGCAAAATCTTGCAATACAAGTACATACAGTGTACACGCGTCGCATCATCACAACTGAGCCGATGGTTCTTCTCTTTCTCTGACGCTGCGGGAGTGTAGTGACCGTTCTAAACGAGCGAAGTCTTGCAATACAAGTACGTGTAGCATTTTGTATTAAAGTTTTTGGGTTGTGGAACGAATCATCTGAGTTTCTGTTATTTCCTATGGGGGAAATTTGCTTTGATATACGAGTGCTTTGGATTACAAGCAGGCTTCCAGAACAAATTATGCTTGTAAACCAAGGTTTTACTGTATATGTAATTAGTATATTATTTATTTCCTATATAGATATACAAATAAAAGGGTGTCAGGTCAAAAGCGCACCGGGACAAAGGCGCGCCCAGACAATTGAGCGCAGCGCGGAGGTGCGCGCCGCTCAAAATTACTGTTTTTAGGGCTCCGACAGTGGGGCGTGGGTGGGGGGGAACCCCCCCCACTTTACTTAATAGACATCACGCCGCGTTGTGGGGGCGTTGTGGGGTGTGTGGGGGGTTGTAACCCCCCACATTTTACTGAAAACTTAACTTTTTCCCTGTTTTTAGGGAAAAAGTTAAGTTTACAGTAAAATGTGGAGGCTTACAACCCCCCAAACCCCCCATAATGCCGGCGTGATGTCTATTAAGTAAAGTGGGGGGTTCCCCAACAAAACCCTCCGTCGGAGCCACTAAAAACTGTAATTTTCTTCGGCGCGCGCCTCCGTCTTGCGCTCAGTTGTCGGCGTGCGCCTTTGTCTTTCGCACCGTTGTCTATGAACCAAATAAAAGAGTCAACGTCTGCATGTTATGTCTATACTGTAATTGCTATAATCTAAACCCCTTGTCCATGCTGTAAATGCTGAAGAGCCTACGTCTCGCTAAAGCATGTCCTACCCATACTATGAATGTACTCCTGTAACCCGTTCTGGGCTCATTAGGGAGGACGGGCTAAATAAATAAATAAGAATAGCCATCCCTGGTCAGACCAATGGTCCATCTGGTGTCAGGTCAAAAGCGCACCGGGACAAAGGCACGAGCAGACAATTGAGCGCAGCGCGGAGGTGCGCGCCAAAGAAAATTACTGTTTTTAGGGCTCCGACGGGGGAGGCGTGGGGGGGAACCCCCCACTTTACTTAATACAGATCGCGCCGCGTTGTGGGGGGTTTGGGGGGTTGTAACCCCCCACATTTTACTGAAAACTTCACTTTTTCCCTGTTTTTAGGGAAAAAGTTAAGTTTACAGTAAAATGTGGGGGGTTACAACCCCCCAAACCCCCCACAACGCCGGTGCGATTTGTGTTAAGTAAACTGGGGGTGCTCCCCAACAAAAAACCCCGTCGGAGCCCCTAAAAACAGTAATTTTCTTCGGCACGCACCTCCGTCTTGCGCTCAGTTGTCGGCGCGCACCTTTGTCTTCCGCGTTGTTGTCTATGAACCGGTCCATCTAGCCCAGTGTCCTGTTTCCACAGTGGCTAATCCAGATCACAAGAACCTGGCAGAAACCCAACTAGTAGCCAGGTTGGGAAGAAGTTCTTAAGCTGGAGTGTTCAGTCCGGTCCGACACAGCCCACTAGACCAACCAGGGGTTTTTTGGGGTGGGGGGTCATCGGCAGGAGGGGGGATTGGATTGCCTATCTTCAGAGGGCTTGAGGAGGGGGAGAATCGGCTGGAGGGAGAATCAGGTGAACTCTCAGGAGGGCTAAGGGTCGATGCTCTGTGGCTTTGGGGGCTTTGAGGGGGGGGTCCACGGCTGCACCCTCTCTGTATTCTTTATCCAAACTTCGCTTGGCTCTCTGTTTATGCTGTTTACAGGGCTCACCTTGTGGTAACGCTGAAGAGAAATTAGCTTTCAACCAAATGTTGTGGGCTATAGCAGGGGTAGGGCTAGACACTTTATTGCATTCCTTTTCCAAAGTTTTCAACCAGCTGTTTTAAAGTCGTTGAACTCATAATGTGCAGAAAAATTACTTTTCTAATGGTTGTCTAGAAGGTTTATGCTCTTAAAATGTAATTAAAAAAGTGGATTTAGGTCTTTGGTTGGCAACGAAAGAGATTAAATATTAATGTGGAGCACAATTAATAAATTATACATGCCTTGATTACTAATGGGTTATTGACTCTAAAAGCATATTGCTATGGAATATTAGGGCTTTGGGGGAATATCTTCCTACAGGGTACGGTTGTCCCCTTCTCTGGGCGCGTGGCATTCCCTTCCCCCACTCCATACGCATCCAAAGCAAGTTGGACGCATGGCTTTCTGCAGGGGGATAGCTTGCTCCTTCAGTGATGCCAAAACTCGTTTTCTCACGTTTATCTAAGCTCTTTAATTGTAAGGAAGTACAACTAACCAGTGACCTAGGCAGTCCAGTACTTTAATAACAGCATGAGCAGATTGAGCAGTAATAGCATTTAGAAATGGGCCTTCCAACTCGGATATTAGTATGACATTAAAGGGGAAAGAATTTTGGGTAGGAGGATGTCGGGACGGTTGGGGAGGAACAAGCAAGTCCATATGGTGAAAGCAGATGCCAGGCTGATTTTTGGGGTTGAAGAAATATGATTTGAATTTTTTAATTCATTTTCTTATGTTACAACAAGTGAATTACATATTCTTTATATAAACTTATATATACACACTTGATAAGCTTACATATTGATAAATTATTTTAAAACTTTTTTTTTTTTTTTAAATAGATGCAATTAATATATCAGAATTTTAAAGTTACATATTTCTTATTAATTATAATAATTATATCCCGTCCCTCCCCCTCCCTTTCAATCAAAATTCCATTAGTTATGTTATACATTTAAATTTTTATATATTGTATATTATTCAAAAATATGTTCCCCCCTTTCCCTTCTAATCTAATTCTAAACATGGGAAAATTATTGTTCTTTACAAAATTCTGTTAATGGTCTCCATATTTTTTGAAATTTATTAATATATCCTTTTTGTGTTGCTATGGTGAGTTCCATTTTGTATATATGGCAAACAGAATTCCACCAGAAAGTGTAATTTAACCTGTCATGCCTTTTCCAATTGAATGTGATTTGTTGTATTGCTATTCCAGTTAAAATAAATAGAAGTTTGTTATTACTTGATGAGATTTGACTTCTTGCTCTCATTGTTGTTCCAAATAATATAGTATCATATGTCAAGGCTACTGGATTTTCTTACATCCTATTAATTTGGGGCCAGATTGATTTCCAGAATGTTAAGATGAATGGACAAAAGAATAAAAGATGGTCTAATGTCCCAATTTCAATATGACAGTGCCAGCATCTATTAGATTTAGAGCTATCAATTCTATGTAAACGTGTAGGGGTCCATAAAGCTCTATGTAAAAGAAAAAAACAAGTTTGTCTCATAGATGCTGACACCGTACATTTTAACCTCCAAGACCAAAGTCGTGGCCATTGAGATGCATTAATATGATGTTTTATCTCAATGCTCCAAATGTCTCTAAGTCCATTGAGAAATATGATCACATAACACCCTCCTATCGAATACTGCATTGGTTGCCAATGAAGGCTCGGGTGAAGTTCAAGTTTGGTTGCTTCTGCTTCAAGGCTCTGTTTGGTTGATCTCCCAAATATATAATTGAGCTCTTTTCTTTTGCAACCAATAAACATAGGAGAAATTTGCATTGGAATTTTGTTTTTCTGCCCCTTAGAGGCTGTAAATTTAAAAAAAACAAAACACATCATCAATATCTTCTGTCATATCAAGCAGCATTATAGGGTAAGGATTTGGAATGTCTGATTATGCTCTCTGATTCCGATGTGGAATTTAGGAGGCATTTAAAGACATATTTGTTCATGAAACACTTACCCCCTCTTTTACTAAGGTGCGCTAATCAAATTAGCGTGCGCTAAACACTAACGTGTCCATAGACTAACATGCATGCGTTAGTGTTTCGTGTGCGCTAAATTGATTAGCACACCTTCATAAAAGAGGTCCTTAGGCAGCTAACTGGCAAGGATATTGCAATGAGCCATCTAGATCATTATGGTATTATTTTTAATTATTTGGTTATCTAACTTTTTCTCTTAATTGTAATTTTTTTTAAATTTTTTGTAAACTGCATAGAACTTTAAGGCCCTGCGGTATATAAACTGATTATTATTATTATTACTAATTTTTTTAGCCCTTTACATTAACGGGTGTTAGAATAGATGTGTAGACTTAGGCATTTCTTTCTTTCACCCTTGCCCCATCTGTCTGTCTTTCTTCCTTTCTGTCTCTCCCCCATGTCCAGCAGCACCCCTTCCCTGCTCTCCCTTCCTTTTACCACCAATCACACCCCTCCCCCCCAAGGAAAGCAAGATTGCTCCCTGAGCTCCTTCCCCAGCACCCCCCCCCCACTCTGTCCTTTACCTAAATCAATGCACAATTAGTTAACAGCTTCCCCAGCACACACCCTTCACCCAAAACAAAATGCAAGTATTTTTTTCCTGCCCAGCAAACTGCTTTTTTAAAAAAACAACAAACAACCTTTTCTTCAATGTTGGTGCCTTCGGCAGCAACCGTTGAATGCGGCAACCGTTGAATGTGCATGCTATTACCACGGAGCTGTTCCAGCTGTAAGGGTATTACGCTCGTTAGAGTACTGCAAGATCTTTGAATTAAGTGAGAGCGGGTATGTGGTGCAGTAGCGGTATTTCCCTCCCCCTCCACGTCGTCCCTTACCGGATTTTTTTTTTGTGTGTAAAAGTGCCCAGCGGCTTCTCTCAGGATCCCTGCCTGCCTCCCTTAGTCCCTTGCCGCCCCCTTCCCGTGGTCCCGACAAACGTTCTTACTCCAGCAGGGGCTGCAGCACTCTAAACACACTACTTCGCGGCCTTCTACTGGCCTGATTTGCTCTACATCTCACGGAAAACAGACGCACGCAGGTGGGAGTGCACATGCGCGGCTTAGGGTTTTATTATATTATAGATAGATGGGGAATTTAGGAGACATCTAAGAACATATCTTTTTTTGAAGTACTTAGGTAGCTGATTTGTAGAATTCTATCATGCAATAATCAGATTTTTTTAGGGTTTTTTAGTTATTGGCTTTTACCTTTTTAGTTTTATTCAATTTGTTGTATTTTTAACTAATGAAAACCGACGGGAGCAGCGGCTCCCTGCGCTAGAAACGGCTAGTGCAGTTTCGTAGAGGAGGAGGATAGTCAATGGCCAAGCGGTGGCCTACAATTCATTTAGGAAAAATATAGAAGGCCCCACAAAAGGGGGAGATATAGCTCTTTATGCAAAAAATAATGGTAAACTGATTGAAATGCAGGAGGCATAGGGAAAGGAGAAAGCGCTAAGGGATCATCTTGAAAGCTCTGGTGTGGTGTATCGACCCCAGCTCGTGTTGAGAAATGGGGTAGAGAATGTGCTAAAGATATCCAAGAGATTTTTGAAGTTTCCCTGTAAGTGTCTAGTTAAATTACAAGATAGCGAATCTCGTCATGGAAACAGTGGATCATTTCATCTTCAATTTTGATGTTCAGCGAATTTAGCCTAGGGGGACACTCGATGAAGTTATAGAGAAATACTTTTAAAACCAATAGGAGGAAATATTTTTTCACTCAGAGAAAAGTTAAGCTCTGGAACGCATGGATGTGGTAAGAGTGGATAGCGTAGCTGGTTTTAAGAAAGGTTTGGACAAGTTCCTGGAGAAAAAGTCATAAGGACATAAGGACATAAGCAGTGCCTCTGCTGCGTCAGACCAGAGGTCCATCATGCCCAGCAGTCCGCTCACGCAGTGGCCCATCAGGTCCAGGACCTGTATAGTAATCCTTTATCTATACCCTTCTATCCCCTTTTCCTTCAGGAAATCATCTAATCCCTTCTTGAACCCCAATACCGTACTCTGTCCTATCACACCCTCTGGAAGCGCATTCCAGGTGTCCACCACCCTTTGGGTGAAGAAGAACTTCCTAGCATTGGTTCTAAATCTGTCCCCTCTTAATTTTTCCAAGTGTTTGAAGAATCTGCCCCTCTCCACTTTCTCTATGCCCTTCATGATCTTGTAAGTCTCTATCATGTCCCCTCTAAGTCTCAGCTTCTCCAGGGAAAAGAGCCCCAGTTTCTCCAATCTTTCAGCATATGAAAGGTTTTCCATACCTTTTATCAATCGTGCCGCTCTTTTCTGGACCCTCTCGAGTATCGCCATATCCTTCTTAAGGTACAGCGAACAATATTGGATGCAGTACTCCAGATGCGGGCGCACCATCGCCCGATACAAGGGCAGGATAACTTCTTTTGTTCTGGTTATAATACCTTTCTTGATAATACCTAGCATTCTATTCGCCTTCTTAGAGGCCGCTGCGCACTGTGCCCGACGGCTTCATTGTCTTGTCCACTATTATCCCCAAGTCCTTTTCTTGATTACTTTCACCCATTACCAGCCCTCCCATCGTGTAGCTGTACTTCGGGTTACTGTTTACTACATGCAAGACTTTACATTTCTCTACATTAAACTTCATCTGCCATCTCGTCGCCCACTCTTCTAATTTGTTCGGGTCCCTTTGTAAATCCTCACAGTCCTCTTTAGTCCCAACTCCACTAAATAGTTTGGTGTCGTCTGCGAATTTTATTACTTCGCACTTTGCTCCTATTTCTAGATCATTTATAAATACATTGAACAGCAGCGGTCCGAGTACCGACCCCTGTGGAACACTACTCGTGACCCTCCTCCAGTCTGAGTATTGGCCCTTCACTCCTACCCGCCAAACAATTTTTGATCCATCTGTGTACTTCTCCTTCCACCCCTTGGTTCTTCAGTTTCCATAGTAGGCATTCATGGGGTACCTTGTCGAAGGATTTTTGGAAATTTAAGTATACGATGTCTATGGGGGTCCCCTTTGTCCATCCGTTTGTTTATTCCTTCGAAGAAGTGCAGTAAGTTCGTTAGGCACGATCTTCCCTTGCAGAAGCCATGTTGGCTTGTTTTCATCAGTTTATCCCTTTCTAGATGCTGATCGATGCTGTCTTTTATCAGCGCTTCTGCCATCTTCCCCGGAACTGAAGTCAAACTTACTGGTCTGTAGTTCCCCGGGTCACCTCTCGATCCTTTATTAAAGATAGGCGTAACATTAGCTATCCTCCAATACTCCGGGATCATGCCTGTTTTCAGAGATACATTACAAATCTGTTGTAGTAGTTCCGCTATTTTCTCCTTTAGTTCTTTCAATACCCTAGGGTGGATTCCGTCCGAGCCTGGAGATTTGTCAGTTTTTAATCTATCTATCTGATTGTGTACGTCTTCAAGTCCATAGTCTGTTATTGAGAAAGATATGGGGGAAGTCACTGCTTGCCCTGGATCGGTAGCATGGAATATTGCTACACCTTGGATTTTGGCCAGGTACTAGTGACCTGGATTGGCCACCGTGAGAACGAGCTACTGGGCTTGATGGACCATTGGGTCTGACCCAGTAAGGCTATTCTTATATTCTTATGTTCTAACAATCATAAGAACATAAGCAGTGCCTCTACTGGGTCAGACCCGAGGTCCATCGTGCCCAGCAGTCCGCTCTCGCAGCGGCCCAACAGGTCCAGGACCTGTGAAGTAGCCCTCTATCTATACCCCTCTATCCCTTTTTCCAGCAGGAAATTGTCCAATCCTACTTGAACTCCAGTACCGTACTCTGTCCTATTACGTCTTCTGGAAGCGCATTCCAGGTGTCCACCACACGCTGGGTAAAGAAAAACTTCCTAGCATTCATTCTGAATCTGTCTCCTTCCAACTTTTCCGAATGCCCTCTTGTTCTTTTATGTTTTGAAAGTTTGAAGAATCTGTCCCTCTCTATGCCCTTCATGATCTTGTAGGTCTCTATCATGTCTCCTCTGAGTCTCCGCTTTTCCAGGGAGAATAGCCCCAGTCTCTCCAATCTTTCAGTGTATGAAAGGTTTTCCATGCCCTTAATCATTCGTGTCACTCTCCTCTGGACCCTCTCAAGTATTGCCATATCCTTCTTAAGGTACGGTGACTAATACGGAACACAGTACTCCAGATGCGGGCGCACCATTGCCCGATACAACGGCAGTATGACTTCTCTCGTTCTGGTCGTAATACCCTTCTTAATAATACCCAACATTCTGTTTGCCTTCTTCGCGGCTGCTGCACATTGTGCTGTTGACTTTGTTGTTGTGTCCACCAGTACACACAAATCTCTTTCAAGGCTACTTCTCTCTAACATTTGGTAGCTGATGTCAATTGGCAACAGTTTGGATTGGTGCATGCATCTGCCCCGATCGTTACAAAAATTGGCGTCTAACGTTTCTAGCATGCAACTCCAAGGGGGTGTGGCTATGGGACAGGTATGGGCGGATTAGTGGGCGTTCATAGAAATTAGGTGTGATGCTACAGAATGCTGTCATTTGCGCACCCAGTTTTCAGCAGATTTGGTTTGAGTACGCTATAGAATACTAGTTTAGCAGAAGTCTTTCCGCGCTGAATTTTGGGCGCCATTTACTGAATCCAATCCACTGTGTGGATTTTATTTTTACTGGAAATGGCATTTCAAGCAATGACGACAGAAGAGAAACCCAGCAATTCAGTGGTATAGTAAGGAGGGTGAGAGAGGGTGATTCACCCCTGCCTCTTCCCACTCCTAACGCACGCACAACATCTTTGCCATTAAAAAAAAAAAAAAATCCCCCAAACAGAAGCCCTAACAGCAGTGGCAAGAGGCTGCTTTCCCTGTCGCTGCTGTTAGGGCTCCACGCATGTGTCAGTCGCTCACCGAGCGACTGAATCGGTTGCGTTTGCACGCAAACTTGATCGTGAATCAATCGCTGTTGGAGAACATAAGAACATAAGCAGTGCCTCCGCTGGGTCAGACCAGAGGTCCATCGTGCCCAGCAGTCCGCTCACGCAGCGGCCCAACAGGTCCACGACCTGAACTGTAATCCTCTATCTATACCCATCTATCCCCTTTTCCAGCAGGAAATTGTCCAATCCTTTCTTGAACCCCAGTACCGTACTCTGCCCTATTACGTTCTCTGGAAGCACATTCCAGGTGTCCACCACACGTTGGGTAAAGAAGAACTTCCTAGCATTCGTTTTGAATCTGTCCCCTTTCAACTTTTCCAAATGCCCTCTTGTTCTTTTATTATTCGAAAGTTTGAAGAATCTGTCCCTCTCTACTCTCTCTATGCCCTTCATATTCTTGTAAGTCTCTATCATATCCCCTCTAAGTCTCCTCTTCTCCAGGGAAAAGAGTCCCAGTTTTTCTAATCTCTCAGCGTATGAAAGGTTTTCCATCCCTTTTATCGGACGTGTCACTCTCCTCTGAACCCTCTCGAGTAACGCCATATCTTTCTTAAGGTACGGCGACCAACATTGATTGAGTCTCTACCTTTAGTGAACCTAACCCTTAGTCCTTATGGTGGACTTTTTAAAGACTTCAAGTTTGAGGAGGAAATGAAACACAGAAACATGACGGCAGGTAAAGGCCAAATGGCCCATCCAGTCTGCCCATCCACAGCATCCACTCTCTCCTCTCCCAGTTCAATCCAATCCTGAAATTTATATACCAGATCACTCCTGAAAAAAAAAGGCTTGACTCGGTTTACAAATAAATTCTTAAACATAAAAGAAGAGGAATTTAGTAAAAGATTATAAGTTAGACAGATCATCATTATTGAAATTCATCTGGACTGCGAACTGAATAATCAATTAATGACTGCTGAAACAGTAAAGTTTTCAAAGATTTTGCCGCTCCCAAGTCCCCCCCCCCACCCACCTCTTCCCGACGCTTTAGTTAAATCTTCGGCAGCCACCGCGCAGCGTCCACGAACAGGCCTGCCCCTGGAAGTAGAATGAAGGGTTCCGGGGCAGGCTTGCTGCGCGGTGGCTGCTCCGAAGATTTAAGCAACACCATCGGGAGAAAGGTGGGCGGGCCTCCCCAAAAAGCGACCGAGAATATTTGGGGAGGCCTCCCCCGTTCTGACGCCATTTCTTAAAACTGCCAGAATACAACCCCTAGCTATAACAAAAAAGCCTCTTCTCCTTGTTCATGCAGGAATGCTCCTTTCGCTAGCTTGATGCAGCTCCTCGCTATACTCGTCTTTCGCTGTCCATCTTTGCAAGTTCCTTGTTCTTCAGCCTTATCTCAATTACCACAGCAAGCCTGTCTTCCTAAGAAGTCTGACCTAACCACATGCTCCCTTGTTTACTTAACCACAGCGTGCCGTACGGTCACTGTTAGAATGATGGCAACTATTTTAGCCAGCAGAAAGCACAGGTGCGGTCAGAGATTACAAAACAACAGCTTCAAGATGGTGAAAAATGAATAAACAGCTCGGAAAAATGTGTGTCCTGCATACCACAATGCTTTCAAGGAAGCTTTCAGAGAGCAGAAGCTTCACTACAGCTGTTCAAATAATTAAAACCAGGCACGTTAATGAACCGCTTGAATTTTTGCTTTTCTAGGTAGTGGTATATTGAGGTGAAGCAGCAGGGCTTGCGACCATTGCTATGATAATAATAACTTTAATAATAATAACTTTATTTTTGTATACCGCATTACCATGGAAGTTCTATGCGGTTAACAGATGAAGAAACTGTACATTACAGCAAAGTTACACGTTTTTTTTTTTTTTGGGGGGGGGGGGGGTTTGGGCATAGCTACATTTACATTTTCGGCGACGCTACATTTACGTTGAAGTTACACTGCTATTTAGATCTAGATTAAAACAGGTCTGTTCTAAGCAGTCCTGTTTATCCAATTAACTTATCTAGTTTTCTGCTGAATATTGGTTAAGTGCCGACTCTGCCTCCAGACCAGTGGCATGGAAGGGGGGAGCAGGAAAGGAACGCCCCAGGCACAGTCTTGGTGAACACGCCAGCAGCTCTTCTCTTCTCTGCCCCCCCCCGCTCCTTCCCACTCCTCCCCCATCATGCGCGCACCTTCAATTCCACGCTCGGTGCTCGGGCCGCTGCTATTTAATATATCCATAAATGATCTAGAAACAGGGACGAAGCGTGAGATAATAAAATTTGCGGACGACACCAAACTATTTAGTGGAGCTCGGACTAAAGAGGACTGCGAAGAATTGCAAAGGGACTTGAACAAACTAGGGGACTGGGCGACGAGATGGCAGATGAAGTTCAACGTTGAGAAATGTAAAGTATTACATGTGGGAAACAGAAACCCGAGGTACAACTATATGATGGGAGGGATGTTATTAAATGAGAGTACCCAAGAAAGGGACTTGGGGGTAATGGTGGACATGACAATGAAGCCGACGGCACAGTGCGCAGTGGCCGCTAAGAAGGCAAACAGAATGCTAGGCATAATCAAGAAGGATATTACAATCAGAACGAAAGAAGTTATCCTGCCGTTGTATCGGGCGATGGTGCGTCCACATCTGGAGTACTGCGTCCAATATTGGTTGCCGTACCTTAAGAAGGACATGGCGTTACTCGAGAGAGTTCAGAGGAGAGCAACGCATCTGATAAAGGAGATGGAAAACCTTTTATACGCTGAGAGATTGGAGAAACTGGGTCTCTTTTCCCTGGAGAAGAGGAGACTTAGAGGGGATATGATAGAGACTTACAAGATCATGAAGGGCATAGAGAGAGTAGAGAGGGACAGATTCTTCAAACTTTCAAAAAATAAAAGAACAAGAGGGCATTCAGAAAAGTTGAAAGGGGACAGATTCAAAATGAATGCTAGGAAGTTCTTCTTTACCAGTGTGTGGTGGACACCTGGAATGTGCTTCCAGAGGATGTAATAGGGCAGAGAATGGTACTGGGGTTCAAGAAAGGATTGGACAATTTCCTTCTGGATAGAGGGGTATGGATAGAGGATTACTGCACAGGTCCTGGACCTGTTGGGCCGTCGCATGAGCGGACTGCTGGGCACGATGGACCTCAGGTCTGACCCATCGGAGGCATTGCTTATGTTGTTATGTTCTTATACCTCTAGCTCTTGCCGGCGCCATCAGAAGCTCCAACCTGCTGCTCACGCCAGCCTCGGCACTCTTCTCTGATATTACCTCTGGGTCCTCCAACTAGGAAGTGATGTTAGGGGGAAAGCTGACGCTGGCATGGGCAAATTAGAGATGCTGCTCATGCTGAGGAAGTTAAATGTACGGGGAAGGTAAGGGGTGCGCACATGGCGGGGAAAGGGGAAGGAGCGGTGAAGCAGAGAAGAGTGCAAAGGAGGGGGTGGCAGTGCCCTGGGCGTCTCCCACCCTCGCTATGCCACTGCTCCAGACCAGCCCAAAATAGTCATGGTTGGCTTAGATTCTAAGAGACTGATTCTATAAAGTGTGCCTAACTTAATTGGCAAAATACCCTTCATAGTCTCAATAATTGTTAAAAAAAAAATTTAATTGGGCAATAGGTACCTATCCTATTCTAATGTTCAATAATTTTTTATTGAGTTTTAAAAATAAAATATACATAACAAAAATCTTAAAAGAATATCATCTCAACTCAGTCAATACATTGTAGATATATAAATTCAAAGAAAACAATTAATTATCATCACAATACAAACATGAAAAAGTACCTCCCAACACAACCTCACCCCTTCCCATCCCCCTTCCCTCCCTTCACCCATCCCATTTCCAAATATTACTAATAAATAGTGCTTCCCTTTATGATTACAAATGTAATGAGTTCACTACAAAACTGCGTGCTCTGACTGATAATTGGTGTATATAAGGTTCCCAGGGCATCCAAAATTTACTGTTTTTTATAAGATGGGGAGGTCGCCCTAGCTTCCATAATCATACGAGCATGAAATGCTGCCCTCCAATGCCGAAATGAGGGTGGACTTCCTTCCAACCAATGCTGTAAAATATGTTTTTGACCTATAATAAAGGATTTACGAAATAATTCCCTAACCCCTTTCTTAAAAATCCTGCCCCAGTGAAGAAATAATACCATCTGGGGAGGAAGGAACCACAATTCTAGAAATAATTGATCCAAGAAAAGCACAAACAGCATTCTAAAATTTCTGAATTTTGGGACACAACCAAAAAGCATGACCCAATGTATTATTCATTTTTTTTTTAACATTTTAGGTATATTCTTGTATCACCACAACCAAAATGTAAAGCCTGAACTTATATAGGTGGTTTCAAGGTTTATAAAAAATTTGATTAATCACTAAACTAAAACTTAGCTTTATATACTGGGTCATCAACCGTAGGAAGCTCGACACGATTAACAATAATTAATAAAAATATATCAAAAGTTCCAAAGGGAATTAATTTTTAAAATATTTTGCAAATACAACACAATATGTAAAAAAGAGGGGATTTTCAAGTTTAAAATAATTCAACAAAACCAAAACATAGACACAAAACAGAAGGACAAAGAATAAAAGGAATAGGGATAAGAACATAAGAAATTGCCTCTGCTGGGTCAGACCAGAGGTCCATCGCGCCCAGTAGTCCGCACCCGCGGCGGCCCATCTGGCCCATAACCTGTACGGTGATCTTTTCCTAAGCCCTTTAATCCCTCCTATCTTCTGTCTATACTCTTTCTATAACATATCTCTGCCCCTATCTGTATCCCTCAATCCCCCTATCCTTCAGGAATTTATCCAATCCTTCTTTGAACCCCCGTAGTGTACTCTGTCCTATCATAACCTCCGGAAGCGCATTCCAGGGGTCCACCACCCTCTGGGTGAAAAAGAACTTCCTAGCATTGGTTCTAAAATTGTCCCCTTTCAGTTTCTCCGAGTGCCCCCTTGTACTTGTGGTACCCAATAGTCTGAAGAATCTGTCCCTTTCGACCTTCTCTATGCCTTTCATGATCTTGAAAGTCTCTATCATGTCCCCTCTGAGTCTCCGCTTTTCCAGGGAGAAGAGCCCCAGTCTTTCTAACCTGTCTGCGTATGGAAGGTTTTCCATACCTTTTATCATTTTTGTCGCTCTTCTCTGGACCCTTTCAAGTATCGCCATGTCCTTCTTGAGGTACGGCGACCAATACTGGACACAGTACCCCAGATGCGGGCGCACCATTGCACAATACAGCGGCATGATGACTTCCTTTGTCCTGGTTGTAATGCCCTTCCTAATAATACCCAACATTCTATTTGCTTTCTTTGAGGCTGTGGCACATTGTGCCGTTGACTTCATTGTTGTATCCACCAACACACCCAAGTCTTTTTCAGAAAAGAGATCAATGAAGGGAAGAACAAAAGGGAGGGGAAAAATATCATTCAAAGCTGCCTTTACAGAATCCAGGGAAGAGGACACTATCAGTGTTCAAAAGCCTATCGAATGGCGCTTAGCAATACCTAATGCTTAAGAGGGAGTTTCTAAGGGCAGAGCGTGACTCAAGCGTCGCTAAGCACGATTGTTCAAAAACTCAGGCACCCGAAATGTAGGCCTTTTAAACCCTGGCCCACATTTCAGGAACCTATGTTTTTATGTAGGCACCGCTAGCCGCGATCCCGTAAACATGTGATTGACACGTGACCGGCATTATTTTTCTAGGCATCGATCGATTTAGGCGTCATTTATAGAATCATCCCTTAAGGGCCAGATTCTATGAACAGAGCAGCATGGGTTAGTTGCCGCTTGGTGTACGCTAGGGGTCCTTTATAGAATCCTGCCTAGCAGCGCGTAGGTATATTGGGCCAGGTAGGTGCCAGTATATTAGGCTAGGTTTTATTTGGCCTAATTTACCAGTGCCTAAGTCAAACACACTAATTCTACGCTCTTAATCACGCCTACATTTCAGGTAGGCACCAGAAGATGCCTTGACTTAGGCATCACTAGGCATCCCAAAAGCTTGGTGCTAACTCTTAATTGGTGATTTAATTTTTTTTTTTGGGGGGGGGGGCTGAAAACTGGCATGATCAGTTAGACCAATTTAAAAAAAACGTTGCATGCAGATTCCATTAAGTTGGAGTAAGGTGGAGGACACAGCAGCTCTGGGGGATCCTTGAAAAAGCAAATATGTCACAGGCCATATCGAGGTGGAAGAGGATCTCTTTTTCCTTAAAGGATCCACGGCAACAAGAGGGCATCCGTTGAAAATCAGGGGTGGGAAATTTCATGGCGACACCAGAAAATATTTCTTCACCGAAAGGGTGGTTGATCGCTGGAATAATCTTCCACAACAGGTAATTGAGGCAAGCAGCGTGCCAGATTTTAAGAAAAGATGGGATTGGCATGTGGGATCTCTTCATGGAGGTAGTTAAGGGGTGGGCCATTAGTGTGGGCAGACTAGATGGGCCGTGGCCCTTTTCTGCCGTCATGTTCTATGTTTCTAATTAATCCCAGGAGCATGAGAAATACGATGAATTTAAGTTAAGTATGAAATTCATCATAAGATTTAACTAATATCTTTACAAAACTTCTAAGAAAAAGCATATGAGCATAAAATTTTTTTTAAAAAATTGACAAAAAGAAAATAAACAGGAGTGACATGAAGAGAATGTAGGCCAATGAGGATATCAATACCCCGATATTCCCACCAGATATACATTTTTATCAAAGGTGGAGGAGGTGTACTTGAGGCCACATTCATTAATTTAATATTAATTTAATATATTAGTTATAACATGAGTGGTGATTATAATATATAGAGTGCACAGATATCAATGGTAAATGGTTTTGGCATTGGGGAATATAGTGGTGATCTACGTTTGACCCCTTTTGCAAATTTTTCATGAAAAATTGTGCCATCACGAGTAACAGTGAAAAGATTCCATAGTTAGGCCACCTAATTGCGCCTAATGTAAGCATCCTATACAGAATCAGGCCCTAACTGAGTATATTCATGTCACTAAATGTGGCTAGTTAACCAGGACAAGTGATTTAAACAGTCAGGAACTTCTCCTGGCTGTTAAAAAAAATCATTTTGAATATCGATCCCAGAGATGTCAAGTTATCCAGTTCCAGGCTGAAGGCTTTGGGACAGCCCTAGATTTCTGGCCACTTATATCCCGGTGCATTATGGGACTTGCAGCACTGCTTTCAATAGGCGGGAAGGGAAGGCGGGGGTGGGAAGGGAAGGGACTAAGGGAGCCGGCCAGATCGCGGGAAGGGAAAGTGTGTGTGTGGGGGGGGGGTTTAGGGGAAACACTGCTGCTGCACAGAGAAGTAGTGTGGGGGGAGGGAAATGGAGGGGGAGGGAATGCTGCTGTGGCTGCTGCACAGGGAAGGGGGAGAGAAATGCTACTGCATAGGAGGCAGGGAGAGAGACAGACAGACAGATAGATAGAAAGGGAGACAGAAAGAAAAGAAGAAAGACACAGGGGCAGGGAGAGACACAGAAAGACAGACAGATAAAGGGGGCCAGGGAGAGAGACAGACAGAAAGAAAGACAGCGGGAGGGAGAGAGAGACAGAAATAAAGAAAGACAGAGAGACATATATTCTAGCACCCGTTAATGTTACGGGCTAAAATACTATTGTTTTATACTTGGCTCACTTCTGATATTGTGTTAGAGGAGAGTGTGGCACGGTGGTTAGGGCTAAAGCCTCAGCACTCTGAGGTTGTGGGATCAAACCCTGTGCTGCTCCATGTGACCCTGGGCAAGTCACTGAATCCTCCACTGCCACTGTACATGAGAAAGAATGTGAGCCCGGAGGGATAGATAGGGAAAATGCTTGAAGTATCTGTATGTAAACTGCTTTGAATGTGATTACAAAAAGGTGGTATACAAGCCTCAATCCCCTTTCCCTGATGTCATAATGCCTCATTCCACCAATAAAAGTCAACCTCATCAGTGATGTCACAATGGCTTCATTGATTTATACTTGGCTCACTTCTGACATTGTGTTGGAGGAGAGTGTGGCACAGTGGTTAGAGCAACAGCCTCAGCACCCAGAGGCTTTGGGTTCAAACCCTGTGTTGCTCCTTGTGACCCTGGGCAAGTCACTTAATCCTCCATAGCCCCAAGTACATTAGATAGATTGTGAGCCCACTGGGAAAGATAAGGAAAATGCTTTGAGTGTGGTTGTAAAACTGCAAAAAGGTGGTATATAAGTCACAATCCCTTTCCCTTATAAGCATAACATACAGAATATATATACTGTGACACAGTGGCATACCAAGGGTATGTGGCACCCGGGGCCCATCATTTTTTGACACCCCCCATGTAAAAAAATATTTTTTGTAATAACCATGAAAAATAAATGGTCATAATAGAAACAGGCACTGAAAATTTTCTTTTATTGAACCTCATATATGTAACCATTATTCCAAACATAACATAACATAAATTATGTCTGAATTGTCATGACATCAGAAGTACATATGGAGTAGTTGCAGGTGATGCTTGGGACAGTTCTGATTGTGTTAGTTCGGTTTTATGTGTTTTTTTGAATAGAAGGGTTTTTATTTCTTTTTTGAAGGTTTTGTAGTTTGTGGTCGAGGTCAATAGGTTGTAGAGTTGGGGGTCGAGTGTTAGGAGGTTGTCGAACAGTTTTTTTTCTTTTGACGATTTTGGTTGGGTGTGTGAATGGTGTGTGAGTTCTCCTATGTCTGGTTGAAGTGGATTTAATTATTTAGCTGAATAAATTAGTAACCCCCCCCCCCATTCCACACACATTAATTCTCTTCCATTTTTGTTCCCATTATAAAAAAAACACTGATAAGTTCCCAGAAAAAAAATACATTAAAATAAAAAGTGAAAACAAAGGCCCCTACAGATGAGAACATAACATAAGAATAGCCTAACTTGGTCAGACCAATGGTCCATCATGCCCAGTAGCCCATTCTCATGGTAACCAATCCAGGTCACTAGTACATGGTCAAAACCCAAAGAGTAGCAACATTCCATGCCACCGATCCAGGGCAAGAAGACACTTCCCCCATGTCTTAATAACAGACTATGGACTTTTCCTCCAGGAATTTGTCCAAACCTTTCTTCAAATCAGCAATGCTATCTGCTTTTACCATAATTTCTGGCCACTTCATTTTTAAGCTTAGATCTTTCCTTCCAAACAGAGACCTTGCTAGATGTCAAATACAGAAAGAACAAGGTAACTTCACAAGGACTTAGCTGTGCAGGAAATGTGAATCTCCTCTTACACCCACCATCTAGTGCAAAAATGTGCAAAGGTCTGGTATTTTCTTTCGATCACTACATAGCCTAATGCCACACAAGCAGCGCTGTTACAAACATATTCTGAAGGTCAATGCTAAGGTTAACAAAGTTTCCTTCCTTGGACCACAAGGAGATACTGACAAACCACTGGAAGAGATCCCAAAACAACTACCCAGGCACAACACCCAAAGACCCACTCAGTGTGTGAACCAGTTGAGTGGAGTGGACTAACTGGGGGGTGGAAATGGGCTCAGCAGAATTTCCCAGACCACCTCTTCCTCTCAACACATTGACACGCTGCCACCACTATCACCATTAGGAACACCTCACCGGGTAGACCAGCAATGCTTATAAACTTTATAAAACACATTATTATATTTTCTTATAAAGCACATATTTTAACTGAACTCTCTGACATCCTCAGCCTTGCCATTCACAAAAATAGAAGGAAGAAAAGTTCCCGTTTCCTGCTGTCTCATGTCCCCGGCCTATACAATATTTTTCTTCTAAAGACCCTTCAAAAGTCTGACCAATTCCTCGTTTCACTTGCATTATAAAGTACTGAGGATGCCATCTCTCCCCAATCCCAGGTCCTAAAGTCTAAGACAGTAGCGCAAACTAGTGCTGCCTGAATCAAGAAAAAAAAATAAAATTTCGATTCGATTCAGCCTATTGAATTGGTTTTTCGATTCAACTTTCCTGCCCAATTGGTGTTGGTTTTTTGGTTTTTTTTTCCAAACATCCTGGTGGGTTTATTTTATAGCTTTTTCACCCCCCTTTGACTTCTCCTAACCACACTGGCGCTGTGGTGTAAGTAAAATAAAGAAACAAAAAGGACTTTTCCTCTCTCTGTTAAATCCTAGCTCACGTTTGTGGTCTAACACCAGCTCTGGCAGGATACACATTTCAAATCTGACATATTGTTATCACGAAACAGAAAATAAAATTAGTTTTTCTACCTTTTGTTGTCTGGTTATTTTTCAAATCTTGTTGGTCCAAGGCTCTGGTTGTCCCGCCCCTCCTTCTTCCTTCTTTCTGACGTCAGAGGAGGGGCGGGACCGCGGCGGAGGAAGCAGCGCCGGGATCGCTGGCATCGCGATCCCACTGCAGGCTGCTTCGTAGGTGGTGCGGGGAGCCCAGGGGGGCGAGCGGTCCTTCGGCGGGAGGGGACTGAATGCCAAGGCCGGGAGCACCCCCTTAGGGCTTGCACCCGGGGCGGACCTCCCCCCCGCCCCCCCCCTTGGTACGCTACTGCTGTGACAAGCAGTTAGGATCACTTGCCATAAAGGAGGAAAACAGAAAAATATTCCTTCCTTAAGATCAGGCTAGACCAGTGTATTGCAAACGGTGGGCCACAGCGAGATTCTAGGTGCGCTGTGAGACACTGGTGAGGAAAAGAGGCGCTGGTGCCAGCTGACTGCTTCCAGGATGTGCCTCTCACAGTGAGAGGCACGTCCTGTAGGCAGTCAGCCAGCACTGGGACCGCTTCTCCTCGCCAGCACCCCCCCACCGGTATAGTAATAACAGGCTCAGGGCCCCATCTGGAGAACATGCGCAGCCATCAACGTGATGATATCACACTAGGCCAGGGGTAGGCAATTCCAGTCCTCGAGAGCTGGAGCCAGGTCAGGTTTTCAGGATATCCACAATAAATATGCATGAGATAGATTTGCATCTCAAGGAGGCAGTGCATACACATCCATCTCGTACATATTCATTGTGGATATCCTGAAAACCTGACCTGGCTCCAGCTCTCGAGGACCAGAATTGCCTACCCTTGCACTAGGCTAAACTGAAGCTAGGGTTCCTTTAAAACAGGAGTGTCAAAGTCCCTCCTCGAGGGCCGCAATCCAGTCGGGTTTTCAGGATTTCCCCAATGAATATGCATGAGATCTATTAGCATACAATGAAAGTAGTGCATGCAAATAGATTCCATGCATATTCATTGGGGAAATCCTGAAAACCTGACTGGATTGCGGCCCTCAAGGAGGGACTCTGACACCCCTGCTTTAAAAGGTTATTCCCAGGAGGCAATGGGGACTGAAGTGAGGAGGGCTGGGCTTGGGCAGTGGTCCCGAACCCTGTCCTGGAGGACCACCAGGCCAATCGGGTTTTCAAGCTAGCCCTAATGAATATGCATGAGAGAGATCAGTTTATAATGGAGGTGCCAGGCATGCAAATCTGCTCCATGCTTATTCATTAGGGCTAGCCTGAAAACCCGATTGGCCTGGTGGTCCTCCAGGACAGGGTTTGGAGACCACTGGGCTACGGGAAGCCTAGACAAGGAGGCTGATTCAGCAGGATTCCTGGTGTTCTGATTAGCAATCCAATTCTTTGAGAGACTGATTTTGAGGTGGGGTATGTGATTTGTTGGAGGTAGAAGAGGCTCACACACAGAGTGAGAAACACAGAAGAAGGGAAGAAGATTAATCTAGGACAGGGGTAGGGAACTCCGGTCCTCGAGAGCCGCATTCCAGTCAGGTTTTCAGGATTTCCTCAATGAATATGCATGAGATCTATTTGCATGCACTGCTTTCAATGCATATTCATTGGGGAAATCCTGAAAACCCGACTGGAATACGGCTCTCGTGGACCGGAGTTCCCTACCCCTGATCTAGGACCAATGTTGTATAGTAACTAAGTAAATGTAACTAATTATTATATTTATGTAAAAGTTTTGATACTATTACTTGTAAAGTACAGAATAACATTTGTTACTTGTACGGAAGTGATATGGTATGGTGGCCTGTTAGTCCACTCCTCAAGGTAATATGTAGAAAAAAAACAAAAACATAAAGGAAAAAAAATAATACCTTTTTTATTGTATTAATTGAAGTAAGAATTTTGCCAATTTTAACCTAGTTACATTTGATGCTTTCAGTTAACCCTTTCAGGACCATAAGGATCGTAGGCCAATTTTTGTGGTTTTGATATCATTTTTATGGTAAAAAGGGCTTGCAGATGCCAAAAAATTGATTTTTTTTGTGAAATATCATTATTTTTATTTAAAAAAATCACACTTCTGGCTTATGGACAGTGTGGCAAGTGAATCTTCTCGTCAATCTAGCAACGACGCTAATGAATGAATGTCGGAACCAGTTTGTTTACATAAAGGCAGTATCATATGGAATCCGTACATATCAAATTTAGAACTGTAGACTATCCCAATCAAAATTTATAGGATTTTAAAGTTATGGGACAAATATGTCCCTTGGTCCTGAAAGGGTTAAAAGTAAAAAGCAAACATGGAGTGGAAGGAAGATGTAAATGACTATTCCTCAGTAAACCAAATGAAACAGCAAAGCTGGGAATCTCGTCATGGAAACAGTGGATCATTTCATCTTCAATTTTGATGTTCAGCAAATTTAGCCTAGGGGGACACTCGATGAAGTTATAGGGAAATACTTTTAAAACCAATAGGAGGAAATATTTTTTCACTCAGAGAATAGTTAAGCTCTGGAACGCAGTTGTGGTAAGAGCGAATAGCATAGCTGGTTTTAAGAAAGGTTTGGACAAGTTCCTGGAGGAAAAGTCCATAGTCTGTTATTAAGAAAGACACAGGGGAAGCCATTGCTTGCCCTGGATCGGTAGCATGGAACGTTGCTACTTTTTGGGTTTTTGTCAGATACTAGTGACCTGGATTAGCCACCGTGAAGTCGGGCTACTGGGCTAGATGGACCGTTGTCTGACCCAGTAGTCTTTTCTTATGCTCTCCTGTCACTGCAAAAACGTCCTCCTACATTTATTTCTGGAAATGGATTGCAATGGAAGTTTGCTATGAAAGAGGTTCATTTTTTTTCACTGGACACAGGTTAATAACTTTGATTACAGACTTTTATCTACAGAATGAACCTGTGTTTCCCTTGCTGGTGCAAAGTAACAGAGTGATAAATGCTTCTCAAAAGAAAGCTGCATGTGAAGATAATCGAGGAGACCAACAATTACAACCATAGCAATGGATGTTGGAACAGCTTTAAAACCCAAAGCTCCTTGCAGGTTAGAAAAGGGATGGGAAGGCCTAGAGCAGACAGAGTAAACAGTGAGCAGAAGTACAGACAGACTCCCTGGAGACCTCATGAGTCTCTCCAAATGGGTATATAACAAACAGCTTCCTCCACCCGGCCGCTGTTTTTATTTTATTTTTTTTCCTGTTAGCTGTCATTGCAGTAATTCCCCCTAGAACTGTCTAGTATTGATTTTGTTTCCTTCCTCCACTGCCAAACTACGTAATCTTGTCTTCTCCCTCTCCCCCTCCATTTGTGAACCCTGCCTTGCCTATCTTCTCTTCCAAAACAGTGGCACAGTGAACAGTGGTTAAAGCTGCTGCTCCTTGTGACCCTGGGGAAGTCACTTAATCCCCCCATTGCCCCAGGTACATTAGATAGATTGTGAGCCCACTGGGACAGACAAAGAAAAATGCTTGAGTACCTGAATAAATTCATGTAAACCATTCTGAGCTCCCCTGGGAGAACAGTATAGAGAATAAATACATAGTGTGAAAAGTTTCAGCCTCTGATAGCCAGAGCTGATATTGTGACATCACAATGCCTCATTCCACCAATGCCTGAGAGCCAACCTCATCAGTGATGTCACAATGGCTTGATTGTCCTAGACTTGGCTCACTTTTGCTTCATTTTGATTTCTAGAGTGGCGCAGTGGTTAAAGCTACAGCCTCAGCACCCTGAGGTTGTGGGTTCAAACCCCCGCTGCTCCTTGTGACCCTGGGCAAGTCACTTAATCCTCCCATTGTCCCAGGTACATTAGATAGATTGTGAGCCCACCAGGACAGATGGGGAAAATGCTTGAGTACCTGAATAAATTCATGTAAACCATTATGAGCCCCCCCCCCCCCCCCTGGGAGAACAGTATAGAAAACTGAATAAATAAAAGTTCAATATGCACACTTCAGGACAAATGACCCGGGTGGCTTTTACCTTTTCCAGTGGGGTCAACCATTTCCTGTTTGCCACCCGGTGTTAACAAGTCCCAGTCTTGAGAATATTCTTTATTTATATACCACTTACTCAAGCATTTTTCCCTGCCTGTCCTGCTGAGCTCACACTCTATCTAATGTACCTGGGGCAATGGGGGGATTAAGTGACTTATCCAGGTCACAGGGAGTAGCATGGGATTTGAACCTATAACCTCAGGGCGCTGAGGCCTGCACTTCTAACCACCGTGCCACACACTCCCCACCCCTTTAGTGGGAAAGTCAACAGAGCTACTTAAGGTGGTTTGGGGCTAACAGTGTACAAGAAAATGCTTCCTAATCCTCACTGCATACTTCATGTTCTAACGTTTTTCGGCCAAGATAAATTTCAGTTCAAAGGACAGTACTTTGCATTGTCCTTTGTCAGGGTGGCAGTTTGCATGGTTCGAGAGAAGTAAGCAGACCGTAAATAGATTCCATTTACCAGCTCACATATTTACATTTTCCCATGGCTTCGTATGTCTGCACAGAGTGACAATTGATATAGATGTAATTTGGTTAAATAGCTCCCGTGTCAGTGGGAGCCAGCAGCCACAAAATGAGAGGCGTCACAAGGTATTGTCTCTCTCCCCCCCCCATCACCTCTTTTTATTCTCTCGCCTCCCTTGACCTCTCCCTGTCCCTCTCTCCGCTTTCCCCTGATTTCTTTTGTGGTGGCATCTCTCACCTAATTACACCTAACTGACCATAGAAGCTGTGTTCTGCCTCTACTTTTCCAGTGTTGTAGAGTAACTATGTAATTTATAACATTTTATTGAAGGAAATAATTAAATATAATATAATACAAATAGATTTCATTTCAAATAGATTCACAATTATAATATTTGCACATATATTTCTATCATTCCTTCAAAATATATTTCTGTATGACTCAAATCAACCCCCCTACTACCCCCCCACCTCCCTTCCCCCCACTTCCCCCTCCCCTTCCCCCTCCTATTCACATTGTATTGAAGTAATTAATAAAACTATAATATAAAATGAAATTTATTATTCCTTCAATATACATTTCAATATGACCTACTTCATCCTACCCCTACACCCCCCAATTCCCCCCCCTTTTTTTTGAATGGAAGATGACACATATTACCAGGTATTATAAAGTTATAAATGTTTCCAAAGCTTCAATGTAAAATATTAACAATCATACTAACAGCGGAACCTGGAGCGGCCCGCTCTCACACAACCCCATGTCACCCCACCCATCCTAGTTCCCAATAACACACTCTACACCGTCGTTGGTGAAACCTGGCCGCAGCCCTGTTTATTGAAATAAACATAAAACTTCAATAAATTATAACCATGTTTAACAAACAGTCATTGTAAACAACATTGTAAACAAACACATCTTGAACCCCAGCTACTATGGCCATTAAATGGTCCCCCCGACCCCACCATACTAGCAAGGGTCTGTAATATAATAATTAAATGGCCCCCGACCCCGCAGTGCTAGCAAGGGTCCGAGGGGTGGCATGTCTCCACATGCCCCATTGTCCAGGGTCATCCGATCCACCAGGCACGGCTCCGCGCTGGCTCACCGCTCATCCCTTGATGAGCCCAGCAGCCAGTAGCTCGGGATACCGCCACCCACTCTACCCCAGCTGTCTTGGTGGACCCGACGACCGTTTGAGTCCTCCAGCTCCCCCCTCTTTATCACCCTCCCGTCATCCCCTTCGCTGCGGCCAATACCAATCCCGAGTCTTCCCCGCGGCGGGAAGACTCAATCCTTCCCCCTACTACCCTTTCTCTCCCCGCCCCCATCTCAACGGACGCTCTCGCGGGCCTCCAGCTCCGCGTTAGATGCGCCCGTCGAGACAGGCTCTCGGGCTTTCTATTCGTGCTCTAGAGGAATAGTAACTATGTAAATGCGATTAGTTACTGTAATTACAATAAGTTTTGTCACTTTTACTTGTGAAAGTACAGGAAACATTTTTACTTTTACCAAAGTAATAATTTCATCCGTTTTTACTGCTACTCGGTTACATCTGATGCTTGCAGTTAAAAGTAAGAAGTCAAAGCAGAAGCAAGACATATATGATGATTCCTTGGTAAATGAAATGAAACAGCAAAACCTGGAACAGGATTTTGCTTCTACAAACCTTGTCATGCAGCCAGTGGATCATCTCATTTTAAGTTTTGCTATTCGGTGAATATAACCTGCGAGAACTGTAGAGTTGCCTTGGTTACTCTGAAGCAGAGATGAAACGGAAGATGGTTGCAATTCTTGGTGAACGGACATACCGTATATGTCTCTACCACAACAGACTGCCAGTCATTCCATGGAAAATTTTACACTAGGGTGACCGTCCACTGGAGTGTTTAGAGAGGAAATCTGCTTGGACTTAAGATTGAAGGATCTACGCATTTGCCCCCCCCCCCCCCCCCCCCCCCCCGGTTTACAAATCCGTAGTGTAGTTTTAGTCCTAAGTCCAAAGTTACACTTTCCAGCAGGATTCCAAACTAAACTTGGCCTACCTTAGTGGAGCTCCTGTGGTGTAGAACCTCTCAGGACCTCTCTGTTCTATCCTGCTAGAGGGCTTTTAAAGTCCTTCTCTCTCGGAGCCCCCACCCTCTTGACTGGCAAACTACCAGGGGGTGGATTGTGAGCGCATTTTGCATGTAAGCGCCTATTTTGGACTTAGGCGCACTCATGTAAACCGTTCTGAGCTCTCCTGGGAGAACGGTATAGAAAATTCAATAAATAAAATAAAAAAAATAAAATTTAGACCAAGAAAATCCTGACATAGAATATGCCTAATGGCTTAAGCCCATCTAAGTGCGATTCTATAAAGTACGTCTAGCTTAAAACCATGCTTAAGCACCACACTAATCAGCGCCTAAGTTCTAATAGCCATTTATGGAATCTGGGTCTAAATGCTCTTAATATCTATACTTTTCCTTCAAAGCTGTAGTGGGCAGACTTGATGGGCCGTGGCCCTTATCTGCCGTCTATTTCTATGTTTCTATATTAAGCTAAAAAGTTGACCTGTCCCTTACGCAGAGCTCCAAAAGGTCCCTGGATTTTTTTCATGCAACAAGAAGGATGCAGTTATTCTGTTATCATAGAGCGGTGCTGTGCTATGTAAGAACATTTGTTATCAATAATTTAGATTTCTTATAAACTCCCCAATGCGTTTAAAAATTTACTGGGTCGGGAAGAGCAGCAGCACTGCCTCACCTTGACAGTTTTCATACAATTCGATGCTGCGTTTTGTCGCATCAGAGCGAACGCAGATATCGGACAGGGGGGGCCAGCACATATTATGAGAAATAAATCACAGCATGACCTTACATCTGATAGAATGTGATCTTTGTTCTTTTGTTATGTATTCTGCATGTACCACACATTAATTTTTCATGCACCCATTTCAAAATAAAGTCATAATGTGGGCCATAAATCAGAAAACAGAGGTAATAAACCACTTTGCTTTATATTAGCAGTAGAAGTATGATACCAAAGCATTTTCACCATTAGCAGGGGCTCTTTAATCATGTTGCATGCAATACCTTCCATTTCAAGTCTTGAGCAGAAAACTAGGCTTGTATTATTAAAGCTGTAAGAGCCTGGTCAGTATTCATTATACTAATTGAATTTTCACACACACACACACTCTCTCTCTGTCTCTCACTTGAGAGCTTGACAGTTGTATTACTTTTCCAATCCTCGGCCTCTAATTGAAAATTACAGAGTACAATTTTGTTGATGATGGATCTTATTCGACATGCTAAAGTGGTTGGAGAGTGAGCTACCAATGTGATCGGCAAGGAGTTCTTTGAGTTGTCTTTCATAAAGCACCTTGCATTCAGGGTTGGTACAAGGGTATTAGGATTTCCAGCCGCACCTCTATCTTTGTGATCTCCCCCCACCAAGGCTACCCTCTGAGATTTTGATAATTAAACGTACAATAACTATTATGATCACCAGGCCATCCAGAATGATCTTGTAAGAACATCGTGTGAAGGTTATTGAGGTAAGCTTACCAGATAGTCAAGAAAAAAAATCAATTCATTTATATTCCCTTTCAAACAACATAGTTTTTATGCATTTTCTAAATTGCATCACATCTGAAGACTGCGTAATTTCAATTAGTAGCAAATTCCACAGTACTGCTCCTTGTATCGCCGGCCTCTTCTCCCTTGAAAAGAGGACACTGAGAGGGGACATGATCGAAACATTCAAAATACTGAAGGGAATAGACTTAGCAGATAAAGACAGATTGTTCACCCTCTCCAAGGTAGAGAAAACGAGAGGGCACGCTCTAAAGTTGAAAGGGGATTGATTCCGTACAAACGTAAGGAAGTTCTTCTTCACCCAGAGAGTGGTAGAAAACTGGAACACTCTTCCGGAGTCTGTTATAAGGGAAAACACCCTCCAGGGATTCAAGACAAAGTTGGCCAAGTTCCCGCTAAACTGGAACGTACGCAGATGAGGCTGGACTCATTTAGAGCACTGGTCTTTGACCTGGTGGCCATCGCATGTGCAGACTGCTGGGTACGATGGACCACTGGTCTGACCCAGCAGCGGCAAATCTTATATTCTTATGCTCATAGATTGATGACTTCTAGTTGATCTTACCACATTCAATGACAGAATTTCAAGTTTCATCTGATTCTTAGAGTGCAAAGTTCTCTCTGGCTGATAAAAACGAAACGGCAAATTCAAGACGACAAGACTTTTATCATTCAGTGTTTTGATAGATTGTCTATTTTTATTGCTGACCCATGCCTCTTCATTCCCTGATGCAGCTATTTGGTGAAACGTGGCCATCATCAAATGGGCTAGGAGTTCCTGCTGCATACACATTAAAAGCTAAGCTCTTTTTGAATGACTTGTTTGATTTAGCACATTTAAATCAGAGCTTTTTATGCCTATGAATTAAATTGCCTTCTTGAGTTAGAGGAGGGTTTTTCCTCCCTGACGGGGTTCTGAGGCTTTTCCTCCGTTTAAAAAGAACATAGAAGTTTTGCTTGTTTTCACTGCCATATCACAGCTTTTTTTTTGGGGGGGGGGGGGGGGAGGGACTTGTATATGTGATATATTAGCTGTGGGTTTTTGTGTATTGAACCCCATTATTTACCCTTCTCCATTGAGAATATTGGCCATTTAAACCAACTCTCTGTTTTCTGTCTTTCAACTAGTTCTTAATCCATAATAGGAATTTACCTCCTATCCTATGATTTTCTAATTTCCTCAGAAGTCTTTTACAATATCAACTGACTCTCCTTTGTCCACATGTTCATTCACCCCTTCAAAGAAATGCACTAGATTGGTAAGGCAAGATTTCCCTTGACTTAATCCATGTTGGCTTTCTCTCATTAATCCATGCTTATGTATATGTTCTGAACACGGCAAGAGAGATGGTCTTAAAACAAAAATTAAATCCATTTATTCTTTAATAAAGTAACGTTCCAACAAGGATCAAGGTTCGGCTTGAAAGGTGCCTTCACCAGGGGACACTCTTGAGTGTAGCAAAATAACAGACGCCAACAGGCTTACTCTGTCAAGCATGACTGAAGCTGTTCGGAAGAGGGCCATCAAATTGGCAGGCATCAAATTGGGTTTTTTTTGTTTTATTTCTGTATATTACCTTGGAAAGTGGACCAACATGGCCACCACACCATTTCACTTCCAGAGAGAATAAAAGAATGGAAATGGGTGAGTGGGAGACAGGACTTGAAAGCAGGCTCGAAAAAGTGGGCTTTTAGCTTGAATCTTCCACTTCTGTCCTTCCAATATACCTGGAAAAAATAACTCACCGTGCTGTGTTTCTTCGGCATGTGCTTTTGTTATCCTGATTTCTATTTGTCGTTTTTTAGCTTTATCTAGTTTATTTAATCTTTGATATGCTGTTTATCAAATATATGAGGGCTGTTCAAAAAGTATCATACCTTTATTCGAAAAAAAATACTCATATTCAGATACAACAATCTTATACTAATCTCCTCCAAAGCAGTACCCTTGGGCTGCCTCACACTCCTTCCAACGGTTCTGCAACTGTCGGAATCAGCGCTGGAACGCCTCTTTTGAGATTGCTCACAACTGGTCCTTCACATTCTACATGATGTCTTCTCTTGACTGAAATCTGATCCCTTTCAGGGTCATACCCATAAACCCAGGACTCATCGCCAGTGATCACTGTGCTGAGGAAGTTGGGATCACTGTTCACAGTCTCCAGCAAGTCCTGTGCGATCTCCAAATGGAGTTGCTTCTACTCGATTGTTAGCAGCTTTGGCACAAATTTCCCTGAAATTCTCCTGAAGCCCAAATCCTCAGTCAGAATGGAATGAATGGATCCAACGCTGATACTCGCCTCATCTGCATGTTCTCTGATCGTGATTCGACACTCCTGCATCACCAGGGTCCTCACTTGGTCAATGACGATCTCATTTCTGGATGTTGAGGGCCTACCAGAACGTGCTTCACTCTCCACTGACCATCCCGGTAGCTTTCCTCTGAACTAACTCCATCCTGTTTATATCTTTTTGAAGGTGCGGTCTCCAGAATTCTACACAATATTTTAAATGAGGTCTCACTAGAGTCATATACAGGGGCATCAATATCTCCTTTTTCTTATTGGCCATACCTCTCCCTATGCACCCTAGCATTCTTCTCGCTTTCACTGTGGCCTAACGGAGTTTAGCGGTATATAAGAAAATAAAATAAATTACATTACATTTTCAATCTGTTTGACCACCTTAAGATCATCACATTCTATCACACCCAAGTCCTGCTCCTCTTTCGTGCACAAAAGCTTTTCATCCCCTAAACTGTGCAGTTCCCTTGGATTTTTGCAGCCCAAATGCTGAATTTTTAAAGATGGCAATTCTTTTCTTGGGAAAGAAGAGCTTTCTTAGAAACAATAACATCTTCTATCTCATTTTACAAATCTGATTTCTCTTTTACCACCTGTTGTTGCAGCCTTTGCTTGTTTCTTCTTCCTGATGATTTTCCGCTTGTATATGTAGAGACATTCTGCTCCCTTAAAGTTTGCAGAGACCTCTAGTGGCTCTAGTGGGGGAATGGACTGACTTTTGCATACTTCCTAGCTTCTGGAACAAGGGGCTGTCTCTCCTAAACTCTGATTGACAGTGGTAGGAGGAGACATCACTTAACATAAGAACATAAGCAATGCCTCTGCTGGGTCAGACCTGAGGTCCATCGTGCCCAGCAGTCTGCTCACGCGACGGCCCTGTGCAGTAATCCTCTATCTATACCCCTCTATCCCCTTTTCCAGCAGGAAATTGTCCAATTCTTTCTTGAACCCCAGTACCGTACTCTGCCCTATTATGCTCTCTGGAAGCGCATTCCAGGTGTCCACCACACGTTGAGTAAAGAAGAACTTCCTAGCATTTGTTTTGAATATGTCCCCTTTCAACTTTTCTGAATGCCCTCTTGTTCTTTTATTATTCGAAAGTTTGAAGAATCTGTCCCTCTCTACTACTCTCTCTATGCCCTTCATGATCTTGTAAGTCTCTATCATATCCCCTCTAAGTCTCCTCTTCTCCAGGGAAAAGAGACCCAGTTTCTCCAGTCTCTCAGAGTATGAAAGGTTTTCCATCCCCTTTATCAGACGTGTCGCTCTCCTCTGAACCCTCTCGAGTAACGCCATGTCCTTCTTAAGGTACGGCAACCAATATTGGACGCAGTACTCCAGATGCGGATGCACCATCGCCCAATACAATGGCAGGATAACTTCTTTCGTTCTGGTTGTAATACCCTTCTTGATTATGCCTAGCATTCTGTTTGCCTTCTTAGCGGCCGCTGCGCACTGTGCCGTCGGCTTCATTGTCATGTCCACCATTACCCCCAAGTCCCTTTCTTGGGTACTCTCATTTAATAACATCCCAACCATCATATAGTTGTACCTCGGGTTTCTGTTTCCCACATGTAATACTTTACATTTCTCAACATTGAACTTCATCTGCCATCTCGTCGCCCATTCCCCTAGTTTGTTCAAGTCCTTTTGCAATTCTTCGCAGTCCTCTTTAGTCCAAGCTCCACTAAATAGTTTGGTGTTGTCTGCAAATTTTATTATCTCACACTTCGTCCCTGTTTCTAGATCATTTATGAATATATTAAATAGCAGTGTCCCGAGCCCCGAGCCCTGCGGGACCCCAATTGTGACCCTCCTCCAGTCTGAATAGTGGCCCTGCACTCCTACCCTCTGTTTCCTACCCGCCAACCAGTTTCTGATCCATCTATGTACGTCTCCTTCCATCCATGGTTCTTCAGTTTCTGGAGTAGGCGTTCATGGGCCACTTTGTCAAAGGCTTTTTGGAAATCTAGATATATGATGTCTATGTCCATCCGTTTGTTAATTCCTTCGAAGAAGTGCAATAAGTTTGTTAGGCACGATCTCCCCTTGCAGAAACCATGTTGGCTGGTTATCAGAAGTTCGTTTTTTTCAAAATGTTCATCGATGTTTTCTTTTATCCGTACTTCCGTCATTTTCCCCGGAACCGAGGTTAGTCTCACCGGTCTGTAGTTTCCCGAGTCACCTCTTGATCCCTTTTTAAAGATGGGCGTAACGTTGGCTATCTTCCAGTCCTCCGGGATCACGCCTGTTTTCAGGGATAGATTGCAAATTTGCTGCAGTAGTTCCACTATCTCCTCCTTTAATTCCTTTAGAACCCTTGGATGGATTCCGTCCGGACCCGGGGATTTGTCAGTTTTAGTTTTTCTATCTGCCTGCGTACATCTTCAAGGCTCACTTCCATGGATGTTAATTTTTCTGCTTGATTTCCATTGAAGAATTGATCAGATTCCGGTATGTTGGATGTGTCTTCGTTTGTGAATACAGACGAAAAGAACATGTTAAGTCTTTCTACCACTTCTTTCTCCTCCTTCACCACTCCCTTCCTGTCTCCGTCGTCCAGCGGTCCCACCTCCTCCCTAGCCAGTTGCTTCCCTTTAACATATCTAAAGAACGGTTTGAAATTTCGTGCTTCCCTGGCTAGCCTCTCTTCATACTCTCTTTTGGCTTTTCGAACCACTCGGTGACCTTCTTTTTGATACTTCCTGTGCTCTTTCCAGTTCCTCTCAGTTTTGTCCTTTTTCCATTTCCTGAATGAGTTTTTCTTATTGCCTATCGCTTCCTTCACTATTTTAGTTATCCACGCCGGGTCTTTTGTTTGACTCTTTTTGCACTCCTTTCTGAATCTGGGGATATACAGATTTTGCGCCTCGCTCACCGTGTTCTTGAGAGAAGACCAGGCATGTTCTACCGTTTGCCATTTTTTGGAAGTTTTCCTAAGTTTCTTCCTTACCATTTCTCTCATTGCTTCGTAGTTTCCTTTCCTGAAGTTGAAAGTTGTCGCTATGGTTCTCTTTCCTTTCGGTATTCCTACCTCAACCTTGAACTTGATCATGTTATGATCACTGTTTCCCAACGGTCCCACTACCTCTACTTCCTTTGCAGGTCCCCTTAACCCATATAGGATTAGATCCAGAGTGGCATTTTCTCTCGTTGGTTCTCTAACAAGCTGCTCCATGAAACAATCTTGTATAGCCAGGAATTCTGTCTCCCTAGCGCATTTTGAGCTTCCAAGACTCCAGTCTATCTCGGGGTAGTTGAAGTCTCCCATAATAACCGTGTTACCGCTTTTGCATTCTCGCTTCATCTCGGCTCAGTTTCAATTCCTTCGTTTATGGCTCCTGCATCCCTGACCACTGTACCATTACTGTAAAAGGAAATGGGTCACTGGCTAGCCCAGCCAATGTATCTGGAGAGTGAAGGAGGGGAGAGAAGTACCAGAGCCACTGAAGCATCCAAACTTGCACTGGTGGAAAATGAAATGGGGAGCCAGCCCACCACATCCTTCCACAAGGAGAAAGAAAGAGCGAGTGAGGTGCTGAAAGATCGAACCCCGAGGAACGGGAAGTCCTTGAAGATCTGCAAGGATAAAGAAATCCACTAACAGAGTCCCATTTGGGAAAGTACACACCAGATAAGGACATTGAGGACAATTCTGTAGCAGGGGGGTTATATTTACATATGCGTAATGTGCATAAATGTACAGAATACAGACACTGGAACCAGCAGGTGCATACATTAAGTGATATTCTTAAATGGTACACCTTCCTTGCACAGTGAGGGAGAGCAAATGGTTGGCACATGGGCAGGGTTACCATTTACGCGTGCTACTTACAGAATATTGTAATTTATGTAGGCAACCTCTGCATTTAGATACTTGCATCATGTCAGCTTGGGGCTGGTATAACTGCAGGCCCCTAAATGTTAGCCTTGTCAATACCAAGTTCCGCTAGTTTTCTATAATGGAACCTGAGTGCCCAGGTTCTGTTATAGAAAAGGCTCCCAACATGCATTATTGAGGTGCTTAAATGGAGGTGTCCAGTTGTAGAAATGCCCTCAAAGTGACTAGTAAATTTTTTTTTAAAAAAAAACCTGGATAAAATACTTGTTTACTCAACAGAGAATGTGGTAAAAGCAGTTAGCTTAGCAGGGTTAAAAAAAAAAAAAAAGGTTTGGCTAATTTCCTAAAAGAAAAAGTCCATGAGTCATTATTAAGATGGACCTGAGAAAATCCACATCTTATTTCTAGGATAAACAGCATAAAATCTGTTTTACTCTTTTGGGATCTTGCCAGGTACTTGTGACCTGGATTGGCCACTATTGGAAACAGGATACTGCCAGTATGGCAATGCTTGTGTTCTTATATTCTTAAAGGCTCAGAGATCCCTGAAAAAAAAACTTATGGGTGACTGGCAGAGAAGCTTCCCTCTAGGGGAGAGGCCTCCAGAGAAAGTAAAATTGCAAAAGGACTTTTATCAGAAACTTAAATCAAGAGTGTCCATAAGGAAACCTATTAGAGACTGTAAGTGTTGGAAATTATACAGTCAGAGGTAGAAAAATATAGTAGCTATTTAGCATTGCCCCATGTTGGTCTAAATCTGGAAATTAAGTAAGGCCTCTGGTTCAGAACCAAAATTCTGGCCTGGACTAACTTACCGAGCCAGTGGATTTTCTGTGCCAACAGCCTCCCAGCACAAGCTGTTCCCAGCACTAATCTCCCTACAAAACATTTATATTTTCTTAAAGTAATTAGCCTGATGCTTACATAGGCAAGAAAAGTTTGCATAAATTGTTGCCTGTACCAGGACTTGATTGGAAGTAGAAAAAAAAATCCACACTCTTTGACTTTTGGGAAATCTTGCAGTAGGGAGGCTAATTCATAAAAGATGTGCTGAAAAAAAAGAGCCTGGCAGCCCATGTACTTTAAACGTTCTGGCAGAGAGCAGATGAACCGAGCAACGAAAGGATATGACAGGCCCAACAGTGAACACGCCACATGGAGAAAAAGTACTGGACTTTTGTCATTTTTATGCAACTTTTGTAACTTCTGCAAGCCTTTTGGGCACGCACAAAATTACCGCGCGCCATAGTGCGTGGTAGCCAAAAATCTACCGCCTCCTAAAAACGAGGCCGTAGTGGCTAGCACGCTCGGAAATTTAACGCGCGTTAAGGACCTAGCGTGCCTTTGAAAAGGAGCCCTTTGTGTAAAATTTCAAATGTGGTGCCATTTTTTTAAAATTTATAATTCATTTCAATTTAGTTTGCCGAGTTTGATTTCTGTTTTATTTCTTTATCTTCATCTCTTATTTTTTCTGCTTGATATTGTGGATTTATATATTTATTATTTTTGATAGTTCTACTTTTTGGGGTGTCTCCTTCCTTCCTTCACTGAACGTTTTAATATCAGTGAAGCAATTTCCTTAGGGACCCTTTAATTAAGGCGTGCTAATGATTGTCGCACACTATATCAATTAGCGTGCGCTACATTGGCTAGTGCGCCCTAGCAAAAGAACCCCTAAGTTACCTGTGTTAAAAAAAAGGTTGTATATCCTGACGGTCTTACAATCAACTTTTTTGGAGAGAAAACCTCTTAGCTCTGAAGGTTAAAAAAAAAACAAAACATAATTAGAAGAGGAGATAGCCACAACTTAGTTAATTAGATTGCTCCTGTGAATCACTTTCAGCAATTCGCCTAATTGGTGAAATTTGTTATACTTATTTAGTTTTTATTTTCACTCTAGATCAGGGATCTCAAAGTCCCTCCTTGAGGGCCGCAATCCAGTCGGGTTTTCAGGATTTCCCCAATGAATATGCTTGAGATCTATTAGCATACAATGAAAGCAGTGCATGCAAATAGATCTCATGCATATTCATTGGGGAAATCCTGAAAACCCGACTGGATTGCGGCCCTCAAGGAGGGACTTTGAGACCCCTGAGTTAAAGGAAAGGGTTTAAAAAATGATTTGGATAATTTCCTAAAAGAGAAGTCTATAGGCCAGGGGTGTCAAAGTCCCTCCTTGAAGGCCGCAATCCAGTCAGATTTTCAGGATTTCCCCAATGAATATGCATGAGATCTATTTGCAGGCACTGCTTTCATTGTATGCTAATAGATCTCATGCATATTCATTGGGAAAATCCTGAAAACCCGACTGGATTGCGGCCCTCAAGGAGGGACTTTGAGACCCCTGCTCTAGATTACCATCTTGGATCCTTAATATGGGACTTTAAAATTGATTAAGCAAATGAGCTATTTTCTAATTGTTCACTTTAGTTTCCTCTTTGTATATTGTCGATTGTCTTGATCATACTCTGTACAAGAAGTTATTCGTGATAATTTGTTCAATAAAATAAATTAATTAAAAAAAACCACAACAATCAACTTTTGATCATAAATAGCGTTTTTTAGGTGCTTTGACTTTGATAAGCACATCAAATGTATTGCTGGAAAAATTTGCACAAAATTAACCTGTTCATTTTCTTTGCGGTTTTGCACCAAATTTGTCTTGAATTATAAAATGTGTAAACAAGTTATTAAATTTACTATTTATATATATAATCTTTATTCATTTTCAAACTTACAATAAGTGTGACAACAAGTTAAAACATTTTAACATTAAATATATCACTTAATATTCAGCAATAATACAAATCATATAACCTTACCTACCTCCCTTCCCACCCTTTCATAACAAATATTTAATATCCTATATAGAAGATGATACACTAAAATCCCCACCCCTGAATATTGAACTTATACATTTTTAAGGGAAAAATGGCATCTATTCATTACAATATTTTGTTAACGGTTCCCACACATCTTGAAATTTCCTTAAATACTCCTGCTGTGTAGCTATTACTCTTTCCATTTTATATATATGACACATTGAGTTCCACCAAAAATTATAATTCAGTCTACTCCAGTTCTTCCAGTTATAAGTAATTTGTTGCATGGCAGCCCCTGTCATTATAAGCAAAAGCTTATTATTATTCGAAGATATCTGACTCTTTGCGCTCATTGACATGCCAAATAATATAGTATCATAGGTCAAAGCCATCGGGTTATCTAATAAACAATTAATTTGGTCCCAAATTGCTTTCCAAAAAGCCATAATAAATGGACAATAGAATAATAAATAATCTAAAGTCCCTGTTCGAGATGACAGTGCCAACATCTATTAGACTTAGAGCTATCTAATTTTTGTAACCGAACAGGGGTCCATTACATTACATTACATTAGAGATTTCTATTCCGCCATTACTTTGCGGTTCAAGGCGGATTACAAAAGAGATAAAAAACGGAGGGTTACAATGGAAGAACATTTGTACTTTCTGGAGAGGTAAAGAGTAGGTTATGTAGTTTCTGAGTGGCGGGAAGAGGGAGGGGGGGGGAAGGACGGTAAGTTTGAAGTTAGGGTTGTTTCAGGAATTTCTTGAAGAGTGTAGTTTTGCTCTATGCAACAGAAAAAACCAAGTTTGTCTCATAGATGCCGACACTGTACATCTCATCCTCCAAGTCCAAATTTGTGGCCATTTAAAAACTAAGGGGGTCCTTCTACTAAGGGGCGCTAACAATTAGCGCCCGCTAAATGCTAACGCCGCCATAGAATATAATGGGCACGTTATCCGTTAGCGCTTGCTAATTGTTAGCGCTTGCTAAATTGGTTAGCGCGCCTTAGTAAAAGAGGGGGTAGGTCTTACAATCAACGTTTGAGCAAAAAATAGCTATTTTATGCTTGAGATGTTCTTGACTAAACATAGAAACATAGAGTATGACGGCAGATAAGGGCCGGCGGCCCAAGTCTGCCCACTCAAGACTAGCCCTCCCTCCCTGGGGTATCTTTTTTTTTTTTTTTTTTTTTTAAACATAACTCTGTGGTACCTCTACCTGTTTGTCCCATCGATTCTTGAAGTCCATCACGCTACTGGCCTCGACCACCTGGCGTGGAAGACCATTCCATTGATCAATCACCCGCTCGGTGAAGAAGTATTTCCTGGTGTCTCCATGAAATCTTCCCCCCATGAGTTTCAGCGGATGCCCTCTTGTCGCTGTGGGACCCTTTAGAAAAAAGATTTCTTCCTCCACTTCAATTCGTCCCGTGACGTATTTGAATGTTTCTATCATGTCCCCCCTTTCTCTGCGCTTCTCGAGAGAATATAAGGCCCACAACTACCTCGACTTCAGAAAATTACTTAAAACTCACCTATTCCGAGACCAAGACCCTCAATGCTCCTTCCAATCCTCTTCCCCCCCCTTCTGATCCTCGCCCCCCCTGTTCTCCCTCCTCTTCCCACTACTTCTCTCCTTGCTGTTCGCAACTCTATGACCATTTTGATATGTAATCACTTGTAAATACTCTCTCCTTGCTGTCTGCTACTCTATGATCAATTTGTGTAACCACTCGTAATCTCTGTCAAACTACTCCATGATCAATTTGATATGTAACCACTTGTAATCTCTGTCTAAATAATGTGAACCGCCTAGAACTCTTCGGGGTATGGCGGTATACAAAAAATAAAGTTATTATTATTATTATTATAAGCGCAGCCTGGACAGACAGATAAATGTTGTTAAAAGTGAAAGTAATTTAAGAGGCAAGCGAGAAATCTTCAACTGCTTTTATTCCATCAGTAGGAAATAGGCATAGTCGCTGTTTGTGTCAATGATACAAATTTTTAAAGCAAAAAAAAAAAAAAAAAATCACAAAACATGCTAAAAGTGGAGAAAAAGCCTCAAATATCATATATACTGACAGCAGTCCAAAAGGACGTCAAGCTGCCACACTGCTTGTCATTGGCATAAAAAATCTTCACGCAATTAAATACTTTATCTCAAAACAGGCAAACGCCCACCACCGCGCATGGATGGAAAAAGGAAAAATTTAACTTAGCTGAAGTAGAATGGTCGCGCTGTCCACCAGCGTTCTAGTTGCTCAGGAAGAGCGCAAGCTTCACTGCGTGAGTTCACCAAACATTCATCGCTCGCCTCCAGGGTCCAAGCCACACTTCAGAGGAAAAAGGGGTCAAATAGGAGAAGGGAACTAGGGGCTGAAAAAAAGAGGTAGGTGGGAGAAGGGGCCTTTATCTGGGGTTGGCATTGTACAAAGGGAACATGTTAGAGGAAGGAGCTGGGAGCTGACAACGGGGATATGTGCCAGAAGGAGGCTGCAAAAGGAACATGTGAGAAACAGGGGCCGGGGCAGGAGACTGAAAGGGAAAAGTTGGGAGAAGGGTGCTGGGAGGCGCTAAAAAGGGGTTTGGAGCTGGGGCTGAAAATAGGGGACAGGTGAGGGAAGGAGGCTTTAAAGGGGGGGTTCTTGAGACCTGGTGTAGGAGGCTGTTAAAAGAAGACCGTTCGGAAATGAGGGATGGAGCTTGGGACTGCAAAAGGTGAGTTGTGAGAGAAGGGGGTCTGGGTCTGGATTTGGGGGCTGAAAAGAAAGACAGGTGTGATAAGGAGACTGGGGCTAGAACTGAGTATCTCTAATGTTCGAGTGGGTGCTCACCTGGGTAGTAGCGATCATCAAACGGTTTGGTTTGATATAACGGCTAAAGTGGAGAGCGGCCGCACGATACTTAAAGTCCTAGATTTCAAACGTACGGACTTTAATGCAATGGGAAAGTACCTGAAGAAAGAGCTGTTAGGATGGGAGGACATAAGAGAAGTGGAAAGACAGTGGTCTAAGCTGAAAGGAGCGATAAAAATGGCTACGGACCTTTATGTGAAGAAAATCAATAAAAACAAGAGAAAAAGGAAGCCGATATGGTTCTCCAACCTAGTGGCTGAGAAAATAAAGGCGAAAGAGTTGGCGTTCATGAAATATAAAAAAAACCCAAGAAGAGGAGAGCAGAAAGGACTACAGGGTGAAACTGAAAGAAGCCAAGAGAGAGATACGTTTGGCGAAGGCACAGGCGGAAGAACAAATGGCTAAAAATGTAAAACAGGGAGATAAAAATTTTTTCAGATATATTAGTGAAAGGAGGAAGATAAAAAATGGAATTGCTAGGCTAAAAGATGCTGGGAACAAATATGTGGAGAGTGATGAGGAGAAAGCAAATGTGCTAAACAAATACTTCTGTTCTGTGTTCACAGAAGAAAATCCTGGAGAAGGACCGAGATTGTCTGACAAAGTTACACGAGAAAATGGAGTAGATTCTGCGCCGTTCACGGAGGAGGGTGTTTATGAGCAACTTGAAAAACTGAAGGTGGACAAAGCGATGGGACCAGACGGGATCCATCCCAGGATACTAAGGGAGCTCAGAGAGGTTCTGGCGAGTCCTATTAAAGACTTGTTCAACAAATCTCTGGAGATGGGAGTGATTCCTGGGGATTGGAGGAGAGCGGTTGTGGTCCCTATTCATAAAAGTGGTCACAGGGATGAAGCAGGAAACTACAGGCCGGTGAGCCTCACTTCAGTTGTTGGAAAAATAATGGAAGTGTTGCTGAAAGAAAGGATAGTGTATTTCCTTGAATCTAATGGGTTACAGGATCCGAGGCAACATGGCTTTACAAAAGGTAAATCGTGCCAAACGAACCTGATTGAATTTTTTGATTGGGTAACCAGAGAGCTGGATCGAGGACATATGCTAGATGTAATTTACTTGGATTTCAGCAAAGCCTTTGATACAGTTCCTCATAGGAGGCTGTTGAACAAACTTGAAGGGCTGAAGTTAGGACCCAAAGTAGTGAACTGGGTCAGAAACTGGCTGTCGGACAGACGCCAGAGGATGGTGGTTAATGGAAGTCGCTCGAAGGAAGGAAAGGTGACTAGTGGAATCCCTCAGGGTTCGGTGCTGGGGCCAATCCTGTTCAATATGTATGTAAGTGACATTGCTGAAGGGTTAGAAGGAAAAGTGTGCCTTTTTGCAGATGATACCAAGATTTGTAACAGAGTAGACACCGAAGAGGGAGTGGAGAATATGAAAAAGGATCTGCAAAAGTTAGAGGAATGGTCTAATGCCTGGCAACTAAAATTCAATGCAAAGAAATGCAGAGTAATGCATTTGGGGATTAATAATAGGAAGGAACCGTATATGCTGGGAGGAGAGAAGCTGATATGCACGGATGGGGAGAGGGACCTTGGGGTGATAGTGTCCGAAGATCTAAAGGCGAAAAAACAGTGGGACAAGGCAGTGGCTGCTGCCAGAAGGATTCTGGGCTGTATAAAGAGAGGCGTAGTCAGTAGAAGGAAGAAGGTGTTGATGCCCCTGTACAGGTCATTGGTGAGGCCCCACTTGGAGTATTGTGTTCAGTTTTGGAGACCGTATCTGGCGAAAGACGTAAGAAGACTTGAGGCGGTCCAGAGGAGGGCGACGAAAATGATAGGAGGCTTGCGCCAGAAGACATATGAGGAGAGACTGGAAGCCCTGAATATATATACCCTAGCGGAAAGGAGAGACAGGGGAGATATGATTCAGACGTTCAAATACTTAAAGGGTATTAACGTAGAACAAAATCTTTTCCTGAGAAAGGAAAATGGTAAAACCAGAGGACATAATTTGAGGTTGAGGGGTGGTAGATTCAGGGGCAATGTTAGGAAATTCTACTTTACGGAGAGGGTGGTGGATGCCTGGAATGCGCTCCCGAGAGAGGTGGTGGAGAGTTAAACTGTGACTGAATTCAAAGAAGCGTGGGATGAACACAGAAGATTTAGAATCAGAAAATAATATTAAATATTGAACTAAGGCCAGTTACTGGGCAGACTTGCATGGTCTGTGTCTGTGTATGGCCGTTTGGTGGAGGATGGGCAGGGGAATGCTTCAATGGCTGGGGAGGGCTTCAATGGCTGGGAGGGTGTAGATGAGCAGAGATTTCGGCAGTTGGAACCCAAGCATAGTACCGGGTAAAGCTTTGGATTCTTGCCCAGAAATAGCTAAGAAGAAGAAAAAAAAAAAAAAAAATTTTAATTGAATCAGGTTGGGCAGACTGGATGGACCATTCGGGTCTTTATCTGCCGTCATCTACTATGTTACTATGTTACTATGAGGGCTGGATGAGCAGGTTTGAGAAGGGGGTTAATAATAATAATAGTAACAACTTTATTTTTCTATACCGCCATAGTCAAACTGACTTCTAGGCGGTTCACATAGAAAGAAGGCTGGACAATCAGCGAATTACAAAATGCAAGAAGAAGGATGTTACATAGTAAATTGGAGAAGCATGAATATATGAGAGAAGAAAGATGTTACATAATACATTGGGGTAGAAAGGGGAAAGAATACCTGAGCAAGGACATCTGATTAAGCAAGGAATTTGTCAAATAGAACGGTTTTAATTGATTTTCGGAATGTGTTGTAGGTCTGTCTGGCTTTATTTATGTGGTTTCCCAGCCAGGATTGCTGTCTGTTAAGGTTGGGGGCTATGAAAAAAGGAATGTGTGAAAAGAGAGAACTGGGGATGAAAAAAAGGGGGAGGTGGGAGAAGGGGGCTACAAAAGGGAACATGTGAGAGAAAAGGACTGGGACTGAAGCTGGGGGCTAAAAAGGGGCTGAAGATAGGAGCTGGAAGAATAAGTGAAGGTTGATGGGGAAAGGGGGAATGGAGAGGGAGTTCTATGGAGGTGAAAGACGGAGAAAGGGGACAGATTTTTAACCCTTTCAGGACCAAGGGACATATTTGTCCCATAACTTTAAAATCCTATAAATTTTGATTGGGATAGTCTACAGTTCTAAATTTGATATGTACGGATTCCATATGATACTGCCTTTATGTAAACAAACTGGTTCCGACATTCATTCATTAGCGTCGTTGCCAGATTGACGAGAAGATTCACTTGCCACACTATCCATAAGCCAGAAGTGTGATTTTTTAAATAAAAATAATGATATTTCACAAAACAAAATCAATTTTTTGGCATCTGCAAGCCCTTTTTACCATAAAAATGTCGTCAAAACCACAAAAATTGGCCTACGATCCTTATGGTCCTGAAAGGGTTAAGATGGTGAAAAAAGGTGGAAATAGAGAAGGTAAAAGGGGAAATGGGAGCCTGAATATGGGGCTAAGACATAAGAAGAATAGCCATACTGGATCAGACTAATCTATTCTAGCACCCGTTAATGTAACGGGTTTAAACACTAGTATATGATATTTGAGGCTTTTTCTCCACTTTTGTAGTAATTGATACCTCTGGCTTGTAGCATTTTTTGTGATTTTTTTTGAGTTTTTTGCTATTACTACGATTGTTATTGTCAGACAAATTTTTAAATCACATTTTGCAATAACATTTTTTAGGGGTTTTAAAGCATGCACTTTTAGAACATAAGAACTGCCGCTGATGGGTCAGACCAGTGTTCCATCATGCCCAGCAGTCCGCTCACGTGGCGGCCCCCAGGTCAAAGACCAGTGCTCTAAATGAGTCCAGCCTCACCTGCGTACGTCCCAGTTTAGCAGGAACTTGTCCAGTTTAGTCTTAAAACCCTGGAGGGTGTTTTCCCCTATAACAGCCTCTGGAAGTGCGTTCCAGTTCTCCACCACCCTCTGGATGAAGAAGAAGTTCCTTACGTTTGTACGGAATCTATCCCCTTTCAACTTTAGAGAGTGCCCTTTCGTTCTCCCTACCTTGGAGAGGGTGAACAGTCTGTCTTTATCTACTAAATCTATTCCCTTCAGTATTTTGAATGTTTCGATCATGTCTCCTCCGAGTCTCCTCTATTCAAGGGAGAAGAGGCCCAGTTTCTCTAATCTCTGACTGTACGGCAACTCCTCCAGCCCCTTAAACATTTTAGTCGCTCTTTTCTGGACCCTTTCGAGTAGTACCGTGTCCTTCTTCATGTACAGCGACCAGTGCTGGACGCAGTACTCCAGGTGAGGATGCACCATGTCCCGGTACAGCGGCATGATATCCTTCTCCGATCTGTTTGTGATCCCCTTCTTTATCATTCCTAGCATTCTGTTCACCCTTTTTGCTGCCGTAGCACATTGTGCAGACGGCTTCATCAACTTGTTGATCAGAACTCCCAAGTCTCTTTCCTGGGTGGTCTCTCTAAGTACCGCCCCGGACATCCTGTATTCGTGTAAGATTTTTGTTACCGACAAGCATCACTTTTGTTAATTTCATTCTGTCAATTGCTTTACCAATTGTTGTTCTTCAAATTGACTTCCTGCTAACTGTTCTTGTCTCAGAAGAAAGGTAGGAAAGGGGAGATATGATAGATATATTTACCTTATAAACTCAAATATAAGATGAGATTTTTGGGCCAAAAAAGGCCCCAAAATGGAGGTCTCGTCTTATATTCAAGTCAGCCCCAGTACCCAGGTATAGCTCACCATGAACATCCTGATATAAAAAACCCATGGCAGTTGGTGTTTAAAAAACAACAACAAAAAACTGACCGCCGTGACCCAAATATGTTTACGAAACATGAAACTTCAGGTCTCTGAATGCTGTGGATTAAAACCAATATTGGAACAAGTGGTACTGATTTTAAAAAAGAGTGAGCTGATCACCCTGAAATGGAAGAGGTGCAGGAGCCATGTCAACAAGCAATCGGCATATTTTGGATTATGATTTAGGGATCATGGTTTCAAAGGCGGGAGCACCGACCTACCATGCTAGAATTTTACACTTCTTGTCTGCTGAGTTACTTGCAAACTAAAAGATTTGAAAACCAAAACGCCTTCCAGATCTCTTACGAAGAAGGCAGCAGTAAATTCCTGGACTGGCTGTCCAATAATTAGGCTTTTGATAATGTTGATCTTATTTGCAAGTTAAATCAGGCATCAAAAACCCACAGAGGCTGCCCTCATGTTAAAAGATTGTCTGTACAATTTAAAGAGTCTCAATGTGCTGATGGTCACAGTTCACTGAGTAAGATGTTGCATTTAGACAGTTTTAAACTCTGAGACCCTTGGGCTCTGTGCCCTGGAACAGCTGTGGGCCAGACAAAGGCAATTTCTTTCACAGAGAGCAAAGCCTCTCGCGCTGTGAACTTAGCTCTCTCTGTTTGGCGTTAGTGATCCGTTAATCTAAATATGGCACGCGGCGGCTTGATAGAAATCATTTCCAGTAAGCAAGGAAGTTTCCTCAGCAGTTTTCAAAGCTGCCTCAGACTCAGCCAGGCTCGTGGGAGACTACTTAACCGCTCATTAGGGAGACAGCAAAAAGGCATGGTGGAATTTCAGCGCTGAGATGTGTATCCTCAGTGAAAGAACTCCTGAGATCCCACTGGCCCATTGACTGCAGGCATTGTGCGGCTAAGAGATTTTATTAACGTCGATGAAATTCTGTAATGAAGTGATGCTCTAAACAGGCTGTGATTTGTGGACAGTTGGAAAGATGTTCTGTTGCGCTCGATCCAGGTTTGTCTGTGGTACATTACTGTCTCGGCTTGTTCAATTCTGCATTCAGGCATCTAAGAGGCACAAGCTGCGGGATGCAATTCCTCTATTGAACGCTCTGGGGATGATTCTATAAATGGCGCCTAAATCGGCCGGTGCCTTGAAAAAAAAAAAAAATGGCGCCGGTTGTGTGTTAATCACACGTAGGCGCTGTTTACAGAATCGCGGCTAGCGGCATCTTTGTTAAAACGAGCGCTTGAAATGTAGGCGAGTGATTTAAAGGCCTACATTTCAGGCGCCTAAGTTTTAAAAAAATTATTTTTTTATTTTGTTTAATTCTTTATTGATTTTCAAATTTTGACAATGCAATACAAATATATTAAATATGAGCATTATACATAACGCACTTAAAATACACAAAATTAATACATTACCAATCCTTTTCTCCCTCCCTTCCTCACATAACTATTACACTGCACATGCATATATTATTGCAATATTATAGATAAATACCTTTAGGAAACCCAAATACCTTCCCCTCCCCCCACCCACCCCCACCCCCAGATGTGTAAGGAATCTGTAAAAAGGGAGATACCTGATCTTCATTGCAATTCAACATATGCAGTCAATGGGCTCCACACCTTATTGAATGTCATACTAGACCCCAAACACTCCGCATTCATTCTCTCATATTTATTCGTGGAACAAATATTTGCCCACCAAAATGTGTAATTCAGTCTGTCGTAACTCTTCCAGTTACGCGTAATCATCTGGATGGCTATTCCGGTCATAATCAAGAAGAGCCGGCTTTTATATCTATCTAATGAAGGCTTAATATGCAATATTGTACCACAAATTATGGCTTCGTAGGTTAACGGGATTGATGACTCAAGAATAATATTTATTTGTCCCCAAATTGACTTCCATTGGACAATAATACAACAGATCAGGGATCTCAAAGTCCCTCCTTGAGGGCCGCAATCCAGTCGGGTTTTCAGGATTTCCCCAATGAATATGCATTGAAAGCAGTGCATGCACATAGATCTCATGCATATTCATTGGGGAAATCCTGAAAACCCGACTGGATTGTGGCCCTCAAGGAGGGACTTTGAGACCCCTGCAACAGATGATCCAAGGTCCCTATATCAATATGACAATTTATTTATCAGTTTTCATTCATTAGATCAAGCAAAACACTTGTACACAAAAGAATTACATAGTCTAAGTTCAAATCAAAAAGGAAAAAAAAAATAAAAATCAGGAAATATAATAGACCAGGGGTAGGGAACTCCAATCCTCGAGAGCCGTATTCCAGTCGGGTTTTTAGGATTTCCCCAATGAATATGCATTGAAAGCAGTGCATGCAAATAGATCTCATGCAGATTTATTGGGGAAATCCTGAAAACCCGACTGGAATACGGCTCTCGAGGACCGGAGTTCCCTACCCCTGTAATAGACTAATCTTTCTCAAGTCCACTATTTGGATCCAAGATAGAGTAGAGTACATTAAGAAATTGCATAAAGCATATATAAAAAGCAAACACTACTTCATCTGACGCCAGGATACAGAGAATAAATTCATTCTAAGAGTTCAAACTTCATAGGCGCTTCATCGAAAGAAAAACAGGTGAGAGGGTTCAAAGAAAACATATTTGAAAGGTTGGTATTTCACTATACATTTGCAGGCTAAGGTTTTGGAGAATCACGCTAGAGAATGACACGGTGACAAAATTAATCACCGTTCCTGTCCCCGCGGATAACCGCGGGAAACCATCTTCATGTCATTCTTTAAGGAGAGAGGAAAGAATCAGAGTATGAATGGCCACAACCACTGACCCGCAAGCTTTGCTTTGAAGAATGCTGGTGTAGAAGGACTGAGGTTGAAACAGACACTACAGAATGACAGTCTCTGGTATCCAGAGCAGATATTGTGATGTCATAATGCCTCATTCCACCAGTGCCTAAGAACCAATCACATCAGTGATGTCACAATGGCTTCATTATCCTTGGCTCAAATAAGAATCAGAGTATGAATGACCACAACCACTGACCCGCAAGCTTTGCTTTGAAGAATGCTGGTGTAGAAGGACTGAGGTTGAAATAGACACTAGAAAATGACATGGGATTATTTCCCGTGAATATCCGCGGGGGCGGGGACGGTGATGAATTTTGTCACCGTGTCATTCTCTAAATCACGCTTAACGGTACCTAAGTCAGGCTCTGCTCATAGAAACGTCCACTTAGGGCTTCTTTTACTATGGTGTGTTAGGGCTTTAATGCGTGGAATAGCGCATGCACTAGACCTTAACGCCGGCATTGAGATGGCGTTATTCTAGAAGCGCACCGTGCGGTAATTTCATGTGTGCGCTAAAAACACTGGCGCACCTTAGTAAAAGGAGCCCTTAGGTGTTATGTTAATGCCTGGTTAACTTCTAGAAGTAGCTGAAGGATGTCCTATGGTCCCCTAGCTCCCCCTGACCATAATCCCCCTCTCTCATTCCCTCCCCCCAAAGCGAGAATCCCCACTCTGTTCACCCCCCTCCATAGGCCCGCAAGGCCTACCTTTTAATGTCTTGGTGGTCTAGTGGGGTAAAAATGATACTCATTCACTCCTGCCCTTCATAGTTCCTTTTCCAATATGGCCACCATGACCCTTAATATCAGTCTCATGGTACTTGCTAGTACTGTGAGGCTGCCACTAGGGGTTTGCAATGGCCATAGTGGAAAAGGAGCTGCAATGAGCAGGAGCAAATGGGCATTGCTCCTGCACAATGGACCTCACTAGGCCACCAGGACATTACAAGATAGGCCCAGGGAGCCTACAGAAAAGGGTGCGGAATCCTGGTCTCAATTCTCACAACAGGGGGGAGAGACAGAGGGGAGATCGTAATTGAAGGGTGGTAGGGAGGACTGAAGGTGGCCAGTGAAAGTGGTTCAACTTATGCGGGACACAATCAGTATTCGGCTGAGAGCCACATATGTGTTCACCCTCTCCAAGGTAGGGAGAACGAGAGGGCACTCTCTAAAGTTGAAAGGGGATAGATTCCGTACAAACGTAAGGAAGTTCTTCTTCACCCAGAGAGTGGTAGAAAGCTGGAACGCCCTTCCAGAGGCTGTTATAGTGGAAAACACCCTCCAAGGATTCAAGACAAGTTTCTGTTGAACAAGAACGTGCGCTGGTAGGGCTAGTCTCAGTTAGGGTGCTGGTCTTAGACCAGAGGGCCGCCGCGTGAGCGGACTGCTGGGCATGATGGACCACTGGTCTGACTCAGCAGTGGCAATTCTTATGTTCTTATGTTTCATGTGGGTCCCGGCTAAATATCAGTCAGGACTAGCATAATCCTTGGCAGCTTCCATATCATGAATTAGCCCTGAATATTTAATGCTGGTGCCCGGACATGGTCTGGTATTGATTGTCCTGAGCTAATTCTGACCACTGTGGGCTGAATGTAAATCAGTGAATTCCTAAATTTACAGATCCTTTTACTAAGGCGCGGTAGCCGATTTAGCGCACGCTAAATCCTATGGACGCGTTAGCATTTAGCGTGTGCTAAAACGCGTGGCACGCCTTTGTAAAAGAGGGGGTTAGACTCCTACGTTAGGCTTCTACATTTGTGCCCTATTTTCAGACAAAATAAGGCGCTTAAATTTTCAGCTGAAAATTCAGCTTGATTTAGGAGCTTAAAGGTTATATGCTTATAAACTGAGGCCACGCATTTGCCTAATTTATCAGCCCAATTCTGAAAATCAGTGCCAACCTTTTTACCCCATCATAAATTCGCCCCTGCTGCGCCCGCTTTTTATTCTCCTATTTTTAGGGGTTTAGTGAAATTTTGAGTATAAATTGAGGCACTCAGCCCTAGTAAATTTTCAAAAAGGCCAGGTTAGGAAGATAAATCCTTTGAATACTGGGCATATTTTAACTCTCATACACAGTACAAGCACATAAAGACCAGCTATTAAAACCTGCAATGCAGCCTGAGGGGAGAATTTTCAGCTTCCTCCCCTCCGGCTTTCCTTCCTCCCCTCCCCAAGATTCTCATCAGCTCTCCTCCACTTCCCCCCCGGAGAATGGTCCTCTGCTGTGTTTGGTAACCTCATGTCTCATACAGGATATGATATTGCAGCAATAAATGGCAGACTGCAAATTAAATGAGCCATGGGAATCTCAAACATTTCCTACATAATCTGTTCAACACCACCTTGGCTCCTTTTGGGCAAAGTAAATTGTTTCATAAATCTAAGCATCACAAAAAAAAAAAAAAAAAAAAAAAAAGGAAAGAAAATCCTACACTGTGTCATAAAGTGAACGCGCGCATCAAATGTAAAACGCCGTCAGGCAACACACCGTCACTGCACTTCCACCAGCGTGGGATTCTTTATTATTATGACCCCTTTGACTTATGACACAGTCGCCGTCTGCTGTGGGAACCTCTAAGAAGCACTGCAGACCCTGTTCAAACTTTTGCAGATATCTGGATCGTTCAGATTTTATTTTTTATTTTTTTTAAGATTGCTATCTGGGATCACATGAGATAAGATCCAGGTATCCAACAGATCAGTGGGCAACAGTGTGGGTCCCCCAAAAGCTCCCCACTGTGGCCCGGAATTCAATGCTTTTCAAATCCTGTAAATGCATTAATTTCAATCTTGCCCACTTGATATTTTAATCAAATCTCTGGGCGTGAAATTTGCTAATGCTAACAATCCAAAATAAAGTGAGTTTCTAAAATATATGAGTATCCTCAGGGGCGTAGCGAGGGTGAAAAGCGCCCCTCCCCCGCAATCTTGTCCGCCCCCCCACCGGTCCTTCCCCGCCCCCCCATCTGCCGCCACCCCCACCTCTTCTCTTTTCCCGCACCTTTAAAAAGAGGACATGTCCAGGTAAATCCAGACATTTGGTAACCCTATATATGATAACCCTATATATGGTACCATATATATATATATATATATATATATAAAACCCTATATATGGTAACCCTATATATGCTAATGCTGACAAGCCAAAATAAAGTGAGTTTCTAAAATATATGAGTATCCTCAGGGGCGTAGCGAGGGTGAAAAGCGCCCCTCCCCCGCAATTTTTTCCGCACCCCCCACTGGTCCTTCCCTGCCCCCCCCTCCATCTGCCGCGTGTACCTCTTCTCTTTTCCCGCACCTCTTTAACATTCCTGGTGCGAGCAGTAACCCCCAAGCTGCTGCTTATTCCCTCCTGACATGATCCCAAAGAAGCTTTTCACAACCCTCGACAAGGTGCCTGGTTTTGAAAAGCCGTTCGGCTACCCAGACATGCCCTTTAAAAAGAGGACATGTCCGGGTAAATCCAGACATTTGGTAACCCTATATATGACACCTGTGAGGAACGTTGCTCAAGGCTTTGCTAAAATCCAAATTCACCACATCTAGCACTCTCCCTCAATCCGACTCTCAGGTCATCCATAATAACACTATGGCCCTTTACATGAAAAAGGTTGGACACCACTGCAATACATCAATCTATCTCCACTAGACAGTGGCTTAGTAAGGGGGGAAGGGAGCGGGGGGAGCAGTTTTCCCCAGGCGCCGTCTTGAAAGGGGGCACCGGCACCTTCCCACCACGCTCACGCCATCCCTCCCCCACCCCGTACTTCTGTAGATCTTCACCAGTGCGCAGGCAACTTCTCCGGCCTGTTGCTCACGCCGACCTAATTCTCCTCTGAATTTCTTTCAGGTCGCGGAGCCAGGAAGTGACATTAGAGGGGAACCCAACGCTGGTGCAAGTGGCATGCTGAAGAAGCCACTCGTTCTGGTGAAGATTTACAGAGGGGAGGGGAGGGAGAGCGCAAGTGTGGAGTCAGGGGCAGGGAGGGGCATGGAAGGAGCAGTGGGAGGAGAGGAGGGCACGGAGAAGAGGGGGTGCCTCTGCCCCGGGCACCTCCTACCCTCACTAGGCCACTGCTGCTAGATAACTCTATTTTCAGTTATTCACGAACGGGTCATTTTATTAAGAACATAAGAAAATAAGAATAGCCTTTCTGGGTCAGACCAATGGTCCATCAAGCCCAGTAGCCCATTCTCATGGTGGCCAATCCAGGTCCCTAGTACCTGGCCAAAACCCAAGGAGTAGCAACATTCCAGAATCCCAAAGAGTACCAAAAGATTCTAGAACCCCAAATAGTATCAAGATTCCATTCAGAATCCTAAAGAATAGCAAGATTTTAGAACCCCAATGAGCAGCAACATTCCAGAATCCCAAAGAGTACCAAAAGATTCTAAAACCCCAAAGAGTATCAAGATTCCATTCAGAATCCTAAAGAATAGCAAGATTCAAGAACCCCAAAGAGTAGCAACATTCCATAGAAAGTCCCAAAGAATAGCAAGATTCTAGAACCCCAAGAGTAGCAACATTCCATTCAGAATCCTAAAGAATAGCAAGATTCTAGAACCCCAAAGAGTAGCAACATTCCATTCAAAATCCTAAAGAATAGCAAGATTCTAGAACCCCAAGGAGTAGGAACATTCCATGCTACCGATCCAGGGCAAGCAGTGGCTCCCCCCATGTTTTTCTCAATAACAGACCATGGACTTCTCCTCCAGGAACTTGTCCAAACCTTTCTTAAAACCAGCTACGCTATCCGCTCTTACCGCATCCTCTGGCAACACATTCCAGAGCTTAACTATTCTCTGAGTGAAAAAAAATTTCCTCCAAATGGTTTTCAAAGTATTTCCCTGTAACTTCATCGAGTGCTAGCATATGCTTACTGCAGCTTGAAAGGGTTATAGCGGGGCATCTCAGGCATTCTGCAGTAAGATTGTAATCTCCACACGTAAGCCACACGCTGAAAAATATTTTTAATTTTTCTGTAGAGGAGTGTGCCTGGAATGGACAGTGGACATTTCTTTGCTAATCAGCGCAACTCCATTACTAGGGCTACCAGACGTCCAGATTTCCCCGGATATATCCTCCTTTTGAGGACATGTCTGGGGGTCCAGACGGCTTTACAAAACCTGGCACTTTGTCCAGATTTTGAAAAGCTGTGTTGCACAGGGAGGATGTCCGCACGCGCGTGATGTCATCACGTAGCATCTGTGCATGCGTGGACATCCTCCCTGCCCAACAAGAGCAGGCAGCAGGGGGGGGGGGGCTAGGGCGGCCTTGGGGTGGGATATTGGCAGGGCTGGGCATAACCAGGCGAGCCTGTGGGCGGGGCTAGGGGGGTCCGGATTTTCCAAAAGGAAAATCTGGTAACCCTATCCATTACCATATGCTGAATGGTTAGCACAGGATTAGAGCTAGGGTTACCAGAGGACATGTCTGGGCGGCTTTTCAAAACCCGGCACTTTGTCCGGGTTTAGGAAAGCTGGTGAGATCGAAACTGGGGCTCGAGTGCATCTGCACGTGCCCCAGCCTGAAGAGATGAGGTTTTGGGGGGGGGGGGCTGGTTTGGGGGAGGGGCGGAACGGGGCAGATCCAAGGACGGAACAGGGCGGGGTTATGTGTCCTCTCTTACTAGATGGAAAATCTGGTAACCCTTCTTAGAGCCAGATTCTATACATGGTACCAGACACCTCTAACAATAAACAAAAGGAATTGACACAATAGGCACAAAGAAGAAAATCCAGAGAAAACCCAAAAGACTCTGTGGAGTGACAATGTTCCTAAATGGACTTTATTTGAAAGTGTAAAGTTCCAAAGGTACACTGAAATCATCCACATAAAAATAGGTTATCCACATAAAAGCCTTAAAGGACTTAGTCCGCTAGGGATACAGGAAACAACACGGTTCGCGTTTCGACAAAAAGTCTTCTTCAGGGGTCCCTGGGGGTCCTATAAAGGTGAGTACATGGGAAACAATTGTGTGGAGAGCCGGAAGTGAGACACTGATTGCATTTGCAATGGAAAGACTTTTTGTCGAAATGCAGACCGTGTTGGGTCCTGTATCCCTAGCGGACTAGGTCCTTTAAGACTCTTATGTGGATGATTTACTTTTATGTGGATGGAATTATTTTATATGGATGATTTCAGTGTACCTTTGGAACTTTGACACTTTCAAATAAAGTCCATCTAGGAACATCATCACTCCACAGAGTTTTTTTGGTTTTCACCAGACACCTCTAGGCACCTACATCGGCGGTGTCTAGCGACGCCTAATTACAATTCACATGGAACTTAATTTTTTAAAATTGAGCTTAAGTGGCGTTTTAATTAAAAAAAAACAAAAAACAAACCCCATCAAAAACACAGTTTCAGGCAAATGCGAGGCCCTGAGTACGGATTTTTGCAGCCTGAAAAATGGGAACCCTAGTGCTGCTATTCTGCAAATTATGAATGCAGATGGTGGCTAATTTAGGCAATCGGTTATAGAATCAGCTAGCGCACACTAGAGGTCTGCACGGGAACGGGGATCGCGGGAATCCCGCGGGTCCCTTGGGTTTCCCGCGGGAATCGCCACTAACCCATGGGACTCTCACGGGGACCCCCTTCTGGCCCACGGGATTCCCACGGGGATGGAAGGTTTTGAAAGCAGGGGTCGTCCATATAATATAATGGACACATCAGCCTTAGTAAAAGACGGGGTTTATAAGTTAATTACCTGAACAGAAAACAAAAAAAGGGTTCCACCACAGAGATTCCACAAGGAAAACAGCAGCGCAAACACAAAAGAAACTGTGGAATTGATGATCCTGTCAGAAGTAGTTGCTGCTTTTTATGGGGACGGGCAGGGATGGAGGTAATTTCTTGCGGGGACGGGTGGGGACGGAGAGGATCCTGGCGGGGACGAGTGGGGATGGAGAGGATCCTGGCGGGGACGGGCGGGGTTGGGTGGGATTTCTGTCAAATAAATACACTGGATACAAAATTACTTCCTATTGGTAATGCAACAACTTAGCCGTGCCTCAGTGACCGTATCATCCAATACAATGTTGCTGTACAATTGTTGCAAGTCAACGGTCTGGTCTCAATCATAGGCCACTGGCTGTTAGAGATTTAAATATTTTTTAATGAACTTTTTTAGACTTTTTTTTAAGAAATACTGTCTTTTGCTCAATTTAAATGCAAAAAAACATTAATAAGATAGTGCAAAACTTAAATAGCACTTATCTTTCTGGAGCACTGTGAATCCCAACGGGGCCACCGTTTCACCCGCTGTGGCTTCGTCAGGGGATCAAATGACAGTGCCTGAAACAACATGAATTAGTTAGCTTTACAGTCTTTAAACATTCTTAGTTTTGAATAATTTATCTGGCAAAATCAAACTAGCAACTTACGTTGTACTTTTGTCTATGCTCCTCACATTTGTGCTGCTTGATGCAAATGGCGGCGACCCGTGGGAACGCCGAGATTTTAAACTCATTTGCACAGCCTATCGGACCTCACGTGATTTGCGTGAACCACGCAAAAAACGTGATAATTAAACACCTTTACGGAGATCAGGTGATACTCAAAGAAACATCAAAAAAAATTTAATATGTGATGCTACCTGTACATGTTATGTGATTTTGGCTTTTAACTAGGACATTGGGAAATTGTACTACCTTGCCTGTCTGTGCTACCTTTATTTCTACTTGACTTTGTTATATCAGCTTTTCAAATTTCAAGAAAAATATTGAACACAAAAAAGGAAGTTACAAAAACTGCTCACAAGTGTGATCCTATCCCCGGAAAAATACTTTGAATTGCCGACTGCAATGCCAAAACCCTTACTGATGGCACTGTAAAGGCTTAATATGGTCCCCACATATTTGCAACCCAACATTATTAGAGATATTATAATATCTATTATCATTTATTTATTCAATTTCCTATACCGTTCTTCCAGGAGCGCTCAGAACGGTTTACATGAGTTTATTCAGGTACTCAAGCATTTTCCCCATCTGTCCTGGTGGGATCACAATCTATCTAATGTATCTGGGGCAATGGGAGGATTAAGTGACTTGCCCAGGGGTCACAAGGAGCAGCGGGGGTTTGAACCCACAACCTCAGGGTGCTGAGGCTGTAGCTTTAACCACTGCGCCACTCTAGAAATCAAAATGTACTAAAAGTGAACCAAGTCTAGGACAATCAAGTCATTGTGACATCACTGATGAGGTTGGCTCTTAGGCATTGGTGGAATGAGGCATTATGATGTCACAATACCAGCTCTGGCTATCAGAGGTTGAAACTTTTCACACTATTTATTTATTCAGTTTTCTATACTGTTCTCCCAGGGGAGCTCAGAACGGTTTACATGAATTTATTCAGCTACTCAAGCATTTTTCCCCCATCTGTCCCAGAGGGCTCACAATCTATCTAATGTACCTGGGGCAATGGGGGGTTTAAGTGACTTGCCCAGGGTCACAAGGAGCAGCATGGGTTTGAGCCCACAACCTCAGGGTGCCGAGACTGTAGCTTTAACCACTGCGCCACACTCTCTCAAGCATGGACAGGCTCCAGGGAGTGAAATGGTAAAGCCACTGCACGTCTCTTTTTCCACTTATTTTCAAGTCTAAATAGCACAGAGATACTCAAGGTACTACAGAGAAAAAAGTGGACAAGACCCAGCTTAAACACACAACCACTGAAATGTATCAGGTCTCTGTGGTTAAACCTCAGGTACCAGCAGGCTGAACCTCAGTGTAGCACCTTAGTGGTTGTCATGCTTGTGTGTAACCGCTTTACAGGGGCAGAGCCCTGCCAGATAAACCGCAGGCCAACTGAAGAGACAAACTGTCATTGCAAAACTCATATGGGAGTATAATCTACCCGCCTGTGTTTATACCAACACAGTAATTATATTTGCCAGGAAGTTGATGTTCTTCACTGATATTCTACACTGTGGCTGACAGACTCAGGCAGGGCTGTGCTCTCACCAGTTAAAAGCATGCTTTGGAACCACGCAGACGGAATATTTTAAGATAAAGATGGCTGAAAATGTATTAAGGCAATTAGTGGGAGGTTTCATTGTCTGTGATGTAATTGTCACGCTTGAGTTATTCTGCTTTTCCTTGGCTTGTAACTCAGGCTGCAAGTATTGTAATTATTGGACAGAGGGAAGATGCATTTCAGAATCATTTCCTGGCACAATAGCAACGTTACTCGGAGAAACAAACTTTTCCAGAATTGTGCACCCAATAAGCGGATTAAAGCACATGCGTGTTGCTCGTTTGCAATGAGCAGAAGCTAGGGGGCAGTTTTCACTTGCAAGCATGCATATGAAAATGCAATGATATTGTGTGCTTAAAATAAACCCGAAAAATTGCTCCCCACAGACCCTCTCCCCTTCAATCTGTTCAAAATTCTGCGGCAGAACTTATCTTCCACTGGTGTCACCACATTCACATAAAAACGAGACTGCAGAGAGAAATGTACAAAGTGCAGGAATTTTTATTAAAAGTCAATAAAATATTGTAATCCAGAAAATGGCTATCATGTACATGGAGAATGGACCCAACACGGTCCATGTTTCGGAGAAACACTCCTTCTTCAGGGGTCCAAATTATCCTACGCTACCATTGATAGAGAACCATGGAATACGACAGTGTTGTATAAAGTATGAGGAGAGACTGGAAGCCCTGAATATGTATACCCTAGAGGAAAGGAGAGACAGGGGAGATATGATTCAGACGTTCAAATACTTGAAGGGTATTAACGTAGAACAAAATCTTTTCCAGAGAAAGGAAAATGGTAAAACCAGAGGACATAATTTGAGGTTGAGGGGTGGTAGATTCAGGGGCAATGTTAGGAAATTCTACTTTACGGAGAGGGTAGTGGATGCCTGGAATGCGCTCCCGAGAGAGGTGGTGGAGAGTAAAACTGTGACTGAGTTCAAAGAAGCGTGGGATGAACACAGAAGATTTAGAATCAGAAAATAATATTAAATATTGAACTAGGCCAGTTACTGGGCAGACTTGCAGGTCTGTGTCTGTGTATGGCCGTTTGGTGGAGGATGGGCAGGGGAGGGCCTCAATGGCTGGGAGGGTGTAGATGGGCTGGAGTAAGTCTTAACAGAGATTTCGGCAGTTGGAACCCAAGCACAGTACCGGGTAAAGATTTGGATTTTTGCCCAGAAATAGATAAGAAGAAAAAAAAAAAAATTTAAATTGAATCAGGTTGGGCAGACTGGATGGACCATTCGGGTCTTTATCTGCCGTCATCTACTATGTTACTATGTAAAGTCCTTAAAATTCGAGAACTGAAGACAAAACTACAGACGGGTTTTCACTAGCACTGTTCACATTGAGCGTCAGCCTGTCTGTAGTTTTGTCTTCAGTTCTCGAATTTTGAGGACTTTATACAACACCGTTCTATAGGGGGTGGGGTAGCACTATACACTAGAGATAACATCAAAGTCACCAGAATCACAGATGTCAACTACACCGGGGAATCACTCTGGGTGAACCTGGCCAGAGGAAACAAAAAATGCTTGTATCTGGGTGTAGTATACAGGCCCCCAAAACAGCAGGAAGACAGGGATATGGAACTAATCAAAGACATTGAGAACATCACTTTACGCGGGGACACGGTTCTGCTAGGGGACTTCAATATGCCCGATGCTGATTGGAAGACATTTTCCGCTACTACCAGCGGCAGCAGAAGGCTTTTAACCTCCATAAAAGGGGCGCGACTCAAACAAATGGTGCTGGAGCCCACCAGAGATCAGGCGACACTGGACCTGATACTCACCAACGGAGAAAGCGTTTCAGAAGTTTCGGTAGGCGATACACTAGCCTCCAGCGACCACAACATGGTATGGTTCAACATCAAGATAGGCTTCACTAGATCAAACACAACAACAAAGGTCCTCGACTTTCGGGGCACTGACTTTAAACGCATGGGAGACTTCGTCCATCAGGCGCTACAAAACCAAGCTGAAACCAATAATGTAGAGGCTATGTGGTCAATCCTGAAATGCACCTTGCATGAGGCAACAAACCGCTATATAAAAACAGTAAGCAAACGACGGAGAAAGAACAAGCCCCAGTGGTTCTCTGCAGAGATCTCGGATCTTGTCAAGGAAAAAAAAAAGCTTTTATTTCCTACAAGCATACAGAAAACAGGGTGACAAAAGAAAACTATCTGACCAGGTCTAAAGCAGTCAAAGCGGCAGTCAGAGAGGCCAAGATTCAAACAGAAGAACAACTAGCGAAAAACATTAAAAAAGGGGATAAATCCTTCTTCAGATACATTAGCGACAGGAAACGAAACACAGATGGGATAGTACGTCTCAGGAAAACAGACGGGACCTATGCAGAAACGGATTCTGATAAAGCCAAACTACTAAATGAATACTTTTGCTCAGTCTTTACTTGTGAGGCGCCGGGGACCGGTCCACAACTGCAGGCAAGGCAAACCTCGGAAGACCCGTTTCAAAACTTCAAGTTTACACCCAGCAACGTCCATGGTGAACTATCAAAACTCAAGGTGAACAAAGCCATGGGACCTGACAATCTACACCCCAGGATTCTTAGGGAGTTGTGTGATGTCCTGGCGGAACCGCTATCCGTGCTGTTCAATCTTTCCCTAAGTACCGGAAAAGTCCCCATGGACTGGAAAACAGCTAACGTCATTCCATTGCACAAAAAAGGTTGCAGAACGGAGGCTGCGAATTACAGACCGGTCAGTCTCACCTCAATAGTGAGCAAACTCATGGAAAGACTTATTAAACAAGAATTAGATACGATCCTGACCGAGGAGAATCTACAGGATCCCCAGCAGCATGGATTCACAAAGGGAAGGTCCTGTCAATCCAATCTGATCAGCTTCTTTGACTGGGTTACAAGGAAACTGGATATGGGGAAGTCTCTAGACGTCGTGTACTTGGACTTCAGCAAAGCTTTTGATAGCGTCCCGCACCGCAGATTGTTGAGCAAGATGACTTCGATGGGATTGGGAGTGATATTGATGACATGGGTCAATGACTGGTTAAGCGGTAGAATCCAGAGGGTGGTGGTTAACGGTACCCCCTCCAATACATCGGAGGTGACCAGTGGAGTGCCACAGGGATCGGTCTTGGGACCGATCCTTTTCAAAATATCCATAAGAGACCTGACTCAAGGGCTTCAAGGTAAAATAACACTATTTGCCGACGACGCCAAACTATGCAACATAGTAGATAACAGCACCTTACCCGACAGTATGGAGCAGGACCTGCTCTTATTGGAACATTGGTCCTCGACTTGGCAGCTGGGCTTTAATGCCAAAAAATGTAAGGTCATGCACCTTGGCAGCAAAAACCCATGCAGAACTTACACTCTGAATGGTGAGACCTTAGCTAGGACTAGGGCAGAACGTGATTTGGGAGTAATCATTAGTGCAGACATGAAAACTGCCAAGCAGGTGGAGAAAGCTGCATCCAAGGCTAGACAAATGGTGGGATGCATCCGTAGAGGTTTCATCAGCCGGAGGCCCGAAGTCATAATGCCCCTGTACAGATCCATGGTGAGACCTCATCTTGAATATTGTGTTCAATTCTGGAGACCACATTATCAAAAAGATGTGCGGAGAATCGAGTCAGTTCAGCGAATTACCACCAGGATGGTCTCGGGACTCAAGAACCTCCCATATGAGGAAAGACTGAATAAACTGCAACTATACTCGCTCGAGGAACGTAGAGAGAGGGGGGACATGATTGAGACTTTTAAATATATCACGGGCCACATCGAGGTGGAAGATGATATCTTCTTTCTTAAAGGACCTTCAACCACAAGAGGTCATCCGCTGAAAATCAAAGGTGGGCAATTTCATGGCGACACCAGGAAGTATTTCTTCACCAAAAGGGTAGTCGATCATTGGAATGAACTTCCATTGCAGGTGATTAACGCCAGCAGCGTGCTCGATTTCAAAAAGAAATGGGATATGTATGTGGGATCTCTAGCCGGGTGAAGTCTGGGGGTGGGTTATTAGCGTGGGCAGACTTGATGGGCTACAGCCCTTTTCTGCCGTCATATTCTATGTTTCTATGTTTCTATGTTCTATTCCATGGTTCTCTATCGATGGTAGCGTAGGATAATTTGGATAATTTTTTTCTTTTTTCTTTTTTTTATATTTTATTAATATTTGTTACATCAATAACAAAAAGCAAAAAAGAAACAATTCAAAAAACAACTTAAAATTCCAATTAAGACTTATGCCAAGTCCACATTAACAAGGGCGGCTCAGTACAGAAAGTAAAAATTATATAGGAAACAATATACAATCATCCTTGACATGCAAAATGAGCAAATCCATTATGGCCTTAACCTTCTTCAACAATTACATTAGTATCTGAAACTTTCAGTGAAACCTTATCAATCAAGAAATTCTCCAATTGTGACGGATCTACAAAATCAAATTTATCAGCTTTATAGTTTACAACACACTTGCAAGGGAATTAAAAAAAAAAAAGTAGCTCCCGCAGCTATAACTTTAGGTTTAAGCTGTAGAAACTGTTTTCTCCTATGTTGTGTCTGTCTGGACACATCAGGAAAAATCAATAGTTCTTGTCCACAAAACTATGCTTGTTTGTTCATAAAATGATTTTTTTCTGGGGAGGGGGAAAAATTAAAAAACCCATATTTTTTTTACCTCCCTGCCGCCTTCCCGGCCTTACCTGGTGGTCTAGTGGTCTTTCGGGGCAGGAGCGATCTTCCTACGCTCCTGCCCCTTGCAGATCGCCATGAGGAAATGGCTGTAGGGAGTTCCCGCCGTAGTCTCGAGAGACTACGGGAACTCACAGAAAAGCTGTCCGGACTAGAGGTCTGCACGAGAACGGGGATCGCGAGAATCCTGCGGGTCCCGCGGGAGTCCCGCAGGAATTCCCCCCTAACCCACGGGACTCCCATGGGGAACCCCCCCTCAGGTCCATGGGACTCCCACGGGACTCCCCTCTAGCCAACGGGACTCCCACAGGGATGGAAGGCTTTGGAAGCAGGATTCGTCCATATAATATAATGGACACGTCAGCCTTAGTAAAAGAGGGGGTTTATAAGTTAATTACCTGAACAGAAAACAAAAAAAGGGTTCCACCAAAGAGATTCCACAAGGAAAACAGCAGCGCAAACACAAAAGAAACTGTGGAAATGATGATCCTGTCAGAAGTAATTGCTGCTTTTTATGGGGACGGGCGGGGATGGAGGTAATTCCTTGTGGGGATGGGTGGGGACGGAGAGGATCCTGACGGGAACGGGTGGGGACGGAGAGGATCCTGATGGGGGATGAGTGGGGACGGAGAAGATCCTGGCAGGGATGGGTGGAGACGGAGAAGATCCTGGCAGGGACGGGTGGAGACGGAGAAGATCCTGGCGGGGACGGGAGGGGATGGGTGGGATTTCTGTCCCCGCGCAACTCTCTAGTCCGGACCCCTGGACATGTTTTCGGAAAGGAGGACATGTCCGGGTAAATCCAGATGTCTGGTAACCCTAGATGTGGCAGAGGAAAGGCCCTGCTGGCCAGAGATGCAACCTTAAGCACTGTTTCTGCTGCTTTAGCTTTTGGGCAACCGAAAGACTCTTCCCGATTCTCTGAAACAACTCTCTCTTCTTTTCAATTCCTCTGGAAATGGCCAGATGACTTCTTTTGTAATCCGCCTTGAACCGCATGGTATTGGCGGAATAGAAATCACTAATGTAATGTAATGTAATACAGTGTTCTTCAACCACTGGTCCGTGGACCAGTGCCGGTCCACAGAAATTTCCTGCCGGTCCATCAGGCACAAAACAGTGTTTTTCAACCGCTGGTCCATGGTGCGATCGATGCGGCGTTATCTTCGAGCCAGCTCCCTCTTCCTAACTGATTCAGTGCACAAAGCCACGGGCAACGTCAGAGGGAAGGCTTCCAGATGAGGCACGGGACGTGCAAGGTGCAATTAGTACTATTATGGGGGTGGGGTCTGGGGTGGAGATTGGGTAGAGATGGGCGGAGTCTGGCCCACGACTTAGCCCAGTGTTCTTCAACCACTGGTCCATGGACCTGTGCCGGCCCACAGAAATTTCCTGCCGATCCACAGGGCCAGCACGTGCATCAGGCCCAAAACAGTGTTCTTCAACCGCCGGTCCACGGTGCGATCGATGCGGCGTTATCTTCAAGCCAGCTCCCTCTTCCTAACTGATTCAGTGCACAAAGCCACGGGCAGCGGCTCCTACGGGTATCCTGCGCCTGAATCGGAAGCCTTCTCTCTGACCTTGCAACATCAGAGGGAAGGCTTCCAGATGAGGCACGGGACGTGCAAGGTGCAGTTAGTACTATTATGGGGGTGGAGTCTGGGTGGAGATGGGCGAGGTCTGGCCTATGACTTAGCCCCGTGTTCTTCAACCGCCGGTCCACGGACCGATGCCAGTCCACAGAATAATTCTTTTATTTCTGCCGGTCCATAGGTGTAAAAAGGTTGTAAAACACTGATGTAATAAGCATCTTGATCCTCCTGGCCAGGGCTCACTGAGTCCAAGCTATACCACTGACTGGATTTAAGAAAAAAAAGTGAGCGCACAGCTAGAAGAAGGAAACTTGGAAGCTTCTTATGATCTTGCATCTATATTGTAGTCATTTGGCTTTCCCGTACCACAGTGCAATAGACATATCTTTGGGTCTGTCATCGGTGGTAATGCAACCTGACAGTTCTATGGTTAATCTCTTTAATGTCTATCTTCACCACCAAGAATCCCATTTATTATCCAATCAATTGATCCACCACAAGATGTACTGAAAAGATATGTATAATCAGATTACTAATTTTGCTGTTGTTCTAATTGCACAGTGTAGGGATAAAAAGTTGAAAGGCAGAGTTAGTTTGACAGGAGCCTGGATCACTATCAAAACAAGCAACGAGGACTTGGGGATGGCACAATGTCAAGGATGGCTTGGAACTCTTCTGTATCATGTGGGTCCATTTGTGTCAAGCTAAATCTGGTATCATTTATTTCGTCCACTATCTCGAAAAAAAAACAACAACAAAGGTGCTGAGCATTTCTTCAGTGGTTCAGGCCATTCAAATTTTGTAGGCAACTCTGCTATTACCTGTTCGGAGTTCCTGAGCAACGAAGACAGGAAGGCTCAGACTTTTACGCAAATTTTACAGGATTTCATTAAAGGAAAAGAGTTTGAAAACATGAAGGAGCTATGGCATAGCTGCTGGTCCAAAGCACTTTGATAGAACTGATGCAGACCACCACAGATTTGACTGACCTTTAGGCTACATAGGTTAGATTGAAAAAGATTCAGAGATTTATCAAACCCAGACGTCTTCTGCTGTATAAAATGTGCAGTGTTCTGGGAACCAGCCCACTTCAGGAACCACAGTTTCTTTCTTTGGCCTTTAAAGACCAAAAGCTATTCTTTCTTCTAGGACCTAGTTGGGTCTGGTTTACAACCATTGCTGGGGATGCTAAACCGAGAACATAGAAACATAGAAAATGACGGCAGAAAAGGGCCACAGCCCATCAAGTCTGCCCACTCCAACAACCCTCCCCGAATCTACACTCTATCAATCGTCCCCAAGCTGCCCTCCTCTATGCTACCCTCGTAGGGATCCGACGTGGGCATCCCATTTATTCTTAAAATCTTGTATGCTGCTGGCTACGATCACCTGCTCCGGGAGCTCGTTCCAATGGTCCACCACTCTTTCAGTGAAGAAGTATTTCCTGGTATCCCCATGAAATTTCCCCCCCCCCCTGATTTTCAGCGGATGTCCCCTTGTGGACGAGGGTCCTTTTAGAAGGAAAACGTCGTCTTCCACCTCTATGTGACCAGTGATGTACTTAAATATCTCTATCATATCTCTCCTCTCCCTAACAACCCTAACATTGCGAATGCAGAGATTTTGGGGGGAGAAATTTCCAAACGATGCATCAATGTTTTACCCAGATGCCACTAACTGCCTTGCCGGCAGGAGATATTTCAGTGCTGACCACTAGTAGACGCCCTGGTAGAAGCATAGATTTATGTATAACAATTTTTATTGAAAGAATCAAATAATCAGTACAATAGGATAATACAAAAATACATTCAATACAATAAGAATTACAATAATATTTCATACAAATTTAAATCATTCTTTCAAATTTAATTTCCATATGAATTAATTAAATCTTATCTACACCCCCCTTAATTCCATCCCCTACTCACTATCTTCCCCTAAATGAAATCCCTCACCCTGGATGAAAGTTGACAAAAATAAAGAATTAAAATAAATAACTGGAATGTAATTATTAAACCTAATTTTCATAATAAATCATTGATAACCAAACTTCGTATTTTTGGTGAAAGATTCTGAATATAAGGATCCCAAACGTCCATAAAAAGACGAGTTTTTTTAGGCGAACCTCGAACCTCCCAACTCTCAAATAAAAATAAACAATGTAATTGATTCCTCCAATGCCAAAAACTTGGAGGTTCTTTCTGCAACCAAAATTGCATAATACATTTATGCCCAATCATACAGGCTTTCTGAAATAAAAGACATTTTAGTTGGCCAAAACCCCCACAAGCTGATGCTTTACCAAAAATTATTCCCCTAGGACAACCCACTATCGAATTACCCCATAAAGATACTCCAATTTGTATTAAATGTAATAAAGATCCTGGCACTTTATCTCATGCTTTTTGGTTGTGTCCTTTGATCAACTCATTTTGGAAGCATAGATTTATATGGTCTAGGAATTTTCTGGCTGGATTCCCTGTAGCAGGGGGCAGCAACCCACTGTCTCAAATCTTGGTGGAGGTTTGGGCCCTGAAATAACCATCCCAGTATCATAGCAATGAATTTTTTAAAAAAAACCCTTCCTGCAGGAAATAGAGACACCCCAATTGAGGGAAGGTAAAAGAGTATTCCCCAAAGAAAGAAATCTTGTCTTTTTGCTTTCCTTTTCTGTCAAGCTGATAGAGCAAGCTCCATGGTCAGCTAGAGCAGTGATTCCCAACCCTGTCCTGGAGGAACACCAGGCCAATCGGGTTTTCAGGCTAGCCCTAATGAATATGCATGAGAGAGATTTGCATATGATTGAAGTGATAGGCATGCAAATTTGCTTCATGTATATTCATTAGGGCTAGCCTGAAAACCCGATTGGCCTGGTGTTCCTCCAGGACAGGGTTGGGAACCACTGAGCTAGAGTAAGATGCTGGGATAAGGCCCACACCACAAGAAAAGGGGAAGGTATTGAGTACTGGTCTACCCACTGGAGCCAGGGGAGTACCAGGAAGAAGGAAGCCTACATGAGGATGGTGATGACGACAGAAACCAGTGAGAGAGACCTGTAAGTGGAAGAAGACTGGTTATCCTAGGTTGGATCCCAGGAACAGAAAACTAAGGGAGGATCCAGGAACAGGAGTAGTTCGATGTGTTGCACACAGTGTGTGTAGAGCAGGGGTCTCAAAGTCCTTCCTTGAGGGCCGCAATCCAGTCGGGTTTTCAGGATTTCCCCAATGAATCTGCATGAGATCTCTGTGCATGCACTGCTTTCGATGCATATTCATTGGGGAAATCCTGAAAACCCGACTGGATTGTGGCCCTGAAGGAGGGACTTTGAGATCCCTGGTGTAGAGGTACTGGCGAAGAAAGGAAAGATGCTGGGCTGGTGTCAGGACTAGTGTCTTCATACCAGCCCAGCATCCTTCCCTTCTTCACCAGTACCTCTGCTCAGTTAACAAAGAAGCCAGATAAAAGTAAAGAAGGGGCCCATCCTTCCTGAATGACAGAGTGAAAGAGGCCACTGGGCTAGTGAGATCCTTACATTAGTTTCCAATCTGTGGATGTAGAGAACTTATCTATCCCACAGACTGATCTAGGTAGCATTTTCTAATGAATTCACTACAGTATGTGTTCAATCACAGCTAGCCTCCTTTATTTAAAAACATTTTATTGAAGGAATCAAATAAATATACAATAATATAATATAATAAAATATTCATTACAATTAAATTCAAAATTGAATATTCCATACATAGTTCTATTGTTCCTCCAAAATATATTTTTCCATATTACCTATTCATATTGCTATATACACCCCCTATACCAGTGGTCTCACACTCATGGCCCGGGGGTCACATGTGGCTCATGAGGTCCTATTTTGAGGCCCTCGGTATGTTTATCATAATCACAAAAGTAAAATAAAACAGTTTCTTGATCATATGTCTCCTTAGCTATAAATGACAATATTATTATTAAGACTTAGCCAAAAGGAAAGATTTATAAACTATTTAGAGTTTTACCTCATGCAAAATTGTCATTTCTTTAAGACATTAACTATTTTTTCTGAGGCCCTCCAAGTACGTACAAATCCAAAATGTGGCCCTGCAAAGGGTTTGAGTTTGAGACCACTGCCCTATACCCTTCCCCCCAAAATTTTTATTTCCAATTATAACATTGTAATGAATTAATTATACAAATATACAAGTCAAGAATTTCAAACAAATTACTATCATCCACCATATTCCCTCCTCACCTCCAGAATGAAAGATAATACAGATTACAAAGTGATAAGATGCAATGAAAGTTTCTTAAGCCTGCTTTTTTAAAAAAAAACACAACAAAAACAAAGCCCAACTATCATTGGTCTAAAGCAGAGGTGGGCAACTCCGGTCCACAAGAGCCGAAATCCAGTCGGGTTTTCAGGATTTCCCCAATGAATATACATGAGATCTATTTGTATGCACTGCTTTCAATGCATATTCATTGGGGAAATCTTGAAAACCTGACTGGATTCTGGCCCTCTAGGACTGGAGTTGCCCACCCCTGGTCCAAAGGGATGGCTTCCTTCTTAATCGTCTCTTAATTGTTATACAACATGATGTAGCTTTTAAGTTATTTTCATCACCCACGTAGCCTTGTTGCCGGTGGCACCTATTGGCCTTAATAATACTCTTGGACATGCTTTTAATACAAGTAAGATCTCAAGACTTTTTAAAAGTACACTTCAAGCTGGTCTAGAAAGTTAATTGTCCCCTCTTTTACTAAGGTGCACTAGCCGTTTTAGCGTGCACTAAATATGCCGCTGTACCGGGCCATGGTACGCCCTCACCTGGAGTACTGCGTCCAGCACTGGTCGCCGTACATGAAGAAGGACACGGTACTACTCGAAAGGGTCCAGAGAAGAGCAACTAAGATGGTTAAGGGGCTAGAGGAGCTGCCGTACATCGAAAGATTAGAGAAACTGGGCCTCTTCTCCCTCGAACAGAAGAGATTGAGAGGGGACATGATCGAAACATTCAAGATACTGAAGGGGATAGACTTAGTAGATAAGAACAGGTTGTTCACCCTCTCCAAGGTAGGGAGAATGAGAGGGCACTTTCTAAAGTTAAAAGGGGATAGATTCCGTACAAATGTAAGGAAGTTCTTCTTCACCCAGAGAGTGGTGGAAAACTGGAACACTCTTCTGGAGGCTTTTATAGGGGAAAACACCCTCCAAGGATTCAAGACAAAGTTAGACAAGCTTTTGCTGAACTAGAACGTGTGCTGGTAGGGCTAGTCTCAGTTAGGGTGCTGGTCTTAGACCAGAGGGCCTCCGCGTGAGCGGATTGCTGGGCATGATGGACCACTGGTCTGACTCAGCAGTGGCAATCCTTATGTTCTTATGCTACACGCTAACGCGTCTATTATAGTCTAAAACGGTTAGTAAAAGGGCCTCCGCGTGTCAATTCAACACATTATTTAGACTCAAGCCTGCCACTGTGTTTCAATCGCTAAGGTAGGACTTGATAAACTAATTGTAAGAAAATGCTCTTAAGCTCTCAGACGCCTGCGCTGATTATTCGAGAATTTTAAATCAGCTATTGCGGGAACGTGGCATCTTTCATCGCACTGTGAGCTGTATTTATGAACTTTTTAAAAAAGTGCTATATGCCCTGTGCCAAACAATAAGAAAATGCTCTATAACGTGCTCAATATTGGAAAAACAACCTAGGAGCATAATGGCCGGCACTTATCTTTTATTTCTATACTGGTGCCGCTACTGCTCCTCGTTGCTCCTTGCAGGTAATAACCCTACAGCGTTCATTGTTTTGCTGCACAATTAAGCAGGACTGCACATTTAACTTTTAGACCCCTGAATAAGCCGATGAGTAGGCGAAACGGGGCCCATAGGGGTATTAGCCGCAAGGAGCAACGAGGAGCATTCTCTTACAATTAGGTTATCAAGTCCTGCTTTCTAGTTCGTTTGTGGACATAGAGGACTTAGTCCATTGTGGTTAATTTAGTGGTGTTCATTTCAATCTACACTTTCCCCTCCCCATTCGCGGTTCCTGCACTCGCGATTTCACAAAATCGCGATTTTTTTCTGGGGAAGGGGAAAATAAAAAACCCCATATTTTTGACCTCCCTGCTGCCTTCCCGGCCTTACCTGGTGGTCTAGCGGGCTTTCGGGGCAGGAGCGATCTTCCTACGCTCCTGCCCCGTGCAGATCGCCATGAGGAAATGGCTGCTGGGAGTTCCCGTAGTCTCTCGAGACGACGTCGGGAACTCCCTACAGCCATTTCCTCATGGGCGATCTGCACGGGGCAGGAGCGTAGGAAGATCGCTCCTGCCCCGAAAGCCCTCTAGACCACCAGGTAAAGCCGGGAAGGCAGCAGGGAGGTGGGTATGGGTCAGAGCCGGATAATCGCGGTTTTTTCGGCATTCGCGGTCCGGCTCTGCTCGTATCCCCCATGAATGACAAGGGAGAAGTGCATAAGACCACGTTGAATTGGGCTCCTTTTGCTAAGGTGCGCTAGCGGTTTTCAGCGCGCGGGGGAAATTACCGCGCGCTACGCTTCTCGAACTAACGCCAGCTCAATGCTGGCGTTAAAGCCCTAGAACACCTTAGGGCTCCTTTTTATCAAGCCGCGCTAGCGGTTTAACGCACGGAATAGCGAACGTGCCAAACCGCCGGCCGTGCTAGCCGCTACCGCCTCCTCTTGAGCAGGTGGTATTTTTGGGCTAGCGCGGGGGTTAGCGCGCGCTAAAATGTTGCATGCGACAAAGCCGCTAAAGCCCTTAGTTTTTTAAAAATTTTGTTTTATGTATAATTATTTGCACTTTGTTGAATTTTTTTGTTGAATGGGACATCTTAACCTACTTAAGAATGCATTTTACTTTCGTAGTTTCTTCATGGAATTGACTTGGCACTTTTAAGGGCTCCTTTTACGAAGCCACGGTGGCGGCTTTAATGCGCGTGACTTTTAATCACGCGCTAACCCCCGCGCTAGCCGAAAAACTACCGCCTGCTCAAGAGGAGGCGGTAGCGGCTAGCGCGGCCGGCAAATTAGCGCGCACTATTACGCGTGCTAAACCGCTACCGCAGCTCCGTAAAAGGAGACCTAAATGTTGCTTACTAGCGGTGGTATGTACGGCATACATAGGGCTCCTTTTATCAAGGCGCGCTACGGGGGTTAGCGCGTCGGACATTTCATCACGCGCTAACCCCCGTGGCAAGCCAAAAAACTAACGCCTCGTCAATGGAGGCGTTAGCGACTAGCACGGCAGGCGGTTGAACGCGCGGTATTCCACGCCTTAACCGCCTACCGCGCCTTGATAAAAGGACCCCCATAGTGCACAATTTTATGATTTTATAATTTTGCTTTTTACACAATTTATAATCATTTGTATGTTTCAGGTCTCCTGATGCAGGTGCACTAGCTGAAATATGGTCCATGTTGAGTCCATGTTCCACATTATTCATGTTTGTATTTGATGCATCCATGTGAATTTTATGATTGGTTGCCAATAAATTGGAGTTGAAGACCAGGCACAGTCTGTTCTCATTTTTTGGATTTGTGGTTGGTCGTGCAGAGGCGATCGTCTCTTTCTTCGGCTTCAATCACAACTAAACATACTAAGGATCAGTGGCGTACCTAGGGGGGGGCGGGGGGGCGGGCCGCCCCGGGTACCAGCCCTAAGGGGGTGTTCCCGGCCTTGCCGTTCAGTCCCCCGCCACCCCCGAATGACCGCTCGCCCCCCTGGCCTCCCCGCACCACCTATGAACAGCTGCAGCAGGATCGCGAAGTCAGCGTCAGCATCCCTGCGCTGCTTCCTACGACGCGATCCCGCCCCTCCTCTGACGTCAGAGGAGGGGCGGGACCGTGGCGCAGGAAGCAGCAGGGATCGCTGACGCTGACTTCGCGAGCCGGCTGCGGCTGTTCATAGGTGGTGCGGGGAGGCCAGGGGGGCGAGCGGTCCTTCGGGGGTGGCGGGGGACTGAACGGCAAGGCCGGGAACACCCCCTTAGGGCTGGTACCCGACGCTGACTTCGCGATCCTGCTGCGGCTGTTCATAGGTGGTGCGGGGAGGCCAGGGGGGCGAGCGGTCCTTCGGGGTGGGTCGGGGCATCAGGCCTTCAGGGTGGGGCGGGCGGGCAGGCAAGCAGGCTTTCAAGGGGGAGGGGGTGACAGGCAGGCAGGCAGGCCTTCAAGGGGGGACAGGCCTTCGGGGGGGGGGTGCAGACATTCAAGGGGTGCAGGCCTTCAAGGGGGGCAGGCAGGCCTTCAGGGGGGTGCAGACCTTCGGGGGGGGGGGTGTAGGCCTTTGGGGGGGTGCAGACCTTCAAGGGGGTGCAGGCCTTCAAGGGGGGAAAGGCAGGCAGGCCTTCAAGGGGGGGACAGGCCTACAAGGGGGGGGGACAGGCCTACAAGGGGGGGGACAGGCCTACAAGGGGGGGGACAGGCCTTCAAGGGGGGGTGCAGGCCTTCAAGGGGGTGGGACAGGCCTTCAAGGGGGGGACAGGCCTTCGGGGGGTGCAGACCTTCAAGGGAGTGCAGGCCTTCGGGGGGGGGGGGGGGCAGTCCTTCAGGGGGGGGGTTTAGGCCTTCAGAGGGGGACAGACCTTCGGGTGGGAGGTAAAGTCCTTCGGGGGGTGCAGGTCTTCAGGGGGGGGGTGTAGCCCTTCGGAGGGGGGACAGACCTTCGGGGGAGGGGGGTCCTGGTGTAAAAGTACACAGAGGGAGAGAGGGAAGGGGGGGTTCAAAGATACATGCATATGCCAGACTTTGGGGGTTAGAAATAATGGGTCTAAAAACAGAGGAGTGGGAGAGAGATGGTGCATAATGGGATTTAGGGAGGGAAGGAACAGAAAGGGAGAGAACTTGGAAACAGGGGATGGTGTGGAGGGGGGATAGAGATACTGGATAGGAGGATAATTGGGAACAGAAAGGGAGAGATGGTGGATCCTGGGGTGGTGGGGAGTTGAGAAAAGGTGAATCTGTGGATGGAGACAAAAAAAAAGGAAAGATGCCAGATCTCCGGGAGAGGGAAGGGAAACGGAAGGGGAGAACAGAGATGGCAGACGGATGGTTAGCACGGAGAAAGGAGACCCTGGCAAGCAAGACAACAAGAGCCTGGGACCAACAAGATTTGAATATTGATCAGAGAACAAAAGGTAGAAAAAATAATTTTATTTTCTGTTTTGTGATTACAATATGTTAGATTTGAAAAGTGTACATGAGACAGCTTGAAATGGGAACTTTTCTATTTTTGTGAATGGCAAGGCTGAGTTCAGTTAAAATATATGCTTTATAAGAAAATATAATAATGTGTTTTATAAAGTTTATAAGCATTGCTGGCATACTCGGTGAGGTGTTCCTAGTGTTGGTGGTGGTGGTAGCATGTCAGTGTGTTGAGAGGAAGAGGTAGTCTGGGAAATTCTGCTGAGCAAACTCTGGGCCCATTTCCACCCCCAGTTAGTCCACTCCACTCAACTGGTTCACACACTGAGTGGGTCTTTGGGTGTTATTTCTGGGTAGTTGTTTTAGAATCTCTTCCAGTGGTTTGTCAGTATCTCCTTCTGGTCCAAGGAAGGAAACTTTGTCAACCTTAGCATTGACCTTCAGAATATGTTTGTAACAGCGCTGCTTGTGTGGCATTAGGCTATGTAGTGATCGAAAGAAAAAAACAGACCTTTGCACATTTTTGCACTATATGGTGGGTGTATGAGGAGATTCATTTCCTGCACAGTTAAGTCCATTTTTTCTACTGAATAATAGTATAGGTACAATGAAAGTAAATAGCAAAAATGTTTGAGTAGATAATTAAGGAAATCTTTTTCATATTGCTTGCTTATGGACTGGGAAAAAAGACTGTTCAAGCAAATGTCTCCAGAACTGCTTTAATGGAAAAATGTGATTTTTTTTTTTTTAAGTACTTTGTGAAATTTATTGTTGTTGTGAAATTTATTGTTATACTTTGTTTAAACTTAAAAAGCGGTGTCATTAACAGTGAATCTAATCGAAAAATCGATTCAACAGGGTGAATCGGATCGAATGAAATATTTTTCTCTGAATCGGGCAGCACTATTGGCTACCATGAGAATGGGCTACTGGGCATGATGGACCATTGGTGTGACCCAGTTAGGCTATTCTTATGTTATGTTCTCATCTGTAGGGGCCTTTGTTTTCACTTCTTATTTTAATGTATTTTTTTCCTGGGAACTTATCAGTGTTTTTTTATAATGGGAACAAAAATGGAAGAGAATTAATGTGTGTGGAATGGGGGGGGGTAACTAATTTCTTCAGCTAAATAATTCAATCCACTTCAAACAGACATAGGAGAACTCACGCACCATTCACACACCCTCCAACCAAAAACGTCAAAAGAAAAAAACTGTTCGACAACCTCCTAGCCATTCGAGCTGCAACACTTGACCCCCAACTCTACAACCTATTGACCTCGACCACAAACTACAAAACCTTAAAAAAAGAAATAAAAACCCTTCTATTAAAAAAACACATAAAACCAAACTAACATAATCAGAACTGTCCCAAGCATCACCTGCAACTACTCCATATGTACTTCTGATGTCATGACAATTCAGACATAATTTATGTTATGTTATGTTTGGAATAATGGTTACATAAATGAGGTTCAATAAAAGAAAATTTTCTGTGGGAGCATTTGTTGGAACTTCTGTTATCCTGATTTCTTCTATCTGTGGGCTTTCTTTAGCTAACCTACTTATCTGGGGCTTTCCACTTCTGCAGCTGCCCTTTTCACGGTCCACTTTGCGCTTGCACTCTCTGGGGAGGGGGGGTTGGGTCTGGGCTTGGTGGGGTAGGTGTGTCTGGTAGTTTTGTCTGGGTGGTGGCTGGGTGTTTCTTGGGTGCTTGTTGTGCGGATTGGTGTGTCTGGTGAGCGGTCTGGGTGTTGTTGCTTGTGGGGGTTTTTTTCATTATAAAATATGGCTGAGGGTCTAGTCCGGCTTATTATTCTTGTGGGTTCTGGGGTGGGATTTGTTTGCTTGCCCCAAGTTTTGGCCTTTTGTTGTGTATTGCTATGCCTCTCATTGGCAATTTTCTCTTGGGAGAGGCTTGTTCATGCTTGTTGTTGCTGTTACTCTCATTCTGTGTTCTTTTTGATAATGTATAAGTTTCTGTACAGACCATGGTTGCTTGTCTGGACCTTTTGCCATTCTCAATAAAAATACTTTGGAAAAAAAAAAAAAAAAAAAAAGAAAATTTTCACTGCCTGTTTCTATTCTGACCATTTATTCGATTTCATGGTTATTGCAAAAAAAAAAAAAAAAAAAAAATTTTACATGAGGGGGGGGGGGTGTCAAAAAATGATGGGCCCCGGGTGCCACATACCCTAGGTACGCCACTGCTAAGGATTACATTTATTTGAAGGGCCGCTGAAAAGTTTTCAGCCCATGCCACAAAGACGGGACGGGGTCCAGCTTGTACACGAGTAAAATCCGGTAACCCCATGCATAATACTTAATACTGAGCCATAGGGGTTGGCCTTTGAATAGTGACAAGCTGTAATAAAGAGATCAACCAGCAACAGGGAACCCTCACTGTTTGTGGTTTTGTTCATGGTTTACACCGATAACCACAGTCTGAATTATGTGGATTGCATTTCGCTTTCAACACTTGACCCCCAGTGAGATCTTTTTGTCGCTCAAAAATCCACCTATCCAAACATAAAAATAAAGAATTAGGCAACAAAGCAAAAATGATCTCGGATCACCGTGGAGGAGCTGATATTCTGAAAAGCTTGGGGACTTCAAGAAACGTTAGCTTTCTTGTCATAAGTTTCTCTTTTTCCCATGGCTGATTCTTTTAGTAAATGAGTCCAAGAGGGAGAAGGGATGACAGGACAGAGGCCTTCGCGCGCAGTTATCTGGATCTCACAGGAGAATAGTGAACTTAGCATCCCGACAAAAGGCATCCAACCTGAACTGATTCTACAGGGCAAGACAGAGAATCCCCCATAGCAACAAAGAGTGGGATAAACTGCAAGCCTCAGAGGGTTCTTTTGCTGGAAAGGTTGCAGTGTACTGCATGACGAGTTCATGACATGCAAAGTGTGTCTCAGTGAGATGGGCAGACCCCTTAGAGAGCCCCTTGATATGAAATGATTTGCATATCATACATAATTAGTACTGCTGAGCATCTTACCCCTGTTTAGTTTATTAATCGTTTGGGCTTTTCTGTACTATATTTTATGTTTTAAAATAGCATAAAATACATTCAAATTTATTTATATACTGGAAAACCATTAAGTTCTATGCGGTTTACAAAACTGAATATAAAACTGCACCTATACCGTTGAATATAATGCATTAATTTCCTAAAAATCTTGTAAACATATACGTTTTCAGTTGTCTCCTAAAATGCTGATATCAGCAAGAGGTCGCTACTAGAGAATTGAGATCTTTATCCCATATTGCAGCTTGAAACGACAGTCGACGTTGTTGATATTTTTTATATTGACAACCTTTGACTGAAGGAAAGGTACATACAACATGCGTGCATCGAGAGTGCTTTGAATTTACAAATGTGAACGAATCCACAACATAATTAGGTGCAAGGCTGAACAATACCTTATAACAAATGCAACCAAAATTAAATTTCACACGAGCCTCGACTGGCAGCCAATACAATTCATGGAAAAAAAGGGGTGACGACCAAACTTTTTCAGATTAAAGAGCGGTCGAACCGCAGCATTCTGAATAATGCGCAATCTACATAGATTTTTGGGGGGTAAAAAGCAAAAGAAGGCAATAGTACAAGAATCCAACTGGCTCAGAACCAGTGACTGAACCAGTAATCTAAAAGATGAGCTGGCAAAATATGCTTCATTGGTGTGTAATTTCCACAATGTGTGGAAACCCTTCCGTACCAAAGCATCCACCTGATCTTTCATGGTTAAATTCTGATCCAGAATCTCTCCCAATATTTTAATGGTAGAGTGAATAGGATAAGTTATTGCATTAAAAGTCAAAGAAGTCTCAGTGCAATTCCGAAGTGGAATTGCAAAAAAAAGAATCTAGTTTTCTCTGAGTTAAGTTTTAATTTAAATTCAATCATCCATTGTTCAATTATTAGAAATACCTCAGCAATTATAAGCCTTGATTGGGAAATTGAAACTGTAATAGGAATCAGGATATTTATATCATCAGCATATCAGAATATCTTAATTCCTAACATAGATAATTTTAAACCTAACGAAGATAAATAAACATTAAAGAGGAGAGGAGAGAATGCAGAGCCCTGAGGCACACCACACGGATTACGCCAACTAGCAGAGTAGTCATTACGAGATGAAAGAAAGCCTTGAACCAATCATAAACTTTCAACTTGAAAATAATGAAATTTGGATTTGTGGAATATAAATACTTTAAAATAAATAATATGAAACAAAGACATATAGAAACATACCCCCTCCTTTACTGAGTTTTAGCGCCAGCAGGGGTGGTAATTGCTCCGACACTCATAGAATTCATATGGGCATCGGAGCAGTTACCGCCACTGCCAGCGCTAAAACCTGCATTACACGTTAGTAAAGGAGGAGGATAGTTACAAACGAGGGCTGTTCAAAAAGTATTAGACCTTAATTTTTCTTGCGTAAACAAATAAAGCTAGGAAGGCGTGTTTGGTGCACGTATGTAGGCAACCCTAATGCGCATGCTTTAATTTTTTTCCTGCCTACAGAAGCTGTCAGTCGCCAGCAGACCACCGATGAGTGAGGAAGTGTAAGTGAGCACCGTCCGATTTTCATTTTTGACAAAATGACATAAAAAGTTGAACAACGCTACTGCATTAAATTTTGTGGAAAGCTTGGCGATTCCCAAGTGGAAACGATCTGCAAGATTCAACAGGCCTTCAGGGATGAAGCAATAGGCACCACACAGATAAAGGAGAGATACAACCGCTTCAGAGATGGCCGCACATCAGTGGAGACTGAAGCACATTCTAAACTAAACTAAACTAAACCTTAGGTTTGTATATCACATCCTCTCCACAATTGTAGAGATTGGCATGGTTTACAAGAGTTGGGAGAGAAAGGAACTCCAATGAAGGTCAAAGGATATAGTGAGAAGAATACTTAGAGGGCTTAGGATGCCAGAGAAGGTGTAAGTATTACATTTTTGAGAATAGCCAGGTTTTTAGATGTTTGCAAAAGAGTTGGAGAGAGCTCAGAATCCGAAGGGGGGAGGTAAGGTTGTTCCAGAGCTCAGTGAATCTGAAGGGGAGGTAGGTCCCTCAACATCCAGAAATGAGATTGTCATTGATCAAGTGAGGACCAACTTGCAGATGAGGCGCGCATCTGCGTTGGATCCGTTCATTCCATTGTGGCTGAGGATTTGGGTTTCAGGAGAATTTCAGCAATGTTCGTGCCAAAGCTGCTAACGATCGAGCAGAAGCAACTCCGTTTGGAGATTGCACAGGACATGCTGGAGAATGTGAACACTGGCGATGAGTCCCACAGTGATCACTGGCGATGAGTCCTGGATTTATGGGTACGACCCTGAAAGGGACCAGATTTCAGTCAAGAGAAGACATCATGCAGAATGCGACGGACCAGTTGCGAGCAATCTCAAAAGAGGCGTTCCAGCGCTGCTTCTGACAGTTGCAGAACCGTTGGAAGAAGTGTGTGGCAGCCCAAGGGGACTACTTTGAAGGAGATTAGTATAAGATTGTTGTATCTGAATACGAGTATTTTTTATGAATAAAGTCCTGATACTTTTTGAACAGCCCTCAGAGATAGTGGAGCACAGATGAAGATTGGATGATGATATTAGAACATAAGAAATGCCTTCACCGGATCAGACCATAGGTCCCATCTAGTCTGGTGACCAGCACACGCGAAGGCTAAGCTAGGTGTTCCCTGATGAAGACCTTGTTTACCCGTATACCTCAATGTGATTTGCAAGAAGGTGTGCATCCAACTTGCCCTTGAATCCTAGAATGGTGGTCTCCATCACAACCTCTTCCGGGACAGCATTCCAAGCGTCCACCACTCGCTGTGTGAAACAGAACTTCCTGACATTTGTCCTGGGCCTGTTGCCCCTCAGTTTCAGTCCATGACCTCTTGTATGAGTCACATTTGACAGTGTGAATAACGATGTTTCTTACTCTATTTTGTCGAATTCTTTAAGTATTTTAAAAGTCTCTATCATATCCCCTCGCAGTCTTCTCTTCTCGAGGGTGAACAATCCCAGTTTTCCGAGGCGTTCTTTGTAGCTCAAATTCCCCATACCTTTTACTAGCTTTGTGGCTCTCCTCTGCACCCTCTCCAGCAGTGTTATATCCTTCTTTAGGTAGGGAGACCAGTGTTGGATACAGTATTCCAAGTGTGGTCTGACCATTGCTCTGTAAAGTGGCATTATGACGTCCGCCGATCTACTCGTGATTCCCTTCTTTATCATGCTCAACATCGTGTTTGCTTTCTTTGCCGCCGCTGCGCACTGAGCCGACGGCCTCAGGGTCCTGTCTATCAGTACCCCCAGGTCCTTTTCTTGTTTACTCTTGACAATGTTATACCTAACATTTTATATTCATGTTCCTTGTTTTTCTTGCCCAGGTGCATCACTTTGCATTTATCTATATTAAACTTCATCTGCCACTTTTCTGCCCATTTCTCCAGCTGGTTCAAATCTCTCTGAAGTTCTTCGCTCTCCTTTGTGACCCAACTGCCCGACATAGTTTTGTGTCATCTGCAAACTTGATTATATTACTTGTTTCTTCTTCCAGGTCAAGAAACTCTGAGATGTAGGAGTCATAAGTGTTATCAGTATGAATGTTAAAATAACCAAGAATGAGGGAATGAAACAAAAGTTCTAGAAAGATAGAAAGTCAGGAGTCAAGGCTACAGTTACCATATGTCCACAAAAACCCAGACATGTCCTCTATTTAGAGGACTATCTGGGTGACCGGACAGGTTTTTCAAATTCACCAGTTTGTCCAGATTTGGCAGGGCTGGAGTAGAGCGAGTCCGGTGGCTCTCCCCCAGGCCCCTCTCTTACCTTCTCAGACCTTCAATTCAATTTTCTGCGGGCTGCCGGCAACGCAGTGAGGTTTAGCCTGCTGCCCTCAGCCAGCCCTGGAAGCCTTCTCTCTACAGCGACTTCCTGTTTCCGCATAGGTGAGACACTGCAGAGAGAAAGCTTCTGGGGCAGCGAAGGCAGCAGAATCACCTCACTGAGCTGCTGGCAGCCCGAAGAAAATTGGATTGAAACGCCAAAGTGATAAGAAGGGCCCGGGGAGAGCCAAGGACTTCCTATAAGCCAGCCATGCCATACTAGGTGGGTTTGTGACCATGGGGGGAGAAGGGGGGAGGGGGAGGCTGCACAGAGAGAGAGGGAGGCTGTGCACATAGCTTTGTGCTCCCATTACCTAATGTGTGGGGTGAGGCCAGGGGTGTGTCCTCTTTTTTCCATCACAAATATGGCAACCCTAGTCAAAGTCAGTGAGAAAGGCAGATAGAGATATGTCGGAGGGGGGGGGAGGGTTGATAAATGACCGCTATTCAGAGAGGTAGGGGAGCAAATAGATGGGCGGAGTGGACTTTGAAAGAGGAGAAGCAGTGAGACTGAGTTAGGAGGAGAGATTTAAATCTTCAGGCGGCTGAGATTATCAGCCCAACCCCTTCCTCTGTGTCCAACTGGGAGTCTTCAGGGCAGAGCCAGGGTTTTAGGTAGTGCGGGCAGGTGGAAAGAATGAGAGATAAGGAGGTCATGGATGTGGGCAAGTCTGTTGGAGAAAGAAGGGGCATTCCACAGGGCACATGAGAAAGGTGCGCACTATGGGCCCAATACTATCAATGGCGCCTACATCAGCTGGCGCCACCCAAAAAATGGCACCAGCTGCGTGTCAGTCACACGTAGGCGCCATTAAGAGAATCGTGGCTTACGTCTAGGGATTTACAGGCCTATATTACTTGCCCCTATGTTTGACAAGAATGACATCTACAGAGGCGCCTAGCAGGGCCTAAGGTCTTTTCCAGCGCGTACCACGCCTACTTTCACCTTAGACGCCATCAGATGCAATTACAGTGTCATTTTTTGTAGGCACCTGCGGGCGCCTACAATTTTTTAAATAATGATTTTTTAAATTGGTTTTAAACAATGTGACCAATTGCCGCGCTAATTAACGCCAATTAAAACAACTAAGTTCAGTGGCGATAGGGCACCTCCCAGCGTCTAACTTATGGCACTGTTACTAGAATCAGGTAATTATATGCCTAAATATAAGCGCCGTCCTTACAACTGCTCTGATGATGGGAACAAGCCCCTTTGTAGACATCACGCATTCTTTTTCTGAAAACCTAAGGAGAGATATCATCGAGGCCTATAAAATACTGAGTTGAGTGAAACGAATAGGCGTAAATCGTATGTTTATTCTTTCCAACAATATGTAGTAAATTTGAAAGAAACTGGAGAAAATATTTCTTCACCCAAAGTATAATTAAACTCTGGAATTCTTTGCCAGTGAATGTGGTGAAAGCAGTTAGTTTAGCAGGGTTAAAAAAAAAAAAAAAAAAAAGGTTTGGATAATTTCCTAAAAAATCCATAAGCCATTATTAAGATGGACTTGGGAAGAGCAGCATAAAATCTGTTATACTCTTTTTGGGATTTTTCCAGGTACTTGGGACCTTGATTTCCCACTGCTGGAAACAGGATGCTGAGCTTGACGGATCTTTGTAGGAGGAGCAGAAGTGACTGAGGAGGATGGCAACTTCATCTCCTAGAATAGAGATCTACCTCTAGGAGAAAATGCTAGACAAAAGGATTTTTGTGCTTGAAGGTGCAAGGAGCCCTTCTACAAGCTAAAAGGACTTTTAGCTAACCACCCAAATGAGAAGCAGGCCTCAGATGAGGTGCAGTTAAATAAAGACCGTATCAGGAGCCTCTGACTCAGAAAAGGTTTGTACTGAAACTGATTGCCTACTCTAAAAGACCCCCTATGTGTTAAACTGACTTCCTATTTATCTGTATATAATTGCTATTGAACTTTGCTCCCAGTTTCATGTGAAGAAATCCAAGGTCCAGAAAAATCGAAGTTCAGAATTTGTTTGCTGGCCAGGACTACCTTATTGCGAGAGAGAGAGAAAGAAGGAAAGAGATCCGCTGTGCGAGTGGATTTGCGGTGTCCTTTGGGCTCCCAGCTTGCTTGTCTCAGACCTGACCAGACCTCACACGCAATCCTAGAAAATTAAAATAACTTGCTTGATACACAGTAGGCAAAAGAGGATTACAATTTGAGATCCAGTAAAACGAAACACCCGGGGCTTATTTACTAACGTACAATCTGTGGAGCTGGGGGCATTGATGAGAAGGAGACGGGGCGCAGACATGAATAGTTTTCCAGTAAATGGGAGTCTGGAGGAGAGGCAAGAGAGAGATAAGCAACGAAAGGGAATGAGGGTCTATAGAACAAAGGCGCAAATACAGAATCAGACGGAGAATCCTGGAGATACTAGAAACAGGCATCTCATTTTTAAGAAAGGTTTGGACAAATTCCTGAAGGAAAAGTCCACAGTCTGTTATTAAGACATGGGGGGAAGCACCTGTTTGCCCTGGATCGGTAGCATGGCATGTTGCTACTCTTTGGGGGTTCCGGAATCTTTTGTTACTCTTTGGAATTCCGGAACCTTGCTATTCTTTAGGATTCTGAATGGAATGTTGCTACTCCTTGGGTTTTGGGCAGGTATGAGGGTCCTGATTGACCACCGTGAGAACGGGCTACTGATCTGACCCAGTTCTTATGTTCCTAAAAGACTAGAGAAGACATAGGTTCAGTGGAAACCTATAAGGATCAGATTGCAAAACTCACTTCCACTCTTTTACAGATCTATGATAACTGCACAAAACATGCACTAATTCTGTATGAGTTATGAACCAGGAGATTAGTTTACAGTGTCATTAGACAGGTCCTAATCCCCTATTCTGCAAGTACTGAATTGATTGGCCATCATTATCAACTTGCTAGGCCCAAACTATAATTGAAAATGAATTTTTATGTTAGCCAAAATGCTATCTTGATTGGTGCTGTGTACTGAACATCTTCCTAGAGCTATGTCAATGGTGCCACAGTGTCTGAAGTCAAAGCAATTGAAAAGTAACTGAGTGCTAATTGCAGGATTCTGTTTTGCACAAGGCTGGTGTCAGCCCAGATAAACTCGATACATCAGGCTCCGTCTCTGGCAGTATTCAAATCCAGACTCAAAGCCCACTTCTTTGAAGTTGTTTTCAATTCCAAACTCTAACCCACCTTCTAAGCACCAATAACTGTCTTATTCTCTCTGTAATTCCCTCACCTGAGCACCATATACTGTATAGATCAGTGGTCTCAAACTCAAACCCTTTGAAGGGCCACATTTGGGATTTGTAGGTACTTAGAGGGCCTCAGAAAAAATAGTTAATGTCTCATTAAAGAAATGAAACTTAGCATGAGGTAAAACTCTTTATAGTTTATAAATCTTTCCTTTTACCTCAGTCATAATAATAATATTGTAATTTATAGCTAATGAGACACATGATCAAGAAACTGTTTTATTTTACTTTTGTGATTATGATAAACATACCGAGGGCCTCAAAATAGGACCTGGCGGGCTGTGAGTTTGAGACCACTGAGTTAAGGGGAATAGTTAATCTGCTGGCTTGGTTGGAGGGCAGAGGGGAAAACAGGACAATCAAGCCATTGTGACATCACTGATGAGGCTGGCTCTTATTGGTGGAATGAAGCATTATGACATCACAATCTCAGCTCTGCTTCCCAAAGACAAACAGGATGTCATGGTTACAGTTAAGCCAGTGGTCTCCAACTCAAACCCTTTGCAGGGCCACATTTTGGATTTGCAGGTACTTGGAGGGCCTCAGAAAAAAATAGTTCATGTCTTATTAAAGAAATGACAATTTTGCATGAGGTAAAACTCTTTATAGTTTATAAATCTTTCCTTTTGGCTAAGTCTTAATAATAATATTGTAATTTATAGCTAAAAAGACTTATGATCAAGAAACTGTTTTATTTTACTTTTGTGATTATGATAAACATACCGAGGGCCTCAAAATAGTACCTGGCGGGCCGCGAATTTGAGACCATTGATGTAGATGCACCTTCTTGTCCATTGTGTCTGTCTTGACTAGATTGTAAGCTCTTTTGAGCAGGGACTGTCTCTTCTGCGTTTTTGATCTACAGCGCTATGTACGATGTCTAGCAGCGCTATAGAGATGATTACCAGTAGTAGAAGTAGATTTGAGAACTCAAATTAATATGTTTACACAGGGCTCCATTTACTAAGCTGTGCTAGTGGTTTTAGCTCGCGTTAGACGCTAACACCTTCATTGAGCTAGCGTTAGTTTTTGGCGTGTAGTGTGGGGTTAGCGCGCACTAAAAACGCTAATGCACCTTAGTAAAAGGAGCCCAAAGAAAGAACAGATATATTTTAACACTCTTCACCTCATAATCTTATCTGCTTCTCCTATACTCTGAGACCAACATACCCAACAACACTGATGCACATCTACGAGGGCTGTTCAAAAAGTATCAGACCTTTATTCGAAAAAAAATATTCAGATACTGTAGGGACGCCATTCTGCAACAGGGCGTGATCGGCACACTGATTTCACCGCCCCTGTGAAAGAATTATGAATTATTCCCATTCTCTCTCCCTTCTTGCCAAGCAGCTATTCTAAGTAAAGGAAAATGCTAGCATCTTGTCACAAGACTGCGTTTGTCACATATTAACCTGACACAAGTTTACCCTTATCCCTTATATGGGCAACAATCAGACTCTGCCTATGTGCAGGCCCTGAGTTTAAGGCTAATTAAGATAGCTTAAGGAGTATGCATTATAACCTTTGGACTGTCACATGCTTATCTTAATTGAGCTGTCCTTATTTGGAAAGGACATCAGATGACAGGCCTTGAGGATGTGGAAAGACTCAGGCTCTGTCCACGTGTTAATCAGGCCCTTGTCCAAGTGCTGAGTTGGAGGATGATCACGAGGCAAAAGCACGAGGTAAAGGGAGGGTGATCACAATGCATAAGCTTGTACCTACCTTTGTACCCACCAGGGCCGGATTTAGATGAAAAGAGGCCCTAGGCTATTCCACTTATGAGGCCCTTTCACCTCCCATTGAACCCCCCACCCCCCTCCGATGCCAGCCTGCCTGCCTCCCATCCCCCTTCCACTGAAACCCCCCACCCCATCCCACCCACGTTTTGCCTCTCTCCCCGCGGGGCTGGGCTTTGCCCAGCTGTTTCCGGACTGACGTCTTTCCCTCCCCGATCCTCCTCCCAGGGCGAGAAAAAGAAAAGGAGAAGCCGAGTCGGCGCCCCGTTGCGGCCGGAGCCAGTTCCGATCCCGAAGCGGATTTTATTATTTATGATATAATCATGAAAATATAAAATAAAGCACGTAATATACATTTTAAAATATGCAAATTAAAACATATGTTAAGAACTTACTTAGAATTCCGCGAAATGAAGATATTGTCACAAAAATTTTTTTCAATAGTCTATAAACACTTCACTAAAGTATTGAACCTACTGAACTCAAAAGGCGAGAATCAAATGATCGTGTACGCAATCCTAAAATAAGAATCTTTTCTAATAACATTAACACGTTTCATATTATCGAAGTAACACGAATATAACCGAACGTCGGGATATCAATAGGTCTGTTCGTTTGTCTGTTCCAATCTACACCAATCTGCACTTTATTGATGCAAGAACAAGCCAGAGCTTAGTAGCATAAGGCACGTCAATATTTGCCATAGCAATCAGTGAACGTATGAACTATGCTTTGGTGCAATCTAGTATATACAAACGAACAGACCCAATGAGCCGAACGCGTTGATCTTAACCAATACATTTTTATGTTTGTGTATTAGTCATATGCGTAGAATTTCTCCTTATTTTTGGTTCAGTGTTTTAGTGTTCACTGTTTTTAGAATAGTGTAATTTTAATTTTGCTAACAATTTGAATGTAGGCCCCTCTTGATCTTGAGGCCCTAGGCTGAAGCCTAGTTAGCCAATAGGAAAATCCAGCCCTGGTACCCACCAATCATGAGATGTGTAAACGAGGGAGTTACTATGATGTCATTAGCTTAGAAGCATAATAAAAAGGGACTCGGAGCTAGCCCCTGCTAGCGCCTCCTTCCTGACTCTTAAGACTGCATGTGTGTGTTTCCTTTGTGGGGCATTCCTACAAGATACAACAATCTTATACTAATCTCCTTCAAAGTAGTCCCCTTGGACTGCCACACACTCCTTCCAACGGTTCTGTAACTGTCGGAAGCAGCGCTGGAATGCCTCTTTTGAGATTACTCACAACTGGTCCGTCGCATTCTGCATGATGTCTTCTCTTGACTGAAATCTGGTCCTTTCTGGGTCTTACCCATAAACCCAGGACTCATCACCAGTGATCACTGTGCTGAGGAAGTTGGGATCACTGTTCACAGTCTCCAGCATGTCCTGTGCGATATCCAAGCAGAGTTGCTTCTGCTCGATCGTTAGCAGCTTTGGCACGAAGTTTGCTGAAATTCTCCTGAAGCCCAAATCCTCAGTCAAAATGGATTGAATAGATCCAACGCTCATGCTCGCCTCGTCTGCATGTTCTCTGACTGTGATTCGATGCTCCTGCATCACCAGGGTCCTCACTTGGTCAATGACAATCTCATTTCTGGATGTTGAGGGCCCACCAGAATGTGCTTCACTCTCCACTGATGTGCGGCCATCTCTGAAACGGTTGTACCACTCCTTTATCTGTGTGGTGCCCATTGCTTCGTCCCCGAAGGCCTGTTGAATCTTGCGGATCGTTTCCACTTGGGAATCGCCAAGCTTTCTACAAAATTTAATGCAGTAGTGTTGTTCAACTTTTTCTGTCATTTTGTCAAAAATGAAAATCGGACGGCGCTCACTTATACTTCCTCACTCATCGGCGGTCTGCTGGCGACTGACAACTTCTGTAAGCGGGAAAAAATTCAATCATGTGCATTAGGGTTTACTACATAAGTGCACCAAACCATGCCTTCCTGGCTTTATTTGTTTATGTAAGAAAAATTAAGGTCTGATACTTTTTTGAACAGCCCTCATACATCCCTCTATTTTCTATAATCTTTAACTGGTATATCATTGGAGCCACAGTTCCACCACAAATCTTTGTTCAGTTGGTAAAATAAACTTGTTGAGTCCCTGTGATCGGGCTGAGCAATCATTACCCCCATCACTCCATCTATCCCCAGGCATTTCTGGTCTTCCTTCTCATTCATCAGACTCTGCTAAAACAACACTTACACTCTGTTAAGCTCTGGAATACGTTGCCAGAGGTTGTGGTAAAGGTAGCAGGTTTTAAGAAAGGTTTTGGACAAAGGTGCAATTACAGAATCAGAGGGAGATTCCTGGAGATACTAGAAACAGGCATCTCATTTTTAAGAAAGGTTTGGACAAATTCCTGGAGGAAAAGTCCATAGTCTGTTATTAAGACATGGGGTGAAGCCTCTGCTTGCCCTGGATCGGTAGCATGGAATGTTGCTACTCTTTGGGTTTTGGCCAGGTACTAGTGACCTGGATTGGCCACTGTTGAGAACGGGCTACTGGGCTTGATGGACCATTGGTCTGCCCCAGTAAGGTTATTCATATGTTCTTATATTCCTGGTCGCCACAAAGTCATCCCTGGACTGCATTCTTTTCCAGGTCTCTCTGACCCTCACTGGCCCTCAGGGTCTTAGGGCAGCTTCTGGTCTCTTTGCCAGTCACCACTGGCCTCGCTGGTCCCTCCATCGGTCCCTCACTGGTCACCTATGGCCAATGCCCTCTGGGTCTACAGGCTGCTTCCTACTGGGTCTTCTCACAGTTCCTGGTACCATTACCGGTCTCTCTGCCAGATCGTCACTGGTCCCTTTGCTAGTCCCCATCAGCCTAGGACCTTGAACTCTTCTAACTCCTTGTGGGCCACAACCAGTCCTCTGATCCTTGGCCTTTTGGGTCCTAGACACTCTTCACCGGTCGCCAGTTGTCAAGCTTGAGCCCTCCTGGACTCTAAGCTCTATCAGACCCTCTGCCTATTTCTTCTTTCAGATCTACTCCCAGGTGCGTGTGATATCATCATGTCGTGTCCGCGCATGCCATCTGGGGGTGGGGCTGAGGGCGGAATGGGGCATGACACAGGCAGAATGGGGCGGAACTGGGCAGACCTGGGGCAGGGCCAAGGGTCTGGATTTTCCTTCAGGAAAATCTGGTAACCCTATTTTTGTGCCCTCAAAATAACTAATTAGTTGGAAAATAAATATCCGTCTCCCCCCCCTCCCCTCAACAAATTTACAATTATAAACTCCTAAGAATAGAAGCAGAACTGCCAAGTTACCCTGATCCAGGCTGGAGACTTTTTGTCCAGTCCTGTTTTGACCTTAACATCCAAAGCAGTGTGGGATTTGTAGGACCTAATTCTGTCCCATAATGCATCAGCGAGACGTGATCAGAAATCCAGGACTACCCCAAAATCTCCAGCCTGGAAATGGGTAACTTGACATCTCCGTAGAAGCCCTACCTTTAAACCAGAGGTGTCAAAGTCCCTCCTCAAGGGCCACAATCCAGTCGGGTTTTCAGGATTTCCCCAATGAATATGCATGAGATCCATTAGCAAATAGATCTCATGCATATTCATTGGGGAAATCCTGAAAACCAGACAGGATTGCGGCCCTCGAAGAGGGACTTTGACACCCCTGCTTTAAGCAGAGAATAAAATAAAGCCTAAGGCCTTTTTTCTTGGTTTTTACTGTTACATCTGTTTATCATACAAGCAATGTGAAGTCAAGCTCAGTCGGCTTTAGAAACTCTCAGGAGTGATTTTTTTTTTTTTTTTCTTTTTATCTATCTGTGGTGGTCTAGTTCTGGACAAACAAATGTACTTAACCTGTTGGGCCTACAAATCAATTTCTGTGGTGCCACCGACAAGTGGAAATTATCACCTTGTTCTATTGACCCTGTCTTGGCTGAGCTCAGCTCTGGCAAAAGAAGGATAACATGTGGATTCCACACAGAGTAAAGGCGGAGAGGGAGAGCTAAATTATCTTGAACGGTAGTCTGGGGATTGAAGACGAGAAGGAAGAAAACCACTTTCCTTTAATGCAGCAGAGCGAGCTACCCTCTTCAAACATCCTTATTCTATGGCTGCTCCTTTCAGTCTTGTTTGGACTTGTCACTTTTCTCCAGCTCGCTTGCACCTCGAGTTCTGTAAAGGTGGGCAGGGGATCAGTCCACCCCGGGTGCTGGCATCCGTCCTCCTCTCTGCCCGCCCCCCCTCCGCTCCTTCCCCACTGCCACGCGTGCTCACTGCTTCCCTTCCCTGCACCTCTGTAACGTTCCTGGCGCGAGAAGCAACACCCCCCCCAAGATAGCTGTCACGCAGGTATTGGCTCTTCCTCCGATGTCACTTCCTGGACCCGCTGCAGAGGAAAAGTATATGCTGGCGCAGCAGCAGCTTGAGGGTTGCTGCTCGCGCCAGGAACATTGCACAGGTACGGGAAAGGGAAGTGGCGCCCACCTGGCAGGAGGGGGGCAAGGAAGGAGCATGTGGAGACGGGGATGGAGAAGAGGGTGGGGGATGGGGGTGCCACCGTTCTGGGCGCCTCTCACCCTTGCTACGCCACTGGATGAAGTGAAGCTTAATTTGCAGGAACCGGGATTTTCCCACTCCCTCTCAACCCTCAACATCCCTAATTGGCTCTGTGCAAGGACAGTCTTTTGACTGGGGGGCCACGAAACAAGGCTCCTTATGTCTTTGGGTCGGATTACCAGATGTCCGGATTCTCCCGGACATGTCCTCTTTTTAGAGGACTGGCCAGGCATCCGGACGGGTTTTCAAAACCCGGCAGCTTGTCCTGGTTTTGAAAACCGCTCAGCTCGGGGCCTTGTCTAGAGGGCATCCGTGCATGTGACATGAAGGTGTCACACGCATGCGCGCTTGCGTATGATATCGTCGTATCGCATCTACGCATATGAAGATGCCCTCCAGGTGCAGCCTCAAAGCTATGAGGTTTGTGTGGTGCCAGGGTTGGGGGAGGAACGGAACAGAGCTGGGTGTGGAATGGGGCATAACAGGCAGGGATGGGTAGAACTGGGCGGGCCTAGGTGCGGGTCTAGGGGTCTGGATTTTACTCAAGTAAAATCTGGTAACCTTACCCAGGTACAAAATAAGTACCTGTCTAAAATATGTAAACCACATGGCAAAAAGCAGTATATTAAGTCCAACCCCATTACACTGTAGGACAGAATGAATTTCAATAATGGTTAATTTGTTCTAAAGTTACTACTGCTATATTTATCATTTTTATAACACTACAAGACGTACACAGTGCAGTTCTCTAAACATAGAAACATGACGACAGATAAAGGCCAAATGGCCCATCCAGAGCATCCACTATCTCCTCCTCTCCCTATTGGTTAAGGTTCTTAACATTTGCATCTCTTCTTCCTATAGGCTACGGCACTTTACACCTGCATTGTGAGGTCATAGAGCTGCCCATCCACAGTACCCATTATCTCTTTCTCTCTCTGAGAGATTCCACGTGCCTATCCCAGGCCCTTTTGAATTCAGACACAGTCTCTGTCTCTGTCTTACTTTTACTTACTTGCCTCACAGAAAGGTTTGTCGCCCTTACAATCGCTCCTTTCAGTTTTGCCCACCGCATTTCCACTCCTTCCAAACATGTATGAGGCAGTCCCTGCTCAATAGAGCTTACAGTCAGAACAAAAATAAAGTTTAGGAGCACTTTGCTCATATCCTTTGTCTTCGAGCAAGACCTCTATGCAATAATGAAATTATTTTTTTGCTCTTCTCAAAATATTTTCTTTGGTCAAAAAATATGGATTTTCCCAGATGTGGTTAAGACAAAGCAAGAGCGTAGAAAACTATTTCTGAGCATGAGGCATGAAGTTAGAAGCTTGGGAACTACTTTTCATCTAAGCTATCCATGTAAATGTTTGATTAGATATGCAGGGACTAAATATGTCTTTTTAAATTCCTGAGCAACTTCATACCTTTTTGGAAGCTAAGAACTTCCCTCAAAGTTGAGGACAGCATTGAAATACATAAAAGTACTGACGATTATAGACACACGCTAGGTTTTTTCATTGATAAATTTAATTATCCTCATAAGTAGAGATCTCCTTATCTCTTACCTTTTCTTTCTCTCTCAATATGTTCTTTTGAGGTCTAAGAAAGAGTTAAATTGTTTAAAAAAACATTAAAAGACTAAGAATGATCCAAAACATGGCAGTGCATCTGATCTTCGGCCTGAAAAAATCACATAACCCCATATTACAGAAAACTGCATTGGTAGCCAATCGAGGCTAGAATCATCTTTGATTTGGTTGCCTTTGCTACAAGACACTATTTGGAACCTCGCCCACCTACCTCCTGAATCACTTCATCCTACAGGACAAACCCCGTCCCTCTCGCAATACGTTGATATTCTCATTTCCTACTCCCAAGAGATGCCAGTACAACAGATTTCTTGATAGAACACTTTCCTTCTAAGCAGGCATTTGGAACAACACCCTAAGCAACCTCCCCTTAAACTCCCCAACGTACCAAGCCCTGAAAACCCATCTATTCGACAAGTTTGTCTGATCCTCCAAGCCCCCAAGCCATCTCTCCCCTTTCCCCTTCTACTCTTTCCTTCTTCCCCCACCTCCTTATTTGTATTGATAACTGTCCTCACAATCCCACTTTGTAACTATCCACTTCTGTTTCCACTATTGTACACTGTCTTGAACTGAAAAGGTTCATTATCCACTTTGTACCTTTTTCCGCTACTATATACCGTCTTAAACTGAAAAGGTATGACTGGATATAAATAAAGCTTTAACATTATTATTATTATTGTACTAGTCTTTAAGCCCATTACATTAACTGGTGCTAGAATAGATGTGTCTGTCTTTCTTTTTGTCTCTCTCTCTCTCTCTCTCTCTTGGCCGCTGTCGGTCTGTTTTTCTTTATGTGTCTCTCCTTGGCTGCTCTCTGTGTGTGTCTCTCTCTCACTCTTTGGCCGCTGTCTGTGTGTCTTTCTGTCTCTGTCTCTCTCATTGGCCGCTGTCTGTCTGTCTTTCTGTCTCTCTCTCCTTGGCCACTGTCTGTGTGTCTGTCTATCTCTTTCCCTCCCTCCCGTTCCATGCCTGCGCCCCGCTCACCTTCCTTTGATCGCCCCCACCCCACCTCCCTCTCTGTAGCAATTCAGAGGTAAGGGGGGTTGGTTTGCCGCCGGGCGGGCAGAGCGTGCGGCTCCTGCGAGCTGCAACGGTGCTCTGACCCAGAGGGGAGAATGGAGGCAGAGGAGAAGGCCGTACGACCAGGAAGCGGCAGTGGTTGTGACCTTCACTCCCCTAGCTCCGTAGCTCATTCCGACGCCACCTCCTTCTCTCCCCGATGTCATCTCCAAACGAGTGCACGTGCTCCGAACATCCACACGCACGCGTCCCAAATGTTCACGCGCATGCACCGCATGCACGGCATTCTGCCGGCCACAGAGCTATGGATCACGGAACATGCAGGTAGGAGTGCGCATGCACGCTGTTGCAACCCGCGGGCTCCTGAAACGTGCAGCGAGCCTGGGCCACAGCGACCAACACTATTCCTAGCGTGTTCCCTTCAACTAGGAAATCCTTCAGGCACCTTAGGCATCAGCCTAGGGTGAAAACAGCAAGTCAAAATAATCACAGTGAAAACAGGCAAGGAATTCGCTCACACAGAAAAGTCAAAGAATGCAAATAGACTTTTTATTCCTGACCCAGAGTCAGGTTGTTCAGAAGTTCTTAGAAGACTGTAATATTTCCCAATACATTGTTGCACAAACCAAAACCTGCAATGTTGGGCCAACCTGGCCACACTGGTTGCACAAACGTCAGAATGGCTTTTATTTTCAAAGTCCAAAAGAAAAAAACAAAACCAAAATTATGGCTGGACTTCAGTCTTTACCACTCAGTCCTCTTCACCAGCCTTAATGGGTAAAGGGTATGTTCATCAATGCTCTCTTTCCTGGGAAAGAGCAGTAAAGAAAAATACACACAGTTCTTATAGCTTGGAAAATAAACTTTTCATAAGCTCAAAGGTAAACTGCTAAAGCTAGGGAACTCTGGCACTGGTTGACTGCAGCTAAGGAACTTACACAAATGGAGCTCTTCCATGGCTGACGTTCCCTGCAGTAGCTTATCAGTAGCTAATAAGTCTCCAGCTGTGTGGAGAGGAGCGTAAGGAAAAGGCTCTGTAGTTAAATGTTCAAGCAGTTTAAAGCAAAAACAATGCAACAGAATGCTTCAGAGGTTAGCACTGAAAGTCAGACAATTCTGCTGTACACAAAACATAAACTCAGTCTCAGGAGTTCACCAAAAAAACACAGGTAAGAAAAAGTATCAACAATCTTCCCACTTTTCAGCTTGTGTCCATAACTTCTAACCTCTCACTAGGCTCACTGGGCAAACCAATATCCATAGGTTCACAGCTTTCCCACTGCTTCTCAATAGTGGGTTCAGACTCTTCTCCCAGCTCCTCAGCATTCAGCCAGGGAGAGAAGTCATGCTGCCTTTCAGGATCACGTTTCCAGCTTCTCTGCTCCTCCCCCTCTTTGGGTCTCAGCTGCCTTGTTTTAACATGCTCCAAGCTGCCCCTCCCTGCTCTGAAGAGGGGAAAGGGAGAAAGCTCCCTCTGAAGCCGTGTCTGCTTACGTGACAGCTTCCTGCTAGTACTCTGGCTTTCTGGGAGCTGTAGTTTCCTGGCTCCTGAGTTCTTTTGTGAGCTAATAGTAGGGTTGGTAGCATAACCTGCCACTGGCCTGAACTCTCCCTGGCAGTCACTGTCTGGCTCATCAATGTCAGTGCAAGGGAAGTCAGCGATTTCATACTCGGCAGAGCCAGCCTGGTCAGCTCTCCTGCAAAGGGGCTTACTGCTCTTCCTAGTTAAACCTGAGATAAAGCTAGGAGGAGAGCTACATTTGTCACAGCGCTTAGGGTTTTATTATTAGTGATATGGTAACTGATTTAATTGGATTTGAGAATTCATATTTTTATGTTTCCTTTTTCCTCATATATGTTATAATTCACTCTGAGTTGCTGTAACAAGTGGAATGCTTGTGAAACTTAAATTTGAAAAGTATAAATTAAAAATTAAAATAAAATAAAGATTAGGACATTACTTAAAAGGTTGCACATGTAAAAGATTTCTTGATAGGACTTAAGCCTTTCAAGTAGGCAAATGGAATAGAAATTAAACAGTCTGATTATCACCTCTTTCTCTTGCCAAGACTTAATAATAATAATAGCAGTTTATAGACTGCAGAACCGTGAAGTTCTATGCGGTTTACAATGATTAAAAAGAATGCTACAACTGAAGAGAACGTCAGAAAATCATTGAAAACTTATGTTTGGTAAATCTCTACAATGATCTGCTAATTTTATCGCATTGATGATATTAATGCTAATTTCTAGTATTATTACTGTGCTTGGACAGTTTCCCTCTTGTTGTTAACCGCATTGAACTGCAAGGTATTTGCGGTCTACAAATAAAGCTATTAATAATAATAATAATTTTATTCTTCTATACTGCCAAAGCCGTGGTAGTTCGAGGCGGTTTACAACAAAGAAGAGCTGGACAAACAGCGAATACAGGTACAATGTAAGATCATCAAAATACAGGAGAGCATGATACAGAGGTGCGGCATAAGAGATTTTGGGAACAATTCGGTTAGGGTTGGAGAGGAGAGGCTTGAGAGGACTTGGTTACAAATTGCTTAAACAAGTTTGTTTTTACAAGTTTTCTGAAACTTAGATAGGATGAGGAGTGCGTGATAATGTTACCCAGCCAATCGTTCAGTTGACCTGCTTGGAAGGCTGTTCAGGTATCTTTTGTAACGGCAGGCCTTTAATGTTGGGTGGTTAAATAGGTGTAGTCTGCGTGTGGGTCTGGATGGCCGTTCTAAGTTGAAATGGTGGGAATGATTAAAACAGACATATTTATTTACTTATTTTGTTTGGTTTTGAGCTCAAAACGAACCAGTTACATTTAACATCCTATATAATAAAAGGCTAACTTGCGCATGCGCACTCCTACTTGTGTGCTTCCATGATCTGTAGTTCCGTGGCCGCAAGAGTGCGCATGCGTGAGTCCCCAGCCTTCTTCCCAGCCTACCTTGGCTGTCAGCAGCGGCGGCTCATCTCCTGTGGGGACCTGATGTGTGCTGTGTCCGTCCGTGGCCGCGGCTTGAGGCGTATGCCAGTTAGGTGCATCGGGCCACAGGAGCGGCGCTAGTGGGAGGAGGGCTCCTGTTCAAAGCGGCCTGCTGAGGTTCGTGGCCGGCTGTAACAAACCTCGCAGGCCGCTCTCCACATGGTAGCACGTTCCCTCTGACGCGATCGCGTCAGAGGGAACATGCTACCGAGTTGGAGAGCGGCCTGCGAGGTTCGTTACAGCCGGCCGCGAACCTCAGCAGGCCGCTTTGAACAGGAGCGGTAGCAGTTGTTGCGGGAATGGGGGGAGTTTTAACAGGATTAGAATTTTAACAGGAGGAGTCGCCGAAAAAAAACCTTCAGCCGCAGCAGGCCAGCACGCGGGAAGGGAAGGGGGAGGGGCCGAACGGAGCAGGGCAGCTCACGGTAAGAGAAGGGAATGGGGGATGGGGGAAAATGCTTCTACTACTCAGCAGGGACCTGGAGGGGAAGGGAAATACCGCTGCTGCTTCTGCAAAGGAAAGTGGTGGGAGGGGGAGATAAGGGAATGGGGGGTGGGTGGGGGAAAATGCTGCTACTACTTCACAGGGATCTGGAGGGGAAGCGAAATATCACTGCTGCTTCTGCAAAGGAAAGTGGGGGGGGGGGGTAGGAGACACAGAAAGAAATACAGACAGACAAAGGAGGCTAGGGAGAGAGA